>NC_142655.1:38142500-38767500 GCF_055504915.1 Nelumbo nucifera | reverse complement strand
ACTCGATTATGATACTACACTAGGTGTCGGATTGGGCTGTCTTTGATATGCCAATCAGTGAGATCCTTAGCAGGGGTCAAAACCTGAGTATGTTGGGATAGTCTGAGAATTCATCTGAGTGGGTGATCATAGTGAGAGGATCAGCCCCTTTGTCGGACAAAGGTAATGATCAGGGATGCACTCTCTCTGATGGAAACCAAGACTGCCGGCAGCTGATTTCAATCGTTGAGATTTGTTTTCCAAAATATATTTTATGAGATATTAAAATACATATATTACGGTTTATAAAATGTTTGCGAAAGGTTTTAATTCTCGGGATCCATATAAGCAGAGAGTGCAACACTGTTACTTGCAGCCGGGGGAGAGGTCCTCTCTTGTCGGGCAGTGTTTGATCATTATGGGCTGAGAGGTTAAGTGTAAGGCCACTGAGGGTAATACCTAAGGGGCTAATCTTGCATCTGCCCACAGTCCCTAGGTTTTTATATGGTGGCTTGGCTCAGGGACCACTTAATGTAAGTGTTGGGCCCAATAGAGGCCCATGTGATGGATTTCAAGGGGTGCACTGTTCACAACAGTGTATTCGGCCAGACCTTGTAACAAAGGCTGGGCCAAACCCATGTGGCTGATGTGTAGATCAATGCTTGTGTCCCACGCCATACAAAAAAGCCCAACTAGGCAGCAGTTTGGAAGCAGTTTTGAGCACATAGACTTATTAGGCCTGAAGCCCATTTCAAACTGGCCTAATTTGATTAGTTGAATAGATGGGGTGGATCTGGGATTAAATCAGCAGATAGGATAGAGTCCTAACCTATCCACTCAGAGAGACCAGATCTGAATTCAGATCTGGAAACCTCTTGATAAGATCTGGAGAAAGTTGATCTAATCTATAGATAAGATAAGGATCTTATCCTTATCACTTAAAGAGAGTCCAAATTCAGATAATGATCATAATTAGGAAACTCCTGATAGGATCAGGAGCTGATCTCTTTTAGCCTATAAAAGCAGGAGGGGGTGAACCATCCAAAGCATCCCAGAAATTCCAGAGATCTTAGATCTCAAATTACAGAGAGAAGAATACACAGTGTGACTGCGCCTTCTCCCTGTGATCTCTTCCTGCCGCCGCCATACTGCCAGTTCGTTCTCCAACCTTGTAGGAGTGGTCAAGGTTGGATCTTGACACCAGTCTTTGCTGAAAGGCTGATAGGAAGTGGTGCTCACTGCATCTATTGGATTCTTGCTGAAGAATTCGGTTCATGGAACGGACCCTGTTGATTCTACTCCTCCATCCATTGTGTCATCTTCTGTGGGAGCAGTCTTTGGTGATCCTCTTTGGGCGTGATTACCTCCATTGTGATGGGTTTCAAGGGGTGCACTGTCCACAACAGTGTATTCGGCCAGGCCTTGTGACATTTATTGTAAATTAATGAAGTGCATATTTGATTTATGTTCTTGTGGTTTGTTTCTGTGTTATACCCTTAAACTGGACACTTAATGAGGCTCGTGTTAGATTAGAATGTTCACAGCCGGTGGGTCGGTCTGGGGAGACCTATCCTGATAAGGCTGACACTGATGTGCCACCAAGTCGGTTGGGGTGGCCTGTCTCAGCCGCCAGGGTGAGACCCAAGGCACATGCAGTGTGGGACTAATTAAATCTTTGAACTGGACCAGATTTCTAGTATTTCCCTGGACCTTGGAGATTAATGGGCAAAACTGGAAAGTTACACTTGACCCCTAGACTCGATTATGATACTACACTAGGTGTCGGATTGGGTTGTCTTTGATATGCCAATTAGTGAGATCCTTAGCAGGGGTCAAAACCTGGGTATGTTGGGACAGTTTGAGAATTCATCTGAGTGGGTGATCATAGTGAGAGGATCAGCCCCTTTGTCGGACAAAGGTAATGATCAAGGATGCACTCTCTCTGATGGAAACCAAGACTGCCAGCAGCCGATTTCAATTGTTGAGATTTGTTTTCCAAAATATATTTTATGAGATATTAAAATACATATATTACGGTTTATAAAATGTTTGCGAAAGGTTTTAATTCTCGGGATCCATATAAGCAGAGAGTGCAACACTGTTACTTGCAGCCGGGGGAGAGGTCCTCTCTTGTCGGGCAGTGTTTGATCATTATGGGCTGAGAGGTTAAGTGTAAGGCCACTGAGGGTAATACCTAAGGGGCTAATCTTGCATCTGCCCACAGTCCCTAGGTTTTTATATGGTGGCTTGGCTCAGGGACCACTTAATGTAAGTGTTGGGCCCAATAGAGGCCCATGTGATGGATTTCAAGGGGTGCACTGTTCACAACAGTGTATTCGGCCAGACCTTGTAACAAAGGCTGGGCCAAACCCATGTGGCTGATGTGTAGATCAATGCTTGTGTCCCACGCCATACAAAAAAGCCCAACTAGGCAGCAGTTTGGAAGCAGTTTTGAGCACATAGACTTATTAGGCCTGAAGCCCATTTCAAACTGGCCTAATTTGATTAGTTGAATAGATGGGGTGGATCTGGGATTAAATCAGCAGATAGGATAGAGTCCTAACCTATCCACTCAGAGAGACCAGATCTGAATTCAGATCTGGAAACCTCTTGATAAGATCTGGAGAAAGTTGATCTAATCTATAGATAAGATAAGGATCTTATCCTTATCACTTAAAGAGAGTCCAAATTCAGATAATGATCATAATTAGGAAACTCCTGATAGGATCAGGAGCTGATCTCTTTTAGCCTATAAAAGCAGGAGGGGGTGAACCATCCAAAGCATCCCAGAAATTCCAGAGATCTTAGATCTCAAATTACAGAGAGAAGAATACACAGTGTGACTGCGCCTTCTCCCTGTGATCTCTTCCTGCCGCCGCCATACTGCCAGTCCGTTCTCCAACCTTGTAGGAGTGGTCAAGATTGGATCTTGACACCAGTCTTTGCTGAAAGGCTGATAGGAAGTGGTGCTCACTGCATCTATTGGATTCTTGCTGAAGAATTCGGTTCATGGAACGGACCCTGTTGATTCTACTCCTCCATCCATTGTGTCATCTTCTGTGGGAGCAGTCTTTGGTGATCTTCTTTGGGCGTGATTACCTCCATTGTGATGGGTTTCAAGGGGTGCACTGTCCACAACAGTGTATTCGGCCAGGCCTTGTGACAAAGGCTGGGCTGAACCCATGTGGCTGATGTGTAGATCAATGCTTGGGTCCCATGCCATACAAGGAAGCCCAACTGGGCAGCAGTTAGGAAGGTTAAGTGAGCACATAAGCTTAATGGGCCTAAAGCCCATTTCGAACAAGACTTATTTAATAAGTTAAATATGGGTGAACTCTAACATGGATCAAGCAAATAGGATAGGGACTTAACCCTATCCAGTAGCCGCCAGACATCCAGTTGGCCCATGTACTGACTTATGAGGCAATCTACAAACATTGTGGTTGAATGCATATCATTTCCATGATGCCCATAGATCATTGCATGATCTCCTTTTTCAATCAGCCCCCTAAATAGCTTCCTCCCCAAGAGGAACCACATGGGAACCTCAGCCCATTAAGGGCCCATTTTAATCTAACTTTATAAAAGTCAGTGGGAGACACTATGGTATGACCTAAATCTAACCTAGGGAATGATATACACGTTCACTCCTAATTAATATAAGTGCAATGAGATAGGGAATATCATAGGACGATTTCTCTAAAGGCCTTTCGTCATTAGCATGAAAACAAGCTAAATTGGTGGGTGGAAATGCACCATAAAATTAGGTTATCCATTTCACTATGACAGTTAGTGGGATTGTTTCATGAGATGATAAGGGAATCATATACTAGTGGGAGGGGCCTATCCTAAAATGGAATGCTCTACCACGGTACCTTGGGGCTCACGATATGACAGGTCTATACTTTCCAGACAGAAAAGTTTTAACCAAAAATCGCAATGAACCTTGTCTGATGAATGCCAAAGGGAAAGCTCATTGCATGGGTGGATACATTTTTCTTCACAAAAAGTGGTGAGGTTATGCATCTGAAATAGTTGGTCCATGCACCTATTGATTTCCCACATTTCCAGGAACATGAACTACGTCCTCGTCACTGAAATAGGAGGAAAATCTCGGAGATGAACAAATGGAGATGTAACATAGATAAAAGTTCATTCTATGAAAGATAACATGAAACAATATTATGTTCGTGGACAAATTATTCATGCCTTTTACCAAAAATGGCACATGGACAGTTTGCTAAATTGTTAGACGATAAATTGAAAGGACCCAACTATGCAAACTAGTATTATAACCAATATCTAGTGCTCACGTCCGAGAAATTGGATAAGGTTGCCAAAAATGCAGCATCGGAACATCTGGGTGATAGGGCTTCTAAAGCACGAATGAGGGAATATTAGGAATGGGAAGAGAAAAATTCTCTTGCCCAGTGTTATGTCATAGCCTCTTTAGATAATTTTATCCAGAGAAAGAAGGTTCTCAAACTGTTGATGACCACGATGATGCCCGAAACCCAACCAGTTCATAACCATGTCATTCGGATGATAGGTTACATAAATGAATTGGAGGCTCTTAGTTCTTAACCTAATGATGACGCCAAGACTGATGTCGTCCAAAACTCTCTGCCCTCGTCCTTCAATCAGTTTGTCATGAATTACAACATGAACAAACTAAAAGTTAGCTTGCATGAGTTCAGCAATATGTTGCAAAGAGCCAAAGAACTGATTAAGAAGGAAAAGCTGGTATCCATGCTTGTTGAAAGTGGCAAATCTTGCAAGAAAATGAGGAAGGTTAAGAAGAGGCCTCAAAAAAGGGAGGCAAATCGAAGAAGCAGAAAATAGACAAGTCATCAGATGAAGTCACTTTTGCAAATACATTGGGCATTGGAAGAGGAATTGTCCTCAATATTTGGAATCCTACAAGAACGAAGAAGGTAATATCGAATCTCTTATCATAGAGACCAATATGTTGGTCACTTCTACATCCTAGTGTATTGATTCTGGGGCTTCTACTCGTACATGTAACATATTGCAGGGGTTCAAGGAAAGAAAAAGGTGGAATAATGACGAGGTTGTGCTTTACTTGGGGACAACTACAACTGTTGCGGCCACTACTATATGAACAATATATTTGATTTTTAGAGGAGTTATTACATTGAATGATTGTCTTTATGTACCATTACTTAGAAGAAATTTTGATTTTAGTTTCTAAGTTGTGTAAAGATGTTTATTCTATTTTATTTAGTAATAAGAATACAATTAAATTGAATAACAAATTCCTTGCTCTTTGAAAACTTGAGAATGGTCTTTAAGTAGACCCTGGATTCATCGGAGAGATATTCGCCCCCTCGATCTAATCGAAGGGTCTTAATTTATCTCCCCAACTATTTCTCGACCTCTTATTAGAACTCCTTGAACTTTTCAAAGAATTCAGACTTGTGTCTCATTAGATACACGCAACAATACTGTAAAAAATCATAGGTAAATGTTATAAAATAAACGTGTTGGTTACGTATCCTAACATTCATGGGACCACATCCATCAGTATGTATCAGGTCAACTGTGCATATATATCTTTCAGGCTTACCTGTAAATGGCCATTTCGTCATCTTACCCTAAAGGCAAGGTTCACAGGTTGGAGATCTTCTACAGCTAGAAAATCCAAAGAACCATCATTTACCAACCTAGTGATATGACCTATGTTGATGAAGCTAATTTGGTAATGCCACAGGCATGTGGGATTAACTGTATCACGTGTTCTTTTCTTGGGGATTATAACCCACGTAGTTTCAGTTAAGTTTGTTTCTAGAGAAAGATGGAGAACATAGAGACAATTCTGAAGTTCTCCGTAAGTGAAGAATTTGTTATTCCGTTTAATAGTAATCACATTACTAAATAAAATAGAATAACCATTCATACACAATTTCGAAATAGAAATCAAATTTCTTCTCAAATTAGGTACATAAAGACAATCATTAAGAGTAATGATTTCTTCTCTAAAATATAAATCTACAGCTCCTATAGTGGTAGCCGCAATGGTTGCAGAAGTCCCCAAGTAAAGAGTCACTTCTCCGTCACTCAACCTTCTGGTTGTCTTGAACCCCTACAATGTCTTACATGCATTAATAGAAGCCCTAAAGTCAATACACCAGGATGCAAAAGTGGTACAAATTGGTTTCTATGACAAAGGATTCAAAATTAACTTGATTCTTGGTCTCCAGATACTAAGGACAATTCCTCTTCTAGTGGTCGGTCTACTTGCAGAAATGGCAGGCATCTGATGTCTTGTCCTTCTGCTTTTTAAGTTTGTCAACCTTCTTTTGAAGTTTCTTTGCCTTCCTCTTCTTCTTGCACGATTTGCCACCTCCAACAAGCATGGCAATCGGCCTTCTTGTAAGCCGTATACAACATTTTGCTGAGTTCTTGAAAGCTAACCTTTAGCTTATTCATGTTATAATTCATCATATGGATGGCCAAACCATGCGGGGTGGCTGAGCGAAATTTCAAAAATTTCTTTCTCCCTTCTGGGAATCCTATTCCCTGATTTAAAAAAATTGCATTTTTCAAGGTTCGTTCTTGAAACAAACCGGACAAAATCTGAAACCAAAATAAGGGTGGGTTATACCTAATACGGAATCCACACAAGTAGCTCCCAACATAGGTGTTCACGCCCAAAGAAGGTACCAAATCCCACCTCCACTGAAGATGACACATCTTAGAATGAGGTAGGATCAGCAAAGCAATTCTTCAACAAGAATTGCAATCCTTCAGCAAAAATCACATAGGGGATGTGAGCACAACTTCATATTTGATTCTTCTAACAGGAACCGGAATCAATAACCTTTCTTGATCTGTCCAAGAATGGAGAATGAACAAGGTAGGGCGACAAGAACATAGACAAGATTTAGGGCTTGCAAAAGTGTTTAATAGAAGGACTTCTCCTTCTATTTATAACTTCACTGGATCAGCTTCCTAATCCTATCAGGAAAGGGTTCTTTGATCCAAATCTTTATTTGGATCTAAACTCTTAAGTGGATAAGACATTTCATATCCTCTCGTTGATCCAGTAGCAGATCTAAACTCAAATTCGCCCTCTTTTAATTAATCTCATTAGCCCAATTCGAAATGGGCCTTAAGCCCATTAAGTTATCAGGTTCACTTCCTCTTTAACTTGTTGGCTAACATGGCTCTCTTTGTATGACGTGGGAACCTAACATTCATCTCCACAAAAGCCATATGGGTTCAGCCTTGCCTCTGTTACAAGTCCTGGCCGAATTCACTACTGAAGATAGTGAACCCCTGAGCTCATCAGTATGGGCTCTTAACAGGCCCAACATTTGTACTAAATGGTCCCTAGGTCCAGCCACCTTATGAAGTCCCAACGACTACGGACTTAAGTGAGATTATCCCATCAGGTAAAATCCCTAAATGGTCTTACACTTAACCTCTCAGCCCATAATAATGAAACACTGTCCGACAAAAGAGGACCTCTCCCCTGGCTGCAAGGTGCAGTGTTGCACTCTCTACTCACATGGATCCCGACAACTAAAACCTTTTGCAAACATTTTGTGAAACCATAATATATATGTATATCTCTATATAAATATATTTTGCAAAAACAAATCTCAAACACATTTGAAATCCACTACCAGCAGTTTAGGTTTCCATTAAAGAGAGTGCATTCCCCCGATCATTCACTTTGTCTGACAAAGGGGTTGATTTTGTCACTATGATCACCCACTTAGGTCAATTCTCAGACTGCCCCAACATACTGAGCTTTTAACCCCCGCTAAGGATCTCACTGATTGGCATATCAAAGACAGTCTAATCCAACACCTACCAGTACCATAATCGAGTCTAGGGGTTAGGTGTAACTTTCCAGTTTTTCCCATCTGTCTCCAAGGTCCTAGGCATAACTAGAAAATGGTCTGGTTTAGAATTTCAAACAAACCCACACTATATGTGCTTCAGGTCTCACCCTGGAAGCTAACACAAGCCACTCTAACCGACTTGGCAACACATTAGTGTCAACCTTGGCAAGATAAACCTCCCTAGGTCTATCCAACGGCTGTGAAGACTCTAAACAAACACAAGTCTCATAAGTGTCTAGTTTAAGGGTATTACACAGAAACACACCATATATAATATGAATTAATTATGTACTTTCACTCATTTACAATAAATGGATTTAAACATCAATCTGATTGGAACTAAGGCCATACATTGTCTAACATGAATAAGTTCGAGGACATCTTGGGGTCATTTTCCTTCAATGGAGATTTGAAAGTCAGAGAATTCTCCAAGTCACTAACCAGACCGTTTTATACCTGGTTCGTTAATCTAACCACGAGTAGCATAGACTCGTGGGCGGAATTGGCAAAGAGGTTTTTGTCCAAGTGGTTCACACTAGAACAGATATTGATGATGGAGGATCTGCGCAACACGGAGCAGCATGCAGGCGAGGACGTCTTGGCCTATGTCATGATGTTCCAGGAGTTAACCCATTCAGTCTTCAATGAGCATGTTACTGAGAAAAGTTTTGTCGAGCAATGCGTGCAAGGCATGCAAACCCGCCTATTTGATAGGCATCAAGAATATCGAAGTCGAGACCTTTAGTCAACTGTGGAAATGCGCGAAGAGGACAGTGTGCTTCATCAAGAGCACTAATAACTTTGTATTTTGATGCCTTAACGGGCATCATTTTAGGGTAACCAAAGCCTTAGGATAGTGAAAATGTGCCCTTTTCCCAGTTAAATTCAATATTGTGACCTCTGAGGGTCCCTATGCAAATCCTGGGGAAATCTGGGGAAGTTTCAGGGATAAATTGCAGTTTTTAGGAAGCTAGTGTGAATTCCAATTGAGAGAGGGGGTGTTTCTGTGAAAAACTGAGCACAAGAGAGCGCCTCCAATCTGCCAAACCCAGATAGGCACCCCTCCTACTGTATTAGCATATTCCCCTCTCATTAGCAAACCCTAGGGTGCCTCCCCACTCATTCTTTTCACCTCTAACAAACCCTGGCCGCCCTAGGCTATCAAATCTCCACCCTCCACTCTCTCCTAACCTCTAATCTTAACCATATCAGCCTTAGCAGCCCCTCTTACCCTTAGATCTCTCCCTATACGCATCCTAGCCTTACAACTCACTCCTTAAACCTTAACAAATCACCTTAGGGCGCCACATCAAACCAACCAATCACATTTCTCCAGCTCTAGGTGCCCAAATCTGCTCCCTCCATTCTGGGCGCCCAAATCTGAGCCCTACATAACATTGGACGCCCTCTCCTTCTCTTCTCAGCCTTAGGATCACCTTAGAACAATCCTAACCCTCCATTCTCAACCCCAGGGCGCCCATATTTCTACAAAAAACCAGCTACCACTCCTCTCTTTCTCTCGAATCCCAGTTTTCTCTACCCTTTGCTATAAAAAGAACCCTAAGGGCCCTGGAGAAGGGGTTGGTCAACCCACCCAGTTCACAAGGCTAAGGTTTCTTGAGGAATTCTAGGGTTATAGAAGGGAAGGATGCCCAAATCTTGTTAGGAAGGGTTCCTGCAAACAGTCTAGCCAATCTGGAACTACCCCTACTGGATTTGATCAACCATCCCTTTTGTTCTCTTTATTTTCTTTTAGGTTGGATTCTGCTCCCAGGTAAGACGGAAGGTTGTTCTTGAGAAGTTCAAGGGTAGAGGAAGAGGAGAACGCCCAAGCAAGAGGGGTTCCTGCTTGCAATTTGCCTAGTCACTACTACCACCTCTGGATCCCAACCAGTTTCCTATAGTTTTAGATTTACTTTTTACGTGTTTTCATTTTTCATTTTTTAATTCCTAGTTTTTATTTTATTTCTACAATTTATTTTTATCAAATTTAATTTTTGTCTTCTTTTCTTCAGTTCAGAAATTCGACCAGGTAAGACGGAAAGCCCAGCTCGAGGAGTTCAAGGGTCAAAAGCTAGATCCGAAGACTGCTACCACTGATAGAGTTGCAGATTTTTTATTTATGTTATTTATTCATTTTTCTACAATTTTCACTTTCAGCACTGTTAGAATTTTATTTTAATGGATTCCAATTTAGTTAATTGAATTTTGTGTTTTTGCAATCTCAAATCTTGTTATTTTGTCTGAATTGAAGTACGTAACAATTTTTCCCTCACTTCCCTATGAATACGATCCCTTTCTCACCACTAACTACGTTTCGTAGTTATTTTGAGAATTAGAAAATTTATAAATATTGAAATAGGTGTTTCGAAGTGGTTAATGACACGCTTCTAGACACACCAAGCACCACATCCCAGTTCACTGCCAATGTCAATGCAATACGAGATGAATGAGGCTCATGCCATCGACAGGAAGCCTCGGACACACCAAGCACCACATCCCAGTTCACTACCACCCCCTCCTCTTTTTGCTTGCACCAACGAAGAAGTGATAATGATAATGAATAAACTAGTAGTGGACCGTGTCATCGATCTGCCGCCACCACTTGCCAAGGTTGACCAGGAGAAAAAAAGACACAGAGGTAGGTGGTGCAACTTCCACCAGTCATCAAACCATGACATGATGGACTGGTTCACACTTCAATGGTTGTTTGTATAGAAGGTGAAGCTCAATGACTTTGTCAAGAGAAAGCCGGCTCAAGTAGAGACAAACCCCCTCCCTACGCACTTCTAGGGTGGAAGCATCAATGGAGTAGGAGCGCCAGGCCAAGATTGTCCAGATGCAGGTCCAAAGGTTTGAATAAAGCATAGAATTGTAGCAGTTCTTCAGCAAGTGCCTTGAAAAGGAGGCTCGCCATCAGGGCATTAGCAGAGGTAATCAGGATGTCGTTGGAACCCCATCAGTTTGAAAGGTCACATGTGGAATTCACATCAAATGACATGTTGTTCACCAATCTCCACCACAATTAGCCCTTATACAGTACAACCAAGATAGGGGGCTACGAGATGCGTCGATCCATGATCAATCAGGGGAGTTCTGTGAACCAAATCTCTGTCCATACTCTATAACTCATGAATATTCAAAAGGGTACCATTAAGGGATTGCCAAAGGAGGTCACCAATTTCAATGGCAATGTGTCCATCACAGAAGGATCCATTGAACTGCCAGTCGCCATAGGGCCATTCACCATTACCCAAGAGTTCTAGGTGATCTTAGGGAGGACAGCAAACCACACTCTATTGGGGCGCCCGTTGATACACATCTTGGCCTTAGTTTCATCAACATATCATCAGTGCATCAAGGCAAAGCACAAACATCTTGTGGTGAGAATCCTGACAACACACGTCTTGTTTGACAAGACAAAGACCCATTTACAGGATGCGATCTACTACATTGAGCTGGCTGATGAGGGTGAGACTAGAGTAGCAAAGGTAGAAGGTGTACAGCTGTCAAACCCTATGAGCGAACCCCCTACTGCACCAAAAACGAAGAAGTGAACAAGGTGTGTGCGAGTTACTGGCAAGGATGGGAAGAGTTACTACACCATTGTAAAGGAGTACGAGGACACTGGTACACCAGCCATTAAGAAGACCATCCCCGAGGTATTTTGTTACATGCCATCAAATGATCACTGTAGGCTATACTGCCAATACTGAAACTGAATGACCACTATGCATAAATTTACTACTAAAACCAAGTGACCACTATACATGCAACCAAATGATCACTATAAGCTATATACCTTCACAATTAAACAAGTACAAGCATGCATTCTAACTATTTCCTCAATCAGAACTATTTTGTTGTACCACCTCCACAAATGGACATCACGATGATCTCATCGCAAAAGGATTGTGAACAAACAAAACAAAGCCCACCTGAATCAAAGTTACGACACGATAAATTGGTACATACAATTAGCAACATAAGGAAATACTAAAAACCACCAAAATAATAGGGGCAAAATAGAGAGGCCGTAGAGTACTATGATGAGGTCCACACGCCACCCAAGCACATGCAAGATTCCGTCGACGCTATGGAAGAACCATTAGAAGAGGTAACCATGGCCGCAGAAGGAGCAAAGAAAAGGTTGTTATTTCTCTCAACAAAACTAGAACTTGTGGTAAAACAGAGGTTACTATATCTCTTAAAAGGTACAAACCTTTCCTCCCCTCATCGCAAGACTAGGATACATGTTAAAATGAAACTGAACTGTGTTTTCTCTCACATCGATAGAATTCAAAGACATCATTGCTTGATCATATGACCAGATGCCCAGATTGGACTTGGCACTTGTCAAACATTCACTGTGCATCGATACCAAATTCAAATCTGTGAGCTAGTCGTAAAGGATCTTTAAGTCGGAAATAGCACTAAAAGTCAAAGAGGATGTCGAACAACTTCTGAAAGTAGGCCTCATCAAATCCATCGCTCACCCACAGTGGTTAGCCAATGTGGTTCCAATCAAAAAGAAGAATGGACAACCAAGGTTGGTATCCAAGTCCTAGTACATTAGTTTATAGTCATTAGAATGAAATTAGCATGTTGACTTTTCCCACCCCTACCTTAGGTGTTGTGTTGACTTCAAAGACATAAATAGGGACAGCCCCAAAGATGAGTTCCCTCTGCCAAATAAGGACATTCTTATTGACTCAACAGCTGGGAACCAATTGTTCTCTTTCTTAGACGCCTACAGTGGATACAATCAGATCTATATGGACCCTATAGTTGAAATTATGTAGTTTGATGCCTTAAGGGCATCATTTCAGGGATATTTCCGGCCTTAGAAAAGTTAAAAAGTCCCCTTTTCCTAGTTAAATTCAATATTGTGACCTCTAAGGGCCTCTGTGCAAATCTTGGGGAAAACTGGGGAATTTCAAGGCTGAAATAGAGTTTTTGGGAAGCTAGTATGAAGTCTAACTGAGAGAGGGGGTGTTTTTGTGAAAAACTGAGCACAAAAGGGCACCTCCTATCTGCTAAACCCAAAATGGCGCCCCTCCTACTATATTAGCATACTCCTCTCTCCTTAGGAAACCCTAGGGCGCCTCTCCACTCATTCTTTTCATCCTTAGCAAACCCAAGCCGCCCATAACTACTAAATCCTCACCTTCCGTCCTTTCTAATCTCCACCATCCATTCTAGGGCACTCTTCTTTTAGCATTCTAACCCTTGGGAGTCACCTAACTTCTAATCTTCACCATTCAGCCTTTAGCCATTAAATCTTGGCCCTACATAATATTGGGTGCCCTCTCCTTTTTCTTTTCAGCCTTAGGATCACCTTATAACAGTCCTAACCCTCCATTCTAAGGCCTAGGGAGCCCATATTTCTGCAAAAACCCAACTGCCACCCCCTCTTTCTCTCTAATCCCAGTTTTATCCACCTGTCTCTATAAAAAAGACCCCAAGGGCCCTGGAGAAGGGGTTGGTCAATTCATCCAATTCACAAGGCTATGGTTTCTTGAGGAGTTCAAGGGTTGTAGACGGGAAAGACGCCCAGCTCTTGTTAGGAGGGGTTTCTGCAAACCATCCAGCCAATCTGCAGCTACCGCTACTGGATCTAATCAACCATCCTTTTATTTTCTTTCATGTTATTTTTATTTCAGCATTTTTTTAGATTTAATTTATGTTCGCTTGTGTGTTTTGCATATCCGAATTTGTCTGGTTCAAGGCTAAGGTTTCTTGAGGGGTTCGACGACTGAAGAACGGAAGGATGCCCAGATCTTGTCAGGAGGGGTTTCTGGAAACTGTTCGGCCAATCTACAGCTACCGCCATTGGATCTGAATTTTGGATCACTTTTGTTTATTTCTTTTGTTGATTTCAGTACTCTTTTAATTTCTGAATTTTAATTATTGTCTACTTTAATTCCAAACCTTTAATTTCAGCATTAATAAATTTTATTTTCTGATTTTCTGCAATTCCCAATTCCATTTTCTTTTTATTTGTACAAAACAAAGAGAAATAATAACTTTTCCCTCACTTCTCTATGGGTTCGGCCCCTTCCTCACCACGTACTATGTTGTTGTAGGTTACGTGAGGATTGGAAAATTTTATAAATATCTAAACTGGTGTTCTGAAGTGGTTAACGACATGCTTCCGAATACATCAAGTTTTTGGCGCCATTGTCGGGGAAGCAACGGAGAAAAAATTTTATTTGCTTTGTCCGAATCTATTTTATTATTTTTTTATATTTGTTTAATTACTTAATCTGTAATCTTATTTTAATTCTTGTTTCTATTTGATTTTGCACAATGTAATAGCGAAAGGTGGGGTACCGAAGCATTGCCGGACTGCGGAAGAAAAGAGAAGAGAAGAATTAATTGGATTGTGTTTCAGGTATAGTCCTCCCATTTTATTTTTTATTTTTTATTTTTATTTTTGAACTCTTTTTTTTGTACAATAGTGATTTTTGAATTTTTAATTATTTTTTTCTAGATCCGATATATATTTTCTTAATATTATTTTTTTCGTTTTGTTTCTAGATCTATTTTTTCTTAATTTTAATTTCTTGTTCGAATTTCTATTTTATTAGGTTTCTTTTTTTATTTTCAAATTTGTTCATCTATTTTATTTTATTTTATTATTGCCACATAATCTTTCTTTTTTCGTATTTTCGGTTTCATCTTTTGATTAGCTAATTTTTTTCTTGTTAGAATTTATTTTGGTAGTTGATAATTATGGTTACCCTGGGACTCAACTAGCTAAACCATGTCAAGCCTATACACAATCCCAATAGTATCATCATCCATCTAACTCAATGGTCCAGCAATTTCAGAGGCCACAAGTACGGAACCAATTCCAGCAGATGTACTCTAGGAATCAACCGGCTCAAGCTTATCAAGCTTATCAAGCTTACCCGCAACATCCTCAAGCACATATATTAGATGACCAATTAATGCAGCTTCAGCAGCTGATCCTAAATCAGCAATAGTCCATCGACAGACTAGAGAGCCAAATAAAACAGCTGGCGAAAGCCAAGGCGATGAGAGAAGTAGGGCAACTATCGAATTAACCGATTGCGAACCCTAGAAATCAGCCACCGGGTTTTCCTCCACAGTAGATTCAACCACCTCCTAGGAACCCTGAGGTTGAAAATACTAAGGTTATTATAACCTTAAGGAGTGGGAGGATTTTAGAGGACCCGTGTGAGGAAAAGAGAATTAATGAAGAAGAAAAAGAGAAAGAAAACCATAAGTTGGGGGGGAAAGAAAAAGGAAAGGAAAAAAGAGACTCGCAATGAGGAGAGCAAGGAAGTCCATATTAACTTCCCTTTCCTCAACGCGATCCAACAGATCCCGGCTTATGCCAAGTTCTTGAAAGAGCTATGTACTCAAATGATGGAGCCATGACCAGACCCACAAAAAGTGATGCTCTCGGCAAATGTTAGTGTGACACTCCTAAACCAACTTCCCCGAAAGCTAAAACACCTGGATGCTCCTCTCATAAACTGTGTCATCTCTGGAATCACCTTCGAGCATGTCCTATTGGATCTTGGCGCTAGTATAAATCTGCTTTCTTCTATTTATGATAGGTTCAGGATCAGAGAGTTAAAAACTACTCCGATAATTCTGCAATTCGCTGATTGGTCGGCCAAGACTCCTCAAAGTGTTATCGAGGACATCATTGTTAGGGTAGAGAGTTGTCACATTCCATTGGATTTTATCATCCTAGACATGCCCCCAACCGAGGAATTGAACCATATCTCGATAATTTTAAGATGTCCGTTTTTAGTAGTGGCCAATACAAACACCAACTATAAATTGGGAGAAATAGACATTTCATTTGGAGAGCAGAAAACCCTGTTAAAGGCTTTTATTGCCTCTAAGCATCCAAACCTAGGGGAAGAAGAGTGCAAGATAGATGTAGTTGATGATCTTTTAGATGCCCTGTCTGCCCCTTGGTTAGTCCAGCTGAGCCCTGTTTGTATGAAGATTAAAGTGAGTCAGACAGTGTAGATGGAAGAAGTGTGTGAATGTGTCCGACTAAAGACATTAAACTTAGCGTTGGTTGGGAGGCAGCCCAACGTAATTTTTAGTTTTTCTTCTTTTAGGATTTGAGCTTTTTCTTTTCTTGATTCCAGACCAGGTGGTAGACCTTGAACCCCTCAAGAAAACCTATTAATTGTTCCCTTTGGCCCAAGCCCTTTTTACATCAGTCTAGTTATGCCATTGGGGACATTGGCATTTAAGTTGGGGGTAAGGAAAGAGAGAGAAAATTAATACATATATATATATATTGAAAAAAAAATTGTAAAACTAAGCCTTAAATTTGTAGAATTAAAATTTCATTGAAAATTATAAAATTTTTCCATTAAAAGAGATTCCCAAACGGAAAAGGTTTAGGAAAAAGATAAAAGAATAATGAATTCTGTAGAAATTAGTAGCAAGTGATAGGAGTCAAAATTTGATCTTATTTTAATATTGTCGAAACCGTTTAGAATTTTGAATATACTCCCAAGTTTGCCCCTGCCAAGATAAGAAGAGAGAGATTGAGAAATTAGACAAAAACTTCTTCAAAATTGTTAGAGATAGTGAACTATCCTGAACTGTGCTTCTACAAAAAAAAATAAAGAAAAAGAAAAAGAAAGAGAGAGAGAGAGAGAGAGAGAGAGAGAGAATAAAAGGTCAATGGACACCCTAGACTTAGTAACCGGGTCTCTTCACCTAAGTCAAGTGTCGAGATTCGCGTCAAATGGAAAAGGGAATGCCAAAGACACTCACCTAACACTTAGAAACCGGGTCTCTTCACCTAAGGCAAGTGTCGAAATTCGCGTCAAACGGTAGAAGGTAGCAATAAAAAAAATGTGCAATCAAGTTCAGGGGTAGAAATCCACTGTAAGAAATGATAAGAAAAACACATGTCTGATTTTAAGAATCAATCTCAACTTATCAAGACAATCTGCAAACGAAAGGGTAAATAATATTTTTAAGCCAAGTTTCTGTAATATTCAAAACATGACAGTTTTACCCCTAAAACCCAATACCGATCTATATAGAGTTTGAGAATGATGGAATCAGGATGCTTGACTAATTCTGTCAGGGAGGATCTTGAGATGGGAAAGATCTCTATGATCAGTGTAATTATAAGGTTGCATTGCTAAGGGACTAGCAATGTTTAAGTTGGGGGTGTGATAACTCTGCATTTTGATGCCTTAAGGGCATCAATTCAAGGGTATTTTCGGACATAGAATAGTCAAAATGTATTCTTTTTCCAATTAAATGCAATGTTGTGGCATCTAAGGATCTTTTGTAAATTCTGGGGAAAACTGGAAAGTTATCATGGCTGAAATGCAGATTTTGGGAAGCAGGTGTGAGGTCTAACTGAGAAAGGGGGTGCTTTTTGTGAAAAACTAAAAACATGAGAGCACCTCCTAGCTGCTAAACCCAGTTTGGCGCCCCTCTTACTGTATTAGCATGCTCCCCACACCTTAGCAAACCCTAGGACGCCTTTTAACCCATTCTTTTCACTCTTAACAAACCCTAGCCACCCTTAACAGATAAATCCTTACCTTCCATCCCTTCTAATCTCCACCATCCATTCTAGGGCACTCTCGTTTTAGCATTCTAACCCTAGGAGCCACCTAACTTCTAATCTACATCATTCAGCCTTTAGACATTAAATCTCAACCTTACATAATATCAAGTGCCTTCTCCATTTCTTCTCAGCCTTAGGAACACCCTAGAACCATACTAACCCTTCATTCTAAACCCTAGGGCACCCATATTTTTTCTAAAACCCAACTTCCACCCCCGTATTTCTCTATAAAAAGGACCCCAGGGGCCCTGGAGAAGGGGTTGGTCAATTCACCCAGTTAACAAGCCTAAGGTTTCTTGAGGAGTTCAGGGGTTCTAGAAGGGGAGGGTGCCCAGATCTTGTCAGGAGGGGTTTCTGCATGTTGTTCAACCATTCTGCAACTACTGCCACTGGATCTGATCAACCATTGTTTTCTTTTCTTTATTTTCTTTTCTGTTATTTTTATTTCTACAATCTTTTAGATTTAATTAAAGTTCATTTCTCTGTTTTACAGATCTGAATTCTTTCGGTTCAAGGCTAAGGTGTCTCGAGGGTTTCGAGGGTTGTAGAAAGGACGGACGCCCGGTTCTTGTCAGGAGGGGTTTCTACAAGCTGTCTGGCCGATCTACTGCTACCACTACCGGATCTGGAATCTGGATTGTTTTTTTTATTTCTTTTATTTCCCTTTTTGATTCTCATACTTTATTAAATTCTAATTTTTATTTGTTTTATTTAAATTTGAACATTTAATTTCAGAAATAATAGATTTTATTTTCATATTTTCTTCCATTACCGACCGCATTCTCTTGTCTGGATCTAAGCATATATTAATTTTTCACTTGCTTCCCTGTGGATACAACCCGTTCTCACCTATTTACTACATTAGTAGTTGTTTGAGAAACAGAAAAATTTACAAATAATTAAATTGGTGTTCCGAAGTGGTTAACGACACTCTTTTGGACACACCAGGGAGCTATTCAAATAAGTCCACATTAACGTCCCTCTCCTTGATGTGATCCAACATGTACCGGCCTTCGCCAAGTTTCTGAAAGAGCTATGCACTCAAAAGAGGGAGACACGATCGGCCCCACAAGAAGTGATGCTCTCGGCAGATGTTTGGGCGGTCCTCCTAAACCAACTTCCCCGAAAGATGAAAGACCTAGGTGCTCCTCTCATAAGCTGTGTCATCTCTACAATCACCTTTGATCGGGCCCTATTGAATCTTGGGGCCAATGTAAATATGTATTCATCCATCATTTATGAAAGGTTCAGGATCGATGAGTTAAATACCACCCCGGTAATTTTGCAACTCGTTGATCGGTTGGTCAAGACTCCTCAAGGTGTTATCGAGGATGTCATTATCAAGATAGAGGATTGTTATTTCCCTGTAGACTTTGTTGTCCTAGACATGACCCCAACCGAGGAACTGAACCATAACCCGGTAATCCTAAGACGTCCGTTTCTAGAAACGGCCAATGCAAACATCAACAATAAATCGGGAGAAATGGACATTTCATTTGGGGAGCAGAAATTCCAATTAAATGTTTTCAATGCCTCTAATGATCCAAATCTAGGGGAAGATGAGTGCAAGATAGATGTAGTTGATGATCTTTTAGATGCCCTATTTGCCTCTTGGTTAGATCAGTCTGAGCCCTATTTGTATGAAGAAGAAAGTGAGTCTGAGAGTTCAAATGAAGGAGGTGAATGAATGTATCTGGCTGAAGACGTTAAACTTAGCGCTGGTTGGGAGGGAACCCAATGTAGTATTTTTTTTGCTTTTAGGATTTGAGTTTTCCTTTTCTTGATTCGAGACCAGTTGGCAGACCTTGAACCCTTCAGGAAAACCCTATAGATTGTTCCCTTTCGCCCAAGTCTTTTGCAACATCCTAGTTATGCCATTGGGGACAATGGCATTTAAGTTGGCGGAGAGGAAAGAGAGAGAAAAAAATTTTCAAAAAAAAATTGATTCAGAAACTAAGCCTTTAAATATGTAGAATTAAAATTTCGCTAAAAAAAGTTAATATTTTTTCTATTAAAAGAGATTCCCAAACAAAAAAAGTTGAGAAAACTAATAAAAGAATATTGAATTTTGTAGAAATTGGTAGCAAAATAATAGGAGTCAAAATTGGTCTTATTTGAATATTGTCGAAACCATTTAGAAATTGGAAAATACTCCTGAGTTTTCCCCTACCAAGATAAGAAGAGGAAGATTGAGAAATCAGACAAATTCTTCAAATTATTAGAGAAAGGGGACTATCCAAAACAGTGTTTCAAAAAAAAGAGAGAGAATAAAAGGTCAATGGACACCCAAGACCTAGTAACCGGGTCTCTTCACCTAAGTTAAGTGTCGAGATTCGCGTCAAACGGAAAAGGGAATGCCAAAGCCAATCCCCTAACACTTACTAATCGGGTCTCTTCACCTAAGGCAAGTGTCGAGATTCGGATTAAACGATGGAAGGTAGCAATAAATATATAGTAGAAATCCACTATCATAAATGATAAGAAGAATACCCACCTGATTTTAAAATCAATCTCATCTTATCGATATAGTTTGCAAATGGAAGGGTATATAAGATTTTTAAGCAAAGTTTCCGTAATATCCTAAGCAAGACAATTTTACCCCTTAAGCCCAATACCGATCTATATAAAGTTTGAGAATTCTGAAATCAAGATACTTGGCTAACTTTGTCAACGATGATTTTGCAATGGGAATGATCTCTTTACTCAGTGTAATTTTAAAGCTACATTGTTAAGGGATTAGCAATGGTTAAGTTAGGGGTGTGATAACTCTAAAGTTTAATGCCTTAAGGGCATCATTTCAAGGGTATTGTCGGCCTTAGAATAGTCAAAATATCCCATTTTCCCAGTTAAATTCAATATTGTGACATCTTAGGGTCTTTGTGCAAATCTTGGGGAAAACTGGGGAGTTTCAAGGCAGAAATGCAGCTTTTGGTAAGGTTGTGTGAAGTCCAGCTGAGAGAGTGGGTGTTTTTGTGAAAAACTAAGCACAGGAGGGCACCTCCTATCTGCTAAACCCAGAATGGCGCCCCTCCTATTGTATTAGCATACTCCCCTCTCCTTAGAAAACCCGAGGATGCCTCTCCACTCATTCTTTTCATCCTTAACAAACCCTAGCCGCCCATAACTACTAAACCCTCTCCTTTTCTTTTCAGCATTAGGATCACCTTAGAACAATCCTAACCCTCCATTCTACACCATAGGGTGTTCATATTTCTGCAAAAACCCAGCTGTCGCCCCCTCTTTTTCTTTAATCCCAGTTTTATCTGTCCTTCTCTATAAATAGGACCCCAAGGGCCCTGGAGAAGGGGTTGATCAATTCACCTAGTTCATAAGGCTAAGGTTTCTTGAGGAGTTCAAGGGTTGTAGAAGGGAAGGATGCCCAACTCTTGTTAGGAGGGGTTCCTACAAGACGTCCAGCCAATTTGCAGCTACCGCTACTGGATCTAATCAACCATCCTTTTCATTTTCTTTCATCTTATTTTTATTTCAGCAATCTTTTAGATTTAATTTCTATTCGTTTGTGTGTTTTGCATATCCGAATTTGTCTATTCAAGGCTAAGGTGTCTCAAGGGGTTCGAGGGATGAAGAAGGGAAGGGCACCCAGATCTTGTCAAGAGGGGTTCCTGCAAGCTGTCCTACAATTCTACAGCTACCACCACTGGATCCGAATTTTGGATCACTTTTGTTGATTTTAGTACTCTTTTAATTTCTGAATTTTAATTATTGTCTAGTTTAATTCCAAACCTTTAATTACAGCATTAATAAATTTTATTTTCTGATTTTCTGCAATTTCCAATTCCATTTTCTTTTAATTTGTTTGGAACAAGGAGAAATAATAATTTTTCCCTCGCTTCTCTTTGGGTTCGACCCCTTCCTCACCACATACTACGTTGTTTAAAGTTATGTGAAGATAGGAAAAATTTATAAATATCTAAACTGGTGTTCCGAAGTGATTAACGACATGCTTCCGCCAACACCCTAGATGCACCACATACAACATTCAGAATGTCAATTGGGAACTTCTACTATAAGATTATGCCCTTTGGCCTGAAGAATGCTGAAGCCAAATACCAGAGAGCGATGACGAGTGTGTTTCATGACATGATGCACAAGGAGATTGAGTGTTATGTAGATGGCATGGTGTTGAAAGCAAAGAAAAGATAAGATCATTCCGATGTACTTAGAAAAGTGTTCACTAGATGCAGGGCTTTCAACCAAAGGCTCAACCCACTAAAGTGTGCGTTCGGAGTATAGTCTGGAAAGTTTCTGGAGTATAGAGTTTACCTAACCGGGATCCACCCAGATCAGGTAAAAGTGAAAGCAATACTGGATTTACCCCCTCCAAACACTAAGTCACAACTAAAGACCATCTTAGGGAAGGTTTCCTACCTTAGAAGGTTTATCCCCGGCCTAGCACATGCAGCAATGCCCCTGCTAAAGTTGACCAAGAAGTGCATAGAGTACAAATGGTTAACAGAACATTAGAATGCATTTAACTAGCTGAAACAAACTTTAGCCAGAGCACCAACCATGTCACCTCCAAAAGGTGGTCAAGAGTTTAAGGTGTACATTGCATCACTCAAAAGCCGTAGGATGTCTGTTAGCTTAGGAAAATGATGAGGGTGTTGAGTGTCTGATATACTACGCCTGTAGGACCTTGAAACCGACAAAAAAGAGCTACTCCCATATGGAGTAGCAATGTTTGGCGTTAGTATTTGCCACCCAGAAGTTCAGACACTACAATGAGCAGTCCCATCAAGTATTTCATAGATATACCTCCACTCTCAGGAAGACTAGTCAAATGGATGATGTAATTAAATGAGTATAGCATTGAGTACACCCAACCAAAGGCGGCTAAGTGCCAAGCGGTTGCAAACCTCAAAGCTGCCTTCCCTACCAATGACAGCTTCCCCATCACTAAAGAGGTACCTAGAAAACTACCAATCATTGTAGTAGTAGAAGATGGAAAATGGACCCTGACCTTCAACGAAAGTAGTACAAACACCTACATAGGAGCTAGAGTCATAATGACTTTGCCTACCGAAGATACTAAAGCCAATTCCTTCAAGTTATAGTTCCCCTGTTTGTACAACATAGCAGAGTATGAGGCATTGGTATTGAGCCTAACAGTAGCTAGGGATTTTGGGGCAAAGAAAGTAAAAGTAATAGGGGACTCTAAACTACTGATTAGGCAAATGGATGGAAGCACCACAATAAAGGAATTGATGATCTTGCCATATCGAACACTGATCCAAAGGTTAACCAGGGACCAAGAAGTAACCTATGAGCACCAAAAAAGAGCAAAAAATATATATGCCGACGCATTAGCCACACTAGGGTCAAAAATACAGCCTGAGTGAGAATCCAATCAACATAACAATCCAAATGCACTGTAAACCATCAACAGAAAGGTTAGGACACTGGGTTGAAACAAAAGACAACATTAAAAAGGATGATTGGAGACACTACATAATACAAAAGTTGAGTAACCCAACAGAGGCGATATAGGATGGCAAAATCTTACTAAGGCTCAGTTTGGAAAGAGTACAAATGCAAATATGTACATCGTAATACAAAATAAAACAAACTCAGCCTAAGGTTCCAACTAGTGAGCGGGGTGTCATACCATAGAAGAACAGGTGGAGTCAGGGAAAGATGTTTGAGACCCAAGGAGGCAGAAGTAGTTTTAAATGAAACTCACAAATCTTATTATGGAGATGTAACTACGACACTTTATAGGAGACTTCAGAGGTTGGGGTATTATTGAGCAGAGATGAAAACAGATGTAGCCAAAACCCAAAATGATTTTAACAAATTTATACCAAAGGCAGACAAGAACATGTGCCTTACAATAGGAGATATAGATTAAAGAAACATGTACATAGATTACATTGAAAACAACACCACACCAGACGACCCAATTATGAGGAGAAAGCTCTTAGCAAAGGCTAAAAGATTCTATGTACATGATGGAGTGCGTTATACAGAAAGTCTTACACTGGGAAACTTTTGCGATGCATAGCCGATGAGGAAAATGAAGAGGCACTGGATGCAGCCATAGCTCTGAACAAGCCTCACACCAAGGACAACTAGCCTTACACAATCACATCTTGCACCTACGATTCTATTGGCCAACAATGTTGGAAGACACCCAGAAGCATGGACGAAGGTGCTACAAATGCCAAGTACATGTCGAACGAATACATCGACCAACCAATGACCTCCGCTCCATTATCACATGGTGGCTTTTCCACACCTAGGGGTAAACCTGTTAGGCAAAATACACCCACCTTCCAAGGGAAGGGAGATACATCTTATGGATGGTTGAACCATGTAGGAAGGTTGGGCGAGATTTCAAAATTTCTTTCTCCCTTCCGAGAATCCTATTCCCAGTTTTAAAAAAATTGCATTTTTCAATGATTGTTCTTGAAACAAACCGAACCAGATCTGAACCAAAGATTAGGGAGAGAGATACCTGATATGGAATCCACGCAAATGCTCCTCCCAAAGTAGGTGCTCACGCCCAAAGAGAGTGTCAAATCCATCCTCCACTGAACATGACACAGCTTAAGATCAGGCAGGATCAGCAAGGAGGTTCTTTAATAAGAACTCCAATTCTTCAGCAAGAATCACTTCAAGGATGTGAGCACACCTTCAAGATTATTTCTTCTAGCAAGAAATAATATCAAGATCAAATCTTGATCAGTCCAAAATGGAGAACAAATAGGGTAGGTGGCGGCAAGAACAGAGGGAGAAAAGCATAATTGAGAATGTTGAGGGCTCTGTGAAAAGAATTTGCCCTCCTATTTATAATCCTCTTTTGGATCAGCTTCCTAATCTGAATAGGAAAGAATTCCTTTGATTGAAGTCTGTATTTGAATCTGGACTCTTGAATGGATAAGACTTATCTTATCCATCAGTTAATCCAATTCTGATTATAAACCCAATTCGCCACCTTTTATTCAATCTAATTAAATATCCAATTCGATGTGGGCTTTTAAGGCCCATTAAGCTTTCAGGCTCACTTCCTTTAACTGCTAGCTAACTTGGTACTCTTTGTATGCTGTGGGACCCTAGCATTGATCTCCACAAAAACAATATAGGTTCAGCCCAGCCTCTATTACAAGGCCTGGCCGAATAAACCCCTAAACCCATTAATATATGCTCTTAGTGGGCCCAACATCTACACTAGATGGTCCCTGAGTCCAACCACCTTATGAAGGCTCAGGGACGGACTTATGTGAGATTATCCCATTAGGTTTATTATCCCTAAATGGTCTTACACTTAGCATCTCAGCCCTTAAGGATCAAACACTGCCCAACAAGAGACGACCTCTCCATTGGCTGCAATGTATTGTGCTACACTCTCTACTCACATAGATCCCGAGAATTAAAACATTTTGCAAACAATTGGAAACCATAATATATATATATATATATATATATGTATATCTCTATATAAATATATTTTGCAAAAACAAATTTCAAACACATTTGAAATTCACTGCTGCTAGTTTAGGTTTCCATCTGAGAGAGTGCATTCCTCGATCATTCACTTTGTCCAACAAAGGGGTTGATCCTGTCACTACGATCACCCACTCAGGTGAATTCTCGGACTGTCCCAACATACCCAGGTTTTGACCCCCTCTAAGGATCTCACTGATTGGCATATCAAAGACAGCCCAATCCGACAACTAGTGCAGTATCATAGTCGAGTGTAGGGGTCAGGTGTAACATTCCAGTTTTGCCCATCTATCTCCAAGGTCCAGGGCAATATTGGAATTTGGTCCAATTCAGGGTTTCAAGAAAACCAACACTAAATGTACCTCAGGTCTCACCCTGGCAGCTGAGATAAGCCACCCCAACCAACTTGGCGACACATCAGTGTCGGCCTTGGCTATGAAGATTCTAAACTAACACGAGTCTCATAAGTGTCCCCAGATCTGTCCAACGGCTATGAAGATTCTAAACTAACACGAGTCTCATAAGTGTCCAGTTTAAGGGTATTACACAGGATAAATCTCCTTTTGTGGGCATGCTTATTTCCTCTAATGGCTATTCCATAGCATCACTAGATTCTTGCATGTGTATGGGAGGCACATGGACCTCATCGTAGTATTCTACAATTTCTTTGTTCTACTCCTACTGTTTCAGGTCAATTTTAGTACCTTTTGTTTCTATTGTTAATTGTATGCATCAATGTAGCACGTCATACCATTGATTCTGATGTGCTCTATTTTGGTTGTTCACAGTCTTTTTTGCGATGAGATCGTCGCGATGTCCACTTGTAGAGATGGTGCGGAAAAATAGTTCTGCTTGAAACATCATCAATGTATCCATTTTTTTGAATTGTGAAGGCATATGCATTTTAGAAAGGTTATCGAGCCATATGTACAATGATCATTCTTGGTTAAGCAGTAGATGCATGCATAGCAGTTATGCGGTTTTTGTAGAAAAACGCATGTGTGGTAATTGAATTGATGATGGCAGAATAGCCTACAACAGATATCTAATGATATATACATATTTATTGACAAACATTAATTGTGCGATGATACCTCAGGGATGGCTCTCTTGGTGGCTAGTGTGCCTTCTCGCACTCCTCTATGATATAGTAGTTTTTTCCATCACCATCGGTAACTTTAACACATCTTATTCTTTTCTTCTTCTTCCGACGTGACAAGGGGTTCGCTCGTGTGGCTGGTCAGCTACACTCCATGTACTTGGGCCACTCACGCCTCACCTTCGTCAGTTAACTCGGTGTTGTAGATCACATCTAACAGGTTGGCCTCTATTTTGTCAAAAGGGATGTGTCGTCGGGATCCTCTCCACACACCCTCTGTGTATCGCCTTGATGCATTGGTGGTACGTGCATGGGTAACTCTGAATGGTTAACATTGAATGGTGAGGATCCCACATGCAATGTTAGGGTGTGTGGGATGCTCACTGCTCCATTGAGTTACTAGTTGCGATGGGATCCTCACCACAAGCTCTAAAAGGATATGGGTAACTCTAAATGGACGAGGAATGATCAAACCATACCTAATACAATCTGATTTCTTCTCTGTGACACACCGTTTATTTGTGGTGTAGATGGAGGAGGCAATTGCGATACAATTCCATTGTCCTTTAAATAGTCCATGAATTCATCAGAGAGATATCCACCTCCTTGATTTAATCAAAGGGTTTTGATCTGTTTCCCAACTGTTTCTCAACTTGTCTAAACTCCTTAAACTTTTCAAAAGATTCAAACATATGTCTCACTAGGTATACGTAACCATACTGAGAATATTCATTGGTGAAAATTATGAAATAACAATGTTGATTCCATGTCCTAATATTCATAGGACTACATACATCTGTATGTATAAGGATAAGTGTGCTTGTAATTCTTTCAAACTTACTTGTAAATGGCTTTTTACCATCTTGCCTTGGGGGCAAGACTCACAAGTTGGTAGATCTTCCACTGTGAGAAAATCTAGAGGACCGTCCTTCACCAATCTTGTGATACATTCTATATTAATATGGCCAAATTGATAATGCCAAAGGCACGTGGGATTAACTGTATCATGTGTTCTTTTCGTGAGGATGTGTTCCGATATAGTTCCGATCACATTTGTTTCTAGAAAAAGATGGAGAACATAAAGATCATTCTTAAGTTCTCTATGAGTAAGGAATTTGTTATTCAATTTAATTATAATCTTATTACTAAACAAAATAAAATAACCATCCTTACACAACTTAGAAACTAAAATCAGATTTTTTCTAAGTAAAAATGCATAAAAACAATATTTTAATGTAACAATTCATTCTCTTAATATTAAATTTATTGTTCATATAGCAGTAGCTGTAACAGTTGCAATCATCCCCAATTAAGCACAACCCCGTCATCATTTAGCCTTCTGCTTTCTTTGAACCCCTGCAATGTGTTACATGTATGATTGTAAGCCCTAGAAGCAATACACCATGATGCAAAAGTAACCAACATATTGGTTTCTATGACAAGAGATTTGAAATTAGCTTCTTTGTTCATACAGGATTCCAAATACTGTGGACAATTCCTAATCCAATACGCAGTCTACTTGTAGAAGTGACGTTCATCATATGACTTGTTTCTCTTCTACTTCCTTGGTTTGTTTCCCTTTTCTAAGGCCTCTTCTTACCCTTACTTTTCTTCCTTCCAGATTTTCTACCTTCACCAAGCATGGATATTGGCTTGTCCTTCTTAATATGTTATTCGGCTCTTTGCAATAAATTTTTTACCTCCTACAAGTTAACTTTTTAATTGTTCATGTTATAGTTCATGACAAACTGAATGAATGATGAGGGTAAAGAGTTAAGGACGGCATCAATCTTGGTGTCATCGTCAATGAAGGCATGAGAGATCTATCATATGGATGGTCGAACCCTGCAAAAAGGTAGGGCAAAATTTCAAAAATTTTCTCTCTCCCATCTGCGAATCACTTGTTGTTTTAGAAAACTGCTTTTCAAAAATCAATCTTGAACCAAAATCGAACCGGATCTGAACAAAATCAGTAGGAGAGGATATACCTGATACGAAGATGCAGTATCTCCCAACGAAGGTGTTCACGCCCAAAGAAAAACTCCAAAAACTGCTCCCACTGAAGATGACACAGTGAATGGTGGAGCAAAATCAGCAGGGTCCGTCCAACGAACCAAATTCTTCAACAAGAATTCAATGGAGGCAGTGAGCACGACTTCTGATCAACCTTTCTCCAAAGACTGATATCAACACACTTCTTGATCGCTCCTACAAAGGATGGAGATCGAACTGGCTATGGCGGCAATTGGAGAAAATCACAAGGAGAAGATGGCGCAGTCACACTATTGTTGTCTTCTCTCTGGGTGCTCTGAGATCTGATCTCTGAGATTTCTGGGATGGGCTGAATGGTTCGCCCCCTCCTCCTTTTATAGCCTTAAAGAGAGCTCCTAATCTCATTACGAGTTTCCTAATCCAAATCTTTATTTCGATAAGGAGTTCTCTTTAAGAGATAAGGATAAGCCCTTATCTTATCTGCAGATTAGATCAGCTCTCTCCTAATCTCATTAGGAGGTTTCCAGATCTGGATTCTCTGAGTGGATAGGGTTAAGACCCTATCCTATCTACTGATTTAATCCCAGATCCACCCCCTTATTTAACTAATCAAATTAGCCCAGTTCAAAATGGGCTTTAAGCCCAATAAGTTTAAGTGCTCAAACTGCTTCCAAACTGCTGCCCAATTGGGCTTCTTTGTATGGCGTGGGACCCAAACATTGATCTACACATCAGCCACATGGGTTCAGCCCAGCCTTTGTTATAAGGCCTGGCCGAATTCACTGAAAAGATAGTAAACCCCTTGAAGCCCGTCACATGGACTCCTAATGGGCCCAACACTTACACTAAGTGGTCCCTGGGCCAAGCCATCTTATAAAAACCCAAAGACTGTGGGCAGATGCAAGATTAGCCCATCAGGTATTACCCTCAATGGTCTTACACTCAACCTCTCATCCCATAATGATCATACACTGCCCGACAAGAGATGACCTCTCCCTCGGCTGCAAAGAACAGTGTTGCACTCTCTACTCACATGGATCTCGGGAATTAAAACATTTTGCAAACAATTTAAAGCCATAATATATATATTTATATCTATATATAAAATATATTTTACAAAACAAATTTCAACGATTGAAATCAACTGCCAGGAGTTTTGGTTTCCATCAGATAGAGTGCATCCCCAATCATTAACTTTGTCTAACAAAGGGGTTGATCCTATCACTATGATCACCCACTCAGATGAATTCCCGGACTGTCCCAACATACCTAGGTTTTGACCCCCTCTAAGAATCTCACTGATTGGCATATCAAAGACAGCCCAATCCGACACCTAGTGCAGTATCATAATCGAGTGTAGGGGTCAGGTGTAACTTTCCAGTTTTGCCCACTAATCACCAAGGTCCAGGGCAATACTGGAAATCTGGTCCAGTTCAGGTTTTCAAGTAAACCTACACTGCATGTACCTTGGGTTACACCCTGGCAACTGAGACAAACCACCCCAACACTTGGCGGCACAACAGTGTCAGCCTTAGCAGGATAAATCTCCCCAGACTTATCCAACGGCTGTGAACATTCTAAACTAACACGAGTCTCATAAGTGTCCAGTTTAAGGGTATTATACAGAAACACACCACTATAATATGAATCAAATATGTACTTTATTCATTTACAATAAATGTCATAATGTACATCAATCTGATTGGAGCTAAGGGCATACACTGTCTAACAGTCAAGTTGGCAGCCAAGAGCCTCCAATTCATTTATAAAACCTATCATCCGCATGACATGGTCATCAACTAGTGATGGGAAGAGAGATCCACCATATGGATGGCCAAACCTTGCTGGGAGGTTGGGCGAAATTTCAAAAATTTATTTCTATCTTCTATAAATCTTATTTCCTAATTTAGAAAACTGCATTTTCAAGGTTCGTTCTTGAAACAAACTAGACCACATTTGAAACTAAAAGAGGGAGAAGAATACCTGATACGGAATCCATGCAAAAGCTCCTCCCAATGTAGGTGTTCACACCCAAAGAGGTCACCAAAACCACCCACCATCGAAGATGACACGGCTTATGTTAAGGCAGGATCAGCAAAGGGGTTCTTCACTAAGAACCCAAAGTCTTCACCAAGAATCGAATAGGGAGTATGTGAGCACGACTTTAGGATGTTTCTTCTACCAAGAAACAATATCAAGAATTGTCCTTGATCACTCCAAGAGGTGGATATTGAACTGGGTAGGGCGGCAAGAATAAAGGGAGAAAAAGATTGTAGAAAAAATTGCTTCTTTAAGAAGAATTCACCCTCCTATTTATAACCTTCTTCGGATCAGCTTCCTAATCCAATTAGGAAAGAGTTATTTGATCCACATCTTTATTTGGATATGAACTCTTAAATGGATAAGACTTATCTTTTACCTAATCCTAATCAAATTATAAACCAAAATTTGCCCATTTAATTAAATCACTTAAGCCCAGTTCGAAATGGGCTTTAGGCCCATTTAGTCACATAGCTCACTTTCCCTTTAAATTCTGCCTAGTTTGGCTCTATTTGTATGGCGTGGGACCCTAGCATTGATCTCCACAAAGGCCATATGGGTTCAGCCCAGCCTTTGTTACAAGGCCTTGCCGAATTCACTACTGAAGATAGTGAACTCCTAAGTCTATCAACATGGGATCTTAGCAAGCCCAACATTTACACTAAATAGTCTTACACTTAACCTCTCAGCCCATAATGATCAAACACTGCCCGACAAAAGAAGACCTCTCCCTCGGCTGCAAGGTACAATGTTGTAATCTCTACTCACATGGATCCCGAGAATTAAAATGTTTTGCAAACATTTTGTGAAACCATAATAAATATGTATATCTCTATCTAAATATATTTTTTAAAACAAGTTTGAATTCAACAAACCATAATATATATGTATATCTCTAAATAAATATATGTATATCTCTATATAAATATATTTCACTTTGTTTGACAAAGTGGCTAATTCTGTCACTATGATCACCCACACTGTCTCCAAGGTGTAGGGTATAACTAGAAAATGGTTCGGTTTTAGAGTTTCAAACAAACCCACATTGCAAGTTCTTCAGGTCTCACCCTCGTAACTGAGACAAGCCACCCCAACCCACTTGGCAGCACATCAATATCAGCCTTGGCAGGATAAATCTCCTAGATCTATCCAATGGCTATGAAGATTCTAAACTAACACAGGTCTCATAAGTGTCCAATTTAAGGGTATTACACATAAAACACACCAACATAACATGAATCAATTATGTACTTTATTCATTTATAAAAAAAATGTCAAAAGGTACATCATTCTGATTAGAGCTAAGGGCATACTGATAACCCTTCATTTTGATGCCTCAAGGGCATCAATTTAGGGGCATTTTCGGCCTTAGAGTAGTCAAAATGCACCCTACCCTTTTCCCATTTAAAATCAATAATGTAACGTCTAAGGGTTTCTGTGCAAATTATGTAGAAAATTGTGAAGTTTCATGGCTGAAATGCAGTTTTTGGGAAGCTGGTGTGAAGTCCAGTTGAGAGAGGGGTGTTTTTGTAAAGAATTGAGAACAGGAGGGCGCCTCTTATCTGCTAAACCTAGTTGGCGCCCATCCTTCACTATTACCATGCTCCCCTCTCATTAGCAAATCCTAGGGGGCCTTTTTAACCTAATCTTTTCCTCTTTGGCTAGCCTAGCCACCCCAGATGTGAAATCTCCATCATCCACTCATTCTAATCTCCACCATCCATTTTAGGGCTCTCCTTTGTAGCTTCTTAAACCCTAGGGTGCCACCTATTCTGCTAATCCTCACCATTAAACCTCAGCCACTCCCTCCATCCTATATCCCAACCATTCAATCTAGGGCACCACATATTCTTTTAATCTTAACCATTCAACCCTAGATGTTCTTATCTACACCCTCCATTTCTGGGCGCCCAAATCTCAGCCCTACATAATATTGGGTGCCCTTTTCTTCCATTTTCAGCCATACGATCACCCCAAAACCATCTTAGCCATCCATTAGAAATCCTAGGGCATCCCTAACTTTAATAAATCCCATTTGCCCCCCGCCCCCCATCTTTCTCCCTATTTCCAGTTGTGTCCATCATTCTCTATTAAAAGGGTCCCAGGGGCCCTGTAGAAGGGGTTAGTCAGTTCACCCAGTTAATAAGGCTAAGGTTTCTTGAGGAGTTCAAGGGTTGTAGAAGGGGAATACACCCAGATCCTGTGAGGAGGGTTCTTGCAAGCTGTTTAACCACGCTACAACTACCGCCACTGGATCTGACCAACCATTCTTTTCTTTTCTATTATTTTTATTTATGCAATCTTCTAGATTTAATTCTTGTTTGTTTATCTGTTTTGCATATCTGAATTTTTCTGTTCAAGGCTAAAGTATCTCGAGGGGTTTGAGGATTGTAGAAAGGATGGACGCCCAGTTCTTGTCAGGACGGGTTTCTGCAAGCTGTCTGGCCGATCTGCAACTACCGCCACCAGATTCGGATTTTGGATTACTGTTATTTATTTCTTTTGTTAATTTCAGTACTCTGTTAATTTTTGAATTTTAGTTATTGTCTTGTTTAATTCCAAATCTTTAATTTCAGCATTAATAAATTTTATTTTATTATTTTCTGCAATTCCCAATTGTATTCTCTTTCCCGTATCTAAGTACGTAACGGTTTTACCCTTGCTTCTTTGTGGATACAACTCGCTCTCACCCATTTACTGCGTTAATAGTTGTTTGAGAATCAGAAAAAATTTATAAATGTTTAAACTAGTACTCTGAAGTGGTTAATGACACGCTTCTGAACACACCACATACACTATCTAACTACTAGTTGCCTTTCGGTCATCATCATTGTCATCAACAGTTTGAGGACATTTTTGTCTTGCAGAATGATTTTGCTCCTCATACATGGTTTTTAGACTATACAGGATATCTTTAAAGATATCAATTTTGTCAAATTGCTATCGATAGAATTATCCAAGGAGACTATGACATAACACCAGGCAAGAGAATTTATCTCTTTCTATTCATTATACTCCCTCCTTTTTGCCTCAAAAGCCCTATCACCCGGATGTTCCGATGCTAGGTTTTTGGAAACCTTGTCCAATTTCTCATACATGATCAATAGGTTTTGGTTATGAAACCAGTCTGCATAGTTAGGTCCTCTCAATTTGTTGTCATCTAACAATTTAGCAAACTGTCCATGTGCCATTTCTAATAAAAAGGCATAATTAAATAGCCACAACCATAATATTGTTTCATTTTATCTTTATAAAATGGACTTTTTTCTATGTTTCATCTCTATTTGTTTATATCTAAGATTTCCCTCCTATCTTAGTGACGATGACACAATTCATGTCCTTAGAAATGTGGGAAATCACATAGGTGCATGGGGCCAACTGTTTTAGCTGCATAATTCCACCACTTTTTGTGAAGAATCACATATCCACCCATCTAATGAGCTTTCCCTTTGACCTCCATCAAACAAGGTTTATCGCCATTTTAGGTTAAACCTTTCTAACTGGTAAGTACAGACCTGTCATATCGGGAGCCCCAAGATACCGTGGAAGAGTCTTCCATTTTAGGATAGGCCCCTTCCACTAGTCTATGACGCTCCTATCATTTCATGAAGCAATCTCACTAACTGTCTCAGTGAAATGGATAATCCAATTTTATGGTGCATCTCCACCAACAACTCAGCTGGTTTTCATGCTAATGATGGAAGGTTTTTACAGAAAATCATTTTATGATATTCCCTATCTCATTGCATTTATATTAATCATGAGGGGATGTATATATTAGCCCCTAGGTCATATTTAAGCCATACCATAGTGGTTCCCACTGACTTTCATAAAGTTAAATTCAAATGGGCCCTTAATGAGCTAGGGTTCCCGTGAGGTTCTTCTTGGGGAGGAAGCTATTGAGAGGGCCCATTAAAAAAAAGGAGATCATGTAATGATCCATGGGCATCATGGCAATGATGTGCATTTAGACATGATGTTCGTAGAGAGTCATATAAGTCAATACATGGGCCAAGCACTTATAGCCCATGAATGAATCACATACATTCAACACATCACATACACATACATAATTGATTTATATCAATTTAAAACTTGTAAAACCCATATCCATTTAGATTAACACATGATCATCTCTTCAATGGACCAAATTATCTAATAATTTTATATTGGTATATGGGTTAAACTACAAAAAGTAGTCCATGGTGAAATGGGATAATCTTTCTTTAATCTAACATAAAAGGGTTTTTAATATGGACTGAATTGGTCCATGCAATGGGCCATCAAACCCTTGGACTCAAATCAATTTTGGGTCACTGTTTAAGTGACCCAAGGGGTTGTGATTAGACCTCGAAGAACTATAGGTTCAACCCAACAAGATTGGACCAAAACTACGTTATATCAGCCTAGGGTTTGGTATCCAAAACATGCATCAATTCACATAGGTAATGTTATGAAATTCTCAGTTATGATTCACAATTAATATCAACAAATAAACATTAGATAATCATAAATAAATGGCTAGGGCTGATAGTGTGGTCCAAATCCAATCCGGACAAAAACTCCATCCCTACGAAACTGCAATCTATAGATCAATCTCCATCTGCAATCTCTATCATCTCTACAAGCTCCAATGATTTCTCTGATGTAAAAAAAAAAAACCTAATTTCTATTGCTTACATAAAAAAACCTAATACATTCTTTATAGAAAAGAAAAATAATTAATTACAGACCAAATAATAAAATTAATTAATTTGGTGTGCACCGACCTTGCCACCATCAAGAGTTCGATTTCTTTCACACTTTTAGCCCAAGATTTGAAGAAACAATAATAGAACAATTATACAATATATCAGAATATATCTATAAAAATTTCAAATCATTGGCCCACTCTAAGAACCGAATTCCTAGAGTTTTCTACTAACTACTCAAATTGACTAGACTAATTCTTATCGATTTGTGTTTTGGTTCAAATCTAGTTTGGTTCAGTCCAAAAGCAGAACCTAGTGCTATGATACGACTGTTTGAAGTGTTATGATCCATCATATGGATGCTTAACCATGCTAGATGGTTGGGCGAAATTTCAAAAATTTCCTAATCCTTCTAGGAATTGAATTCCCTATGTTTTGATTATTGCATTTTTCAGGATCGGTCTTGCTCTAAACCGGACCAGATTTGAAACCCATCAAAGAGGGAGATTTATACCTGATATGGATACCACAAATATAGATCCCAGGGTGGAAGTTAGGAAAAACTTATCTATATCAATCCTAGACACCTGAGGTCGAACTAGAAAAAACTAGGAGACAAAAGGGTGTGGAGAGAACTAGAAACTACAAAAATATGAAGTTGTCTGGATTAATTAGAAATATACCTTATCTTCTTATAATATTATGTGCTCCATACCCAGATCCAAACACAGATTCATCCCATGTCACATGACAACTTAAGATGCCATGTAATAGCATAATTAATCATATTAATTATGGGCCTTATGCCCATCAGCTATAAGGCTCACGACCCAAGGGTGTTGCATGGCCAACTTAGGCTTGATTTGTATGGCATGGGACCCCATGATGATCTCACATAAGTCCACATGGGTTTGGCCCACCCCTTGTGAAAAGGCTTGCCAAATTCATTGCTAAACGTAATGAACCCTTGAGCACATCACTATGGGTTCAATATGAGCCCAACATTTACACTTAAATGATCATTGAATTCATATATCCTATGAAGACCCAAGGATAATGGGCTTAAGTAAAATAAATCCCATAAGGTAATCAGCCCTTAATGGTCTCTTACACTTAACCTCTTGGCCCATAATGATGAAACACTACTTGACAGGGAAGGACCTCTCCCCCGGCTGCAAGGTACAGTGTCACACTCTTTGCTTAGATGGATCCCGGGAATTAAAACCTTTTGCAAACATTTTTCATAAAACATAATATATATATCATATAAATATATTTTGTAAAACTAAATGTCAAACACAGTTGATATTCACTACCGACACTTTAGGTTTCCATCAAAAAGAGTGTAAGCCCTATTATTCACTTTGTTCGACATAGGGGTCGATCCTATCACTATGATCACCCACTCAAGTGAACTTCAGATTGTCCCAACATACCTAAGTTTTGACCCTTAATGGATCTCACTAATTGGCATATCAAAGATAGCCCAATTCAATACTTAGAACAGTACCATAATCAAGTATAGGGGTTATGTGTAACTTCCAGTTTTGCCCATCAATCTCCAAGGTCTAGGGCATAACTAGAAAATGGTTCGGGTTCAGTGTTTCAACCAAACACACACTGCATGTGCTTTGGTTCTAACCCTAGCAGCTGATACAAACTGCCCCAACTTCTTTGGCAGTACATCGATATCAGCATTGGCAGGATAAACTCCCCAAGTCTATCTAATGACTGAGAGCACTGTAAACTAACATGAGTCTCATAAGTGTCCAATTTAAGAGGTAGTTTCACAATAAATGTATATCAACATGAAACAATAGTGTACTATTATTCATTTATAATAAATGTATTTATACATCAATATGATTGGAGATAAGAGCATACATTGTCTAACATCATAAGTGTGATATTGGTTATTAAGATTCTATTAAATTTTAATTTTTTGCTACATAAAGATTTACAAGATACCACTAGAATCTTTCATGATCATCAATGTGTATGATTATTTTGTTTTTTAAAATCAAAAGCAAATCTATACTCAAAGATCTCTAAGGTTCTTTAAATTTACCCAAAAATGTCTATTTTCTATTGTCCTACTTTTTTTGGGTAAAGCTCTTGTCCTACTTACTAAATATTATTATCCTCATGGTATCAAAATAGTATAAAATGCCTTTGTGTTTGTACATAATGTGTTAAAATAGCAATTCCATTTTTTAAACCCTAAACTTTAATCACATAAATTCAGAATAAGTACTAATAATTCAGAATAAAGGGTTCCTAAGCAATCCTAATGAAGGGGATGCTATTTCTAGATTTTATTAATAATTTAAAATGAAGTCAACCAAGAAGGAGAGACATAAATTCCTTACCCCTTGAAAACATCAAGTTATAAGGAGATCATCCCCTATATAATGCCTTGAACAATTGGATAGGCTTGAAGGTGGTTAGTGGGTTAGCTAAATTGGGTGAGTAAAAGTATGACAACTTAAGTGGGACATGATGCCAGTGACTAGACTTGTTATTTCGCAGGGTAGCCTGGTGGGTTGGCCCGACCTGACATGTTCTTGGTTGGGATTTGATAGCTAGGATTTTAGGTCCGCATGTTTGGGCTTGGGCACAAAACAGTAGGCCTGACCTTTTTCTAGGCCGGGTTCAGACCTTTCAAATGTTTTATATGATATCAAACATATTTTATATAATAAAAAATATATAATACATATGTTTTTCTTTGTTCCTCTTTTCTTTTCTCAAGCCATAATGAGTTCTTTCACTATTTGGGTTTTGAGGTAGTTTAATATAAATATATTAGTTTTATTATCAAGTAAGGATAAAAAAAATCTTCTTGCCCAATTTTTTAGTTGGGCTTTAGGCCTAGGTTTAGGGTCCAAACTTTATATGAGGGCCAGGTTCAGACTCAAGATCTAGGCCTGATGGTCGAGAAGCAAAGCTTGGTCCAACCCGTGAACATGTTTATTAGTGATGTGTAGAGATTAGGGATTACTTTGATTTTCTTATTTTAATAATAGTTCAATTGTATGCAAAGCATGTCTATAGTACTAGTGTTAGTATATGGATGAGTTTAGTGCTATCATCGGAAGATGTTCCCAATACACAGTAGGGATGTGCTGTGGGACGTTGTGGGGCGGAGATATGAATTCCCCATTTGTAGGGGGTTAGTTTAGAGAATCATGGGAAGTTGGAAGTCAATATGAGTCTATGTGAAAGTGAAGAATAATAGAGGTAATTTTAATTCTTATCTTTATCAATTGGACTGCATCACATGTGTGTCTCTATTAGTAAAGCATGTCTATAGTAGTAGTGTGTCTTTTTTTTTTTTTTTTTGGTATTTGGTGCAATGTATCATTAATAACTTCCCCTCGACACCTTTTTCCCCAAAGTGTTGGTTGTGGGATTTGATTCTGCATTGACGTTGGAACAAACCAGCTAATACACCAATGAGCCAGCCCTTGGTTGGTGTAGTAGTGTGTCCGTCGTTGGATGAATTTAGTGCCCTATTTGTAGGAGGTCAATTAGTTAAGAGAATCATTAGGAGTCAATATTATAAGGATCATTTTGAAAATTATAAATTCAAGAATTTTATACTTGAATCGTTAAATTTTATATTGTAGGTTTATTGTCTCCCTCAAGCTCCAAGTAGATCAAAATTGTTATTTTTTTTTATGAGTAAAGACCAAATTTCTACTACTAGGAACATAATAGACATAGAACTAATGAAATTTAGGCAATTCATTGAATAGCCAAGAGAGAAAGAGAGAATTAGTGGCATGATTAATTAGAACTGATTGGAGGAGTTAATGAAAAAGAGAAGGAGAGATAATTAATGGTGAGTCAAGGTTTTTAAAATCGAACTAGGCAATGAATCGGTTAGGGGTCCGGTTCCCAGGTCAAATGGTCCGAACAAACGGATGGCCCGTTATGACAAAATTAAAAAAACATTTAAAAAATAAAACCGGCCAAACTGTTTGAATGATTCGAATCGTTCGAACGGTTCGATCACCCGAGTCAGCGGTTTGCTGACCAAATCAACGATTTTTGGGGAAATAACGGTTATGGGGTAAAACGGATGACTGGTTCATGGTTTTCTGGTTCGACCTTCCGGTTTGGTTTTGAAAACCATGTGGTGAGTTAACGATCGTGCGAATTAAAAAATAAAAAAAATCATTGATAGTGTCATTATGACATGGAGTAAAAAAACTCAAAAAAGTAGACATTTCCGAGATCAAATAAGCCCCCCACAATGTCTCACAACATATCTCCACTTTGTATTGTATATTTGGATCTTTCGATGATGACATCATCATTTCTAATATTATTATGGGAGATATTCTCAATACATGGCGGAGATGTGCTGTGGGGCTGACATTTCCTTGCTATATACAGATATTTTATTTTTCTTATTTTTCAATTTCAATATTATTCAGAGGAGGCAAGAAAAATTTGGCTGTCTATGTTCGACAACCTGTGCTGTCCAAAGGTTTCTCCCAACGTGACACGTTAGTTTATTTTTAAGGCAGGGATTGTTTTCTGTAAGGTACGAAATGGATTTCTTTTCCCTCGCTTTTTTTCGGGGAAAAAATATCCCCTCCACACCAACACCGTGAACTTTGAAGCAACAATGGCGAAAATCGCTTGCCAGCACCTTATTCCCATTTTGGGTTCCCCTCTAAAGTATTCTTTCTGCAAAACCCACTTTCTACAATTGCGGAATTCCACAGGAAATGCTAATCTCATCGACAGACCTGTCTTTAGGAGGCGATTCTCTTCTTCATCAACGATAAGCATGAGCTTGAAAGCTGGCATCGTAGGACTTCCCAACGTCGGGAAATCTACTCTCTTTAATGCTGTCGTAAGCACCTTTTTCCCATCTCTCCTATCTCCTCGTTTCGAATTTCATCTAATTACAGGGATTATTGCATTCCCTTCTGGTTTGTTTCAGTGAGGCTTGCTGGATAGAAATGCTGTTTGAGTTATTTCTCAAGAAATTAAAGAAGTTTTGTTCATATCCAATCCCAAATAAAAAAAGAAGAAATACAAAGTACCCATTTAGATTTTCTGATTGAAATTGATAGGACAGAAATTGATAGTTTACGGTTCTGAAGTTGTATGTCTGCTGCCATTAGTTTGTATTAAGTTTGTGCCTAGATTCAATACCATTTCCTCTTTCTAACACACACACACACGCACAGTCATTTCGTAAAGTGGTTGTTTTACCTATTTCTTTCATGTATTAATTACCCATGAAAATAATTAAATGTTGTGCTTGTTCGTCATTGAATTAGTTCACTGTTAGACGCGTCTGTTAGGGCAGCATAAATAACATTCCTTGTTCAGTAATTCTAAAATGACTGATTTATAATACGATGCAGGTTGAGAACGGAAAAGCTCAAGCTGCTAATTTTCCTTTTTGCACCATAGAGCCCAATGTTGGGATTGTTGCAGTTCCAGATCCACGTCTGCAAGTGCTTTCTGATCTCAGCAAATCTCAACGTATTGTCCCTGCTTCTATTGAATTTGTAGATATTGCTGGGCTTGTAAAAGGAGCCAGTCACGGGGAGGTGACAACTTTTTATTGGGTTCTTAATTTTCTGTGGAATTTCCTGGTTTGGAAGTTTAGTTTTGCATTTTTCTGGTTAATCACTTTATTCTTTCCACTTTTTTGAGGTATTTCCTTTTTTCCATTACAGGGGTTGGGGAATAAATTCCTCTCGCATATTCGTGAGGTTGACTCAATACTTCAGGTTTGCATATCTTTTTATACATAGGCACTCCCAAGCAGCTACCTTGTTGGTGAATCCTGTAGTTGAAATTTTAGATTAGGAACTCCAACGAACAGGGTTTGTCTCATGCCCAACCACAATGGGCAACGATGACTTGCCTCGTCACAGTAGGCCATTGTTTTCTTCTAGGAAGAAGAGAAGAAAGGAAGAAGAAGAGAGAAGAAGGAAGAGAAGAAGAGAAGAGAAAAGGAGAAGATAAAAGATGAGGAATTACAAGCTTGCCCCTGGCGGCACACCCTAATAAAACAATAATAAAAAGCAGTAAACAATCTGACCACACTCTTAAGATTGACAACATAAACTATAACAACAGAAACAATTAACATATCTATCATGCCCAACTTGTCACATAACTCATTATGTCACAAGTATAGAAGTCCCTTTGTGAGAACATCAGCCAGCTGCTCCTTGGAGTTAACATAAGGAGTGCAGATTTCACCCTTTTCTAATTTCTCTCTTCTGAAGTGCTTGTCCACTTCAATGTGTTTTGTCCTATCGTGTAGGACAGGATTAGTAGCAATGTTTATGGCTACCTTATTATCATAATAGAGAGACATGGGGCTATTAACTGGGAACCCAAGCTCTCCCAGTAAATTCTTCAACCAAAGTGCTTCAGCCACCCCATGTGCCATAGCCCTATACTCAGCTTCAGCACTAGATCTTACAACCACATTTTGTTTTTCACTCCTCCACGTCACTAGATTTTCTCCCACAAAAGTGCAGTACCCACATGTAGATTTCTTGTCATCCACAACATCTACCCAATCGGCATTTGTATAGACTTCCACTTTTAGATGGTTGTGCTTATGAAATAGCAAGCCGGTTCTTGGATACTTCTTTAGGTACCTAAGAATTCTTTCTGCAGTCTCCATATGTGGTGTCTCAGGAGAATACATAAACCGACTTAGAACACCAACCGGATAAGCTATGTCCGGGCGTGTTATGGACAAGTAAAGCAATCTTCCCACTAGTCCTTGAAATTGCTTCACATCCCTTAGAACTTCACCATCATAATCACCCAATTTATGATCAACATCCATAGGGGTGTCTGTTGGTTTTGCACCTAGCTTGCCTATGTCTTGTAGCAGATCTAGGATGTACTTCCTTTAAGAGATGAAGATACCCCTTTTTGAGAAGACAACCTCAATCCCAAGAAAGTACTTTAGGGGACCCAAATCTTTCACCTCAAATTGGGAGGCCAAGAACTCCTTCAACATTTGTATTTCAGAGCTCTAGTTCCTTGTAATGATGATATCATCCACATATACTATCAACACAACAACTTGTTCCTAACACCTTTTAACAAAGAGAGTGCGATCAAATTGACATTGTTTCAATCCTACCTGTTGAACTGTCATATGAAATCTGTTGAACTGTGCTCTAGGAGATTGTTTTAGGCCATAGAGAGACTTTCTCAACTTGCACACCTTATTCTCATTTCCTTTTGCACAGAAGCCTGGTGGTTGGACCATATAAACCTCCTCCTCCAAATCACCATCTAAGAAAGCATTTTTTACATCAAGTTGATCCAATTCCCAGTCAAGGTTTGCAACCAATGATAACAAAACTCGAATTGAATTCATCTTTGCTATAGGGGCAAATGTCTCATCATAATCAATGCCATAAACCTCTACTACCTTTGCTTTGTATCTTTCTACTGTTCCATCAGCCTTGTGTTTTATTGTAAAAACACCCACTTGCACCCCACAGGGTCTTTCCTTTTTGGAAGATCCTCTAACTCCCAAGTGTGATTCTTAGTGGGTAATGGGGTGTTTGGTAGTACATGATCTGACTCCCTTTCTGTGAGCAATCGGGATGTCAAGATCATCCACAATCGAAATGGGAATAGGGGAATCAATAGGGATAAGGGTGCCCAACACATTTGGACTTACCTCCCGGGAGTCTAATGGCGTCGGTTACATAGAATCTGGTAGCTCTACATCTTTAGGACACTGTTGGTCTCTATGATGTGTATACAGAAAGACCCAAAATGGAGCTGGATCTGGAAAAGAGGGAAGAGAGACTTGGCGAACCTACTTTTCCTCCTCTGTACTACTCTCCCCCTGAGGAGAAGCAGGGTAGAATGGTTTAGACTTGAAGAAAGAAACATCCATAGACACTGTTGGTTTCTACGATGTGTATACAGAAAGACCCAAAATGGAGCTGGATCTGGAATAGAGGGAAGAGAGACTTGGCGAACCTACTTTTCCTCCTCTGTACTACTCTCCCCCTGAGGAGAAGCAGGGTAGAATGGTTTAGACTTGAAGAAAGAAACATCCATAGAAACTGTTGGTTTCTACGATGTGTATACAGAAAGACCCAAAATGGAGCTGGATCTGGAATAGAGGGAAGTGAGACTTGGCGAACCTACTTTTCCTCCTCTGTACTACTTTCCCCCTGAGGAGAAGCAAGGTAGAATAGTTTAGACTTGAAGAAAGAAACATCCATAGAGACAAAGTACTTATGACCAACAGGATCAAAACACCAGTACCCTTTTTGAGAGGAGGGGTACCCAAGGAAGATACACGGAATAGATTGAGAGTCCAATTTCCCATGAGAAGGAGACAAATCATGGACAAAGGCATGACAACCAAACACTCTCATAGGGATGAAAAACAGAGGGGACTGAGGAAACAACAATTGATGGGGGGACTTGTAGTTCAATACTCTAGAGGGCATGTGATTGATGACATATGCAAGCAAGAACAACATCTACCCAGAAACGTTTTTCCACATTCATATGCAACATCATGCCTCGTGCTACTTCAAGAAGGTGTCTATTCTTTCTTTTAGCAACACCATTTTGTAGCATTTTGTTGTGGTGTTCTTGGAACTCCTGTGAAGGGTTCCATGGGTTTCTTGCACAGCAACACCAACTAGGGTTTCCTTGGTGTTACGGCCAAGAAAGAACCCAAAGAAATCACAGTTTGAGATTTCTGACTAGTTTGATTTGGTTCTTGGCTTCTCGCGCTTCACAGTTCAAGAAAAAAGTAATCTGATGAGAAGAGATGAATTCTGAGAGAGAAGAGTCCTCCTATTGCCTAGAAGTATGCTCTGATACCATGTTTTCTTCTAGGAAGAAGAGAAGGAAGAGAAGAAGAAGAGAGAAGGAAGAGAAGAAGAAGAGAAGAGGAAGAGAGAACAACTGTTTGGGAGCCAAAAACTTAGGCTGGCGACGCTTAACCTTCTATTTATATTAATAAGATGAAAAATAAAAGATGAGGAATTACAAGCTTGCCCCTGGTGGCACACCCTAATAAAACAATAATAAAAAAAAGCAGTAAACAAGCTTACAACACTCTAAGACTGATATCATAAACTATAACAGCAGAAACAATTAACAAAATTCAAACAACAGCCATGTCACCAAGACATTTCATTATCCTAAGAACTTAAGAACCTTATTCCTAACATGTGACTGTGAGCAAGCTTGAAAAGTCCATAGCCAAAGACACACCATGTGAGAATCTTAAGTAAAAGGGGAATCCTAATCCCAAAAGATCCTCATTGGACACGTGGGAAAACCCTAGTAAGGCTTACCTTCTAAGCACCAGAGAATTGTGATCCACTTTCCTAACGAGAAAAGTCTTTATTTATATGTTTCTCATTATAGCTTTGGTAGCCTCTCTATAAAAGGGAGAGATTGAAGGTCTTTGCATGAGATCAGTCTCAAGAGTCCCTTGCCCTTCTAGCCTTCTAACTCCTTCCCTCCCGCTACACTGCAATTCCCTTTCCTCCGATGCCCCCCTTACACCCTCCTTCATATACATCCCTGGTCATCCTTTGTCTTTCAAGGAGACTATCCCTTGCTGCCTGACCACCCTGCTCACATTAGAATCTCTGGTTTAACTTGATCATGGAGATGGCCGCCAAAAGAATCGACCTTTCCCTTGGTCGAGAGGAAGAGCCTATTGACAATGAAGGATTTACCCAAAACATGGGAACTGAAGTGCCTATTCCCCTAGAATCGAACAACCACGCAGACATAGAATTTGTGTCCCACAAAGTCTATGACTTTGAGGAGCACTTCGTTTGCATGGAACAGATGCAAGCCAAGATGAGACACACACTACAGTTGCTCTTGCAATGTACAGCCGCACCGGAGAACCCTTATTTCCCCCAGTCGGTCCATCCACTTAGCCCTCCGTCCATCCTAGGACCACTGAACTAGAACCCCATGACCTTCTTCAGCAAAATACACGGGTCAACCCTACCCACGGGAAACACTGCCCGGACACTCCATCCCTCCGGCTCTTCCATTCCACCCCATTGGTCATGACTGAGAATGCTACCCCTCCTGAAGCACCTATAAGCCGCACAGAACTGCGATAGCATTTGGCGGCCATCTCCATGTGGTCATTGTTTTTGTTTGATATGGTGGCATGAAAGTAAATAATTTGATATTTGGTGATAAATATAAAAGGGGAAAAGTATAATAATGATTACTTTTGTTTCATATGGGGTGTTTTTATTAGTGGGTTTCTGTTCAAGCCTAGCTGAGCTCCAACATGAGTTTTTGAGCCAAGCCAAATTTGAGCTATAGCATTTCTAGCTCGAATCGAGTTTGAGCTCAAACTTGAGCCCTATTGTTTTCTGCTGAGACGAATTCAGCTCGGCTCAGCTCAAATCCATATAGTACTTCCCTTCTATCTCTATTCACTCTAACATTCTTAAAGGGTAAAACACACTTGAGGAGATCGCTCTCTTGGTGTGTTACAATTACAACCCTTAGTTCTTTTATGCAAATTTTTCCTAATCATTGCTGTGTTAGGAACATTTTTTTTTTCCTTTTTTTTTAGTTTTTAGATCCCTATATGCTTAAGAATATCACAAAAAATTAGGAGAAAAGACAATCCATTTGTGAGATGTATCTGTTTCACTTAAAATGTTCAGAGTGAACATATTTTAATCTCAATTTTTTGTTTTAATGACTCAAATGTTACAGCTAAATTGATGTTATGATAATGTTTGCCCCCAGTGATCAAAGGTCCTGGATCTGCCACTGTTTGGGGGATTAGAAGATGGGTAATGACTAAAGAGACCTTATTCAACTATTTATACTTAATGTAACTGGAGAAAACATTATAAAAGTACCTCCTAGTTATATCTTAACATTACTACAAGTCCCATTTGCATACCGGCATGCCATTTTCATTAATGAACTTTGTAGTCAAAGCTATGTTTTCAGACCTTTATTCTTTTTGTTACCTGTCCGTTTGATAGTATTGATTCATAGATGTCAAGACAATTATATGATGTTTCAGGTAGTGCGCTGTTTTGAGGATAATGACATTGTTCATGTAAATGGAAAAGTTGATCCAAAGTCCGATATTGATATCATCAACTTAGAGCTAATTTTCTCAGATTTGGATCAGGTTATAACTTTCATTGCACAACCATAGTTAATTTCTTCCATAAAATCTATTTGCACAACCATAATTTCTTCCATAAAATAATATAAGATTGTCTACCTACTGAATGGCTCCTGAGAGAGCAGGTTCTAACTTCAGATGATTTAAACGTACTCCCTAGTGAACACTACCTGCAATAACATTGCTACTCCACATATCTACTATATTGTCACCAACTTATGTTATAACACTATCTCTTGCACTCCACTAGTGCTAGTAGTGTTCACTAGGGAACATGTTGATTCCAGTAAAATTTTGTGATGGAAATGGAAATATGTTGTGGAAATATTAGGAAATTTATAGACATTTTAAACCACTATCCTTCCAGTAGTATTTTCTCTGGTCATTTATTCAAAAATTTTAGACAAAAAAACTCAGTTTATCAAATGACTGAGTTCACCACATGTCAGTGGTGAAATGGCATTGTAATTTATGCATTGAAAAATTACATTCCTTTTATATTAATGGATGCTTTGCATCTTTTTTATTTTTTCATCTTGGACATATTTCAAATATCTCCTTAGTGTTAAAATGAAAAAGAAGTTAATGCTAATCCCTTCTATTGATTTTGTGCTTAGATAAAACCTTCTTGGATAGTTAACTGATCTAATTTAAATCTCTTATAAGAAATGCAGATTGAGAAAAGAATAGAGAAACTAAAAAAGGGCAAAGCAAAAGATTCACAATCAAAATTGAAGGTAAAGTCTTCATCATTGCATTCAAGATACTCTGTAGGCAGCATGTAATCATTTTTTCCTTGGTTTATACATATTCAAGTGCTAGAATTAAAGAGCTTCTTAGATTTGAGTGCAATCTTCCATAATTTTCAGGAGGAAGCAGAAAAATCTGCTTTGGAACAAATTAGGCAGGCACTTATGGATGGAAAACCGGCACGTGCAGTAACTCTAACAGATTTTGAAAAGGAATCCATAAAGAATCTTTGTTTACTCTCAATGAAACCAGTCATATATGTAGCTAATGTAGCAGAATCTGATCTTGCTGAACCTAATGATAATCCTCATGTCAAAGAAGTGACAAAGCTTGCATCTGACTTACAATCTGGACTAGTAACAATCTCAGCACAGGTATGACATATTTGGAATTCTCATCTCTTGGTTCTTAATTAGGAGCATTGTCAAATGCATCCTCAATATTTGTGATATACCCCTGGTATTTGCTCCTTTTTACAGTATATGATCTTTGTGATCCCATCATAAATTGAAACATCCACCCAGAAAGTAGAAAATAATTTGAAAACTAAACAATGGCCAGACATCTTCACAAGAAGGGACATGTAGAAGAGTAAGCTTTTATGTTTATATTTGTTGGGTATTAGTGGGCTGTTATGTTTCTTTGTTGGGCCTGTTACTTATAAGACATTTTAACTGCTGTCTCTTAAGCAGGGGCAGCCTTGTAATTCTGCCTTTTATTGTATAAAGTATATGAGATGGGGTCTCCATTGAGTCCTGCGATCTCTTCTTCCCAATCTCTCTTCTTTTCTCTCTTATCCTCTTCTCTACAGTTTTCTACTTAGTTTTCAGTGTTGCAACTACTTCTTTTCTGATTCAAATACATAAAAACTATCAAGACTGAAGTGTTCTTGGATTGACAACTTCATGTTTGCCCTGTTAAGGCTGTTTGGGGGGGGGGGTCCTATTCCTAAAATCAAATCTTTTTGCTGGGAGGTGGTGCATGGAAGGATCAATACTTGTATCTTGCAAAAGAGAAGGCTGAACTGTTGTATCTCTCCTAGCATTTGTTTTCTGTGCAGGGATAGTAGTGAGAATGCTTGACAATGCTTCGCACTTGCAATTCTCCCTTTCCTGTGTTGATGCCATTTGGGATGATTTCTTCTCTCTTTTTGGTTGCAGGTGGTATCCCTCTTCAGATGTAATTTTTTTTTGGTTCAGCTCCTCTTTTTTCTCGCTTCTTAAGAAGAGGGGTTAGAGATAGGTGAATTTTTGAAGATAAAGTCTAGCTAAAGAGGTCTTAATTGAAACCATTATGATTAGAGTCGGGTATAAGTGTTGAACATATTTGAGTTGGTTTCCTATGATGACATTGAAAGAAATTGGCAAATCATTGCTGGCTCTTATATGGCAAGATCAAAAGAGTGTATTCCTTGGAAGTCTCCACAGTTCCCACACCTGAACCTGAACTTTGATGGCAATCCAGGAAATTCAGGGGTAGGAGTTTTTAGGCACTGTGATGGATCTATAGTAGCCCTTTGTTCGGGGCCCATTGGGTTTGGAAACTCTACAAGCGCTGAACTCTTGGCAGAGTTACAAGGCCTGTTGTAAGGGAGCTTAAATTTCAGAAACATCATGGTGGAAGGGGATTCTAAAGTAGTAGTGGGGTGGTTGAAGAAAAATGCCATGGGAACTTGGACATACAGATAGATAATAGTGGGGATTCTAAAGTAGTAGTGGAAGGGGATTCTAAGAGAAGTCAGGGCACTAGCGTCAGAGTTGAATGCTACTTTCATTGGATTCCAAGGGGTGGCAACAGGTTAGCTAGACAAGGGGTAAACAGGGAAGACTTGTATTGGGTAGAGATCCATGGGGAATCTTATGTTTATTGTCTTTAGGATCTTCCTGTCATTAGGAATTGATTCAAACTCTTTAGCTACTGCATCTTCTGCCTCAATAAACTGCCCAACTCTAGCTGAATCAGAAAAAAAGTTCAAAACTCAGTAATATATCTCCAAAATATTGCTGATGTTTGTCTTGATTACTCATTACAATTACAAATATTAGAGGATGTCTAGGAAAATGTTGCTGTATTGAGATTTTTATTGAAAATCTTCTTTAAGATAAATCCCAAATCAGAAATTTCTTTTCTATTCTTTTTTCTTGTTTTTCTTGTTAAGCTCTAGAGCAAGTATCAACTACTCCACTCTGATACTATTTTGGTTAAATGATTATATTTTATCTAAAAATTGATTGAATTATTTACTTCATCATAAAATATTAAAATGTGTTATTTTGCGGTTTACCCATTTTATATTCTTATTACAAAAAGGTAATTATGTCAGTTATCTAAGTACTAAAAAAACTATTGACCCTCTGAAAATGTCAATCATATTTCAACCTCTTTAATAAGATGGCTAGCAATGGGTCTGGACATGCCAGAATTGAGCAGGAAGTGGGTCATAGAAGGAACTTGAAGATGGATGATCAGAAGAGAAGATATTCAGTTAGATTAAAACTTTCTTTGGAGACTGTTGTGGAACTTGAAGACCAAGTGGTCATGTATCTTGGGCTTTCGTTTTTTTACTTATTTATTTATTTTTTGGGGGAGTGGTTTAATTGAAGAGACATAAGAAGAGGATAGGATGAGGCATGAAAAGGAGGCTGAAGCTTATCAGAATTAGGGAAGCTGAGGCAAGTATGCAATCTTCTAGCATGGAACATGAACATGGCAAAGCCTAGTTGAGAAACTAGCCAGAGGAAAGCAGGAATGCGGCTTGTGATGTTTTGGACCATAGTATTGATAGAAGTAGAGGCAATAGCTAGTTTGATAGAGGAATTCTGAAGAGTTTAAGGAGTAGGGGAAGAGGTGGTAATGTGAAAAAGGTGATTGATCTGAGCGTTGGTAGAAGGGTCTGTTTGTCAGGGATGTGGCTTGGGTTTAGGATATGGGGAGAGATTCAAGAAAAATTGGTGTCCTACTACAAGAGGTTGTATATGGGGAGAAATTGGACCTGGGTGTCAATGGGAGATTTAGAGCCAAGTCAGCTAAGTGGCAGCTCAGCAGTCTGGTTAGAAAGGGCCGTTGAAGTAGCAGAGGTAAAGGAGGCATTGAAGAAGATAAATGGTGACAAAGCACCAAGTCCAGATGGATTCAACTTCCAACTTCATTAAAAGCTGCTGGTACTTCTTACAAGAGGACTTGGTGCAGATGTATAAAGAGTTCTGGGAAACTAAAAGCTTAGATAGAGGAGTAAATGTAACAAGCAGGCTGAAGAGAGTGATCAAGGAGGTGGTGAGGGAACCTCAGATGGAATTTGTAGAAGGAAGGCAAATTCTGGATGGGATTTTGGTGGCTAGTGAATGCATTGACTCAAGAATTAGAAGTGGAAGACCAGGTCTGGTTTGTAAGTTGGACATAGAGAAGGCGTATGACCATGTGGAATGGGGATTTCTGGAGGAGATGCAAAGGTTGATGGGGTTTGGGGAGATTTGGAGGGGCTGGATGTATGGGTGTATTTCATCAGCTTCTTTTTCTTTGCTCATCAATGGGGTATCATCTGAGTTCTTCCAAGCCTCTAGGGGTTTTAGACAAGGGGATCCAATCTCCCCTTTGCTGTTTTTTAGTGATGGAAGCTCTAAATCTGATCATGAAGAAAGGAGCTCAGAGGGGTTGGATTGAAGGCTTTAAGGTTGGACCCGAGGGACCTTGTATGTCTCACCTTCAGTATGCTGATGACACCTTAATCTTCTTAGATGCTTCAGTGAACCAAGTCCTGAACCTCTCAGAGCGATCCTAACTAACTTCTTAGATGCTTCAGTGAACCAAGTCCTGAACCTCTCAGAGCGATCCTAACTAACTTTGAGATGCTGTCTGGACTGAAAGTGAATCTAGAGAAGAGTCTACTGATAGGGGTTGGAGATATAAGTAGGGGGGGAGATGGATCAATTTGCAGGGGTGCTGGAATGCAGAGTAGGGGAGCTTCCTTTTATGTATTTAGGGCTTTCGGTGGGGTCAAAAACAGCAGCAATTAGCATTTGGAGGCCACTATTAGAAAGAGTAGAGAAGAGTTTGGACAGATGGAAGGCTAAGTACCTATCTTTGGGTGGGAGAATCACACTTATAAAGAGTGTCTTGGCTAGTTTCTCAACTTACTACCTGTAAATATATGTAGATCGATACCATGGAATTTATGATAAGAACCATGAACAGTAGCTATGCAAGGGATCCTATTCGCGATGAACACCACAACCAAATGAAGTAAAGTATCTGTGAAAACCATGACAACGATCATTGATCAAGCTATCAGTAAATTTGATGAGCCTTTGCAATAGCACGGGAGCATTCTCTGAGGCAGATATAAGTCGTTCACACCTGCGATGAGCATAAAACATCATCCACAACACACGAAAACCACAGTTAATCTTCTTGCTGATCACAATGAGCTGCGATGACTTGTTCTGAGGCTATTGCCAAGCTGTTTGAACTCGTCGATTGTTCTGAGATTCCACTTATGACATGTGGCCATAGGAAGACCCGAGAGGAAGTAGCGAGTGCGCTCCGTGCATGACCCCTCAAAGAAAAGGAAACCATGTTCTTAAAGGATCTCGCTTAACATGTGGTGAAACCCCAACAGGGTCTATCCAATAACAAATAAAGAGCCGAGATTCCCTTACCCAATGAGAAAAGTCCTCTTTTGGATGTTTCTCTTTATAGTCTCGGGATATCCTCTATTAAAAGAGGAGACACAAATCACACTGTACGAGTCTTTGACCCCAGAATCCTCTGACCGAATTCCCTAGTACTTCCCTAAAGTCTCTTTTCTTCCTCAGTAAGCCAAACTCACCCCCTATACATTTGACCATACCCCAAGGAGACCATCTTCGTCCTTCAAGGAGACCAGCTCTTAACATCACACCATATCCCATCTACATTAGAATCTTTGGTTCATTCCTTGATCACAGGAGATGGCTGCAAGGAGAATCAACCTCTCACCAATCCCCGAGGAATAGCATGCTAACCCTGAGAACCATAATGTGGACTCTAAGGAACAAATTCTTTAAGAGTAAAGTAACCATGTTGACATTGGAATCTTCTCTCACAAAGTTTATGAATTTGAAACCCGGTTAAATCGCTTGGAACAAACGCAAGTTGAGATGAGGGACGCCCTACAATTGCTTCTTCAGTGGACAACCATGCCAGAAAATCCACCCTTCACTCTTCGCTGGCCCATCCACGCTACCCTCTAATCGCTTAGGGGATCCCATGCCTGAGGTACCCAATCTTCATCCACAAGGAGGCGGTTACCCTCCCACAGCTAGCATTGCTCAAAGACCCTAATGCCCTTGTCATTCCTGATCGGATGCCAACAACTATGGTCGGGGAGCGGAGTGTCGCCTCCGTTGGGACACCTGTCAACCGAATGGAAATTCGAGAGTACGTTCAGGGTCACATAGAAGCTAGCTAAAACAAAACCCAATCCGCCTATGTCCTCTAGAAACCTTACTTAAACCGAATCCTACACTATCCTTACCCTATTGGGTATGCTCCCCCATAACAATGGCCCTTGTACAACGGACAAAAGGGAAGCCTGCAAGAGCACATGAGCAAGTTCGAAGACGCCCTGGGGGGCTTCGCCTTGGATGGTGACCTTAAGGTTCGCGAGTTCTCAAAGCCTCTTACTGGGCCAACTTATTCATGGTTTGTCAATCTGACCCTTGGAAGCCTGGACTCTTGGGGGGAGCTTACCGCTAAGTTCATGTCTAAGTGGTTCACTTTGGAATGTAGGCTCACCATGGCTGATCTTTGCAACATTGAACAATGTCTAGGAGAAGATCCTTTGGTTTATGTCATGCGTTTCCAGAAGCTTATCCTCACCGTGCTTGATGAACATGCCACTGAAAGGGGATTCGTACTCGGATGCATCCTGCTTACCGGATCGAGATCGAGAACATTGAACTCGATACCTTTAGCCAACTCTAGAAGTGTGTGGAAAGGACTGCAAGAACTGCCACCACACCTGGACCTCAACAAGCTAATCCCAGCTTGACCTACCAGTGACATGAAGCATACGCCATTGATTGCAAGCCACGAAATAGCTGGGGACCCAGTCACACTCCATATTTCTGGCCTGGTAGCCAAGGGCATTCATCCTGATGACAACAAGGTCAGAGCAGCCAAACTCACCCCAAAGTCACAACTCCTAAGAATGATTCACAACTTAAAACCTTTCTAGGGAAAGTGTTGTACCTTAGGAGATTCATCCTAGGGTTAGCACCAGCCACTTCTCCCCTCAAGCTGACCAAGAAAGCTACAGAGTTCAAGTGGTTAGAGCAGCATGAATAGGCATTTGAACAGTTAAAGCGAGCACTAGCTAAGGCTCTCACAATATCTCCGCTGTGAAGCGGATGAGAGTTTCAACTCTACATCGCATCTAATTTGGAAGCCGTAGGATGCTTACTAGCCCATGAGAATGAGGAAAAACAAGAATGCTTGATTTATTATGCTAGTAGGACACTTAAACCGGTGGAGAAGAATTATTTCCATATGGAACAACAGTGCTTAGCCCTGGTGTTCGCTGTCCAAAAGTTAAGATATTACATACTAGGATAGAAATTGATACTTGTAGCAAGAAATGATTGCACCTTGGTGTTCACTATCAGGAAGACTTGTAAAATGGATGATACAGATAAGTGAATACAACATCGAGTATACCCAACGCAAAGCCATTAAATGTCAAGCTGTAGTAGACCTTGTAGCAGTCTTCCCCACAAGCGACTAATTTGCTATTTCTGAAGAGATACCTGGAGAATTGACACTCATCACAGCAGTAGAAGACTCCTTCGCTTACGGGGTATCCACACCCTAGAAACCTTTGCCAAGATCCATCGCCTTCACTTCTTGGAATTGCTTAAGCAATTCCACCGTATCCACAGTTCGAACATAAGAGAGAAACATACAGACTTCTTGGACTGATTTCTTTTGCTTACGGGGTGCCATCTGATCAACAAAACCCCAAACCCTTGAACAAGAACTCGAAGCAGTGGAAGAAGGGGAAGCCTGAGATCAAAGTGCTGCTTGCACTGTTGATTATAGAAAGACAAAGTGGGGGGGATACTGTCCCCACTTCCCTTTTTAACATCAAGCGACGGCTCTTTGGGTCGAGATTACCAAAATACCCCCCAAAAGGCACGTATGCTTTTAAACACTTAAATAAAAGCTGCAACCACTGCTGTAGTACCAATTGGCCTATCACAGTAAACCCAAACGGACGCTAATCAAAATCAACCCTTACAACACGAATTTAGGCAACATGTCCTCTCCCCCAACCAATCTGATACGCAGGGGGGCTGAAGCTTAAAAATTTCATTTACACATCTCTACTCCACCCCAAAGGCACTGTTGATATTACATACACAACTTGAAAGATTTGTAAAACATTACAAAACAGAAATACTGGCACCAGCAAAAAAAGAGAGAACTGTTTTAATTTTAACTTTGACAAAAACGCAGAACCATCAGAACCATTTTCTGATATTCGCGAGTCCTTGACTTGCGATGGGATAGCCAACCCTCTCATCCTCAATTCCTTAACTACAAAAAACTATATCATGGGATAAGAGAAAAAAATTGCACGATTTGCTGGGGGGGGCGCTAATTGTAAGTATATGTAGATTGATACCATGGAACTTATGATAAGAACCATGAACAATAGCTATGCAAGGGATCCTATCCGCGATGAACACCACAACGATCACTGATTGAGCTATCGGTAAGTGCGATGAGCCTTTGCAATAGCACGAAAGCATTCTATGAGGCAGGTATAAGTCGTTCACACCTGCGATGAGCATAAAACATCTTCCACAACACACGAAAATCATAGTTAATCTCTCTGCTGATCACAATGAGTTGCGATGACTTGTTCTGAGGCGATTGTCAAGTTGTTTGAACATGTCGACCGTTCTGGGATTTCACTTTGATGTGTGGCCACAGGGAGACCTGAGAGGAAGTAGCGAGCATGTGTCGTACAATACCCCTTAAGGAAAAGGAAACCCTATTTGGTAACAAATAAAGAACTGAGATTCCCTTCCCCAATGAGAAAAGTCCTTATTTGGTTGTTTCTCTTTATATTCTTGGGATCTCCTTATAAAAAGAGGAGACACAAATCACACAGTACCTCCCTAAAGTCTCTTTTCCTCCTCAGAGAAGCTGAACTCACCCCTTTATACCTCAATCTTGACTCTGATCATATATCATCTTCGCCCTTCAAGGAGACCACCTCTTACCATCACTCCATACCACATCTACACTACCTTTCCTTGCTAAGAGTCCTTAATGAAGTGGCTATGAAGATTCAGAAAATTCAAATAGACTTTTTATGGGAAGGTGTGGGGGGAGCCAAAAAATATCACTTGGTCAAGTGGGAAAAAGTGTGCAAGCCAAAGGAGGGGGGAGGTTTGGGGCTGAGTAGGGTAAAATTAATAAACAAAGCGCTTCTAGGGAAATGGCTGTGGAGGTTTGGGCAAGGGAGAGAGGGAGGCTCTATGGAGGAGGGTGGCGATTGGGAAATATGGTGTGATAAGATTTGGGTGGGAATCAAGGGAAGTAAGTAGTTCCTATGGGGTGAGTGCTTAGAAAGGAATCATGAGCTTCAATCAAGAATTCAGAAATTTGGTCAAGTTCAAAGTGGGGGAAGGCTCTAGAGTGAGGTTTTGGGAAGATGAGTGGCTTGAGATCGGGAAGTTAAGTGAGGTGTGCCCAAGATTATACAAGTTAACAGAACAACAAGTTTCAATAGCCCAATGCAATGAGTGGAGAGGGAAGCAACTGATCTGGAATCCGAAATTCAGAAGGCCTCTATTAGACTAAGAAACTGAAGAGTATATTATTCTTCTGGAAAAATTAGAAGGGACCAGCATTTCTAGATGTGCAGAAGATGGTCTTGGGTGGAAAGAATGTAAGGAAGACAGATTCACAGTTAATTCATTCTACAAAGCATTAGTAAGAGAAGAAATGGGTCCAGACCAGATAAAAGGAGTATGGGGTAACCCAGTTCCCCCAAGGGTAGAAGCTTTCGCCTGGCTGGTGGCACATGACAGCATTCTCACCTCTGATCACCTGAAATCTAGGGGATTACATCTGGCCAACTGGTGTTATTTATTCAATCAGGAGGAAGAAACAGTCCTCCATTTGTTCTCATGCAGCATAGCAAGCTTCATACGAAAGTTCTTTTCCTACCTATTTGGGATGAGTGTCTTCCAACCAAGACTCCAGTAGAGATCTTCTCTTTGTGATCAAAGCTCAGAGGCAGTAAGAAAGCAAGGATTATTTGGAGTTGTGTCCCGTTTGCAGTATGTTGGTCTATTTGGAGGGAGAGAAACAGAAGAGTTTTTGAGAACAGGTCAAATAGCATGGTAGCTGTAGTAAGCAATCTGATCTTAGAATGGATCCTCAGACTCCCAGATTTTGATCAAGTCTCCAAAGCCGATTTGTTGGAGAACTTCTGAAATACCCTTGACTTACAGCCTTGTAATGAAGAATGCTTTTCACTTTGAAGTTATGAGAATGTATCTAGTGTGTCATCTAGACAACCAATGGTGTTAAGATGCAATTCTTTTTCTCTTTTAAAGAAATTTCTTCTTGATTCTTCAAAAAAAAAAAAGAGATGAAATAATGGAATTAGAGTTCATTTTGATGTTACCTGTGGGTAATAGTGTGATACTTATACTTTCTCTTTCTTTTTTCTCTGTTCTCTCTTTTTCCTTTAAAACTAAAAATGCACTCTTTCTTCTCCTTCTTTTCTCTTTTCAAATCTGAATTTCTTCCTCTTATAATTCAGATCCTTATTTTTTTTTTTGATAAATAAATTTCATCAACTTTCATAAGAATCAAAGAATAACATCTGTTACAAGCATCCCAGTGCGAGGCGCGAGGTGCAGCATCACTCTTTAACAAAAATATATAACAGATTTACAAATGGGCCCAGTACATCTGATCCCTAGTTACCCCTTGCTTAGCTAGAAAATCAGTCGATGCACTGGCCTCCCTTTCCACCCACTGTATAGTTAAAATCATTTGTTGTGTGAGCCATTTCAACTTCATTTCATTTCTGTAACACCAAATCACTGAATCTGGGTTCTTTAGCCAACCCACCACCACCTTGGAGTCCCCTTCTATCATCGATTTCTCCACTCCTAAATCTTTTGCAATCTGAATGCCTTGTGGGGCTGCATATAGTTCTGCCTTTAAAGAATCTCCATGTCCCATTGGTCCTGAAAATATAGCTCTTAAGTTTCCTTGCTTGTCTCTTACAGCCCCTCCTATGCCAGACGGACTTGGGTTGCCTTGGCTGCTCCCATCAAAGTTTAGTTTCAGCCAATCTTCAGTGGATTCCAAACCGACCTTGCTTTGCCTTGGCTGGTCCCATTCAGATCCTTATTTCTCCCTCTTGTTGCTACCATGTTCATTCTGGTAGGACTTTCTTCTTGTGCTATGTCAATCATGTATTTTGGTTTGATGGTCTGCTAATCTTGCAATATCACATCAGAGAGGCTAGAGCTTTGTTTTCAAGAATGAAGAACTTATTCCAACGGATTCCAAAGTAGACTAACTTGATGTCAGATGCCTTAGTTGGGATTGGGATGAGGTAGAGTGATGCAGTAGGCCTGGAACAAACTATCACAAGAGAGAGAGAGAGAGAGAGAGAGCTGGAACAAACTCTTCATCTCTGCCAATGTGGTGATAAGATATTCACTTCTATTTTCTATTTGTTGCTCAAGAGTTCTCCACCATACTTAAGCAATACCTGCACATTTCATGCATGCAAATCTAAATCTTTGTTTTTCAGACATATCATGCCAATTGAAATATTCTAGTATAGCAATCCAATTAAAGAATGCTTGCCGACCTTCATCTCCCTTGAAATTAGGCACTTCCCTTTCTCTTCTAACATTCTTGAAAACCTTACTCCTATAGCCAACATTACCAGATCTACTTTCTTCCACCAATTTCTCAAGTAAATCAACCATAAACCCTTCATATTGTGAGTGGTGTGGTAAGGCTACGTACGGGGGTCTCCTTGAAGGACGAAGGAAGGCTGAGGGCAAAAGAGTAGGCTAAAGGCTCTGAGTGACAGAAACGTAGAATGATGTTCTCGTTATGAGTTAGACCTCTATTTATAGGGAGAGATCCTGAGGTCCCGAAAGGGAGGAGCCAAAAGCGTTTGACTCCCATTAGGAAAGGGAATCTTCGATCCGGTGTCAACTGTCAGGGAACACCGCTAGGGTTTTGCCACGTGTCTTATGAGATATCTCAAGGACGAGCTTTCCTTTCGTATGAGGATTCTCATAATACACGTATGCTACTTCCTTTTGCGAGTCTCCTAGACTGACGTGGCACGAGTGACGTCAATACTAATCTCACATGTCTTCTAATCTCATTGGTTGCTCCATCACGTGCGGCGTTAGTGGATCATGTGCATTTTTGTTTGTCTCTGGCCTGCGATGGCCTTGAGCTCATTGCAAACTCGCGGTAGTTTTGAGCTCATCACAGGTTCACGACGACTTTATGCTCATCGCGAGCCTGAGGTGGATCTGAGCTCATCGCAGCCTCGCAATAGCTTTATATGCTCATTGCAGGCTCACAATGGTTCTGAGTTTGTCTTTGTCGTTGCGGTTTTGGATCTATTGCAGGCTTGCGGTGGTCTTGAGTTCATTGCAAGCTCATTCTTGTGGCATCAGTTTAGCACCTTCTGTGCCACCATAGTCGTGGCAATCAACATATACCTAACATATGGCTCAAAAACCCTATCATCATTGATTCTAAACCCATGGGGTTGTTTAAATGATACCCTAGGCCCATAGTAGTCAGTTTGTGAACATGGTGACTAACCATTAGCTCTGATACCAAAACTGATGCAATAGGGCTGGAACAAACTATCACATGATAGATATAGAGAGAGGGGTGGAGAAAGAGATAAGAGAGAAATCCCAAGGAATCATTCTAGAGTTTGTAGGAATCACTCCATATAGCAAGTGAGCTCTAAAGAAATCTTCACTCATTCATTAGCTTCAAAAGGAAGAGAATACATCTATTCATAGAGTGACTTGTGTGGTCCGGAATACTGTTTACCATAATTACAAAAAATGCCACTCCTTTTCTTGTGCATCAAGAAACACAATAACTTTCTATCTACTAATGCAAATAAACTTAAAATTGAAAGACAAACCCTACTAAACCAGAGGAAGAAGATGTTATAGCCTAGGCCTGCACAGGACTAGTTAAGATGACGTAAACACCCATACTGTCCAAATATACAGAGATACAGAAAATTTCAAATCTGATTCTTCAGCTCCCGCATTAAAGAGTGATTGATTTGGAGATCTACTTCTCCCAGCTAATTATCTTTTTTCTTTTTACTGTGTATGTGTGATGATCTGTTTTTAAGTCTTTTAATGTTTTCTTTCTAAACAGACGAAGTGGTGGCCAGAATTTTCCATTTTCTTTTTCCAGAATTCCCCTGGCCCCATCCCCATTTTAATTTTCAATTTGTCTAGAAATATTTGCAATATACACCCAAATTATTCCTTTTTTTGATAATTACCCAAATTATTCCTTTTTTTTTGATAATTACCCAAATTATTCCTATTTCCTCAGGCAGCATTTTCAAATATCAAGATTTCAAACCTTGATAAGGAGACACTTGTCAGATGACCATTTACTTTTCTGGTAAAGGGGAAAAACCTTTGAAGGTTATCATGTAATCCTTTTTCTATGACCTACAAGTCCAACTCTTTTTGGGATAAACGTGTAGAAAGGTCATTACACTGATCCCAGCTATTGAGGGTCTTGGAGGGGTAGACTGGATATGCTGAGACTAGATAATGAACATGTAAAAATGCCATTATGCAATATTCTGATCTCTTTCTGGAGTGAATATGTAATTAACATTAATGTTGCACTTGCTATTGAAATTCACCAAATATTTTGTGCCTAGATACTAATATAATTGCAGGTTGAATCCGAGCTTACGGAACTTCCAATTGGAGAAAGGGTTGAGTATTTGAAGTCTCTTGGTGTAAATGAAAGTGGTCTTGGAAATCTTATTAGAGCAACATATGGCCTGTTGGGGCTACGTACATACTTCACATCTGGAGAGAAGGTGAAATGGACAATCCTGCAAAGCCATAAAATCAGTTATCCTTGACTTCATCGAAACCGGTTAAAAAATTTGTTTCTTTTATTTGCAGGAAACAAAAGCATGGACAATACTTGCTGGTTTGTTTTATTTGCTACTCTTTGCGTTATACAACAAAGATTAGAACATTGGTAACAGTGAACTTTACTAAAAAAGGATAAAAATATTGGTACGAGATCATTTGAATTGTATCATGAGCAAGGTTCAAAGTATTGCTACTTATCTGTGTGTATTCGACCAATGTGTATCAGTTTTCAGGGTCACCGATACACTTGGTATAAAGAATTTAAGATGTTTATGTTTTCAAGACTCTAATATGTGATGTCAGGTCTCCTGTCAAATTGTCAGACCAAAAAATAAAAAGAAACTCTTGATACACAAAATTGAGAATATCGATACTTTGAACCTTAAATCATGAGTATGAATGGTTAGATGACTTGGTGAAGTTGGTTATTAATTGAGAATTTTTTTGACTTGGACCTAATCTAATCTAAGTTTGAATTGGCTTGTATCTTTATATAAATGAATGCTAGAAAGTGTGATGCAAACCAGAAATGGTGTTGACTATATAATTTTTTTTGTCATTTTTTTTGAATCCTTCTCTTTGAGTAAAATCTTTTCTGTCTGTCATATTTCTTTGATCTACAGGAATGACAGCACCTCAAGCTGCTGGAATTATTCATTCTGACTTTGAGAAAGGCTTCATTCGAGCTGAAACGGTTAGAGATACCATAGTTTTCTTTCAATTTTATTTTAATTGAGCATTAGGCAGGTTTTATTTTTATATTTATCTTATTTTCATACACTATTGTGATTTTCTGATTATTGAAAATGAAAAATGAATACATTTACATATGAAAACTGCAAAAGATAAATCGTCACTCTAAACTTCTAAAGTGATGCACATGTTTGAGAATGTATATGTAGCTAACCATCTATCCCACTGAATTTTAAAGATCTAATGTTATTCTTATTCTCTTATTGTATCTGATACTTAAGGTAAAGTTCTGACAAAATTTGAACTAGCATACATGGCAGTTGGCCCCAAGGACATTTAAGGAAAGAAATAATGAGGAATAATTCAGTCACTCAGTAGGCCTTCACATAATTCTAGAAATTCTGTCACACAAATGGGATCGTTGAGGGGTGTTTGGGTGGTATCAACCATCACCAGTAGCTTCAACACCTCCATCTTTAGAGTCATCTCATTGGACGCAGATGGTGGGAAAATACCAAATGATAGGAAACTGTTGAGTCATTGCCCAGTACAGGAACCACTTTGAGGGGGTTCACCTCCACAGAGAAGGAAAGAAGAAGAATCAGAAAAATCTCTCTCGCATGCTTTTATCCTCTCAAGACTACACTTTATACTATTTTATTACAACCATTATTTACTGATTGGTTCATAACCGATTCTGACTTCCCATGTGCAAATTCCAACTGATTAAGCTGATGTGTCCTTCAGCCTCCGAGTGTACACAAAATTAATAGGGCGACGGGCCTGGGTCTCTCCTTCTGCCGCTGGGTGGACATCTGCATGGGCCTTCTCTTGGGCCTGAGTCTCAGCTGGGGATGGTGGGCCTTGTGGGCTCCCAACAATTGCCTCCCCCTCGAGAGCAACCTTGTCCTCAAGGTTGAAAGCAGGGTGCTGTTGTTTGATGTGAGAACAGGATTCCCAAGTTGCACCATCCAGAGGAAATCCAGACCAAGCAATTAAAACCTCACGTATAAACTTCTTGCCCCTTTTGACCCAACGATAATCTAACACCTGGATATTTCTTCTTTTTTCTTCTGTTCTGTTTTGTTAATGGGCCTGTTAACATCAATTTTATTTTGTTTAATTAGCTGGCCGCTCAATTAAGGGCTTACTTGTAATTCTTAAAATTTAGTGATTAATTTTTTAATGAAAGGATTAGGGGAAGGCGGGGTAGTACGGACAACTCTTCTCCTCACTCTGCTCACAACTAAACTCTTCTTCCCTCTTCTTCTTCTTCTTGCTGCTGCTGCTTCTATCTCCTTTGTTTTTCCCCTTCTTTTGATCAGTTTTCTTATTCTTTTGGGACTGTTTTTCTTCTTGGTATCAGGGCAGGTCCCTTTTTTCCTTTCCTTTTTTTTCCCATACACAGTGTGTGTAGAGAGCTGAATCAAATGGTGGATTGAAGAAGATATATAGCCTAGTTGGTAGTGGTTTCTTGGAGAAAAAGGAAGATATCCTTTCATATTGTTAACAGTTTTGTTTTTTTGCCCCCAAATTCTAATCAACTAGAGAGTTCTAATTGTGGGTCCCATAGGAAGCTTCACCTTGACGCTCAGTGGCTGAAGGGGCTATTTTTGATTACCTTGAAGATCGATCCAAGCTTTGCATAGTTCTGTGAAGCCTACAAGGAGTGGCTGCTTTTTTTCTGTTTCTCCCAGGTTTCGAGTGAGATGCAGTTGGCTGTTAGGGATTTGTGAAGGTTGGTACTTGGTGTTTGTTATTTCCTATCTTCTTTATTTGTCATTTGAAACTGTTTTAGGAGTTTGAGGAAGATGGATGCTTCTGGAGTTGAAAATAAGATGGGCTTAGAGTTCGAACAGGTTCCGGGAGCACCTGTAGACTCTTTATTGGCTGTGACCACAGTCAAGTTTGATGGGACTAACTATCTAGCATGGTCATAATTAGTAAAGATACATGCTTGTAGTAGAGGCAAGTGGGGATATATTTCCAGGAGCAAGAAAGCACCGAAGGAATATGACCCATCTTATGAGAAATGGTTACAAGAGAATTACACTATTATTGGGTGGTTAGTGAATTCGATGCAACTGCAAATTAGTTAGCACTATTTGTGGATGTATTCTGCTAAGGAAATATGGGGTAGTGTTCCTTAAACCTATTCACAAAAACTGAATGTGGGTAGGGCTTACAAGTTAAGAAGTGATGTGAACAATCTAAGGCAGGGGGAGAAACCTTTAGCAGTCTACTTATCAATGCTGAAATCCTTGTGGCAAGAGATAGATCTCATGGAAACAGTTGTCTAGGAAAGTACAAATGATGTAGAGACATATAGAAAATTAGTTGAGAGGAATAGGGTTTTTGAATTCCTGACAGGGTTGAATCCAGAATTTGATATTACCAAACAGAAAATCCTAGCTAAAGACAATGTATATTTGTCTCAGACTTATGCCATGGTGAGTAGTGAGGAGAGCAGGAGGATGGTTCAAGTTCAAGGGACTATTCCAGTTGACCATTTTGCTAATATGGGGTTGAAATCTAAGATGACTACAGGTGGTATAGGGAAGAATGAGGTTATATATGAATACTGTAAGAAACCAGGACATAAAGGATAAATGTTGGAAGCTACATCTAGACCTTATTCCACCATATTTTCAAAAGAAGGTAGAAAATGGGAAGACCGGGAGTGCCAATGCAGCCACAGTGCCAGATAATGACAGGAGTGCCACAGATGAGAAAGCTGCTAGTGAGTAGTTAGCTGTTATGAAGGTGGAGTATGAGAAATATGGGAGGATGATCAACCACCTTGAGAGTGCAGCCACCTCCTCCAACTCTTCAGGCAATCCAACTACGTTTGTATTTGCTGATTCAGGTATATGTGCTACTACCTACCATGTAGCCATCTTAGGTAATCGTAGGATCCCTTGGATTATTGATTCAGGTGCTTTCAATCATATGGCCAACGTTTCTACTATGTTTAGCTCTTATGACTTACTTTTTGGCCATGATAAGATTACCCTAGCCGATGGCTCTCTTGCTCCTATCTCTGGCAAGGGAGTCATCAAGGCCACTGACTCTCATTCCCTTACTTCTGTCCTTCATGTCCCTAAACTGCATACTAATTTGATGTTAGTGAGTAGCTTAACTAAATCCTTAAACTGCAGTGTAACCTTCTTCCCTTCTTATTGTGTTTTTCAAGACTTGAAGTCTTAGAAAGTGATTGGGAGTAGCCATGAGACGAATGGAATATATCTGCTAGATACTCCTGGACAAAGCCAAGGACAACCTGAAAGAGTTGCTTTTAGGTTTACTTCTTCAGAGTCTTTTAGTCATGTCATGTTATGTCATTTTCGTTTGGGTCATTTATCCCTAGAGTTGTTTAAGGGAATTAACTTGTCTAGTCTTTATTATGAGTCATGTGAGTTATCAAAACATTGTAGAAGCACTTATCCTTTACGTAATAAGACAGTTGTGGCAAGATCAACTGCAAAATCTGAATATAGAGCCATGGCACATGGAGTTTCAGAGCTTCTCTGGAATCGCTCCTTGTTAGGAGAGATTGGTGTTGAGGCAGAAGAACCTATGATGCTGTACTGTGATAATCAGGCAGCAATTAACATTGCCCACAACCCAGTTCAACATGACAGGACAAAGCACATTGAAGTGGATAGGCATTTCATAAGAGAAAGGGTGACTTCAGGGGAAGTTTGTCTTCCATACATTGCTTCTGATTTGCAGCTTGTTGATGTTCTCACAAAAGGTGTTGCAAGGAACAAGTTGGAGCATGATCTACGCAAGTTGGGAATGTGTGACATTTACTCCCAACTTGAGGGGGAGTGTTGAGTTGGGCCGATTTCAAGTTATTGGGCCCAATCATTTATTTTATTTTTAAGTTGTTAAGTTAGGAAGTTATTGGGCTGTAGACCCATTAGTTTATGTTTTTATGTTGTGACTATTCAACTACTTAAAGTAGCCACCCTACTAAGGGCATTCTTGTAATATTTCATTATTTTATTTTAAGTATATAATTCCAAGAGGGGTTGGCGGCCAGATCTATTCAATTCTGGCTTCATCCCACTCTGTTTTCTTCTTCTCTCTCTTTCTCTCTTGCTGAAACCTTTTAGTATCTTCTACTTTTCTTCACAAAGTTTACATCAGAATTAGTTATCAGCAACTTCTACTACCATCAAATACCATGCTGATGGCACCATTGAAAGGTACAAAGCTAGGCTGGTTGCAAAAGGTTATACTCAAACATATGGGATTGACTATCTGGAGACCTTTGCTCCTATTGCAAAAATGACATCTGTGAAAAATGCATTTTTGAATGGAGAATTACATGAGGAGGTCTATATGTCTCTTCCACCGGGGATGTATGAGACATATATGATGGGAAATGTGTGCAAGTTGAAGAAGTCTCTTTATGGACTTAAACAGTCACCTAGGGCATGGTTTGAAAGGTTTCGGGCTGCCCTTGTTAACTTTGGCTACATACAGACTCAGTCTGATCATGCCCTCTTTGTGAAGAGGAGAGGTTCTTTGGTGGTATATCTTATTGTCTATGTTGATGATATAGTAGTGACTGGTACTGATGTAACAGGGATTAATGATCTTAAATCTTTCCTTCATACCAGTCCCCTTCTCTCCAGAAACCACTAACAACTGGGCTGAAATAGGTGTCTTTAACTATTCATACGATTCAGTTTTCCATACACACTGTGTATGGGAAAAAAAGGTGAAAAAAGGGAAAAATGAGCCTGCTCTGATACCAAGAAGAAAAACAGCCTTTTGAGAAGAAAGGACTGTTTAGAAAGATGCACAAATCAAAAGAAAGTAGCAGAAATCAGAGTTCAAGAGGAGAGAAGAAGAAGAAGAAGGTGGTGGCAACTTGGGTTTAGAGAGATATTTTCGAACATAATCTCTTCTCTTACACCCTTAATTCTATTTCATTAAGTTAAACTTCGGTAATTTACAGAGAAGCCCCTAGTTGGGCAGAAAATTAAAAAGACATAACATAAGAAAGAATAAGCCCAAATTAAGGTCCATTACAACAAAGAACATAAAAGATAAACATTCTATGGGCCATTCGGCCCATCTTCTCTACAAAAAACATAACAAGAAAGAAATAATAAGAAAGACACTAATGGGCTAGGGCCTATTCGGCTCAGTCTCTCCACAACCTCTATTAGGGAAGCACTCCCAATCCATACTCCCAATCCACAAGATGACATTTTATCATATCCCAATCCACAAGATAATAAGGTTTCTCTAAATCTAAGCACAACCCCACTCCTCCCCACTCAGCTTAATTCCCCTATACATTGATTTGTAATAAGAATCCAATTAATAGTTTGTCTCTCTTAAACAAAAATGCCCTTGGAAATGAGTTACGAGAAGGAAAGACTTTTTTACTTCTTAGGGAAGCACTTTGGCAATGATTTTATATAAGCTAGTAACCAAATTAATGGGCCTAAAATCCTTAGGGTGCCTTGCATCTAACTTATTAGGGATTAAAGTGATAAATGTTGCATTTATACTTAGAGTGACAATCCCTTGATGGTGGAACTCTCATTAAACACTCTTAACAGATCATCTTTCAAAATGTCCAACAATCTCAATAGAAGGCCATTGTGAACTTGTCTAACCTTGGGCCCTTGGACCTATTCCTAATGTCCTCCAGTACAAATTTCCATTCCAACACTTTACAATGTTCCCTCCCCATTATTGGCAAATCTAATCGCTCAACATTCCATCTTCCATCTAAATGGCCTTCTATAGCAGATTTAAAATGATCCATAAAAGCTTTGTCTACCTCCTCTTGTTGTGTGATGATTCAACTACCAACCTCCAACCTATAGACAAAATTTCTTCCCTTAGTAAAGTATCCTCCAATTCTATTTTTAATCTCCATGTCTCGCTACTTTGTTCTTCATTCAGTTGCCCTTACTCTTTCTTTTCTTGCCTCCAGCCTACCAAAGTGGGTTAGATTCCATTCCTTGATTTTTACCTTCACATTTTGTAATTTCCTATGTAATATCTTACCTTCCTATATTACTTATTGTCCTTGATCACCTGGCCATCATTTACTTTTTGTAGGAAACCTGGATGAGTGAGCCACTTTTTCTTAAACTTGAAAGGATAAGGTCCTCCCACATCCCTCAGTCGAAAAATGCAAATAGGTCAATGGTATGAAGTGACTTTAGGGTAGGAATGGCAATGGGCGGGGTGGAGCTGGGTTTCGCTTGCCCCGTCCCCGACCCTGAACTCAAATGCCCCACCCCTTCCCCGCCCCGAACCCCAGTGGGGCTGAAAATCCTAACCCCATCTTCGTCCCTATGGGGAATAGGGATCCTTGAATTTGTCTTTTGCCCTGGTCATTCCTACTTGTATACTTACAAATTTATTTATTTTTTATTTTTTCAAACCTACCTATAACTAATTTATATTATGTGATATAATATAGTATATAATATAATACAACATTATTAGAATATATTAATGATTTTATATATTATGTTATATAATATAGTCGGGGAGGGTTTTAGGCCAGGGTTAGGGCGGGGTGGACAAATACCATCCCCGCTCCGTCTCTGATCCCTAGAGCTTCGGGTTTCCTTTAACCCGGCTTGAACCCCAATCAATGGTCCAAAAACCCACCCCAACTAGGGCAAGGTGGACCGTGGATAATCTTTCCAATTTAGGACAAATGGGATTCTCTTGAAGATTAGACCATGTACATCGTGTTTGTCCAAAGGAAGTTTCCTTAAGCTCACAAGTCTCAATAAAATTATTGAACTTTTTCATGTTGGTAGTCACTGAATCTTCCCACAAACTGTTAATGTCTTCTAAATCTTCCCATAACAAATTTCTCTCTCTATAAGAATTGGGTCCATAAACATTTGTTAGTGAAAGCTGAACCACTGTAGTCGAAGTAGCAGAGAAGAGGAGAAGAAGAAGAGATGCTGAAAATGTCGAACTATTCTAGCCAGTCGACCAGTTCTTTATTTATAGATGAATATAGTACAAGGTACAAGAAATTACTGGGATGCCCCTGATTAGTGATGGGACACCCAGATGACTTAAATCATTAAACAGGATTAGGCCCATTAACACAAGCCCAGTTACAAGATAAGTTAAACATAAGAATGGGCTAATAAGAACTCTTATCAGCCGAACATCACTCTAACATTCTAACACTCCCCCTCAAGCTAAGCATAGATATCAATCATGTTTAGCTTGCCAAGTATGTCCCTGAACTTCGTTGATGCCAGCCCTTTAGTTAATACATCTGCAATCTGCATCTCTGATGGAGTATAAGGCACACAGAGTTCTCCTGAAATAATTCTCTCTCTGACAAAGTGTCGATCAATTTCAATATGTTTTGTCCTGTCATGCTGCACAGGATTGTTGGCAATGTTGATAGCAGCTTTATTATCACAATACAGCTTGAGAGGACCCTCTGTCTTGATACCAAGCTCATTAAGGAGAGTCCTGAGCCATAAGAGTTCAGCAACCCCGTGTGCCATAGCCCAGTATTCTGCTTCTGCACTTGATCTAGCCACAACATTCTGCTTCTTACTACGCCATGTGACTAGGTTTCCTCCCAAGAATGTACAATAACCTGAGGTTGATTTTCTGTCTCCAACAGACCCAGCCCAATCAGCATCAGTGTAGGCTTCAATTTCAAGTCTGCTGTTTTTTCTGAATAAAATTCCTTTCCCTGGGCAAGTCTTCAAGTATCTGAGGATTCTTTCCACTGCTCTCATATGAGGGGTCTTTGGTGAGTGCATGAATTGACTGACAACATGCACTGCATAGGCAATGTCTGGCCGAGTAAGGGAATAAGTATATCAGTTTTCCTACCAACTTTTGGTACCTTTCCTTATCACAGTATTCCTCACCCATTGATTCTTGTAATCCATGGCTTGGTTCTATTGGAGTGTCTGCTGGCCTACACCCCATCATGCCTGTTTCCTCTAGGAGATGTAGCACATACTTTCTTTGACATATGTAGATTCCTTCTCTTGATCTAGCAACTTCAATTCCAAGAAAGTATCTCAGATTTCCCAGGTCTTTGATCTCAAACTCTGAAGCTAAGAACTCCTTCAGCCTCTTCATCTCTCTCACATCATTTCCAGTAATCACCATATCATCCACATACACAATGAGTGCTGTAAGTTTGTCATCCTGTCTCCTTGTAAACAATGTATGATCTGCACTGCTCTGAGTGTACCCTACTTTCTTCATGGCCAAACAAAGTCTCTCAAACCATGCCCGGGGAGATTGCTTCAAACCATATAATGCTTTCCTTAGTTTACATACCTTCTTTCCAACATCATATCCAGGTGGGGGTTCCATGAATACCTCTTCATGAAGATCACCATTTAGGAAGGCATTCTTCACATCCAGCTGATGAAGTTCCCAAGAGAATTTTGCTGCTAGTGACAGTAGAACCCTGATTGTGTTGAGCTTTGCTACTGGGGCAAAGGTTTCCTTGTAGTCAATTCCTTCCCTTTGTGTAAACCCCTTTGCCACGAGTCTGGCCTTGTACCTCTCAACTGACCCATCTTCCCTGTGCTTTACTGTGAATACCCACTTGCACCCAACAGTGCCTTTCCCTTCTGGCAGGTCCACCAATTCCCACGTCCTTGCTTTCATTAGGGCTTTCATCTCCTCATTCATGGCTTCTTTCCACCTTGGATCAGATGCCGCCTCTGAATACCTGGAAGGGACACATACAGAGGAAAGAGCAGACACAAAGGAATGATAGGCAGGGGATAAGTGTGAGTAAAAAACATAATCGGCTATGGGATGCCGAGTGGTACAAGAACGAACAGGCTTACGGAGAGCAATAGGAAGATCCAAATCTGAATTGAGTGAATCAGAATTACCTTGGATTGCAGAGACATTGATCTGAGTTCAACTGGTTGCAATCATGAGGTTGAGGGGCCTTCTTCCTTCTACTGTATGTAAGTATCTCTTTCTCTTGTTTACTGGAACCTTCAGAAGTATCAGCCGAATCTGGAGAAGCAACTGGCACAGTGGAAGTCTCACTAGGTTGACCCGGAATGTTATAGCTAGTAGTAGTGGAAGGTGCTGAAATGGGAACAAAAAGGAAGGGAGAATGAGAATCCTCTTCCAACCCACTACTCTCCCCCTGAAGAGGATTCTGAGAAGACTCGAAATAGGGTTGAAACTCAAAAAAGACTACATCCCTGGTGACATATTTTTTCTTGGAGACAGGATCATAACACTTATACCCCTTCTGCGTAGGAGAGTACCCCAAAAATATTCCCTTTGTAGCCTTAGGATCCAGCTTGGTCTTCTTTGGATCTTTCACATGTATGAAGCATGTACAACCAAAAACCCGCGGGGGAAGAGGAAATTCTGGAAGAGTGGGACACAAAACAGAGAAATGGGTCTTCATACCCAGTACCTTAGATGGCATCCGATTTATCAGGTATGATGCAGTGAGAACAGCTTGAGACCAATATTGCTTGGGCACATTGTGCTGGAAAAGAAGGGCTCGAGCTGTCTCCAATAGATGTCTGTTCTTGCGCTCAGCGACCCCATTTTGCTGAGGGGTGTAAGCACACGATGATTGATGTAACATGCCTGCATCTTCCATGAATGAGTTCAGGGATCTTTCAAAGTATTCAGCAGCATTGTCTGAATGGAATTGCTTGATCTTTTTATCAAATTGTGTTTCAACCATCTTGCAAAACATCATAGTTATCCGGGAAACTTCTTCACGTCCTTTCAATAGATAAATCCAAGTGCACCGAGAATAATGGTCAATAAAACTGATGAAGTAACGGAAGCCATCAATGGAAACAATGGGTGAAGGACCCCAAACATCAGAATGAACCAAGTCAAAAGGGGCATGAATTTCATTACTAGAAATTGGATACATTGATCTACATTGTTTTGACATTTGACACACATCACAAATTAAACTTTGACTCGAAATGCCCTTACATAATTCGGGAAACAACATTGCTAAGGAAGAAAAGGACAAATGACCTAGCCTAGCATGCCACAAGTGCAGCCTAGCTATTGACTCCACACTCTCCGGACTAGTAGTAGAAGCTTGCATGGCTGAGCTGACATCTTCATCAAAGTAGTAGAGGCCCCCATACTCATGACCACTCCCAATCGTTCTCCTCGTCAATCTGTCCTAGAAGACACAATGAGAAGGAAAGAAAGTTATATTGCAGTTCAAGTTTTTTGTAAGCTTTGAAACAGACAACAGATTTGAGGTAAGACTAGGAACATGTAGGACTGATTTAAGAGAGAGATCCTTGCTTAGGTCAACCACCCCCTTTCCAGAGATGGTGGAGAGGGACCCATCAGCTACTCTCATCTTATCCTGGCCAGACAACAAATGATATGTGGAGAATAAGGAGGACATATGTGTCATATGGTCAGTGGCTCCGGAATCAATCACCCAAGAGGTAGAATTAATGGAACTAGATGCACTAAATGCAGAGGCTGTACCTGATTTGGCAAGAGAGGTGGAAGCTAAAGAATTGTTCTTCAGACGGGCTAATGCCCGACTGAGAATCTCTACCTCACTAGCTGTGAAGCCCAAAGTACTTGGTCCAGAAGAGTCGGCAGCCTGCCTTGCGGTGGAAGATGACACTGTCTGAATACTCTGTGAGTTGTCACTACTGTTGTTGGTGGCAAGATTCCCACTTGCTGTGTGGCCCTTCTGTTGCCTTTTGTCCTTTCTCAGAGCAGCTGGCTTCAGATGAGGGTACAGGACCCAACATTTCTCCTTTGTGTGTTTCTCACCACCACAATGTGTACACTTGAGGGACTTCTTATTTGAAAATCTATTCCCCTTAGTGGAGACTAAGGCTGAATGCTCTCCAGGTTGTTCTGTTGATTGTGTCTGGGAGTCAACTTGCATCTCCTTTCTCCTTACTTCTTCATTCCTCACCAGGTAGTAGACATGGTGAAGCTCAGGTAATTCATCTCTCCCTAGAATTTGTGACCTTATACCTTCATATACAGGGTCAAGACCCGCCAGAAACTTGAAGGCTCTGCCCTCCTCAATCTGCTTATCATGCCTCCCCTTATCATTAGCATTTTCCCAATCCAAAATCAAATGGTGGTCAAGCTCTTCCCAGAGGCCTTCCAGTGTTGCAAAGTAGGTTGCCACGGACATGTCTCCTTGCCTTGGGGCTGCAATGTCTTGGTTCAGCCTGTAGATTCTAGCATTGTTCTTTTTCTGGCCATATGTCTTAGATACTTTCTCCCAAATTTTAGCAGCTGTGGAGAAGTGATGAACAGTTCTGGCCACCCTAGGAGTCATAGAGGCCAGCAACCAAGACATGACTGTGGCATTTTCCTTACGCCACACGGTGTATTCAGGACTGCCAATTTCTGGTTGTTTCTTGTCTCCATCCAAATAGCCAGTGAGGTCACGAGAGGTAATAATAAACAGTCTTGCTGAGACAGACCACTCTCTAAAGTTATACTCATCCAATAGCACACTTGTAATCTGCAAGCTATGCAGATTAGGGTTCTCCAGGTTTGAAGACCTTATAAGAGGTCTGTTATCTTTAGAAGAAACTTCACTGGATAGTGATGACATCCTAACTTCGGTCAAGGAGTTATTTACAGTACTGTTGGTGGTTCTGGTTAGGGCTGGCCGAAGTAGTCACAGAGTTCACAGTGCTGATAGCACACAGATAGGCTTCACCTCAGAGTTCACAGTGCTGGTAGCACACCGGATAGGCTTCACTTGGACTAAACCAGTTCGGGTACAGCAGCAAGAAAAAATTCTGTAACTGAACCAGTTCACAGAGCTGGAGTAGGGCTGGTAACCGACCTGGAAATGATCAGTAACTGAAGTCGCCACAGTCTTGTAAAGGTTTTTCTGAACCAGTTCTGATGCAGGTTCTGATTAGCTGAAGTAACCTCAGCAGGTCCTGACAGCTCGCAACACAGTTTCAGACTTGCCGAGACTGTCACAGTTCTGAAGCAGCTCTGTTACAGCAGCAAAAAGTGTTCTGGGCTGGTAACCGACCTGTGCTATGTAGACTCCACTTTGCACCTCGAGTACTGCTACTGTAAAGGGAGTTCCCCTCCTTACAGACAACACTAGGACTGCTGAAATCAGACCTCAACTAGGTCTGTCCTATACAGACCTCTTCTTAGCAGCCGAATAGCTGCTAACTACTAGAAACTAGTAGGACTCCAGCTTCAGGGTCTTACCTCCCTTGCGCCCTACAACCAAGGGAAACCCTAGGTCGAACCTTGTGTTGTTCTCCTGCAACCCTAGGGTTTCACAGCAGCAACCCAGATAAAAAAAGGTGAACTACAGCAAGAAAGATGAGATGGCGTCGGCAGTAACCAGGAAAGTGCTCAATGCTCTGATACCATGAAAGCTGAACCACTGTAGTCGAAGTAGCAGAGAAGAGGAGAAGAAGAAGAGATGCTGAAATTGTCGAACTATTCTAGCCAGTCGACCAGTTCTTTATTTATAGATGAATATAGTACAAGGTACAAGAAATTACTGGGATGCCCCTGATTAGTGATGGGACACCCAGATGACTTAAATCATTAAATAGGATTAGGCCCATTAACACAAGCCCAGTTACAAGATAAGTTAAACATAAGAATGGGCTAATAAGAACTCTTATCAGCCGAACATCACTCTAACATTCTAACAGTTAGGACCCACACAAAATAGTAATAAACCAATTCTCCAATCATCAATTTCTTGTTGGTTCTTGTAGGAAAATACTTTTAAAAACTTCTGATGATTTTAATGAAATATTGAAAAGTTTTAATAATATTCTAAAATTCCAGAACTTTAAATATATAGTCTATCAATGAGATCTAAAATATTGCCAACATATTGGTAAAATATTGGGGATATTTCGGAAAAAAGATTCTTGGAAGATTTTGTATTGCCACCTAGAAAATGGGGATATTTTGAGAATATTTTGCCAAATATCGTCGTCATTGCGAACCATGTTTTCAGTTATTATGCTGATAAAGTTTAAAAAGTATAGTATTGCTTTTTGGAAATGCATTATGGAGAACTTTTTCTTTTGCAGTGTAATAATGCATGTTGATATTTTAAACCTTGTTCTATCCCACTTTTCCGTTAATGTCCAATCCAAACAAAGTCGTAATGAAATGATATTTAGCCTACTAGAAGGGAAAAAGAATCATGTTGAAGGGCAAACTGGATTTGCATTCTGTTAGAATAATGTTAAAAATAACTTAGTTGCAGATGTTAGGGCCTGTTTGGCTAATTAAAGTGTTTTTTTATTTCGTTTTTTTTTTTTCTGTTATGTCTATTATTGTACTCAGGGGCACAAGGGTCTTTTCCCTTGTTATTTCTGTCACCCTATATATAGTAAAATAAACACTGGCGCCGCCAGTACTGTTACATTGCAAACCTTCTCTCTTCTCTTCTCTCCTCTCTTCTCTTTTCTTCTTCTCTTCTCTTCTCTTCTCTTCTCTCCTCTCCTCTTCCTCTTATCTCTGGCCGGCTACACTGTCAAGATGGTATTAGAGCGGGAATGCTGATTAAAAGAGAGCAGATCGAACAGACTAGCAGAAAAGAAATCTGATTCTGGACTACAGAATAGCTACAACTGGTATAGTTCTCCCTATTTTTCTCTTCTTTACTCTCCTTGGTCATGTGCCGAGTGAAAACCCTATGAATCTGGGGCGGCTGAATGCTGTCGAACCTGTGTAACCCTAGTTTTCTTGGATCGTGTGATCCTGTTCATGTGTTAAGACAACTGTAGGTCAATGATGACCTGTCTTCTCAATGGTTTGCGTTGACTATAAGTAAGAAGGATCTTTCCTGCTGATTAGTGGCTGTTAGACATTCTGGAATTCTGGTAGGTGGGGACTGATAAAACTATACAGGTCTGAAATCTGCCGAATATTACCTCAGTTTTTGTCCGGAATTTGGTACTGTTCGTGCTCAATCTGGTTGGTAAACCCGAGTGTGTGGGTGTGAACTGAGTGGAACATTGTTTTGTGGAGTAAGGAGGGGTCCTAAGTCCGGTGTTTGGGACTGATTAACTGCTTGACCATGTCGACTGAGAATTCTGCTACTTCAGAGATCTCAGGGAGCCACAATGGAGTGAGTGGGGGAATGGATATGAGCTTTCCCATGGCTGTCATTCCCTTTGATGGTCTGAATTACCTTGAGTGGTCTAGGGGGATAAAACTCTACTTCACTGCTAGGGGGCGAATAGGATACATCAATGGGAGAGTAAAGGAACCGAAGTATGGAAGTGCTGAGCATGATAGGTGGAACCAAGAGAACAGTATGGTGATGTCTTGGCTCTTGGTTTCAATGCTGCCACAAGTAAGGAAGACTTTTATGTGGGTTGAAACTGCTTGTGAGATATGGGAACAAGCGAAGTCCACTTATTCAGAACAGAGACACTATGCCAAGATATATCAACTACAAGCTGAATCTTCTACTTGCAAGCAGGGGGAGAGGAGTCTCTTGATGTACTATTCTGATTTGACATCAATATGGAAAGAACTTGATCACTATCAGAATGTGAATTGGAAGTGTGATGAAGATGCAAAGGCCTATAAGTCACTTGTATCACAACAACGAGTGTTTGCCTTCCTCCTAGGGCTGAATTCGTCATATGAGTTTATCAGGGTACAGATCTTGGGTAGTAAAGACTTGCCATTAGTCCAGGAGGTGTATGCCTTAGTGCAGTCAGAAGAAAGCAGAAGTGTGATGAATGGTGTAGAAGGGGAGTCAGTTGCCCTAGCGGTCCGGGGAAATTCAGATACAAATGTCGGAGGTGGCTTTAAAAGGGGTGACACTCAGAAAAAATCAGAAGATAAAAGCAAGCTTTGGTGCACTCATTGCTAGAAGACACGACACACTAAAGATACATGTTGGGATCTCCATGGAAAACCTAAATGGGCACAGGATTTGGGTAAGAAGTCAGCACCGGATCAGGGCAAGAAACCAGGCCAGCAGAATCAAAAAAGGTATAACTCAGCTAATATGGCATCGACAGAGACTAGTCCTTCCGTAACTCAGGAGAGACATCCCGGTTCTGACCCTAAGGAAGATATTATCAACTCCTTTTGTGAACATTTGGAATTGTATGGTAGGACTCTCCGCCAGGTAGATTCTGGGCCTACTCCTACCTCATTTGCGTCTACATCAGGTAATGCCACAGCCTTCCATGTGTCATCTCATACCACTGATTCACCTTGGATTATTGACTCCGGAGCCTCAAATCACATGACCGGTAAGTCAAATTTGTTCTAGACATATAACCTTCTCTCTGGGAGAGATAAGGTAAGACTGGCTGATGGTTCTTTTTCTACCATAGCTGGCCGAGGCACCATATCTCTCCCACTTGGCCTTACTCTTCCTAATGTCCTGCATGTTCCGAAATTACCTATTAATTTGCTGTTCATTAGTAGTCTTACTCACTCTTTGAACTGCTCAATCACCTTTTTTTCCGTCTTCATGTGTGTTTCAGGATTTGACCTCGGGGAAGACGATTGGTAGAGGAAGCATGGTGGATGGTCTCTACGTGTTGGAGAATAATGCTGGTCTAGTGGCGACTGAGTCCACAAGTTCGTCGAGTGAGAGTCATGCCTATTTATGGCATAGTCGTTTAGGTCATCTTTCTTTTGAGTCGTTAAAAGTTATGTTCCCAAAGTTGTTTGAGTCCTTGTTAGTGAGTCAGTTACAGTGTCAAACTTGTCAGTTGAGTAAGCATTGTAGAAGTTCTTTACCTTTACGAAATAAAAAATCTGAATTTCCATTTCATATTGTTTATTTTGATGTTTGGGGCCCTGTTACTCTACCTACTGCGGTTGGCTATAAGTATTTTGTTACTTTGATTGATGATTATTCTCGATACACTTGGGTTTACCCTATGTGATCTCGAGATGAAGTGCCACAAATTGTGAAAGATTTTCAACGCATGGTGTTCACTCAGTTCCAAACGGAAATTCATATCTTTCAGTCGGACAATGCAAAGAAATATTTCCATAGTGATCTCACGAAGTTCTTTGCTTCGAGTGGGTCACTTCAGCGAAGCTCTTGTGCCAGGACACCCCAACAAAATGGTGTGGCTGAACGAAAAAACCGTCACCTTCTCGAAGTTGCTCGTGGCTTGCTGATTCATATGAATGTGCCAAAACAGTTCTGGATGGATGCAGTATTGTGTGCGACATATATCATCAATCGCATGCCCTCTCGGCTACTATAGTAAGGCCCCACATAAGCTCTTGTTCCCTACAGCCCCGCTGTCCACCATTCCGATGCGTGTTTTTGGGTGTCGTTGTTTTGTCCACAACCTGTCACCTACTCGTGGTAAACTTGACCCTCGGGCTATTCCTTGTGTTTTTCTTGGTTACCCTTCATCTCAAAAGGGGTATCGTTGCTATGATCCCATTGCCCGCAAGTACTATGTTTCCATTGATGTCTCATTCTTTGAGAGTCAACCGTTCTTCTCGGTTTCTCCTTAGGGGGAGAGTAGGGTTGAGGAGAAACAGGCGGCGACTCAGATTCAACTACCTCCTTTACCCGATCCTCCTCCGTTCCGGGTTTTTCATCGTCGCCATAAGAGCCAGCAGAGTTCAAGAGCCGTGGAGCCGGACACTATGCAACCAACATCATCGGATTCACCCGAGGCAGATCCATCTCATCAGCCAGGTACACTTGCTCCCATTGCTCCTTTAAATGTTGATTCACCTGTCCCCAATGATCTTAATATTCCTATTGCTAAGAGAAAGGGTGTTAGATCTTGTACCACTAATCATCCTATCTCTAACTTTGTGTCCTATGAGCATGTTTCACCTTCATACCGTGCCTTTCTCTCTTCTGTGGATAGTGTCCCCATCCCTAAGACCGTGGCAGAAGCTTTGTCAAAACCTGAATGGACAGATGCAATGCAGGAAGAAATTGATGCCTTACACAAAAATGGTACGTGGGAGTTGGTAGATCTTCCTGAGGGGAAGGAACCAGTGGGGTGCAAGTGGGTGTTCACAGTGAAACACAAAGCTGATGGAATTGTTGAAAGGTACAAGGCTAGACTGGTAGCAAGAGGCTTCACACAGGTATATGGAGTGGACTATGCAGAGACTTTTGCTCCAGTAGCGAAGATGAACTCTATCCGGATTCTCCTTTCCTTGGCAGCAAATCTTGACTGGGATCTTCACCAATTGGACATCAAGAATGCCTTCTTGAATGGTCACTTGGAAGAGGAAGTGTACATGACCCAACCCCTAGGGTTCTGTGCCAAAGGCAGTGAACAAAAGGTGTGCAGGTTAAAAAAGTCCCTATATGGGTTGAAACAATCACCTCGGGCTTGGTTTAGTAAGTTCCATTTAGCAGTCCAACAGATGGGATTCAAACAATGCCAGTCAGATCATACCCTGTTTGTAAAAAGAGGTGAAGGTAAAATTGCAGCTCTTATTGTGTATGTGGATGACATAGTGATCACAGGAGATTGGGAGGCTGAAATCCAGAGACTAAAAAAATTCTTAGCTACTAAATTTGAGGTGAAGGATCTAGGCCCCTTACGATACTTTCTTGGAATTGAAGTTGCTCGCTCTCACAAGGGCATCTTTATTTCCCAACGGAAGTATGTACTAGATCTACTAGAAGATACAAGCAAGTTGGGGGTAAAACCATCTGATTCACCTATTGAACCTAATCACCATCTGGGAGACAGTTAGGGAGAGTTTTTGAAAGATGTAAAGATGTTCTAGAGACTCGTGGGGAGACTTCTGTATTTGTCTATGACCAGGCCTGATATTGCCTATGCAGTGGGTGTCCTTAGTCAATTCATGCACAGCTCGAGGACAACTCACTTTGAGGCTGCAGAGAGGATCTTGAGATATCTCAAGAAGTTTCCTGGAGCTGGTTTGTTGTTCTAGAAACATAGTCACTTAAAAGTGGAAGTATATACTGATGCAGATTGGGCAGGAGCAGTCAATGACCGAAAGTCTACCAGTGGTTATTGTGCCTTTGTAGGAGGAAACCTTGTCACATGGAGAAGCAAAAAACAAAGTGTGGTGGCTAGATCTAGTGCTGAAGCAGAGTATAGAGCGATGGCTCATGGGGTTGCGGAAATCATGTGGATAAGAAATCTGTTAGGTGAACTGGGTTTCACAGTAAGCAATCCTACGTCACTCTACTGTGACAATAAAGCTGCCATCAATATTGCTTCTAATCCAGTTCTGCATGATAGGACGAAACACATTGAAGTGGACAAGCATTTTATTAGAGAGAAACTTGAAAGTGGAGAAACTCGGAAGAGCAACTTGCAAATATCTTCACCAAAGGTCTTCATCATGTGCGGCACAAAGATTTGTGTGACAAGTTGGGCATGATTGACATCTATGCTCCAACTTGAGGGGGAGTGTTAGAATAATGTTAAAATAACTTAGTTGCAGATGTTAGGGCCTGTTTGGCTAATTAAAGTGTTTTTTTTTTTATTTCGTTTTTTTATTTCTGTTATGTCTGTTATTGTACTCAGGGGCACAAGGGTCTTTTCCCTTGTTATTTCTGTCGCCCTATATATAGTAAAATAAACACTGGCGCCGCCAGTACTGTTACATTGCAAACCTTCTCTCTTCTCTCCTCTCTCCTCTCTTCTCTTCTCTTCTTCTCTTCTCTTCTCTCCTCTTCCTCTTATCTCTGGCCGGCTACACTGTCAAGACATTCCTTGTCTATCTTCAAATAAATTTTATTGGTGGTCTGCAAAAGACTGACATTTGATCTCATATGGCTGAATATTTTCCCACTAGTGGCAAATGGTGAACTTAACAAAAGCTTCTCTTTAGGGAAGTGGCTGCAATGCAAAAATATGATCCATTGAGAAATAAAGTGAAAGGATAGAGATTTGGGCTGAAAATATGATCCATTGAGAAATATAGTGCAACTTGATGGAAGCATATTTGAACCCAAAATGTTTCAAAGTTTGAGCAGCTTTGTAGTTTTTATATATTTTATTTAGTTACCCCATTGGCCTTGTAATTGCTAGAAACCTTAAAGAATCCACCTAGACATCCTTTCTTGTGTTCAATAGTATGCTACAATTGTTTTGCCAGTTTATTATTTGCAAGAAAAAATGTTCAACTGTCCAATTAATTCTTGAAACCTGGTTCCAGCTATTTGGTGTTAGCACCTTTGAGCCAGCAAAGTTAAATAATGTATAGAATACATCGTGTAAGGGATTGCCTCTTGGAGTTTGGTTTCTTGATTCTGCAATCGCTTCCTACCCTAAAATGTTTTTAACATGCAGTTTTTAATTTTTGCATGTTCACAGGTTGCTTATGATGATTTTGTTGCAGCAGGTTCATTTGCAGCTGCAAGAGAGAAAGGACTTGTGAGTTGGTGTCCTATTGTTACCTTACATTCTCAAATGCAGACTTACTATCTATTTAATCACTTGCTTGTTTTCCTCCAAGGACACTCCTCCAAAGCAAATGCTATGCATAATTAATATTCACATGTGACCAAGAGATAAGTCAATGTGTGAACTCCGTTACCTTGGTTGAATAATTCATAATGAAAGAGAGATTGAGGAGGATGTCATCCATAAAATTAGACTAGGATGGGCAAATTGGAGGGGTGCATCAGGAGTCTTATATGGTAGGAGAATACCACTTTAGCTAAGAGGAAAAATCTATGAAACAGTTGTAAGGCAAGCTATGTTGTATGGGGCAAGGTGTTGGGCAGTTAAGAAACAACATGTTGAAAAAATGAATGTGACAGAAATGCAAATGCTTAGATGGATTTAATGAAGTCATACTAAGGAACCTAGATGAAAGTTGGAGAAATGCTGTTCTTGTAATGTGTGGTAACTTCTCATTACCTCATTGATATACTATTTTATTTATCAATGAATCTTCTTTTTCTATTATTACCAAAAAAAGTAACCTAGGAGTAGCTCTAATAAGCGATTAAATGAGGAAAAGTAGAGAAATATGGTTGGTCACGTGCATAAAAGACCATCTACGGCATTTGTTAGGAAAAGTGCTATGTTACAAGTTGAAGGGGCTAGAAGAGCTAGGGGCAGACCAAAAAGGACTTGGGTGGAAGCAATGAGAAATGATTTAAGCACCCATAATGTAATAATGGATAGGTCACTGAACAGAACGGAATGGCAAAACAGTATTCATGTGGCCAATCCCAACTGTTATGCCAAGGCCCAACCTCATTGAGTATTTTTTTAATATCAGACTATATTATAATTGTCAAGCCAGATAAGCAATTCTAGGTGAGTTGAATGCCTAGGAACCTATACAATAGAATTTTACAAGGAACAAAACCGTAATCTCTGGTCAGTTCCCTAGTTTCATTTTCCAACCAGCATCACATAAATTGAAAATATAGCAATGCTCTTAACTAATAACATTAATTTTCCTCTTAGAGCATGCTTATCCAAACCATAATTGAATTTTAAATCTACCAGTTTCAAAATTTTGAACACAAATTTTCAAATCTGTCATGGCTAGGTCATGATGACCAGTTCCAAATGCTATCTTGTCTGGGAATGTCATTTGAACCTTCAACAAAGTTGCAGAAGACATGAGAGTTGGAAACAAAGAAATTTATCAGGGAGGAGAATGGTGCCAGCAATTGTGACACAGAAAATAAGGGATCTGAGGAAGGGTGCTGTCCTGATGGAGGGACAAGTATGGTCAGGCTCAAAGGATTCACCGATGGAGTCATCTATGAAACAAGAAGCTGCAATAGAAAAATGAAATTAGAAGCAAAAATAGGGATTGCAGAGTGGAGAGAAAGGCAAGCAGGAATGGATAGTATGTCTAGCTCCTTGAAATTTTCATTCTATGAAAGAAACAGATGATGTGTACCCAAAATAAGGAATGTTGGGTGCATAATTGTCAAGGCGTTGCCTAGGTGTCGCCTAGGCGACTAGGTGCCCTTGGCTGGGTACCTCGCCCAAACGCCTTCACTTTTAGCAACTAGGCGCCCTTCTAGGTGACTAGGCACCTGCCTAGGCAATTAAGCGCCCGCCTAGGTGACAAAAATGACAAGGCGGGCACCTTTCATAATATCATTTGTATTGCTCTATCTTATTAATGTATGTGCTAATACATTTTTTTATGTGCTATATATATCAATTATATTTTGTTTTAATGCTTTACTATTGAAATTTAAAAGATCAAAGGGTTTTGAGAAGAGAAAAAGAAAGAAAGAAAGAAAGAAAAGAAAAGAAAGGGGAAAGAATCAATAGAATAATATAGTTCTTTTTTTCAATTCTCTCTCTAATTAAATAAGACAGAAACTCCATCCTTGTTTTTTTTTTTTTCTATTTTACTTTCCATCTTGAATATTTATCATATAAAGTTAATAACCTTCTTTAGCTGCTAATTAATATGAATTTGCTCTATTAAATACTTTTATAGTAGTATTATTTTTGAAAATAATGAAATTAATATATGTAAAAGATTTTATCTTTTAGGTGTGATGATTTGCCACATTTTTAGAGGAAATTTAATGTTCTTAATAAAGAGAATTGCTATTTTTCAATTAACATACATGCTGAGTGGTATATAAAACTAGGAAACTAGCCAAAAGTCAGTTTTTCATATTATAAAATTTTTAAGCGACTAGGCGCCCCCGTGTCGCCCAGAATCGCCTAGACGCCTTGAAAACTATGGTTGGGTGTTGAAGCCTCAAAGTATGGTTGGACAGGGAGCATGTTATTATCCACTCTGAATCATAGCTTATCTAAGTCTCTTTTTAGACCAATTGTGTAGGCCCAATTGTCCAATTGTGCTGAAATATTTTGTGAGCCTATAGTAGAATCCACATAAGTGGGTTGCAGGCCCTAAATTAATTTAAACGGTGGTTGGGCTCCAATACAATTCATTGAACATGTAAGGGGCCTGTAGTAGAGCCCATTAAAATGGGTATAAGTCCTAAAACAGTTTATGTGAGTTAAGAAAGGCCTGCTTAAACTTATGAGGTGTCCTTTGAATGGGATGCCACTTGTCTTTGTCAAGGAAATGCCTAGGCAACAAGGCACTTGTGGAGGGTTGCATCAAGTACATGGTTCCATGAAATACTTTATATTAGTTTTTTGAAAATAAAATAGTAAAATAGACATTATTAAACTAAAATATTCCTTTTGTGGGTTTATGTACTAGCTTCTTTTTATTGTTTTCTTATTTGTTAGGGTTCAATCAACACACATGTTGGTATTTACTGTCTTGAACCCTCAAAGACATAATAATTTGAACCAATAAACCAGGAACTTAAAATTTTGTCCAATAAATACATTCTTCTTCCACCTTTCCTTTTCTTTTCCTATGACTAAAAACAGGGGCTTAGCCCCTATATTTTGAATTTCTTCTCATGGACCTAGGGGACTACCCTAGTATTCATGATTTATATTTAAAAAATTCATTGCCTAGGCAGCTAGGCGAGAAGGGAGATCACTTTGGCTGTTTGGAAAAAACAGCCTGGGCTGTTTTGGGAGCCTCTACACATGACACATTAGCTAATTCAGGTCCTCATTTGTCTTTTCAACTAAAAAAGTATTGAGTGTAAATACTATTTTACACACTCATTATGAGATGCCATTCGTAGCAGGCTCCCAAAACAGCCCTGGCTGTTTTTTACAAACAGCCAAAGTTTTTCTGGTGAGAAGGTGCTCCCCTGTTGCCTAGCCTTGCCTTGATGCCTTGAAAACTATGGAGAGAGCTCTTCTCCATCCTTAAACCTCTCTTTAAGTGGGGGACAGTATAGAAAGAAAGATAATGGGGAAGGAGGTGAGGTATGGGAGGAAGGGGAGGAGACAGATGAAGGAATTATTGATGAGGAATAGAGGGGAAGTGATTTTTGGAGGTTGAACTTGAAGATGTAGCTGGTTTTATTTATTGTAAGGGGCCTAAGAGATGAAAGGAGGAAAAAGGTAGTTAGGAACATTATGAGAAATCAAAATCCAGATGTGGCGCTGTTGCAAATTTTGAAACTGGAGTCTTTTGATATAAGAATGAAGCTTGATCATCTGAAAGGACGGTGGTGGCTGTTAGCAAATCTGTTGCAGTTTAGATTCTTGTATTACCAAAGTTCAGATAAGTTACTAGTGGGAACCTGTTAGGTCCCAGAAACTTTACACACAATTCTCAGACTCGCAGCAGAATTCACACAACTCAAATATCAGCAAAGAAACTGGTATTCATTCAGAAGAAAGGAAGAACAGTAACAGTTGGTCGGTTCTTCGAGAGACTGCCGGCTCTCCCAATCACTCACAGTATTCTTCACTCAACAAAAGCCTACCTCCCTCATCCCCCAAAGCCCCTTCTTATACTCTTCTTACAGCATAACTGACTCCCTCAATAAATGCTCAGCTGGCCAAGTTATAAATGCCCACACTCTTCTTATTCCTAACTGACATAGCTATAAATGCCTCAAGACCCTCCTTATTCCTTCCAGCCATAATTGTCCCCATGTTCAATTATTTCCCCCTTTAGCCGAAAGCTGACCTTTCCCCTTCCTGGCATACGTAAAGTTAATTGGGGGCCTATCATTACCCGCCGCCCAAAGTCTAACCTTGTCCTCAAGGTTAAAATGAGGAAATTGGTCTCGAAGTAAGTCAAAAGGCTCCCACGAATCTTCAAAATCAGGCAAGTCCTGCCAATGGATAAGCAGTTCCGAACCAGTAACTCCGGTTATAGTGGATGGACGCACCCCTTTAATGGCCGCAGGTTCCACAAGCATTTCCATATCAGCCGACAGAGTGGAAGGAATCACGGGAGAAGAGATATGATTGCCAATCGCCTTCTTGAGTTGCGAGACATGAAAAACTAGGTGAACCCTTGCATCTGAAGGAAGTTGAAGTTTATAAGCGACAACGCCAATTCTTTCCTCAATAGCAAATGGTCCATAAAAACGAGGGGCAAGCTTTTCATCGACTCGGCGAGCTAGAGACTGCTGGCGATAAGGTCGCACTCGCACATACACCACATCCCCAACATCAAAATTCACATCACGTCGGTTCACATCAGTCGAGTCTTTCATCTTTTGTTGTGCACAGTGTAGATGAGCACGCAACTCCCTAAGTATAGCGTCTCGCTGAAGGAGAACAGCTTCAACATCAGCATTAGCCGTAGAGCCAAGCTCATAGCGGATTAATGGAGGAGGATCGTGCCCATAAACCACCTTGAAAGGTGTCATGCCAGCAGCAGTGTGAAAAGAGGTATTATAGCTGTATTCTGCCCACGATATCCAAGAAGACCAGCGGGAGGGGGAATCAGCCGCAAAGCATCGCAAATAAGTCTCTAAACAACGATTAACCACCTCCGACTGTCCATCCGTCTGAGGATGGTAAGCTGAACTACGACGCAATTCTGAACCTTGCAGGGTAAAAAGCTCGCGCCAAAAGAAACTCAAAGACTTTATCACGATCAGACACAATTGATCGGGGAATGCCATGTAAACGGACTATGTTGTGCAAGAAGGCCTGAGCAACCGTGAGAGCTGAGAAAGGATGACTGAGAGGGATAAAATGGGCATACTTGGAGAGACGATCTACCACCACCATAATTGTATCAAATCCCTTCGACTTAGGAAGAGCCTCAATAAAGTCCATAGCAATATCCTCCCAGATCTGTTCAGGAACGGGTAAAGGTTGTAAGAGGCCAGCAGGGGACATGGCTTCATATTTACTGTGTTGACACACATCACAGGCCTGCACAAACTCCTGGACAAAACGCTTTATCCCCTGCCAGTAAAATTCAGCTGCTATTCGCCGATATGTCCGGCGGATACCAGCGTGACCCCCCACAACTCTAGAATGAAACTCTTTAAGTAAGAGGGGAATAAATGGGGAAGAAGCCGGCATAACCAGTTTACCATGATAACGAAGGTGATCTCCAACTAAAGAGTAGGCGGGATAGGCAGCTGGATCATGCTGAATGGCATGCTTAATGTTGGCCAAAAAAGGATCAGCATCAACTTGCTCCTTAAGGTCATCAAAATCAAGAAAAATAGGCATAGTATTATCAGTACCTGGTTTGTACTGAATCTCAAAATCATAATTCATAAGCTTAAGGAGCCACTTATGATGCTCACCTTCGACAACCCACTGCTCCAATAGATACTTAAGACTACACCAGATGCATCTGTCTCGATCAAGAAGGGTTGGGAAAAATCCGGAAGGGCCAACACAGGTACGGTCGTCATAGCCCGTTTCAACTCCTGAAATGCATTCTCAGCTTCCACATTCCATGAGAAGGCGTCCTTTTTAAGCTGCTGCGTCAATGGCCACACTATTTTACTGTAGTTACGCACAAAACGGCGATAATAGCCTGTTAGTCCCAGAAAACCGCGAAGAGCTTTAAGTGAAGATGGTTGAGGCCAATCAACCATGGCCTGGATTTTAGAAGGATCAACAGAAACACCAGCCACACTAATAATATGACCCAGGTATTCAATGCTAGGCTGAGCAAAGATACATTTCTTTGAGTTGGCAAAGAGACGGTGGGCGCGCAACACAGAGAAGACCTGTCGAAGATGATCCAAATGGGCAGCTTCGGAAGCACTGTAAACCAGAATATCATAAAAAAATACCAGCACAAAGCGACAGAGGAAATCATGGAAGACAATATTCATTAATGATTGGAAAGTCGAGGGCGCATTGGTGAGACCGAAGGGCATGACAAGGAATTCGTAATGGCCCTCGTGGGTGCGAAATGCAGTCTTGGGAATATCCTCACTGCGGACCCGAATCTGATGGTAGCCCGATTTGAGATCAATTTTGCTGAAAATAGAAGCACCATGAAGCTCATCGAGAAGTTCTTCGATAATCGGAATGGGGAATTTATTCGGAACCGTAGCACGGTTAAGGGCTCTGTAATCCACACAAAAACGCCAACTTCCGTCTTTTTTCTTGACTAAAAGGACCGGGCTCGAGTAGGGGCTTGTACTTGGCTGAATAATACCCGCAGCTAGCATCTCAGAAACAAGGCGTTCAATTTCATCTTTCTGGAATTGAGGGTATCTGTAAGGACGAAAAGAGATGGGGGAAGTGCCCTCTTGCAAGACAATAGCATGCTCCGTAGCCCGTGTAGGGGGTAAGCCCGTAGGCATATCAAAAATATCTTTGAACTCATCTAGTAAAGCGGAAATTGGCGGGGATGTAGGCAAGACAGAGTTCAACGAAGAATCCACTACCTGCAATTGTTTTAGTTCTAACCAAACCCCTTGTCCCTCATGTTGTAAGTTACGCATCATAGCGTGCAAAGATACCTGAGAAGAACAGAGAGAAGAGTCGCCCTGCAATTTCACACGGACACCTCCCAAATTGAGCTTCATAGACATGTTGCCCCAATTCATCACTGAGTCCCCGAGGGATGCTAACCAAGGAAAACCAAGAATGACATCCGTAGAGCCCAACTTTAAAGGAAAGAAATCAGCAATGACATCCAATTCGGGTAAGTTGAGGCAAACCTGACGGTAGACTCCAGAAGTTCTCACCTCATCGCCATTCCCTATCTGAACTCCAAACTCGTGTGTAGGAGTGCGGGGTAATTTCAATTCTTCCACTAAAGCTTCGGAGATAAAGTTGTGGGATGCACCCGAGTCTACCAATATGACCACCTCACGTGACAAAATGCGTCCACGCACCTTAAGGGAATTGGCCGCACACAATCCAACTAGAGATGAAACACAAAGCACGATTGATTCTGGAGCCGGAGCAATTTCAGTGTCCCCGGAGGTGCTGTCCAGACTAGACGCATCAGAAGGAATTTCCTCCACATCATCTTAAACCCATAAAACCTGAAGTGATTTCTGAGCACAACGATGTCCCGGACTGTATTTCTCGTCGCAACGGAAGCATAGACCCTTCGCACGTTTCTGCTGCATCTCTTTATCAGTCATCTTTTTGAAAGCAGGAGGTGGGGCCTATCATTGCGTAAGCCAGGAAGGGGAAAGGTCAGCTTTCGGCTAAAGGGGGAAATAATTGAACATGGGGGAAATTATGGCTGGAGGGAATAAGGAGGGTCTTGAGGCATTTATAGCTATGTCAGTTAGGAATAAGAAGAGTGTGGGCATTTATAACTTGGCCAGCTGGGCATTTATTGAGGGAGTCAGTTATGCTGTGAGAAGAGTATAAGAAGGGGCTTTGGGGGATAGGGGAGGTAAGCTTTTGTTGAGTGAAGAATACAGTGAGTGATTGGGAGAGCCGGCGGTCTCTCGAAGAACCGACCAACTGTTACTGTTCTTCCTTTCTTCTGAATGCATACCAGTTTCTTTGCTGATATTTGAGTTGTGTGAATTCTGCTTCGAGTCTGAGAATTGTGTGTAAAGTTTCTGGGACCTAACAGTAGTATCAGAGCCCGTCTTTCCTCGGCCATGGTGACAGCTAAGGAAGTGGCATCGCAGGTGGAGGGTTTCGAAGAACGCTTGACTTCTCTGCATTCTGAATTTCGTGTGGAGATGGATGGCTTACGTAATGAGATTCAGTGACTCGATCCAGAAAAGGTAGCAGCTGGACTATCGAAGATCTCGTCTCTGGAAGGAGGCGTTCAAGATCTGGTAAGACGTTTTGATCTGTTGCTTCAGCAACAGACCTTTTCGGCTCCTTTGTCTACAACTGACATAGCTATAAATGCCTCAAGACTCTCCTTATTCCCTCCAGCCGTAATTGCCCCCATGTTCAATTATTTCCCCCTTTAGCCGAAAGCTGACCTTTCCCCTTCCTGGCATACGTAAAGTTAATTGGGGGCCTATCAGAACCTTAGGGAAAATTTAGGGAAGTTTTTTGAGTTTTCAAATGGAAATTGGATATGCTGTGTAACTTGGATATGCTGTGTAACTTTTTTTCTTTTCTTTTAATGAAATTTTTATTTTACTATCAACAAAAAGTTATCTAATCATCTCCCTCTTCTATATAACCCTGCTTTTGTAAGGAAAGGGGCTAATGCCATTAGTCCATTATAATAACTTTATTTTAGCAACAAGAAAAATAAAATGAGAAGAAAGAGAAAAGGAGGCGTGGAGAACTAAGGAGTGAAAAGGAAGAAGTCTAGCCTAAGTCTTTTAAAGTAGAAGAGAAGATGATCCTTCATCTCTTCACCATTATATCTCTACAATCTCATCTACAAGGAAGGTTATGTTCCTCCGTTCTTCTACTCTCTTGCTCTCTCCATTTGTATGGGGAGACAACCATCTACGACCTTGTTCATGAAACTTGGATGATGATGGTCCTCTATAATTAATTCATAAATTTATGCAAAATTCTTATTCTATGTAGTGAGAAAGGCTATCTACAGTCTTGTACATGCAACTTGGCTGATTACAACCTTGCTTGAATGTTATATGAAAATGTTATCTATCTGTGTATTTGTTTTGGTTTCTTTCAAGCTACAGAGGGATTATATACTGAAGCTTTTAATAGAAAATTCTACAGTTAAAATCTATTTAATCTTTTCTATTCATTTGCACATTTAAGCTAGAATCAGAAGCTTGACTCTGCCCCTAGTATAACTGTAATTATGGGAATATCTATAAGACATCCTAAATGGGGCCTACCCAAATACTAAAATCCCATTTACTCAGCTTATACCCCTGGTCCCAAGCCCAAATAAATGAGTGTTGTGTCAGGTTGGAAGCTGACATTACAACTTTTGCCAAACTCTTATGGTCATGGAGTGCTCATAAATTCATAATTTAACAATGGGATATACCATTAAATAGAATGGAATAGCGAAACGGGATTCATGTAGCCAACCCATATAGTAAGGATAAGGTTTCGATGATGATGATAATGACTAGGAGATGGATGTAGTTTACAGTAATGCTACTTCACGTCATCAATTGAGAATGTTTGGGTTATAGTTTACTGGTCAAAATTGTTAACTAAGTTGAACAGAGCTGCTTCGAAGAGAAAAGGAAGGCAGGAGACATGGAACACTGTTACATTTATCAAGTCACATAGAATCCTATATTTTCAGTTAAAGAGAAGCAAGAGAGAAATATTATTTTGGAGTACAATTCTATTTTCTATTTGTTGGGTACATGTAAAGAAAAATAGAAGAATGCTTACTTATCTTGTAAATTAGCAACAGGAATCATTAGATTCTGACTACTTTTAGAACTGAAAAGTGAAGACAAATAGTATGCGAAAGGTATAAGAATGAGAAGATGAAGAGAATATAGGATGGAGGGAAAACAATAATCATGGGGTTCATGTGTAGCCCCACTATCTTTTATATTAACTACTAAATATAACCAGAAGTTACAAATATACCCCTACTAGTTATATAAAGAAAAATAACAAAAAATAACCATGGAAATGCCTAGTCTACTCTCTATTACAAACTTATAAACCTATCAGTACTCCACTTCAAGCCGGTCATAGTTGTTAATCATGCTCATCCTCATCTTGCTTACGAAATCATCAAGCTTTGACTTGATGACATCTTTAGTGAAGACATCTACTAATTTCTGTCCTGAAGTCAATAATGGAAGGCACTTCTAGACGGCATACTTTCTTAGATAAAACACTTCTTAGCTTAAATGTGTTTTGTCTTATCATGTTGTATTGGGTGAAGAGTTTATAACAATACATCAGCATTGGTTTAGTAGAATGTTTAAAATAAAACAATAAAGGACAATGCAAGAAATCTGGAATAGCAGTAAGTTGTAGCAAAAGAAAGGAGAGAAGAGAAGGAGAAAAGAAAAGGGGAGAGTTAGAGAATCAGTCCAAGTCGTGGGGACATAGAACACTCTGCCGAAAAGGAAAGAAATACTTAAAGATCTGAAATATACGTTTAGATCTGGAAAAAAATCTTCAGTCCTTGTTCTAAACAGTGTTCTACAGTCTCTTAACACCCATAAAAGACTTCCAACACTTACCAAGGCATACAATCATATCAGATTTATCACTACACTTTCTATCAACACACACCCCTCCAGTTATCATATGATCATCAAAAATACATAAAGGAGCGTTCACAAGGCCTTCAAACAAACCATACCTGCATCTGGTCACCTGAAAGTTGTGACATGCACAAGGTTGGATTTTTCTGTTCAAAATTTTTTCCAAAATTAGGGTTCAAGAACCGAAGAATTGGATAGGGGAGTAGCAAAATCACATGGGAGAAAGCTATCTTTTTCTCCTCAAAATCGATTTTGGGATTTGAGCCATATCAAATTAGATCCAAAACTAAGAGAAAGATTGGAACTTTACCTGATAGAAGAGTCCTCACAAGTGCAAGAACAACTGTGGTGTTCACGCCCAAGAATCCGATCTCCTCTTTCTAGCAATTCAATTCGGTTGAAGTTGGTTCAACCTTTGATATTGAATCACATGATTCCTTGACAACAAAAATGTGTTTGGCTACCCAAATCATGTCTATTAATGGAGGATTTTATAAGTCGATGATCCCAAAAAATTGCCTTCTTGAAGGTGGTTCAAAGGAGGAAGAAAGTGGTTCAAAGCTCGGGTTTTTGGACTAATTTGTGTTGTCTAGAGTGCCTGAACGTGTAATCTGTGCTACCAACCTCTAATGGTTATTTAAAGATTTCTATTAAGTCTCTAATAAACCCTAGAAAAGTCCCAATCCAATTTTGTTGAAGATAAAAAAAAAAAAGATTTATCGAAACAAAAAAAGAAGATACAAGGAGGGTGATAAGAAATCACTCGGAAAGAAAAGCCAACCCAAAGAAAACCCCGATGAGACAAAACAAACCCAAATCAACCAAATCTAGAACCAAACTAAAATAAGACCCAACTAACGAAAGCCCCTTACCCACAACAATACAATACGAGACAAAAAAAGATGAAAGAAATGGGAATATCAAACCAGCCCAATGCCCAACAAATACCCAAGCAAGACACCCAAACCCCAAAATGCCGCTTCAGGCATCTTTCTCAGTTTTTTTAGTACAATTTTGTTGTCGTTTTTTGACTATTCCTTTGGGTTTTTTTACGAGCTTGTTAGGTCCCATTCCGAATAGACCACCTTTTAACCTTGTGAAAACCTTAGAGACTAGTAATTGCTGTTGTGTTCTTTTATACTTTTGACTTCTAAATCTTTTAACTGCATTTAGATTTCCCACCGCTGCTTCAGGATTCCCTGCTGGCTTTTGACCCCTGTATTCAACCACCACCCCCTCAACCTCTTCTTCTGGCTTCTCTATGATATCCCCACAACCTATGGCAATCATTTCCACCTCTTTCCTTGTTGAGTTATCACAATTAGGATTAACCATTGGATCTGTCATACCTTCGTTCTTCCCAAATGTTTCCTCCACAAGTCTAAAGGCTTCTTTTGTGAATTTCTCCCCACCTAGAAAAAAATATACCCAAAATTTTTTCCAAGGCTCAGTTTGGAAGGAGTACAAATACAAATATGTAGAGCGCAAAACCCTGTAATTTGTATTATTTTGTATGTATTTGCACTATACATATTTGTATTTGTACTCTTTCCAAATTGAGCCCAACTTTCACTCTACTATTCACCACTTCCTCAATGTTAGCAGTCTTCTCTATATGGCTTCTCTATGATATCCCCACAACCTATGGCAATCATTTCCACCTCTTTCCTTGTTGAGTTATCACAATTAGGATTAACCATTGGATCTGTCATACCTTCGTTCTTCCCAAATGTTTCCTCCACAAGTCTAAAGGCTTCTTTTGTGAATTTCTCCCCACCTAGAAAAAAATATACCCAAAATTTTTTCCAAGGCTCAGTTTGGAAGGAGTACAAATACAAATATGTAGAGCGCAAAACCCTGTAATTTGTATTATTTTGTATGTATTTGCACTATACATATTTGTATTTGTACTCTTTCTAAATTGAGCCCAACTTTCACTCTACTATTCACCACTTCCTCAATGTTAGCAGTCTTCTCTATATGGCTCTCAATAGTCATCGGTTCCAACTCATTTTTCTCCCTTGAATCCGCTTCCATCCCTCCTTTCCAATCTCCTCTAATGAGAAAGTTTTGTACTTTTTCCTTTTATATTTTTTCTAACCCTCTCCCTCATTCTTACCTTCTTCACCTTCACTTCCCTCTCCCTTAATCCCCAAATCCTTCTTCCCTCCTGTTTTCTATGAAGAAGAAGGAAGAGAAGAAAAGAAAAAGAGATGTGAGAGAGGCAAAAAAAAGTTTTGTTGGCAGCGCCAACCCTTCTATTATATACTAGGGCGATCAAATACAAAAGAAAAATTACAACAGTGTCCAAGTGGTCGACTATTAAGAAATCTCTTTCGTCAAGTAGTTGACTACTAGGAACAGTATGCTGATAGTAGTCGACTACTAAGAGCAATATGTTGATAGTAGTTACTAAGGATAAGGCTACAAACTAGGTCTCACAACACTCCTCAAGTTGAGCATAAATATCTTTCATCCTCAACTTGCATAACAGTTCCATAAATCTTGTCTTGGTGAGGCCCTTGGTAAGAACATCAGCAAGTTGTCTTGTAGATGGCATTAAGAGATGCAAAGGTCACGATAAACAACTCTTTCTTGCACAAAGTGTCTATCAATCTCAATATGCTTTGTTCTAGTATGTTGGTCTAGGTTGTTAGCAATGTTGATTGTAGCCTGATTATCACAATACAACTTTAGGTCCAGTTATTCTATCTCCAACTCCTTTAGAAGAATCTGGAGACTAGAGCCAAAGTAGTTCAGCAACACCAGGGGCCATAGCCCTATATTCAGCATTGGTGCTTGATTTTGCAACAACAGTTTGTTTCTTGCTCCTCTAAGTGACTAGATTGGCACCTATGGAGGTATAATATCCAGATGTAGACCTTTTATCTCCACGAGAACTTGCCCAATTGGCATTAGTGTAGGCTTCCACCTCTATTTTGTAACATTTCTTAAACAGTAATCCCTTCCTAGGACATGTCTTCAAGTATCTTAAGATCATTTCTACTGCCCTCATATGTGTAGCACGTGGAGCATGCATAATTTGGCCAACCACATGAACTATATATGCAATATTAGGTCTTGTGAGGGATAAGTAAAGCAAATTTTCAACTAACTTTTTATATCTCTCTTTGTTAGGATACAGTTTTGCATCATCTTCCTGCATCCCATGATTTTGCTCTATAGGAGTGTCTGTTGGTTTGGCTCCTAGCTTCCTTACCTCTATTCCCAAGTAATATTTCAGAAGTCCCAGATCTTTGATTTGAAACTTCGAGGCTAAGAAGTCTTTCAACTTTCGAATCTCATTCTAATTATCTCTTGTAACAACCATGTGATCAACATAAACAATCATTGTTGTTAGTTTTCCTTCATTTCTTTTATAGAACATGTGATCAACACTGCTTTGCTTGTGCCCAACAACTTCGTTGCCTTGCATACTCTTTCAAACCAAGCCCTTGGAGATTGCTTGAAGCCATATAAGTCCTCCCTAGCTTGTATACCTTTCCTCTCATGTCATACCCTAGAGGAGGGTCCATGTAGGCTTCTTCTTATAGATCTCCGTTTAAGAAAACATTCTTAACATCTAACTGATGTAGTTTCCAAGAAACATTTGCTGCAAGAGAGAGTAGCACCTGTATAATATTCAATTTGGCAACTGGAGCAAAGGTCTCCTTATAATCAATCCTTTCCTTTTGGGTGAATCCTTTTGCAACTATTTTGGCTTTATACCTTTCGATGGAACCATCAGCCTTGTGTTTGATTGTATATACCCACTTGCACTCTATAGTGCTTTTCCTGGCCGGTAGATCCACTAGCTCCCAAGTGTTGGCTTTTAACAAGGTTTTCATTTCCTTATCCATAAATTCCCTCCTTTTAGGATCAACACTAGCCTCTGAGTACTTGGAAGGATTAGAGACAATGGACAAGGCCAACACAAAAGCCTCTGAAACAAATCTATTAATAGGACGAAAAGTGTATGAACGGACTAGTTTCCACAAGGCAATAGGAAGATTTGAATCAGGATTAGAGGAATAATGGGAGGAGCAATACCTTGGCCGGAATCTAAAGTTCTCGATTGGTCATAGTCATTCATTGGTAGGTCTTTTTCTCTCTCTCTCTCTCTTCGATAAACACTTAGTTGCCTTTCATCATCAAGGTCAAGACCAGTTGCCTCAGGACAAGGAATAACACCACGAGGAGGGTTTTCATCACTTGTAGTCTCCACTGGACAAGAGGAAGAAAGTTCAACATGAGGAGGGTTTGAGGAAGTAGGAGAGGTAGGAGCTAAGACAAAAGGGTTAGCTTGTAAGGAACTCTTCCACTCCACTAGCATCCCCCTGAAGAGGATTCCGAGGAGGCTTAAAGAAGGATTGTAACTCACAAAAGGTGACATCCTTGGTGATGAATTTCCTTCTGGTAGTTGGATCAAGACATTTATATCCTTTTTGTGTAGGAGAATAACCCAAGAACACCCCACTGATTGCCTTTGGATCCAACTTTGTCCGTTTAGGATCATTAACATGAATAAAACATACGCAACCAAAAACCTTAGGAGGCAAAGAGAACACAACTTGCTTTGGACACATGACATAAAAAAGGGGTTCTCATCCTCAAAACCTTGGATGGCATTCGGTTGATGAAATAAGAAGCTATCAAAACAACATGAGACCAAAACTTCTTTAGGACTTTGCTTTGAATCATTAGATCATGAGTAGTCTCAAGTAAATGTCTATTATTCCTTTCCGCAACTCTATTTTGTTGTGGCGTGTAAGTACATGATGATTGATGTAAGGTCCCTTCATCTTCAAAGAACACATTTAGAGAACTCTTGAAATATTCAACTGCATTATCTGAACGGACTTGTTTAACCTTCTTTCCAAGTTGTGTCTCAATCATCTTATAGAATACCATAATGATTCTAGGTACTTATTCTCTTTCTTTCATCAAATAAATCCAAGTGCATCTTGTAAAGTGATCAATAAAACTAATGAAATGCCAATAACCATCCATGGAAATAATGGGTGAGGGACCCCAAACATTAAAATGAATTAAATCAAAAGGAGCATTAGCTTCATTACTGGAACATGGATGATTTGTTCTACAATGTTTAGACATTTGGCACACATCATAAAAGGACACCTTCTCAAACAACTTTGGAAACAAGACTCAACAATGAAAAAGACGAGACCTAATCTGGCGTGCCAAAGACAAACCAAAGTACTAGACTCCTTGTATTCACTGATATTATTAGACTGTCTTAAGAGCTGAACCGATGTCTTCATTGAGATAGTAGAGACCTCTAGACTGACAACCACTCCCAATCGTTTTTGTTATTCTAGAAACTGAAAGTAAGTTGGTATTAAAATTAGGAACATGCAAGGTAGACTTGAGAGAAAGAGTTTTTCCAAGTTGGATATCACCTTTCCCATGAATAAGAGATAAACAACCATCTATCACCCTTTATCTTGTCTAGAAACCAGATGATAAGATGAGAATAAGAGTTGTTGATCATGTGTTCAGAAGCTCCTGAATCAATAACCCAAGGGTTTGGGAAACAAGACTTTCAATCGAGCCATAGCTTGATTGAGAATGTCTATCTCTTTTGTCGTGAACTCAATAAAGCTATTTAAAGGAGTAGTGGTCTGTCCTATACTAGAAGAAACACTAGTAATTCCAGTTTTATGCATTCCAACCACCATATTTGAGCTTTTTACGTGTCCGTGGGCTCCTGAACCTTTACTTGGCTTCTTATCCTTAAGGCTGCTGGTTTTAGATGGGGGTACAAAATCCAGCATGTATCTTTGATGTGTTTCTCTCCACCACAGTGAGAACACTTCAGATTTTTCTTGTCTCTCCCTTTTCCACTCCTTTGGGTAGTAGAAGCAAGAGCTGAGTGCTCCATTTGTTGTGTGGAAGCCTCAACATTCATTTATTTCCTTCTAATTTCCTCATTTCTGATTAGGTAGAAAGCATGTTGTAAGCTAGGGAGTTCATGTCTCCCCAAAATCTGAGATCGAATGCCATCATATGAAGAGTCTAATCCAGCAAAAAATTTAAACACTCTCATCTCTTCAATTTGTTTCTCATGCATTTCCTTATCTTCAGAATTTTTCCAGTCAATGATGAGATGGTGATCAAGTTCTTCCAAAGTCCTTTGAGGGTAGCAAAATAAGTAGCAACCAGCAAGTTTCCTTGATTCGAAACAGCAATATCTTTTCATTATGTTTTAAGTTATGTGATAATGTGGCAATTCTGTCTTGACTTTTTTAGTTCACTTGTCCCATACTAAGTAGGGGCATATTTGACCATGTACTCTAATTACATTATAATAGAGATTATGGTTGACTAGTAGGGTTTAACTCATTAGTTTAACAGCTTCTTCTTCTTCTTCTCTCTCTCCTCTCTCTCAGAACAAGACTGGTTTGAACCATTAAAACAGGGCCAAACTCTCCAGTTACCTTTTTGGACAGCAAACAGTTCCTAAATCTTCTCCCAACCAGGTGAAAACAGTTGTAGATGATCAACAATTTAGCGGTCCATACGCTGCTGATCCTAGAGCATGGGTTGAATGGAGAGAAAAAACGAAAATAACTTGGCTTTGATGCCAAGTGAAGAAGAAATAATGAAATGTAACCAATATAGCTTCTCGGCCCAATATCTCAACAACTCTGTATACGACCTTAAATTAACTACAATCAGTATTACAAAATACTAGTGAGATATAAGGGGGCTTATTGTGCACCACCTATCATGCAATGTCTATGTTATCCATTTTTCCTGTTTTTGTTTGATGGAAATAACTGACATTAACTGCTCTTTTGAATGCAGTTAAGATCCGAGGGGAAAAGTTATGTAGTGCAGGAGGGAGATGTAATGCTCTTTCGGTTCAATGTTTGATCTGAATGCCGTTGGAGAACTAGAACTAAATATCAAGAAAAAACAGGGCACAATTCTATTTATTCACGGCATTTGAAATTTTGGGATGAATTGAGGTGACAGGTGATCTTGGAAGCAGGGTTGGCTGACTGCAATATGTATCACAAAGAAAATTACAATTTTTTCTAGTACAATGAATTTACTCGGGTCTATTTCAAAATTTTCGGTTGTTCTGTGAAAAATTGGAAGAAATTTTGAAAACAAAATGATGATTGAAGGGTTTCGGTTAGTTTGTTCAGTGGTCACTAATTTCACATACCAAAGCAAAATGGACATTATGGTTTCAGGAAGCATTCTTTGATATTTATCCAATTATTTGTTTCAGAAAGCATTGTATTGTAATAATGTTGAACGATAGACACTATACCAAAGCAAAATGGGTGAGGACGTGTCTACTCAGTTTTGTTCTAAATAGAATTTACATGTGTGATTATTTTTGTCAGATTTCACATACTTAACCCATTTCATTTTGTTATATCAAAAAACTTCATGTTATTTTAGTTACTAGTGATTTTTTTTCTTGAGAGCAGCACTTTATACATTTTAATGTTTTTTATTGTCTTTTTGGTCCGAAAGGCATCCCCCGCCTATTAACACTATTATGATTGTTTTGTATGCCAATGCATAATTAGCAAATAAAAATTATATTATTATAATAAATAAAAAATGTAGATTAGCTGCAATGGACAAGATTCTATTCTATATTTTCATAAGCTGAAGCTGCTAAGTTTTAGATGATTATAAATAAATTATTTACATATAAAAAACATAATATAATGGTTTTTATGAAGTGTGAGTTATTAGGACAAATTGGTAAAAACTGAAAATGTTAGATAGTTGTATGTCTTTAGCTTCAATCAGAAATATGTACATTATGAATTTATTGTAAATGAATAAAATACACATTTGATTCATGTTTTTGTGGTGTGTTTCTGTGTAATACCTTTAAATTGGACACTAAATGAGACTTGTGTTAATTTAGAATGTTCATAGTTATTGGGTAAGTCTGGAGAGATTTATCCTGCCAAGGCTGACACTGGTGTGCTGTTAACTGTTGGGGTGGTTTATCTTAGCTACTAGGGTGAGACCCGAAGCACATGCAATGTATGATTAATAGAACCTTTGAACTGGACCAGATTTCCAGTATTGCCCTATACCTTGGAGATAGATGGACAAAACTGAAAAGTTACACTTGACCTCTAAACTCGATTATGATACTATACTGAGTGTTGGATTGGATTGTCTTTGATGTACCAATTAGTGAGATCCTAGCGGGGGTTAAAACTTGGGTATGTTGGGACAGTCTGAGAATTCATCTGAGTGGGTGATCATAGTGATAGGATCAACCCCTTTATCAAACAAATGTAATGATCATGAATGCACTCTTTTTGATGGAAACCAAGGCTGCCGATAACCGATTTTAATTGTTGAGATTTTGTTTTGCAAAATATATAAAGATATATATTTTGCAGAGAGTGCAACACTGTTCTTTGCAGTCGAAGGAGAGGTTCTCCATTGTCGAGCAGTGTTTGATCATTATGGGCTGAGAGGTTAAGTGTAAGACCATTGATGATAATACTTGATGGGCTAATCTTACATATGTCCACAGTCCTTGGGTGTTACAAGGTGGTTTGGCCCAATGACCACTTAAGGTAAGTGTTGGGCCCATAGATCCCATAAGATGGGTTTCAAGGGGTGCACTGTCCATAACAGTGTCTTCGGTCAGGCCTTGTAACAAAGGCTGGGCTGAACCCATGTGGCTGATGTGTAGATCAATATTTGGGTCCCACGCCATACAAGGAAGCCCAACTGGGTAGCAGTTTGGAAGGCTAAGTGAGTACATAACCTTAAATGAGCCTTAAGCCCATTTCGAACTGGGCTGATTTGATCAGTCAATTAAATGGGGCGAATTTTGAGATGGATCAACTAATAGGATTAGGCCAAGACCCTATCTACTTAAAGAGTCCAAGATTAGGAGATGGCTTATCTGATTTGCAGATAAGATAAAGGTTCTCCCTTATCACTTAAAGGGACTTCTAATCCAAATATAATTTTGATCAACAGCTTCTAATCCTATTAGGAGTTGATTCCTTTAAATCTATAAAAGGAGGAGGGGGCGACAACCTTTAGACATGCAACCTAAGACTCTTGTCTTCAGAGCTGAAATCACAGAAGATATTTCTGCAACCTCTGCAAAATCTCTCTTGCCGCCTCCTTCCTGTCGCCGCCATTACCTCCAGTTCGATCTCCAGTTCTTGGGAGAAATCAAGATCTGATCTTGATACCAATATTTTGGAAAAAGATTGATTGAAGCTGTATTTATAAGCCATTCAGTTGATTCTTGCGAAGGGTCAAGTTCTTTTGAAGAACATTGCTGATTCTGCTCCATCCTGCACTGCGCCATTTTCAGTGGGAGCAGTCTTTGGATTCTTACTTGGGCGTGAACACCTCCATTGAGAGATACTAATTCTCCGTATCAGGTACATCCTCCCTCCTACTCCTTTTGGTTTAGATCTGGTTTGGTTCATGGTTCAAGATTGATCATTGAAAATATGTTTTTCTAAAGTAGGGAATTCGATTCCTTACAAAGATGAGAGAATTTTTTTTGAAATTCGCCCAGTCCATTCCACAAGACTTAGGCATCCATGTGATGGATATCCCATCCATTCAGAAAAACGATAAAAGATAAAATATGTATGTTGTAGGTGGGGACTGGGGAGCTAACTTAACCTGAAAGATGATAGATGGCTTGAGAGGGAGGAAGAAGAAAGGAGAATTATAGGAAGATTCAACGGAAGCTGTGGAAGGTTGGGGGCACGGTTTGCTAGGGTCTAGTATTTAATGCATGAGATGTTTAAGCCTCCTCTATTTATAGAAAATAGTCCTCAAGAATAGAATAGGAAATCACGTAACAAGAAAGGGAATTAGCGGGAAGGTCTGTTATTCGGTTACAACCCCCCTTCTAAGAGCCTTTCATGCCCTAGATGTTTGCTTGAAACATTAAGGGAATCGTGTTTTGCATTGTGATAATAGTTTAGTGTGTCTCACCATTGTTGTGACTACATGTACTACCGGGTTACAATCTCTTGTCGCTAGCGCATTACATTCACTACAGGCTTGGGAAACCAATCCCAGGTAGTGCCTTCAAGGCTAACACCTAGGTTGATTGAGCGCTAGATCCCTCACAATGCACCACAACGCAGGGATCGTTGAGACACCATATGGGTAGATTCACTTTAAGCCCTATGGTGTTGTAGATTGCCTATAATGCGCTACAACGTAGGGGTCATGGAGAACTTATGGGCAGGTCCATCTCTTTGATTCCTATGCTGCCATAGATCTCACATAGCATAGAATCCTACAGAGACAACGGAGAAACCATACAAGCAAATCCACTTTAAGCCTTATGCGGCTGTAAATCCTCCACAATGCACCAAAATGCATGGGTCGCAGAGAAACCATATGGGCAGATCCATCTATTTGAGTGTTCCTATGCGGCCGTAGGTGTCACACAACGCAAAATTCTACAGAGACCACAAAGACACCATGAGGGCAAATCCACCTTTTAATAAATGAGCTCCATGTTGCTATTGGTCTAACACAATGCAGAATCCTATAGAGACCACGAAGACACTCTGAGGGCAGATCCATCTTCAAATGAGCTCCATGTGATCGTAGGTCTCACATGGTGCAGAGTCTTGTAGAAACCACAAAGACATCATAGGGGTAGATTAGACCTGTTCATGCTGGCTCCACCTAGTCTGTATTAAATCGGGCTTGAACAAAATTTTAAGCCCGTGGGCTTGGGCTCGGGCTTTAAAAACTGGGCCTGATTATTTTTTGAGTCGGGCTCGGGCTTCCCAAATAAGCCTGGCCCGAGCCTGAGCCCAACCGGATAATATTAAATATATAACAGAAATATAATATATGTTAATAATACATTATATATATATATGTATATATATATATTATGAGAATAAAATTAATAGAAAAAAGTATCATATATATTAAATGTATAAAATATTTATAATATATAATATATTATTAATATTATATAATTAATATATATTATAAAATACCTATCAATGTCAGGCTTCGGGCTCAGGCCCGGGCTTTAGGCTTTATATAGGGCTAGGCTCGGGCTCAAGATCTAGGCTTGATGGATGGGCTCGGGCATAGTATTTTTTGTTTATAAAGAGGCAAAGCCTGGCCCGACCCATGAACAGGTCTAGGGTAGATCCATTTCCTAGTAATTGGCCAGATGGGAGGAGAAACGACTATGAAAGAAATATCCATACTCTCCTATAGGCCCTTGATCCAAAACCTCACCAAGGACCTAGAGGTAACATATGAGCACCGAAACAGGGCCAAGAATAGATGAGCTAATACACTTTCCACTCAGTCTAAGATTCATAAAGTGAAGAACCCATCACCATAATCATTAGAATGCAAGATCATCCCTCGATAGACAAGCTAGTCCACTGGATAGAGATAAAGGATCAGGTGTGGGAGGGTGACTGGAGGTTACCCATAATATAAAAGTTACAAAATCCAACCTCCATGACATGAGACAAGGTGTTGCTGCCATGCTAGTTAGTGCACGAGGTACTTTACCACAAGAAGATGGATGGGGTGAGGGCCTGATATCTAGGACCCAAGGAAGCAGTGATGGTGTTAAGGGAAACTCATGAGGCCTACTGTGGGGATATCACCACCACTCTCTATAGAAGGTTTCAATGCCTAGATTATCATTCGCCTGAAATGAAAAATGATGCAGCTAAGCTACAACATGATTGCGAAAGATGTATCCTAGAGTCGAACAGGAAGGAGTGCCTCGCAGTGGGTGAGGTATATTGGAGAGAAGTATACATCGCATATCTAAAACATGGCACAGTGCCCATAGAAACCATACTAAAGAAAAGACTCCTGTCCAAAATCAAGAGGTTTTATTTGCAAGAGGGGTTGCTATATAGGAAGTTATACACAAGACAACCTCGGTGATGCATCACAGGGGATAAAATAGAGAAGGTCCTAGAGGCAGCCACCCGCCACTCACCAAGGACATTTGGCCCTATACAACCATATCCTGCACCTAGGCCTTTACTGGTCGACCATGTTGGATTCACCAACCAGCTAATGAATTCCACTCAATAGTAGCACCTTGGATTGTAGAGAAAATAAATCCCCCATCTAGGGGATACTTCATCATAGTATTCACAAACTATTTCACCAAGTGGGCTGAGGCGATTCCCCTTTGGAGTGTAGTTGTAGAAAATGTGGCAAACTTCATTAGGCAATGCATCGTTCATCACTTTGGCGTTCCTATAAGGATCTTGAGAGATAATGGACTGTCAATCAAGAACCAGGAGGTCTGTGATTTGTTAGGCGAATATGGAGCAAGACTAAGAACATCCACTACCTATTATCCACAAGGAAACGGGCAGGTAGAGGCAACCAATAAGACTCTATTAAAGATGTTAGTAAAAAGGGTGCTGATGGAGGGTGATTTGGCCCGACCTCGTAGCATGGGGACACGTGTGCGTGACCTGGCTCAATGAACAGCTCAACCTGACAGCACAACCACGACTCGACGGGAGAGACACGTCGAGTCCAACGCTATCCACTCAGCAGGTTAAGCGACTCGCCGAGGACTAACACCCGGCTAACCTTGACTTTCACCAAGTGTGGGAGGTCCTGAGCTCCTCCTAGGGCCCGAGCTCCCCTTGAGGCCCGAGCTCTTCCTAAGGGGCTCTGAGCTCTCCCTCCCTAAGAAGGGAGCACCCTGGTTTTCGGCTAAGTATCCCGAGGGAGACGCACCTCGGGATAGCACCGCCACCAATGCAGGCACCTCGGCACCTCGGTGCCAAGACAAACCTGCCCCAGGTAGTCTGGTGCACAGTAGCTCAGCAGGCTATGGGGAGGCATGCTTGACATTTGTATTTGTCGGACCCAATGGCATGGCTTTGATCTCTTGCCAGGCGGCGTTCCGCCTGCCATGCGGCATTCTGTTTGCTGTCTCTAAAAAGCATGGCACGTCAGTCAAGTCCGTACCTGGCAATAGTACTCTATAGCAGCAACCTGCGCCTGCCACAAGCCCTGGTAGTAACGGCTAAGGTAGTGGCGGTTATGCCAGGTATGATCGAGCTCCAACATAAAAGAACTCCAACTCTCATGAAGCAAAGGTATTGAAGCTTAAGCACTTTCAGCACTCTTACTCTCGGTTATTTCCTTGAGATTTCTCTAGTTCTAACTTAGCCATCGGAGCGTTCCCACTGGGAAAACCCCCCGGGAACCCTTCACCTTCTCCTTCCTCTCAGGTGCCGTCCGTTCTAGTCAGAAGCCAAGTCACAGCCAGTTAGGAGTGCCCAGATTGTGCAACATCATTTGGCGTCGTCTGTGGCAAACGCTTCCAAAAGCCTCCCTCCGATCTCTGCAAAACCTCTCTCTCTTTTACTCACCAACACCACCAACATCCATGGCTTCTTCTAGCAACTCCGAATGCCGGAACACCCCAGAGGAGCAACTCCAACTGCCCACCGTTTGCATCAGGTAGTTCATTGTCCCCCTCTCTGCGGATGGGATTCCTAGCCTAAACACGCTTGCAACGGTGGCACCCGTATTTGTTCCGCCGCCCCTTGCAGTCGGGACGACCTTCGCCGAACCCGCCATTCTCCCTCCGGTGGCCGGCCAAGGCCAACTTGAAGACTTGATGCAGTGCATGCGGGCCATGCAGGCCCAGATGCAGCAGTTTCAACAACTCCAGTCTCACCAGCAGCAAGTGCTACACGTAAGGAGCAGAATAAAGAAGTCCCCAATTCCAGCAGACAGGCAAAGCAGCCGCAGAGGCAACCGCCAGATGAGAGGCCAGTCCAGGGAACCATCCACGTAATCGTCGGAGGATCGATTGTCGTGGGCTGCACTTCGGCAACAGCTCGGTCATCAACCCGCGAAGCTGTCAGATAAGAACTAAACCCCCCAAAGCGGCCAAGGGTGGAGGGGCCGACCTTCTTCACTGAAGACGATGCGCGAGGGGTCCACTACCCCTATGACGACGATGCGCGAGGGGTCCACTTCGAAGTCAAGTGCGTCCTTGTAGACTCGGGCAGTTCGGTGGATATCCTTTTCAAGGTAGCCTTCGATCAGCTTCAGCTCCCAGGAAGCAACCTGAAGCCTGCAAGCACTCCACTGGTGGGATTTAGCGGTGAGGAGGTCAGGCCTTTGGGGAAAGTCATTGTGCCAGTGGAAGTCGGTACCTGGCCCAATGTGGTAAAGCTCAATTACGAGTTCTTGGTGGTCGCGATCCCCTCTCCATACAACGCGATAGTAGGACGACCCATCACCCACGCCCTACGAGCGGTAGTCTCCACCTACCACCTGGCGATGAAGTTCCCTACAGACTTTGGAGTCGGAGTGGCTTGAGGCGATCAGCTCGAATCCCACAAGTGCTACGTGGCCGCCCTCAAAGGAAAGGCCAAGGTAGCTGAACGACCTCGAGCTAGGACGGCCTACGGAGCAACTTGCGGAGCGAGCTACGCCTACCGAGGAGACCATCCCCATCTCGGCTTCGACAGATGATCCAGCTCGGGTACTTCAGATCGGCGCTTCTATCGAGGAGCCCCTAAGGTCTCAACTGGTAAGATTCTTGCTAAAAAACTTAGACGTTTTTGCATGGTCAGCGGCATAAATGCCCGGTACAGACCCCAACATTATCACTCACAAACTTAATACTGATCCTGTAGTTAGGCCCGTTAGATAGAAGAAACGCAACCTAGTCCCGGAGCGATGAAGGGCAGTTGACGAGGAGGTCGGGAAGGGATGTCCATTACCCGAGTTGGGTGGCCAACCCCGTTTTGGTGAAAAAGGCTAACGGTAAGTGGCACATGTGCGTTGACTATATTGACCTGAGCCGAGCTTGCCCAAAGGATTGCTTCCCACTTCCCAGGATCGACCGTCTAGTTGACGCGACCTTGGGGCACGAGTTGTTGAGCTTCTTGGACGCCTATTCAGGCTATAACCAAATCAGAATGGACCCAACTGATGAGGAGAAAACCGCTTTCATAACCGAGTTCGGCCTGTACTGCTACAAGGTCATGCCCTTCGGGCTGAAGAACGCTGGGGCTACTTTTCAAAGACTTGTAAATAAATTGTTTGAGCCACTTGTTGGCACAAAAGTAGAGTGTTATGTAGACGACATGGTCGTCAAAACCCAATTTTCACATGAACTAATACAAGATTTACACTCAGTCTTTGAAACCTTGCATAGATTTAATATGAAGTTAAATCCGAATAAGTGCGTCTTTGGCATCACCTCGGGTAAATTCCTAGGGTTCATCATTAACCGGCAAGGCATTGAGGCCAACCCGGACAAAATCAAGGCCATCCTAGAAATGAGACCACCCCGAAAGTTAAAGGAGGTTCAGAAGCTGAACGACCGGTTGGCTGCCTTAAGTCGCTTCTTGTCCAAGTCAGCAGACTGCTGTCTGCCTTTCTTTAAGGACATAAAAAGCAAAGGCTTTGAATGGACCAAAGAGTGCCAGCTCGCGTTCGACGAATTCAAAAGGCACCTCGCCAGCATCCCAGTCTTAACCCGACCCGAAGTGGGTGATGTTTTAGAGCTATACCTCTCGGCAAGTGACGAGGTGGTCAGCTCGGTACTAATAAGAGAAGTAGATCGGGTCCAACGACCCGCCTATTATGTTAGTAAAGTGTTGCAGGGAGAAGAGACGAGGTACCCGAAGATAGAAAAGTTAGCCTATGCACTGGTTATAGCAGCCCGAAAGCTCCGCCCATACTTCCAAGCTCACACCATCACTGTCCTTACCAATAAACCTCTGAGGCAAGTTTTGCTCAAACCCGAGGTCTCGGGAGGGTTGACAAAGCGGGCCATCGAGCTCAACGAGTACAAACTCCAGTATAAACCGCGAACTGCTATCAAGGCCCAAGCCTTGGCAGATTTCATCGCAGAATGCACCTTTAGCTTTGAAGTCTCCAGGCCGGTAGAACACGAGGCCCCTAGTACGGGAGAGCTCGGAGTACCTAAGCTGGTTGAACTCGAGCGCCGTGAAGTAGCAACCAGCGCGACATCTCTCCTAGTTAGGCCAAGCCCGAACTGGTATGAAGAACCCTGGATCCTTCACGTTGATGGCTCGTCAAATCGGCAGGGCAGTGGAGCTGGGATCATTCTGTATGGACCAAGCGGTGTGAAACTGGAGTACGCGCAACACTTTGAGTTCATGGCGTCCAACAATGAAGCAGAATACGAGGCGCTGCTAGCCGAGCTGGACCTCGCAAGGGAAGTGAAAGCCAAGCACATCATCGTCTGCAATGACTCCTAGCTCGTGGTAAATCAGGTTCTGGGTGAGTACGAAGCTCGCGAACCAACTATGGTAGCATACCTACCCAAAGTAAGAGAGATCAGAGAACGCTTAGGCTGATGCCCTGTCGCGGTTAGCTAGCATGGGAGATAACAGCATGAGGACTGTGTATATAGAAAACTTACCTTGGCCTAGCATTCTTAGGGGGGCAGAGGAGGTCGCTCTCATCATTCAAACAGAGCCAAGCTGGATTGATCTGTTCACGAGCTTTCTGCTACATGGGGCCCTCCCCACAGATCGTAATGCTGCCACGAGGGTAGAGTGCCAGGAGGCCAAATATGTCATGATAAACGGACGGCTGTACCGAAGATCCTTCACGCTCCCCTACCTGCGCTGCCTACGACCCTCGGAAGCCGAGCTCGTCTTCCGCGACACTCATGAAGGCCTATGCGGTGGACACTTGGGGGGGCAGGGCCCTCTCTCAGAAAGCACTACGGCAGGGGTATTACTGGCCAACCATGAAAGAAGATACGACCGAGCTTGTCAAAAAATGCAAGAAGTGCCAGAAGCACGCTAACATCCACCACCGGCCTGCCGCCGACCTGAAATACCTCACTAGCCCATGGCCATTTGCACAATGGGGGATTGACCTACTCAGGCCATTCCCGCCAGCAACAGGACAGAGAAGGTTCCTAGTGGTGGTAGTGGACTATTTCACAAAGTGGGTCGAAGCTGAACCTCTCACAACAATCATGACTCAGAACGTGCAAAACTTCTTTTGGAAGAACATAGTGTGTCATTTTGGATTACCTAGGGTACTGATCTCCGACAATGGTAAGCAGTTCGAAGACATCAAGTTCCAAAACTAGTGCCAAGACATGGGAATTCAGTAGAACTTCACCTCGGTGGCGCACCCTCAGGCAAATGGCTAGACGGAAGTTACGAACAGGGCTATCCTTCGAGGACTGAAAGCGCGCCTGGACCGAGCTAAGGGACTGTGGACGGACGAGTTGCCCAGTGTACTTTGGGCCTACCGTACCACGAAAAGGACTGCCATGGGAGAAACTCCCTTTAACCTTACATACAGCACCGAAGCAGTCATCCCGGCTGATATTGAAGTCTCCTCGCTGAGATTAGAAGCATATGAAGACAGAGCAAACGAAGACGAGCTACGTACCAACCTCGACCTGCTAGACGAAGTACAGGACCTCACATACATCAGGACCATGGTCTATCAACAAAAGATAGCTCGGTACTATAATGCCAAGGTCAAAAAGCGAACTCTTCGCATTGGCGACCAGGTTCTCTGCAAGGTTATGGTGCCTGAGCCTGGCGTTGGCAAGCTCGGTCCGAACTGGGAAGGACCCTACCGAGTAAAGCGAGTACTCGGGGAAGGAACATACGAACTCGAAACCCTAGAAGGGAAACAAGTACCTCGGGCGTGGAATATCGTCAACCTAAGACAATATTACCCGTAAACCACCGAACTGAGTGAACCATGAGTCACTCCCTTCTACCCTTAGGGCCAATTCGCCGAACTAGCGACAACCTCGGCAACATGAGGTCCAGTCACCCCCTCTGTAGGGGCAGACTCCAAGAAAACGATTCGGAGTGACCACGACACTCCCTCCAGCCTAAGGGTCAACGCGCTAGGTTAACTGAAGACCTCGACGCTATGCATGACTCTACCGCCTTGGCAGTGTAGGCTTAGCATGCCAAAGACCAAGGGCGTCTCGAGAACGGTCTTTCCGGCTCCTAGCTTACCTCGGTATACACTACTAGAGGTAAACACCAACATAAATGGCCAAGCAGGCAGGTCGGGAATGCGCCTTACTATGTCTACCTCGGCTAAAATCTGATGATCACCCCTACTAAGTGCAGGAAGACGGTTCGGGGTGACAGCGGTAAAGGGTCGCTCATCTCAAGAACTAAATTCACTAATTGAACAGCTCGGATAAGACAAACACTCCGGCAGTATCAACCTTACTCTGGGCCTCTTCGGGGGCCTCCTCAGGGGTGTTGGCCAGGTCGGTAGTATCAACCTCCTCGTTGCCGCCCTCATCATTGGAGTCTGGGTCATCTGCGGCCTGGAGGGCCATGTCATCTATGATATTCCAAGTGGTGAAGGCACTTATGTCGAGGTCGGGGTACGCGCGCCTCATCCACCACCTGTCGAGCTTAAATCCCCTACGGTAGGCCTACGACATTACGTCGTCAAACCTAGACGACTTGATATAGTCAATGACGGCCTAGGTCTTCGCCTCCCCGAGAGCTTCGTCGAAGATCTCAGTGTTCTCCTTGATGTCGGCTTTGAGGTACTCCACCTCGTGCTCCAAGGCCCCCTTGACTTCCTTAAGTCCCTGCACCTCGAGCTGCGAAGCCTTCTGACCCGCCTTGAGACTCTCCACCTCGAGCTTCAGAACTTCCTGACCTGCTCTGAGCCTGTTCACCTCAGCCTTTAGCCTATCAATCTCGTGGGCCAGCTCCTCCTTCTCTAACAGCAGGGCTTCGATAAAGCTCTTCTGGATGGTAGCGTCACTCTCCAACTGGTGAATCTTGCCTTGAGCGGCCCTTAGCTCAGTATGAGCCGTGCGAGATGACTCCTCAGCAGCCAAAGCACGCCTCAGGTGTTTGTCGGACTGAAAGGTCAATGCGTGCACAACAGTGTTCACCTGGCAGACGGAGATTGGTCAGTACTAAAGAAAGAAGAAAGAAAGAAGGAGAAAGAGGTGGCTCTTAGAGTGTGAACTCACCACCATGGCGTGGGTTGCAGCGCGGGCCCCGAGCTGACCGGGGGAGAGTTCGGCCCAATCTACAACCTCCGCAACGATAATAGCCCTCCTACTTCTTTCAAGGCTGATATCGGGATTCAGGATGCTCTCTTCCTCCTCCTGAGTCCTCGAGTTGGATGCCGCCGTGTCTGCGGCACGATGAGCCGATCCTTCGAAAGCCTCGACAGCAGCCCCAGCAGGATTTGGGACTTCAGCGGCAACCCCGTCTAGCTCAGCGATCGACTCTGTCGCTGTTTCAGGCCCCTGAGGTGGTAAGTTCCCCTCCAAGTCTATCACTGGAGGGGCATTAGGGAGCTCGGGCCCCGAAACGAGAGCCTGTGGGGGCTCGGGCCCCGAAGAGGAGACCTGCGGAAGGTCGGGTTCAGGGTTGGGGTCCTTGGGGGTTCCACGCGCGCCTTCTTGGCAGTCTGCTTCTTCCTCTTCTTCATCTGGTGGAGGAGCCTCGAACCGATAATCCTCTCTTCCTCCATGGGACCTGCAACAGAGCCCAGCGTCAGTAAGCTCAAAGACACTAGGCTGATTAAGCAAAAAACTAAAGTAGAAATCGACCTACCCGGGCTCAAACTGGCCTGAATGAGCTTCCCCTCGGAAATGTAGTCCCTGTGATCGAACCCGGCCTGAGCCCATGAGTGAAAGGTCTCTCATGTCTTCTGGTTAAGAGCAATGCTGGGAGCTTGAGTGGCCACCCTCCAGTTGGTAAGGAAAGGCCACTCCGTGCTGCTCCGGACTACGAAGTAGTCTCGCTTCCAGGCTGGGACCTTGCTTGGGAATTTATGTAGCATTTTGAAGCCCGAGCAAGGAGACAGATAGTAGGTCTGCCCATTCTCGGGGGGAGCGCTAGAGGCACTCTTTTTATTAACAAGATGGAACAAAGGATATCTGCGTCCAAGGGGAAGTTACGTTCGAAACAAAGGGAGATGGTCCCGACCAAGTTCCGAATAGAATTAGGGTGGAGTTGGTCCAGCGTGATGCTGAAGCGCCTAAACACCTTGGGAATAAGGTGGTGGAGAGGGAGACGAAGCCCGCCAACAAGTTTCTCCCTAAAGATCACGATCTCATCTAGACCGTGCTCCCAAGGGAAGTTGCCGGTGGGAAGACTATACGAATACTCCTGAGGTAAGTTGAATTGCCGGATGAGGTGCTGAAGCCTTTCCCGCGTCATAACAGATGGACCGAACTGATCCGGCACCCGACCTCGACGAGAGGTAGACACTAGTTTACCCAAGGTTACCCGTGCCCCGTGGGAAGGCCGGGCGACGACAGGGTCACCCTGACCCGAGGTACCCACCTCGGGTTCGTCTAAGAGACTATCCCCGCTAGACATGGAATAGAATGAACTGAAAAAAGGAGAAAGGGAAGCTCGGGGACTCACCGGGAAAAAATGCAACCGAACTAGAAGACCCGAGCTGACGACTCCAGACGCGAGCTCAAGGTAGACGAAAGATACTTAATGGTGAAAGAAAATGACCAGGGTCCCCCGCTATTTATAGCTGCTGGGCCCAGGCACCAACGGCCACGATCGAAGCGATCTAATGGTCCTCAAGAAAACCGACTGCGAGATTCTCAATGCGAAATCAGTTTAGCGCGTTTTTTGGCGTCCGCGAAGTCCAGATCGTGTCACTTCCGTGTGTATGTTGTACGCAACCCAGGTTTTTCCTTCCGAATGAACCAGGCACCAGACCGGTCTAGCCAAACGAGTTGCCCGATAGGGTGGCATGAGTACCGAGCCAAATCCACCCGACGCACCGTGAACTCCCCGCGCTAAGTCACCATCCCCAGCACGGGGAGTGGGGGGCAATTTATGGAGGGTGATTTGGCCCAACCTCGTAGCACGGGGACATGTGTGCGTGACCTGGCTCAATGAATAGCTCTGCCTGACAGCACAACCATGACTCGACGGGAGAGACGCGCCAAGTCCAACGCTATCCACTCGGCGAGTTAAGTGACTCACTGAGGACTAACACCTGGCTAACCTTGACTTTCACCAAGTGTGGGAGGTCCCGAGCTCCCCTTGAGGCCCGAGCTCTTCCTAAGGGGCTCTGAGCTCTCCCTCCCTAAGAAGGGAGCACCCCGGTTTTTGGCTAAGTATCCCGAGGGAGAAGCACCTCGGTACAGCACCGCCTCCAACGTAGGCACCTCGGTGACAAGACAAACCTGCCCCAGGTAGTTTGGTGCACAGTAGCTCGGTAGGCTATGGGGAGGCCTACCTGACATCCGTATCTGTTGGACCCAGTGGCAGGGCTCTGATCCCTTGCCAGGCGGCGTTCTGTTTGTCATCTCTGAAAAGCATGGCACGTCAGTCAAGTCCATACCTGGCAATAGTACTCTATAGCAGCAACCTGCGCCTGCCACACCTGCCCTAGCAGTAACGACTAAGGCAGTGGCGGTTATGCCAGGTATGACCGAGCTTTGACATAAAAGAACTCCAACTCTCATGAAGCAAAGGTATTGAAGCTTAAACACTTTCAACACTCTTACTCTCGGTTCTTTCCTTGAGATTTCTCCAGTTCTAACTTAGCCATCAGAACGTTCCCACCAGGAAACCCCCTGGGAACCCTTCACCTTCTCCTTCCTCTCAGGTGCCGTCCGTTCCAGTCAGAAGCCAAGTCACAGCCAGTTAGGAGTGCCCAGATTGTGCAGCATCAGTGGCCGAGAACCAAAAAGATTGGGCCAATAAACTCTCTAGTATGCTTTGGGCATACCATACGTTGATCATAAACTCAAGCAATCCCTTACTCATTAGTATATGGACAAAAAGTAGTTTTGCCTGTAGAAATACAAATAGTGTCTGATAGGGTGGCCTATGTAATGGGCAAATGGTTCAAGATGGATGAGATGGATCAAATGATTCGCGATAGGTTGGAGGTAATGGACGAAGTATGAGAAAGGTGTTTGCCAAAACAAATCAAATATAAACAGCTCATGGTCTCCAACTTCAACAAAATGGTAAAGCCAAGGAGATTCAAAGAGGGTGACAAAGTACTCATGACAGCTATGTACGTCAGACAGGGGAAATCTGCCAAGAAGTTTGCACCCAATTTGGTTGGACCCTACATCGTGAAAGAAGACCAACCCATGGGATATATGTGTTATGGGACCCCTAGACGAATGAAAGAGATGAAACGATGAATAGGCACTAGTTAAAGTTGTACAATGAATGATCGTGTAGTAATTAGTGATTGGCAAAAACCTTTACATGCATTGTCATTTGTTACAAAAATTCAACAAAAATTTCTTTCCTTTGCATATACACACTATTGTCTATTGTTTATGACTAAGAAAATCTCTTGTTGGTTACATGTTCTTTGCATGAACACACTATTCAATAAAATGATAATTTTCTTTGCATATTACATTGTTATTTGCTGCTTGTATAAATCTGTTTTCGCTTACATACTATTTACAAATATTGTGTTTACCGCACAAAATCCTGGCAGCCCTAGACACTAATCTCATAAGACCCTAACAACCCAAGGTGATCACTTCAAACAACCCTTGCAACCCCAGGTGCTAGTCTGACATGACCCTAGAAACCTCATGCGATCATCTTAAACGACCTAGAAAATCCCAGGTGCTAGTCTCAAAGGACCCTAGCAATCCTAGGTGATCATCTCAAATAGCCTTGGTAACCCCAGGTGGTAATTTTACAAGACCCTGGCAACCCGAGGTGTTACTATAAAGCCCTGGAAACCCCAGTCACTACTTTCATAAGTCCCTAGCAACCCTAGGTGTCTATTGAAGGAAGGGGAAATCCATCATATGGATGACCGAATCATGCTGGATGGTAGGGTGAAATTTCAAAAAATTATTTTACCCTTCAAAGAATCGTATTCCCTATTTTAGAAAAATCATATTTTTCAAGGATCATTCTTGCACTAAAACAGGACCAGATCTGAAACCAAAAGAAAGGAAGAAGAATACCTGATACGGATTCCACACGTGTAGTTCCCAAAGTGGGTGTTCACGCCCAAAGAGGGTACTAAAACCAGCTTGCACTGAAGATGGCATAGCTTAGGTTGAAGCTGGTTCAGCAACACAGTCCTTCAACAAGAACTGTAATCCAACAACTTAGATTGAGCAAGGGAGGTGAGCACAAAATTATTCTGATTTTTCCTGCAAAATCAGAAGTGAGAACTGATCTCTATCAGTCCAAGAACTAGAGAACGAACTAGGTTTGTATGGCAGCAAGAGTAGAAGGAGAGAGAGAGCTGAGAGCAGTGTTATCTGTGAAGGGATGGGAGATCTATCAAATGGATGGCCGAACCATGCAGGGTGGCTGGGCAAAATTTCAAAAAATCTTTCTCCCATTCGGGAACCGTATTCCCTAATTTAGAAAAACTGCATTTTTCAAGGTTCATTCTTCAAACAAACCGGACCAGATCTAAAACCAAAAGAGGGAGAGGGATATACCTGATACAAAATATAAGTAACTCCCAACGTAAGTGTTCAGGCCCAAAGAGGTCACAAAAACCCACCTCCATTGAAGATGACACAGCTTATGTGAGGCAGGATCAACAAGGAGGTTTTTCAGCAAGAACCCTAATTCTTCAGCAAGAATCACGCAAGGGGTTGTGAGAACCAGTTTAGATTGTTTCTTCTAGCAAAAAACAATATCAAGATTGAATCTTGAATAATTCCAAAATGGTAATCGAACTGGGTAGGGGCTGCAAGATCTGAGGGAGAAAACTACAGAAGAAGAATTGTGTTAACTGAGGAATTGACCCTCTTATTTATAACCTTCTTTGGATAGGCTTCCTAATCCAATTAGGAAAGAATTTCTTGATCCAAATATGATATTTGAATCTAGACTCTTAAGTGGATAAGACAAATCTTATCCTCTTGCTGATCCTAATCAGATTATAAACCTAATTCGCCCCATTTAATTAAATCACTTAAGCCCAATTGAAAATGGGCTTTAGGCCCATTAAGTATGGGCTCTATAACAAGGCTTGGCTGAATTCACTGCTGAAGACAGTGAACCCCTGAGCCCATTAGTACGGGCTCTTAGTAGGCCCAACATTTACACTAAATGGTCCCTGGGTCTAACCACCTTATGAAGGCCCAAAGACTATAGACTTATGTGAGATTTGTTAGACAATTATGCCCTTAGATCCAATCAGATTGATGTACTTATTGACATTTATTGTAAATGAATAAAGTGCATAAGTGATTCATGTTATTTTAGTGTGTTTCTGTGTAATACCCTTAAACTGGACACTTATGAGACTCATGTTAGTTTAGAATCTTCATAGTCGTTGGATAGATCTGGGGAGATTTATCTTGCCAAGGTTGACATTGATGTGCCGCCAAGTGGGTTGGGGTGGCTTGTCTCAGCTGCTAGGGTGAGACCTGAGGTACATGTAGTGTGGTTTTTTTTGAAACCCTGAACCGGACCAAATTCCAGTATTTCCCTAGACATTGGAGACAGAAGGGCAAAACTAGAATGTTACACCATACCCCTGGACTCGATTATGGTACTGCAATAGGTGTCGGATTGGGTTGCCTTTGATATGTCAATCTGTGAGATCCTTAGCGGGGGTCAAAACTTGGGTATGTTGGGGCTGTCCGAGAATTCACCTGAGTCGGTGTTCATAGTGACAAGATCAGCCCCTTTGTCGACAAGGTGAATGATCAGGGAATGCACTCTCTCTGATGGAAACCTAAACTGCCGGTATTTCTTGGGCCTTCATAAAGTGGCTGAGAGGTTAAGTGTAAGACCATTGAGGGTAATACCCGATGGGCTAATCTTGCATCTGCCTACAGTCCTTGGGCCCTCATAAGGTGGATGGACTCATGGTCCATTTAGCTTAAGTGTTGGGCCCATTAAGTGCCCATACTGATGGACTCAGGGGTTCACTGTGTTCAATAGTGAATTCGGCCAAGCCTTGTAATAGAGGTTAGGCTGAACCCATGTGGCTGATGTATAGATCAATGCTAGGGTCCCACACCATATAAAGAGAGCCAAGTTAGCCAGCATTTAAAGGGAAAGTGAGCTATGTGACTAAATGGTCCTAAAGCCCATTTCGAACTGGGCTTAAGTCAGTTAATTAAAAGGGGGCAATATTTGATTATAACCTGATCAGGATTAGCTAAAGGATAAGATATGTCTTATCCATTTAAGAGTCCAGATCCAAATATCAGATTCAGATCCAAAGAAGTCTATAAATAGGGGGCGAGTTCACCGGTTTCATATACTCAACAAGCAGCAGAATTCTCCTCTAGTTATTGCCGCCCATACCCAATTTGATTTCCACTTTTGGATGTGATCAAGAATAGTTCTTGATATTGTTTCTTGCTAGAAGAAACAATCTAAAGTCATTCTAACCAGCCCCTTGCATGATTCTTGTTGAAGAATTAGGGGTTCTTGCTGAAGAACTACTTTGCTAATCCTGCCTCACCATAAGCTGTGTCATCTTCAGTGGAGGCAGGTTTTGGTCACCTCTTTGGGTGTGAACACCTACGTTGGGAGTTACTGTTATTCCATACCAAGTATTTCCCTACTTGCTTCCTTTTGATTTTGGATCTGGACAGGTTTGTTTTAAGAATGAACATTGAAAAATGCAGTTTTTCTAAATTAGGGAATACGATTCCCGGATGGGAGAAAGAAATTTTTTTGATGGATCTCCCATTCCTTCAGTGGTATCAGAGCCATGGTTTAATTCATGAACCAAATAAGACCTGATTTGAACCTGTGCAAATGGGCAGAATCGGTTCTACTTGATTTGTGTAGATTGATGTTTTTTTTGAGAATTCGGTTCTTAGTAATGGGGCGTATGACCTGAAAATTAATTTTTTATTATTTTGATTTAATCATGGAATGGTTCTATGATTATTTCGTGGATTTGTGGGTTGTATGTGTGATGGAGATCGAAATCTTTAGTGGTGCCAAGATTTGTGCACCTTGCTTTTTTCCTATTCTATTATTTTGGTCTATAAATAATTTTTTTTTTTTTTATTTTTAGACAAAATGTATAGGATTTGATTTGATGTAATTAATAGAAAATTTGGGTTTTCTATTTTTTTACATTGGAAGAAGTGTTGTTTCGCATGGAGGAGAAGAAGACATTTTGCCGGTTTCCAAATACTGAATTTGCTACCTGCGATTAACCTTTGTTTTACAGGTTTGAAGATTGTCCAAGAACATTACACTACAACCCTCTGATTTATTTTCTTGCTGATCTTGATTGTCTTTTTCAGCTGTAATTAGTTTTCAGATCATGTTCTTGAAATTGCATATTGTTTTGGACACCAAACCCTAGGCCGAATTTGACCTAGGTTTGGTCCAATCTGATTGGGCCGAACCCATGGTTCGATGGGATTAGTTTTCTGACCTAAATTAGGTTATGGATCAGGGGTTTGATGGCCCATCACAAGATGCAATTCGGCCCACCATTGTAAAACCTAGTTTTGGTGAATTAAAACTGCTTTAGCCCATTTTCAGCGTAATTGCTACATGGGCCGAACTGCTTTTTGTAGTTCCGTCCATATACCTAGATAGTGTTATTTGATAATATTATGGGCTTTAATGGCTAGATAATGTTTTAATTTTAATTAATTAGTGTTTTACAATGTATGTGATTGATTGGATCAATTGTCATGCATGTGTGTATGTGATGTGTGATGTGCTACGTACATGGGCCATAAGCACTTGGCCCATGTTAATTCGATAGTGGCTCTTTCGCACACCATGGTTGAATGCACATCATTGCCATGATGCCCTTAAGATCATTGGATGATCTCCCATGGGTCTTACATCAGCTTCCTCCCCAAGAAGAACCGTGCGGAACCCTAGCCCATTTAGGGCCCATCTAAATCTGACTTTGAGAAAGCCAATGGGAGCCACTTTGGTTTGACCTAAAAAAGAACTAGGGCGTAATTACTTGTTCCCCCTAGCAAAATACAAGTGCATGTGATAAGGAGATTCATATGATGAACTCTCTAAAGGCCTTCCATCATTAGCATGAAAATGGGTTTATCAGTAACGAGGAGATGCACCATAAAATTGGGTTATCCATTTGCTGGTGAGTCTGTTGAATTGTTTCATAAGATGATAGGTGCGTCATAGACCGATGTGGGAGGGGCCTATCCTAAAATGGAAGAGTCTCTCATGGTAGTTTGGCGTTCACGAATATGATGGGTAAGCACTTATTGGACAGAAAAGTTTAACCTAAAATGGTAATGAACTTTGTCTGGCTGAGGTCAAAGGGAAAGCTCATAAAATGAGTGGATATGATTCTTCATAGAAGGTGGTGGGGTTATGCAACTGAAACAGTTGGCTCCATGCACTGTATGTGATTTCCCACATTTCCAGCGACATAATCGTGTCTCTGTCACTGAGATAGGAGGGAAATCTCAGAGATGAACAAATGAAAATGGAACATAGATTAAAAGTCATTTCTATGTGATTAACATGAATTAATTTAGGTTGTGGACTAATAATTTGCTTTGCCTTTATCAGAAATGGCAAACGTACAGTTCGTCAAATTGTTGGACGACAACAAGCTTAAGGGCCCAAACTATGCTAACTGGTTCCGTAACTTTATTGGACAAGGTTGCTAAAAACCCTGCTCCGGATCATTCGGGTGATAGGGCTTCTGAGGCTCGTAGGAGAGAGTATCAAGAATGGGAAGAGAAAAATTATCTTGCCCAGTGTTATATCATTGCCTCCTTAGACAATTCGATACAGAGACAATTCGATCAGATCGAAGTGTCCAAGGATATCTTGGATAGTTTGAGGACCGTGTATGAAGAGCAGAATCGTTTTAGTCAACAGAAGGTCTTAAAGTTGTTTATGATTGCAAAAATGATTGAGAGCCAATAGGTTCATGACCATCGTCTAAAGATGATGGGTTATATCAATGAACTGGAGGTTCTAGGATTAAGGCTTGATCATGACACTAAAATTGGTGTCATCCTAAATTCCTTGCCTCCCTCCTTCAATCAATTCATCATGAACTACAGCATGAACAAGATAAATGTTAGCCTTCAGGAACATAACAATATGTTGCGGAGGGCTGAAAAACAGATAAAGAAGGATAAGCCGATAGCCATGCGGATGCCTGTCACTTTTGCAAATTTACCTGCCACTGTAAGAGGAATTGTACTTAATACTTGGAGACCAAGAAATAAGGTAATTTTGAACCTTTTGTCATAGAGACTGTTAGACAGTTGTATGCCCTTAGCTCCAATCAGAATGATGTACATTATGAATTTATTATAAATGAATAAAGTACTTATTTGATTCATGTTCCTGTGGTGTGTTTCTGTGTAATACCCTTAAACTGGACACTTATGAGACTCGTGTTAGTTTAGAATGTTCATAGCCGTTGGATAAGTCTGGGGAGATTTATCCTGCCAAGGCTGACACTGGTATGCTACCAAATGTTGGGGTGGCTTGTCTCAGCCACTAGGGTGAGACCCAAGGCACATGCAGTGTAGGATTAATTGAATCTTTGAACCGGACCAGATTTCCAGTATTGCCTTGGACCTTGGAGATTGATGGGCAAAACTAGAAAGTTACACCTGACCCCTAGACTCGATTATGATACTACACTAGGTGTTGGATTGAGCTGTTTTTGAAATGCCAATCAGTGAGATCCTTAGCGGGGCTCAAAACCTGGGTATGTTGGGACAGTCTGAGAAATCATCTGAGTGGGTGATCATAGTGACAGGATCAGCCCCTTTGTCGAACAAAGGTAATGATCGGGGATGCACTCTCTCTGATGGAAACCGAGACTGCTGGCAACCGATTTCAATCGTTGAAATTTGTTTTGCAAAATATATTTTATATGAGATATAAAAGTATATATATTACGGTTTCTAAAAGTTTGCAAAAAGGTTTTAATTCCCGGGATCCATGTGAGTAGAGAGTGCAGTACTGTTCCTTGCAGCCGAGGGAGAGGTCCCCTCTTATCGGGCAGTGTTTGATCATTATGGGCTGAGAGGTTAAGTGTAAGACCATTGAGGGTAATACCTGATGGGCTAATCTTGCATCTGCCCCCAGTCCCTGGGTGTTACAAGGTTGCTTGGCCCATGGACCATTTAGGGTAAGTGTTGGGCCCATAGAGCTCATGTGATGGGTTTCAGGGGGTGCACTGTCCATAACAGTGTATTCGGCCAGGACTTGTGACAAAGGTTGGGCTGAACCCATGTGGCTGATGTGTAGATCAATGTTTGGGTCCCACGCCATACAAGGAAGCTCAACTGGGCAGCAGTTTGGAAAGTGAGCACTTAATCTTATTGGGCCTAAAGCCCATTTCAACTTGGGCTGATTTGATCAGTTAAATGTGGGGTGAAATCTGAGATTGGATTAGCAGATAGGATTGGGTCTTAACCCTATCTACTCAGAGAGTCCAGATCTGAATGTGATTCAGATTTGGAAAACTCCTAATAGGATTAGGAGGGGGCTGATCTAATCTATAGATAAGATAAGGGTTTACCCTTATCACTTAAAGGGAATTTTGATCCAAATACGATTTGGATGAGCAACTCCTAATGGGATTAGGAGTTTATCCCTTTAAGCTTATAAAAGGAGAAGGGGGCGGCAACCTTTAGAATATAATTCACATTCACATCCTCTTCAGAGCTGAAATCACAAAAGAAAGAATTCAACACCTCTGCGAAAATTCTTTCTTGCCGCCTCCTTCCTGCCGCCACCATATCTTCCAGTTCGATCTCCTATTCTCAGTGGGAGTGATCAAGATTGGATCTTGATATCAGTCCTTTGTGAAAGGGCTGATTAGAAGAAGTGCTCACGTGCCATCCAGCTGATACTTGCGAAGGATCTTGTTCTTTTGAAGAACGCTGCTGATTCTGCTCCATCCTGCACCGCGCCATGTTCAGTGGGTGCAGTTTTTGGTTCCTTCCTTGGGCGTGAACACTCCATTGGGAGATACTATTTCTCTGTATCAGGTATATCCCTCTCCTACTGCTTTTGTTCAGATCTGGTCCGGTTCTTGGTTCAAGATTGATCATTGAAAAATATGATTTTTCTAAAATAGGGAATACGATTCCCATAGGATGGAGAGAAATTTTTGAAATTTGCCCATTTATTCTACAAGATTCGGGTGTCCATATGATTGATATCTCATCCCATCAGAGACCAATTTGTTGGTCACTTCTGTTTCCTGGTGTATTGACTCCAGGGCTTCTACTCATGCATGTAACATAGTGTAGGGGTTCAAGACAAGCATAAGGCTGAGTGATGGGGAAGTGACTCTTTACTTGTAGACTTCTGCAACACTTGCAGCTACAACCATAGGAACTATAGAATTAGTTTTCAGAGAATGAATCATTGTACTTAGAGATTGTCTTTATGTCCCTAAACTTTGAAGAAATTTGATTTTAGTTCCAAAATTGTGCATGGATCGTTATTTTATTTTGTTCAATAATGTGATTACTATTAAACGGAATAACAAATTCCTCGCATATGGAGAACTTGAGAATGGTCTCTATGTTCTTCATCCTTCTCTGGAAACAAACTTAACCGAAGCTACGTTGGAAATAATCCCCAAGAAAACATGTGAAATAGTTAATCCCATGTGCCTGTGGCATTACCGGCTTGGCCACATTAACATAGATCGTGTCACAAGGTTGGTAAAGGATGGTCCTTTAGATTTTCTAAGTATAGAAGATCTTCCAACCTGTGAACCTTGCCTATAGGGTAAGATGACAAAACGACCATTTATAGGTAAGCCTGAAAGATCTACAGACACGCTTAACCTAATACATGCTGATGTATGTGGTCCCCTGAATGTTAGGACACGTAACCAATACGTTTATTTCTTAACATTTACCGATGATTATTCACGGTATGGTTACGTGTACCTAATGAGGCATAAGTTTGAATTCTTTGAAATGTTCAAAGAGTTCTGGCAAGAGGTCGAGAAACAGTTGGGGAGGTAGATCAAAAACTTTGATCAGATCGAGGAGGTTAATATCTCTCCGATGAATTCATAGACTACCTAAGGAACAATGGGATTATTTCACAGTTAGCTCCTCCTGCTACACCACAATTAAATGGTGTGTTAGAGAGGAGGAACCGGACTTTATTGGATATGGTCCAATCACTTATTGTACACTCGGAACTGCCTGCATCCTTTTGGGGGTACACACAAGAGGCTGCGATATATGTCTGAACCGGGTTCCAACCAAATCCGTTCCTAAGATTTCGTATGAGCAATGGACCGGTAAGTGATAACTCTGCATTTTGATGCCTTAAGGGCATCAATTCAAGCGTATTTTTGGCCTTAGAATAGTCAAGATGTGTCATTTTCCTAGTTAAATGCAATGTTGCTAAGAGTCTCTGTACAAATTCTAGGGAAAACTGGGAACTTTTCAGGGCTGAAATGCAGATTTTGGGAAGCTAGTGTGAAGTCTAGTTGTGAGAGGGGGTGTTTTTAGCATTCTAACCCTAGGAGCCACCTAACATCTAATCTTCACCATTCAACATTTAGCCATTAAATTTCAGCCTTATATAATATTGGGTGCCCTCTCCATTTCTTCCTAGCCTTAGGATCATCATAGAACCATCCTGACCCTTCATTCTAAACCCTAAGGCACCCATATTTTTGCTAAAACCCAGCTGCCACCCTCATCTTTCTCTAATTCCAGTTATATCCACCATTCTTTATAAAAAAGACCCCAGAGGCCCTGGAGAAGGGGTCGGTCAATTCACCCAGTTACAATGCTAAGGTTTCTTGAGGAGTTCACGGGTTGTAGAAGGGGAGGATGCCCAGTTCTTGTCAGGAGGGTTTCTGCAAGCTATCCAACCAATCTGCAACTACCGCTACTGGATCTGATCAACCAGTCTTTTATTTTTTTCATTTTCTTGTATTTTATTTTTATTTATGCATTCTATTAGATTTAATTCTTGTTCGTTTCTCTGTTTTGCAGATCTGAATTCGTTCGGTTCAAGGCTAAGGTGTCTCAAGGGGTTTGAGGGTTGTAGAAAGGACGGACACACGATTATTGTCAGGAGGGGTTTCTGCAAGCTATCTGGCCAATCTGCAACTACCGCCACCAGATCCGGATTCTGCATCATTTATTTATTTATTTCTTTTATTTCCTTTGTTGATTCCCATACTTTATTAAATTCTGATTTTTATTTATTGTTTTATTTAAATTCGAAACATTTAATTTCAGCAATAAAAGATTTTATTTTCGTAGTTTCTGCCATTTCCGATTGTGTTCTCTTGTCCGGATCTAAGTATATATTAATTTTTCGCTTGCTTCCCTGTGGATATGACCCGTTCTCACCCATTTACTACATTAGTAGTTGTTTGAGAAACGGTAAAAATTATAAATGTTTAAACTGGTGTTCCGGGGTGTTTAACGACGCGCTTCCGGCGACACCAAGTTTTTGGTGCTGCTGCCGGGGAAGCAACGGAGAAAAAAAAATATTTATTTTATCCAGATCTGTTTCATTATTTTTTATTTTTGTTTTATTACTTGATCAATTATCTCAGTTTAATTCTTATTTCTCTTTGATTTTGCTGGACGGAATTGCAAAAGGTGTGGTACTGGAGCGTTGCGGGAGTGCGGGAGAGAAGATAAGAGAAGAGAAATTGGATTGCGTTTCAGGTGTAGTCGTCCCATTTTACTTTTAATTTTTTTAGTTTTTTATTTTTTTTGAACTCTTTTTTTGGTTGAATAGTGATTTTCGAATTTTTGATTAATTTTTTTAGATCCGATTTATTTATTTATTTATAGTATTATTTCTCTTCCATTTTGTTTCTAAATCTATTTTTCTTTCTTTATTTTAATTTCTTATTCGAATCTTTGTCTTATTAGGTTTGTTTTTTTTCTTTTATTTAAAAAAACAGAATTTTTTTTTGTTTATGTTATTTTATTTTATTTATTGCCGCATAATTTTCTCTCGTTTATTTTATTTTCAGTTTAATTTTTAGAATAGCAATTTTCTTGTTAGAATTTATTTTGGTAGTTGTTAATCTTTTTAGCAAAATTAATTCTTTTCTTTTCTATTTGTTTTCATTATTTGTTGTTTTATTTAATTCTTTTTTTAGTTATTTAATTAAATAGTTAATCGTTAAATAGGAAATTGTTTAAATTTTCGAATTTGAGTTTAAATTTCGAATTTGAATTTAAATTTAAATTTTAATTCAAATCTGAATTTGAATTTGAATTTGAATTTCAAATTTCAAAATTTAAATTTAAAATTTTGAATTAAAATAAAATTAAAAAAATAAATAAAATATCAGAAACAAATTAATTAATATTTTAAAAGTTTTGCACTTGCGTCCCAACATTTAGGGTTTCATATTCTAGAGCATGCATCATATAAGTTCATTTAATTGCTAAATTATCCTTGCTAGTTGTGAATGTGTTAGGTTTTCTTTTTATTATTTTAATTGTTCCTTTTGCTTAATTAGTTTGCTTTAATATTTTAAGTTATATTGCTGAATTGCATTTTAGAAATAATTGTTCATGCATTGTAATTAGTTGCATTGATTTTGTTTGATTGTTTTTGTTTCGTTAATCCATTTAAGGGCATCCAACTTAAATAAGATAAGGTGGGGGTTTCATCACCCTTGGCCAAAAAATCACCACCCTTCACGTGCGGTTCACCCTAACCCTAATTTAAAATTTGGATAGCAAGATCCTTTAGGGAGCCTCACATTTGGTTCAAAGGTGTGTTGAATTTTAGGGAAACTTGTGATTACTTCTCATAACCGGCGGTTGGTGTCTAAGGAAAGATGTTAAACGGCTATGCCTAAGCAGGTTTTGTGGTTACTTAATTAGGTCCTTGCGAGATCAAGGGGAGTTTCCCACATCCCCACCTCTTACCTAGCTAACCAAAGGAAGTGGTGTAATTCCAAGTGAACCTAAAAGGATTCACATTAGTTGAACCACTTGTTTAGGAAATCCTAGGTCAGCCCCTAGGTCGTGTGGTTGAGTTGCTTGCATTTTTTAAATTTTAAAAATTCAAATTTGAATTTAAATTTTAGTTTAATACTAACACTTCATCAAAAGTGTTAATTCGGATAATTGATCTTTTGTTCTTCCTAACATAACAATCTGAGACTGTTGTTTCAACTCACTGTTGCCTTCTCATATGCATACATTCTCTTGTATAATCAAATATTAACCTCGTCAAAACATAATCCTGTTGCTCCGTATCTAATTTTCTCTTCTTTCCAACAGACAAGAACAACGATGGTGCATTATGTGGTATGAGATTACATTTTCAGTTTTCATTGTGGTTGTGGGTAATAATAATATAATGGAGAGAGGATCAAACTTCAAACCCTTGCATCACCAATACACTATAGAGTTGCGTACCCACATCCTTAAAAAAATGAATGGTAGTTATCTGCACACAAATGCGGACAGCGGCCTTTGACATGACCAGACTAGAAGAAACACTAAGCTAAACATGATGCATAAAGAATTGATTTAATTCAGAATATATCCGAGATACTTGAAACTAAATAGAGTCATCAGATAAGACAGCCCGTGCACATTGGCTTGGACGGTCGGACCTGATTACTGAAGCACGAGGATTCCCTGGAATGGAATGGATCCATGCCCATGTAAAAGCATTAATGGCGCTCATATTTGGGGATACCATCAAGAGGTTCTATGCACAAAGATCCCAGAATAGAAACATCGATTTGTTCTATATCGGCATATTACCAAATTCATGCTGCAAATTTTGATTTAGAAACAATGCCAACTATCTTGCAAACAGGTGTGACGGTTCAGCCACCATCAGCGCCATCAGCATGCCATCAGCACGCCATCTAAGTGTCTTGGGCTGGGTCCTTGTACTCTTTTTGTAAAGGGGGGTATGACAATGTAAATTATGTAAATAGTAGTATGAGTGTTCAGTATTTTGATATATCATTCTGTCACTCTCCCAAAAGCTTAACGTACTCTTTGAGGGGAGGTAGGTAATCGAGTGAGCTCATAAGCGTGTAAAGGTTAAGCACGAGATCCCCTCGACACTGTACTATGTGCTTGTGCTTACCACTGATTAATACAATACAAGTTGCCTTTTGTCTAATTTGTGTGCATTCTTATTTCCTTTTGTGTGTTGTTGCTTGCATTTGTAGGCTTTCTCGACCCCATCGAGCGCCGCACGGGACCCCGTCGATTAGCCCTGTGACAGTTGGTATCAGAGCCTCGTTGACACTAGCGGTTGTCAAGCCCAACGAGTCCCTGTCGTGCCCCACAACAACACTAGACCAATGAAGAATCGTGACATGTGAGAGGAGATCAAGGAAGGGATTGTTAGACAGTTTTGTATGCCCTTAGCTTCAATCATTTTGATGTACTTTTGTTATTTAGTGGAAATAAATAAAGTGCATGTTTGATTCATGTTGTTTGGTTTAATTCTGTGTAAAACCCTAAAACTGGACATTTGTAGAGACTCATGTTAGTTTTAAATGTTCACAGCCGTTGGATAAGTCTGGGGAGATTTATCCTGCCAAGGCTGATATTGGTGTGCCACCAAGTGTTGGGATGGCCTGTCTCAGCCATCAGGGTAAGACCCGAGGCACATACAGCATGGGATTACTTGAATCCTTGAATCGAACCAGATTTCCAGTCTTGCCCTGGACCTTGGAGATAGATGGGCAAAACTGGAAAGTTACACCTGACCCCTAGACTCGATTATGACACTTCACTAGGTGCTGGATCAGCCTGCCTTTGATATGCCAATCAGTGAGATCCTTAGTGGGGATCAAAACCTGGGTATGTTGGGGCAGTTTGAGAATTCATCTGAGTGGGTGGTCATAGTGACAGAATCAGCCACTTTGTCGGACAAAGGGTAATGATCGGGAATGCACTCTCTCTGATGGAAACCAAACTGCCGGCAGTTGATTTCAATCGTTGGAATTTTGTTTTTGCAAAATTAATATATTTACATATATATGTACGGTTTCAAAATGTTTGCAAATGGTTTTAATTCCCGGGATCCATGTGAGAGGAGAGTGCGGCACTGTTCCTTGCAGCCGAGGGAGAGGTCCTCTCTTGTCGGGCAGTGCTTGATCATTAAGGGCTGAGAGGTTAAGTGTAAGACCATTTAGGATAATACCTGATGGGCTAATCTTGCACCTGCCCACAGTCCCTGGGTTTTTATAAGATGGCTTGGCCCAGGGACCACTTAATGTAAGTGTTGGGCCCATAGGGTTCATACGATGGACTCAAGGGGTTCATTGAGATTTTCAGTGAATTTGGCTGGGCCTTGTATTAAAGGCTGGGCCGAACCCATGTGGCTGGTGTGTAGATCAATGCTTGGGTCCCACGCCATACAAAGAAGCCCAACTGGGCAGCAGATTGGAAACTAATTAAACACTGAATACTTAATGGGCCAAAAGCCCATTTCGAAGTGGGCTGATATGATCACCCATCAATGGGGCGAATTTGAGATTGAAGTTAGCAAAAAGGATTGGGCTCTTAGCCTTATCCACTCTTAGAGACCAAATTCAAATCAGATTTGAATCTGGTAACCTCCTGATAAGATCAGGAGTAAGCTAACTCTATCTGGGAAAGGGATTAAGATTATCCCCTATCCAAATACTGATTTGGATTGGGATAACTCCTAATTAGGAGATTTCTTAATCAAGAAGAAAAGAGAGGAGATTTTCGAATGAACCAAGAGAGGGAAATCAGATTTCGATCCAAGAGGTTCTGGTAAGCAAGAAAGGTTCCTGCGAATTGAGATTAGATCTCATTCTCTCCAGAAAAGAAAACAGTTCAGCCTTTTCGTTTCTGGAAATCTCCTCCTGCCGCCGCCCTCTGCATTGTTGCAAGATTTGATCTTTGCAGAAAAGAAAGTCAAGAAACCAGTTCTTGACATCAGTCTTGCAAGAAAGACTGAAAGAATTCAGTGTTTAGTACATCCAGGGGATTCTTGTGAAGGATCCAGTGTGTAGGACGCACCCTGCTGGTTCTGTTCCATCCACAGCTGTGTCATCTTCAGCAGGGACAGATCTTGGAGCATTCTTTGGGCGTGAACACCAACTTTGGGAGATACTGCTTCTCCGGATCAGGTATAATCCTCCCATTTATCTTTTGGTACAGATCTGGTTTGATTAGGGTTCAAGTAGATCCTTGAATATTGTATTCTAAATTCAGGGAATATGATTCCCAGTTGGGAGAAGGTAGGAAATTTTTGAAATTCGCCCCACCCATTCCGCAACCTTTATGGCGTCCATTAGATGGATCCTACCATTCTTTCAGGGATCTCACGGGTTTATGATGAGGACGAGCCTAGAGGTAACTCTCCCAAAGACAAAGGCGTCAGCTTAAAGCCTAGCAAGCGTGACAAGTCAGTTGACAAGCTTGCGACCATGGACAAGTGCATCGTGCGCTGTGAAGCAATGGTTGGTGAAACTCATGACCGTGTGGACGAGCTTCAACTCAACCTTGAGACCGTAGCAGCGGTCGTAGAAAGATTAGAGGACCAGTCCGGTGACAGTTCCAACAGGCCAGACAACACACTAGAAGACCTGGTGAAGTGCCTACAGATCCAGCTCGACGACTAGAAGGGCGAAGTGACCCTTCTGAAGAGGCTGATGGCCAGTACAGCCAGCACACCTGCTGCTCCAGCCCCTCCAAAGATCAAAGTCCGTGAGCCTACCTCATATGTAGGGACCCACGATGCTCGGGAGCTTGACAACTTCCTGTGGCAAATGGAACTCACCGCCGTCGAGCTCGTTGAGGTGGCAGCCAAGGTGCGTACTGTTGTTATGTATTTTACTGATGTTGCTATGTTATGGTGGCACAGGAGATGTGCCGATGCGGAGCGAGGATTATGCTCCATTGATACCTGGTCCATGTTCAAGAGCGAGATAAAGCGCCAGTTCTATCCAGAGAACGTGGAGTACCAAGCCCGTCGGAAGCTCAAGAACCTAAAACACACGGGCTCATTGCATGAGTACGTGAAGGAGTTCTCCGCACTATCGCTCGAGATCACGGACATGTCAGACAAGGACTTGCTCTTCAACTTTATGGACGGTCTACAACAATGGGTCGAGCTTGAACTCCAGAGACGAGGTGTGAAGGACCTCGCCACAGCCATGGCCGTTGCTGAACAATTGGTAGACAATGGACGACCAAGCAAAGACGGCCCCAAACCCAACTCATATCAGGGCATAGGGAAGATAGGTGATAGGAAACCTTACTACGCGTCCAGGGGAGACTCCGGGCCAAGTAAACCCAACACTTTTAAGTTCTACAGGAGACCTAAAGGGGACTCTGGATACCGGGGTGGCTAGTTTGTGAAGAGAACACCTCCGACACCATGCTTCATCTGTGAGGGAAAACATTGGACTAAGGATTGTCCTAGTCGGGGGAAGCTCAATGCCTTGCTTGCAAAGCTTAGTGATGATGAGCACAGCGAGGAGGAGAAGGAATCAGAGGAGATAAGAATGGGGGCTCTACGAAGACGCAATGCAATGAAGAAGGCAAGCCCGCAAGGAGCACCAAAGTTCAAGCCGAAGGGACTGATGTATGTAGACATTCGCTTGAATGGTAAGCCCACAAGAGCCATGGTGGACACAGGTGCTACCCACAACTTTATCTTTATGGAGGAGGCATCCCGAGTAGAACTTGCACCTACCAAGGAAGTCGGATGGTTGAAGGCTATGAACTCTAATGCCAAACCCATACAAGGTGTAGCTCATGGGGTGGTCTTGCAACTTGGTGACTAGGAAGGGACGATAGACCTCTCAGTCGTGCCCATGGATGATTTTCAGGTTGTTCTCGGCATGAACTTCTTAACTCAAGTAAAGGCGGTGCCCATGCCCTTCCTCAACTCAGTGTGCATATTCGAAGATCAAGCTCATTGCATGGTTCCAGTTGTGCCAGAGACCACGTCCACCCCCAAGATGCTCTCAGCATTGCAACTCAAGGATGGAGTGCGGAAAGGAGAGACCACTTACCTAGCCACATTGGTGGACTCCGACCTACCTGACCCACCAACCGGGCATATCTCGCCAGCGATTACAATGGCACTAGAAGAATTCCAGGATGTCATGCCTCCCACATTGCCGAAGAAGCTTCCCCCAAGGAGAGAAGTTGATCACAAGATTGAGTTGGAGCCTGGAACCAAACCACCAGCACGCCCGCCATACAGAATGTCTCCTCCCGAGCTGGCCGAGCTACGAAAGCAGTTGAATGAGTTGTTGGATGCTGGATTGATTCAGCCTTCTAAGGCCCCTTTTGGAGCACCCGTCCTGTTTCAAAAGAAGCATGATGGATCTCTTCGGCTCTGTATTGACTACCGAGCTCTCAACAAGCTCACCATCAAGAACAAATATCCCACACCTTTGGTGGCTGACCTCTTTGACCAGCTCAGCAGGGCCAAGGGGATGAACACAAAAACAGCTTATGTTACCCGATATGGGTCCTTTGAATTTCTTGTCATGCCCTTTGGGCTCACTAATGCTCCAGCCACCTTTTGTACATTGATGAACAAAATATTTCATCCCTACCTAGACCAATTTGTTGTTGTGTATATTGATGATATTGTAATTTACAGTAGAACCTTGGAGGAACATGTTGACCACCTCCGTACTGTTTTCCAGGTCTTGCGGGACAACAACCTGTTTGTTAAGGAGAAATGTTCTTTCGCCACAGAAGAGGTGGCCTTCCTCGGCCATATAATTCGAGCAGGCACAATCAGCATGGATCCAGCTAAAGTCAAGGCCATTCAAGATTGGGCACCTCCCACTAGGGTCACCGAACTTTGCTCCTTCCTTGGCCTTGTGAACTATTATCGAAGATTCATCTCTGGATTCTTAGCATGAGCCACTGCCCTCACCAACTTACTGAAGAAGACTAGTATGTGGACCTGGAATGAATGTTGCCAAACAGCTTTTGATGATTTGAAGAGAGCTGTCTCGGCAAAACCTGTCCTCGACTTGCCTGACCCAAGCAAGCCGTATGAACTACACACAGATGCTTCTGACTTTTCCATTGGTGGGGTCTTGGTGCAAGAAGGACATCCCATCGCCTTTGAAAGCCACAAATTGAATGATATAGAGAGGAGGTACACTATGCAAGAGAAGGAGATGACAGCCATCGTTCACTGCCTCCGCACATGGCGACACTACCTGCTTGGCTCCAAGTTTGTGGTCAAGACTGACAACATAGCTACTAGTTACTTTCAGTCACAGAAGAAGTTGAGCCCTAAGCAAGCTTGATGGCAAGATTTCTTAGCGGAGTTTGACATGACTCTAGAGTACAAGCCAGGGCTGATGAACAGGGTTGCTGATGCACTTAGCAAGAAGGCCGAGCTTGCAGCACTATCAACAGGTGAAGGTCCATCTAAAAGCCAGATCAGACTGGACCTCATTGAGCGCATCAAGGAAGGACTCCAGAAAGACCCCATTGCTCAGAGCTTATTGACAGCTGCTCGTGAAGGGAAGACTAGGCGGTTTTGGGTTGAAGAAGGCCTTCTTTTGACAAAGGGAAGGTGGATATTTGTACCGAGAGTTGAAGACTTGAGGAAGACTCTCCTACGTGAATGTCATGGCAGCTTATGGGCAGGACACCTTGGGTGGCAGCGTACCTTGGCACTTCTACAACATGCCTACTATTGGCCTCATATGGAGCAAGATGTTCGAGAATACACAAGGACATGCCTGATTTGCCAGCAAGACAAGCCTGAGCGTGCCAAGCATCTTGGACTCCTACGACCTCTTCCAACGCCCTCACAACCTTGGGAGAGTGTTTCTATGGACTTCATCAGCGGTCTTTCTAAGGTGGGAGACTATGCATCCATTATTGTTGTTGTTGATAGATTTTCCAAGTATGCCACTTTCATCCCAGCACCAAATAACCTTTCAGCTGAAGACACAACATACCTTTTCTTCAAGCACGTGGTGAAATATTGGGGAGTCCCACAGAACATTGTTAGTGATCGGGATCCCCGATTCACTAGTGCTTTCTAGACAGAGCTATTCAAGCTTCTTGGTTCGAACTTGAACTTCTCCAGCAGCAGCCATCCAGAGTTAGATGGGCAAACAGAGTGAATGAATTCCCTCCTTGAAGAGTACCTCCACCATTTTGTATCAGCTACGCAGAAGAATTGGGTTCGATTGCCGGACATTGCACAATTCTCCGTCAACACACAGAAGAGCTCCTCCACCAATCAGAGTCCTTTTGAAGTCATCACCGGCCAACTACCAAGATGTCCGCACAACATCGTCAACGACCATCAAGGAAGAAGCCCTCGAGGCTTCACTTTCACTAGGGAATGGAAAGAATGCCTTGACATCACACGAGCCTCACTAGAGAAAGCCTCCAAAAGAATGAAGAAATGGGTCGATTTGGGTAGACAACCCGAGAACTTCCAAGTAGGTGACATGGCCTTAGTCAAACACCATACCCATTGCCTTAGGTTCTTTCGAAGAGTACACCCCGGGCTTATGAGAAAATATGAGGGACCCTATGAAATCCTAGCCAAAGTAGGAGCATCAGCCTACAAACTCAAACTACCTCCATGTCTAAAAGTACAAACTGCCTTTCATGTAAGCCAACTTAAAGCCTACCATGCCGATAGCCAAGATACCTCCCGAAACTAAAGCCAACGCCCACATCCATCCTACCAACCACCCAAGAACCGATCCCTCGACTCCATCCTCAACCATAGGTTGTCCCAATCCTCCCAAACATCAGGATGGGAGTACTTGGTGAAGTGGAAGGGACCTGCAGAAGAAGTCACCTGGGAGCTTGCAGAAGACCTCCTTCCGTTCGTAGTGAAGCTGGACGAGTACCTGAGGAAGAATCTTCGAGGACAAAGATTGAATTGAGTGGGGGAGACTGTGACGGTTCAGCCACCATCAGCGCCATCAGCACGCCATCAGCACACCATCTAAGTGTCTTGGGCTGGGTCCTTGTACTCTTTTTGTAAAGGGGGGTATGACAATCGCAATTATGTAAATAGTAGTATGAATGTTAAGTATTTTGATGTATCATTCTGTCACTCCCCTAAAAGCTTAACGTACTCTTTGAGGGGAGGTAGGTAGTCGAATGAGCTCATAAGCGTGTAAAGGTTAAGCACGAGATCCCCTCGACACTGTACTGTGTGCTTGTGCTTACCACTGATTAATGCAATACAAGTTGCCTTTTGTCTAATTTGTGTGCACTCTTATTTCCTTTTATGTGTTGTTGCTTGCATTTGTAGGCTTTCTCGACCCCATCGAGCACCGCACGGGGCCCTGTCGATTAATCCCGTGACACAGGGGCATTCTTTTTTTATCTTTTTAAATGTTTAGAATCTTTTACATCTGCCTATTGAATGGGCAATCTGTCACCTCATCCATTAGTACTAAGGTTCCACATTGGGTCGTTGAGAAGAAACCAACTAAGTTGATTAAGTGGTGGGGAAAGAAAGCAAGAAACCAAATAAAGCCACTTTTGACCACCAGAGGAAAAGATTCCTCCTTTTCAGTAGGCTGCACATAATTCAGCAATGCCTATATACTTAACTATGGATGATGTCTCTTCTTCTTATCTGCCACATCTATGTTTGCTTCTTGTACAACCCCATTCGTGATTTTGCATACTTCATACCTGTGTTTCCTGTTAAGCAAAAAACCTATATCCTGGATTGGGACTAGCATAAAGAGACAGATTTCCAAAATCCTGTAAGAGAAGTTTAAGCTATTCCCATCTGGTGATGAGTAGAGAATGGTGCCTTGAATAAATGATGGGGGGAATCAGATATTATTGGACACAAAAAGGTGTAGCCATGCAGATAGGCAAATAATAACAGCCTAAATACATTCATATATGCTAGTTTCAGTTGGTGGCTTCTTATGCTTATTCTATCATATTTTTATCATTCATATTGTTTTATACAGTTTTTCATGTTAACAGCCTGGCCTGTCTTGTTCCATCCTAGAAATTTCTAGGCCCAGACAACCATTTTTCTTGCAGGACTGACCCACTGGCCCGGAGTTTTATGTATATTTTTCTGTAATATATATTTCCTGTACACACAAACACAGAATATATCTAAATTACCCAGACAGCCATTTTCTTGCAGGCCTGACCCGGTGGCCCGGAGTTTTATATATTTTCTGTAATATATTTATATATATTCTGTAGTTTTAATTGTGAACTTAAATTACATAAATACCAAATATCCTCCAATCTATATAAATTTGTGCACGAGTAGGTGCCACCCCGTGGGCCTCTTTTGTCTAACAACATGAAAGGTAAAATAACTTCAAACAATATATATATACTGAACAAAAAATTAATACTACATATATGTAGAACTAAACTTCTCTTCAATGAGCCTAGGGAATCCTTTTGTGCCAATGCAGTGAAGGTCTTCTAGTGAAGGTTTTCTAGCTTGACTCGATTACTTTTATTAATTTGGCTAACTCTCTACAAAAGGAATAACAAAATAAAAAATAGTTAAATATTAATGTTTAAATTGACTCATGATAAATATAATAAATTACTCTACCTTTCCCTCCTCAGAGCACCAATAATGAACCAGTGTACGTGGTTTCCATCTATGCGATCATCTGGAACATTAGCAGCCATTTCTTCTTCCGTTTTACTCTCATCATACCCCTTTTCCTTTATTTCATTCTTCCATTGCCTCCACTTGTCAGATATAATTTGTAGGAGTAGCTTTTTTGTTTGCTCAGTGCATCTAGGCACAAATTGAAACTTTGACTATAATCAATGACACTAAATTCAGACTTATCATCATGAGTGTCAAAACTTAAATAAATAACTTAGATAATCTTAAACAACTTTTATACCTCTACAGTTGTCCACATATCATCTCTGTAAGTCTGGGGCATATCTTTCCATTTTATATAGTTGATAGGTGCAAATTGGGCCCTTCTTACCATGGTACCTGTACAACCCACAGTTAAGTTAGTGGGTACTTGTTAACCATTAGAGGGGACGATATCAGTGTACTATTCTTTTCAAACCGAGCCAAAGTTTCAAACTAAAGATTACAAATCCAAAACCCTAATGAAACAAAGCAGTGTACTAAGATAAATATGACCTCGGCTAATTAGTCAGGATTAGGAATATTATCATCACGAGAGCTTGTTCTCTAACTTGTCATCTGTACAACTAGCTGTACTTGCCACCATTTGGAGTAGCTTGGTTGGGACCTAGAGAACGTCTAGTTGCAGTTTAAACTCATCACATGTAAACAGGGCTGGAGTCAAGGGAGGGCCACAGTTTTGACAACTCTCTCTAATCTCTAATATAAGTTGGGGTGATGGGTGTGGGCCCTTACTAATGGAGTGGATTATGTATTTTGTCTCTGCCTATTACTAATGGTGTTTGTGAAATTAAAGATAGTGGAGCCATTTGAGGCAAAAGAAAATCAGAAAGATCAGGTGTAGATGACTGAAATAAATCTTGATAGTTGTAGGCTCATGGCTGTTCAGGATTCAGGAAGTTCAGACCTCAGGGTTCTGTCCAAAACCCCAACCACAAGGCATTTGGTTCAAATCCAATGTGCAGACTCTGTAACTAGTTACAGTGTAGCCTAAACTTTCAACCTGATTCTGGTATTTTGGACAGTGGATTTTGACAGAATTATCATTCTGAATGCCAACCAAGTTTCAGGATGCAAACCAAATGATCTCACAGTAGTTTAAATTCATCGGTCTGATAAGACTTCTCTTTGTCATTATCATCATTATATCAACAAGGAAAATTATTGGGAAAACATGTTCTTAGGTTAGGTGCCCATGAGCTGTCAACCTTCGAAACAGAATCACATTTAACATCTATACCCACCAATGTAATGGGCTACATTGCCTGTGGGCATGAGTGTTGAAAATTGACACATTCCAACAGCTTGCAGAGCATTTAGGTGTATGAAGATGTTTTTCTTTCTGGAATTCCAAGCACTATCCTTTGATCAAAGCACAGGTGAGATTCACCAGATCTAAAGAAAGATTTGCTGTTAGAGTTTGAAATCTTCCTTGGGTATTACTTGCTAAATGACACACCTTTTGTCTAGCAGAGTGTGGACATCAATCACATCTTTTTCTTGAAATCAATGAATGCTTATGTGAAGATGGTTGCAATTCTAATGCAAGGAACATAAACCATGCACAGGATGTAACCATTAACAATGCTCATTTTGGAATGGGAAAACTATATCTGATTAGACATGAAGTTCAGCAACAAACCAATTTATGCTACAGTAACATTGCCTAATGCCCCTGTACAAGAAGTATTACCCAAATACTAAAACTGATTTTATCTACAAGTTGCATAATATAAAGCAAAAGAATAATAAGAGATGCTTTGTTTTCAAAACTTCTGCTTTGTCCCCCCACTCCCCAAAAATATTACCCAAATTGTAGCAAGTGAAATGATAATCCTCAGGTTCATCTTTTCACTAATCCTTGTTGTATTTCAGCACTCAAGAGTTTCCTTTGACAGCCTTCTGGAGCACCAATACACTAAAAAAGATCTTGAGAAAATGTTTCTATAAACCCATGCTTATCTTGCAATGAATGAAAATATGGTCAGACTTATTGGATGCTGAACTTCTATTTATAAGACATGGCAAGACTAACTTGTAGATGCTGTGGCCCCATATGCAAAATTTGATAATTTCATGGAAATTACCTATATTACCTCAAGGTTGTGTTTGGACTTTGGACATAGCAGGTTACAAGGGCAGAAATGAAAAGAAAATTCCAGTGAATCACCTGTTGATACATCATAGATTCACATACAGGTATACAACATCTGGGTAAAAGTGTACAAGTTTTTTGCTGTCAGAGGTTGTTGTCCAACATAGCAGAATGTGGACTTTTCCCTGTCTGTTCTTTCTATAACAGACTAACTTAAAATAGGAATACCTCCTACCCATGGAAAATCTGGTGTTCTCGTGTTCCCTCTAAGGTTGCCTTTCTGGTATGGACTACTACCCTTGGATGCTTAACCATTGATTTTCTGCTTAGAAGAGGCATGAATGGGATCAAAACGTAGGGATCGTTTTTTTTTTTTTTTTTTTTTTGAGCAAGAAGATATTTAGAGATTGGTCTTTAGCTCTACCAGATTTTAAGGGGATCATCAAGTAAGATTTTGATTGTAACTTTTGGGTTTTATTTATCCATGATTGGAACTGCAATCTTTGTAATTTTGTTTCTCACCTTTTGTCTTTTTTTTTGGTGGTGATTCCTTATTACCCTTTGGATGTACCTTTTGTTTTTATTAATAAAATTTCCTTTTTATTTTATTACTAAAAATGAATGGGATCAGTGACAGGTGCTGTTTTGTGTAGTGAGTATTCTGAATCATCAAATTATATCTTCATTCTCTGCAACTTTACTTTTCAGCTTTGGGTGATGGCCCTGTCCGGTTTGGTTTTCAAACTTGCATGCCCAAATCCTTTCTAGATTTATTCCAGGGGTGGAGGATGAAGTGCTAAGTCATAGAGGAAAAGTTATGTGGAGCATATTTCCTGCAGCTATTATCTGGACTGTGTGTAGGGATGGCAATTTTTCTCGTAAAATCAGGGCCCCACCCTGTTCCGAATGGGGCAGGTTTTCCCCAATCTTAAATAGGGATGGGAAAACACTTTTGCCCCGAATCAGGGACGGGATGGGGACGGGGTTTGCATATAATTCCCTGAACCCGTCTTGAACCCGGTGGTAAATTATTAAAATATTCCTAGGTTTAGTATTAATTTTTAAAATACCCTTAAATTTTCTCAAATTTCAAAAACATAGGATCTCATAATCACATTCCTAAAATACCCTGAAATTCCCATAATCCTATATCTAAAATACCCTTGGAACTTGATGTATCTTTAGGTAATTTCTTCAGAACAGGGCAAATTCAGGGATTCCCTATCCCAAATGGGGGAAGGGTGCCTTGCTCTAAACTGATCCTGCCATCGGGGATGGGGCAAAGGATTTTGGCTATGAGGCGGGGACGAGGAGGGGGTGCCCCACCCTGAACCTGCCCTGTTGCCATTCTTGTGTGGAAAGAAAGAAACCAATGAATTTTTGAAAACAAATGTAATGATATAGGAATTGTGAAAAAGAATATTACAGGTCTTTTGTTTTCATGGTTAAGCATACACTATGAATTCCAAGGTGTCCAATTGTAGTGTTTCTTTTGTCCTAAGTAAGCAAGTGGGTGTCTGAAGGGAGAGACATTGAAGAGTGCTTTGGAGATAATAAGTCGGAAAAGTGGAAGAGAGGAAGCTTAGAGTTCTATCTCAAATTGAATATGTGGATGAAATGGTGACACATAGTGTGATGACAGAGGAAGATAGGAACTTAAGGTGGTCCCTAATGAAGGAGTTGGAAGAAATCCTGCTTAGGGAAGAAGATTAGCTGGTAAGTGTTTATTGTAATCACAGGGATGATACACTGTTTATTGTAATCACTTTGTTTTAGAGAGAGAGAGAGAGAAGTTTTTTATACCAATGAAGTTGGTAAGTGTTTTTGAAAGAATGGTAGGATCCATCTAATGGACGCCAATAAGGTTGCAGAATGGGAGGGCGAATTTCAAAAATTTCCTTACCTTCTTCCAACTGGGAATCATATTCCCTAAATTTAGAATACCATATTCAAGGATCTTACTTGAACCATAATCGAACCAGATCTGAACCAAAAAGTAAAAGGAAGGAATATACCTGATCCGGAGAAGCAGTATCTCCCAAAGTTGGTGTTCACGCCCAAAGAATGCACCAAGATCCGTTCCTGCTGAAGATGACACAGCTGTGGATGGAACAGAACCAGTAGGGTGTGTCCTACACACTGGATCCTTCACAAAAACCCTCTGGAAATACTAAACACTAAGTCTTTTTAGTCTTTCTTGCAAGACTGATGTCAAGAACTGATTTCTTGACTTCCTTTTGCTGCAAAGATCGAATCTTGCAAGAGGGAATGGTGGCGGCTGGAGGAGAACTCCTGGGACGAAGATGGCTAAACTTGCTTCTCTTCTCTCTGGAGTACAATTGAGATCTGATCTCAATTCGTAGGGAGGTATCCCTTGTCTATCAAAAAGTGGTTCGAAATCTGATATTTCTCTACCTCTTGTTTTTTCTCTTTTCTTCTTGATTAAGAAAACTCCTAATTAGGAGTTATCTCAATCCGAATCAGTATTTGGATAGGGGATAATCTTAATCCTATCTGCAGATTAAGTTAGCTTACTCCTGATCTTATCAGGAGGTTACCAGATTCAAATCTAATTTGAATTTGGTCTCCTAGAGTGGATAAGGTTAAAGGCCCTATCCTTTTGCTAACATTAATCTCAGATTCGCCCCATATGGGTGATCATATCAGCCCACCTCGAAATGGGCTTTTGGCCCATTAAGTGTTCAGTGTTTAATTACTTTCCAATCTGCTGCCCAGTTGGGCTTCTTTGTATGGCGTGGGACCCAAGCATTGATCTACACACCAGCCACATGGGTTCGGCTCAGCCTTTAATACAAGGCCCAACCGAATTCACTGAAAAACTCAGTAAACCCCTGAGCACATCATATGGACCCTATGGGCCCAACACTTACATTAAGTGGTCCCTGGGCCAAGCCATCTTATAAAAACCCAGGGACTGTGGGCAGGTGCAAGATTAGCCCATCAGGTACTATCCTAAATGGTCTTACACTTAACCTCTCAGCACTTAATGATCAAGCACTGCCCGACAAAAGATGACCTCTCCCTCGGCTGCAAGGAACAGTGCCGCATTCTCCACTCACATGGATCCCGGAAATTAAAACCATTTGCAAACATTTTGAAACCGTACATATATATATATATATATATATATATATATAAATATATTAATTTTGCAAAACAAAATTCCAACGATTGAAATCAATTGCTGGCAGTTTGATTTTCATTAGAGAGAGTGCCTTTCCCGATCATTACCCTTTGTCCGACAAAGGGGCTGATCCCGTCACTATGATCACCCACTCAGATGAATTCTCAGACTGTCCCAACATACCCAGGTTTTGACCCCCATCTAAGGATCTCACTGATTGGCATATCAAAGACAGCCCGATCCGACACCTAGTGAAATGTCATAATCGAGTCTAGGGGTCAGGTGTAACTTTCCTGTTTTGCCCATCTGTCTCCAAGGTCCAGGGCAATACTGGAAATCTGGTCTGGTTCAAGGATTCAAGTAATCCCATACTGTATGTGCCTTGGGTTTTACCCTGGTGGCTGAGACAGGCCATCCCAACACTTAGTGGCACACCAGTATCAGCCTTGGTAGGATAAATCTCCCCAAACTTATCCAATGACTGTGAACATTTAAAACTAACACGAGTCTTTATAAGTGTCCAGTTTTAGGGTCTTACACAGAATTAAACCAAACAACATGAATCAAACATGCACTTTATTTATTTCCACTAAATAACAAAAGTACATCAAATCGGATTGAAGCTAAGGACATACAAAACTGTCTAATAGTTTTTCCCTCATCACCAATTGGTCGGCCCCTTTCATCTAGTTGAACAACAATCTTCTCCTTCGCCGCCATATCCCACACCTCTAACATGCGTGTGGGACCTCAAGGCTTGTATTGAGCTAAAAACATGAAAGATGTGTAAATTGTATATGGGTTATAATAACTCGATAAACAAACTAAGGATTTTTATGTCAAATTAACATATACAAAATTATCAAATACCTTTAGTTGGCTGCCTTTGTGAGTATGCATCCACTGGTGCACTACCCTGGGTGGTTTGGCCCTCATTGTTGGGCTCAACCTGGGTAGTTTTCCCCTCATTATTGGACTCACACCCTTGTGGTTGAGCTTCATCTCTTCCGCGGGAACTCAATGAGACAATATTCAATCTCTTGCATTTCCCCATATTAACCCGTAAGGTGTAACTGAGAAGGATAACTGAGAAGGGCTTATAACAACTCCCCACCAGTTCAATTTTTTGTCAAAACATAAGATAAGGTAATGATATAAAAGAAGAAATGACCTAATAGAAGATAGTAGAAATGAAATGTCAATGTCATACAAATAAACCATACATGCTTTGCCAATCAAAAGAAGAAAAAAAAAACATTGTTTGTTTATTTAACTCTAAACCCAGTAGAAATAGTCAAACACCAAAATGCAATTTGAGAAGTATGAGTATCATCAAAGCATGTATGGTTTATTTGAAATGACCTAATAGAAGATAGTAGAAATGAAATGTCAATGTCATACAAATAAACCATACATGCTTTGCCAATCAAAAGAAGAAAAAAAAACATTGTTTTTTTATTTAACTCTAAACCCAATAGAAATAGTCAAACACCAAAATGCAATTTGAGAAGTATGAGTATCATCAAACAACGACTACAACTGCTAATTATTAACCAAAACACTTTGGTAGTAAAGTCAAGTACAAGGAATAGCAAATCATAGTAGTAAAAACATTTAATGGAATGTGACATAATTAAAAGAAATTCTCTTCACCATCATCCTCTGTCTCATTACCTTCATCTAATTCATCTTCTGCATTTGGTGTGATGCATAGTTCATCATCATCACCATTATCATCAACTTCCATCCTGATCCACTCATTTTGATTATGAGTAACATCAAATGTGTCTTTGACAACTTGTTCAATTGGTTGCTCTGTGTTAACACATAACTCATCACCCATATCATACATATCCCTAACTTTAGCATGCATGACCACAAACCAATCCTTGTGACTCTCATCTTCAACATAAAATACCTTTTTCACTTGTGATGCCAATACAAAAGGATCATCAGTGACATCATTACCCATGTGTTTTAAATGATTAAAATTCCCGAGTGTGAATCCAAAACTATCTTTCTTGCAACCTCTATTGATATCAACCCAATCACATTTAAATAGCACAAGCTTATATCTACTAGAATAATCCAATTGAATAATGTCTGTCAATGCACCATAGTAATTGATTTTACCCTCAATAGGCCGCCTGTCCCGTGCACTAGCATAACTCATAGTCTTAACAGTCACAACAACCCCATTGTTTTGGCTTTTCAAGAACCTCTCACGATGTTTTGTGTAAAACCTGAAACCATTAATAATATAGCCAGAGTATCTTCTTGCCACTTCAATTGGACCACGAGCTAACCATCTAATTTCATTAGTAACTTGTTCATTCCCTTGCTCATCCATTCGTGCAACCTAATACATATTATAAATTATTGACGTATATACTTAAAGTGTAATAAGTAAGTAGGAAAACACATCATCTAAAATTATGCTTACCCTCTCACGAAACCACTTATGAAAAGATTGACTTTGAATCTTCTCGATTTCATATTGTGATAGGTGACGTCCACGAGTTTGTCTCTTAATAACCAAAGCATGTTGTCTACATTTAACATGCCATTAAAGGAAGTAAATCCAAAGATTATCTATACCCCTAGCAACAACAAGAAAGGGAAAAAAATCATGAATTATACTTACTCTTGAAATGGGGCAATCGCGTCATAGTTGAAAAGCACATATTGGTGTGCTTGTGTCAATATTTTCTTGTCAAGGACAACACGTTGCACCCTTTTTCACTTTCTTACATTAAAACCACGTCGCCCCTTTTGACCTAGTGGTCTTCTAGGAATATGTAATAGAGATGTCTCTGCTTCTAAATAACAATTGGGTTCATCATTTCGTCTAGGTCTGTTAAACCTAGTCTCAACTCCGAAAGGTATTGTGAACAAAAGTTCAAGAACTCATGTGCCAAATACCCCTCTACGATCGAACCCTCTGGATGTGCTCTATTACACACAAAGGATTTAAGTGTAAGAAGGTACCTATATGCACACAATTTGAAAAAGTGGCTATAAGTAATTTAAATTTTTAAACATTATAAGGTATAATTAGAACTATAAGAAGAATTAAGCTATACCTATTAATAGGATACATCCATCGGTAATGTACCAGACCACCAATTTTAGCCTCAGAAGCTAAATGAATTATTAAATGTACCATAACAGTGAAAAAAGATGGAGGGAAGATTTTCTCCATCTGGCAAAGTGTGATAGCAACCCGAGATTCAAGTCACTCAAGATCATGTAAATTAAGAACCTTAGAACAAATTTCCTTGAAAAAGCGACATAAATCAATTATAACTGAACCCACTTTATTAGGTAAAGACCCCTTTATGATATAGGAAGAAGCTCTTGCATCAAAACATGACAATCATAACTTTTGAGGCCTATGATCTTGCAATGTTTGAGTTGCACGCAACATGAGATATTACAAGAATATTCATTTGGAGCTCTTACATTCTTGAGAACCTTCAAAAAATCTTCTTTCTCTTTTGAAGTCATTTTGGTAATAAGCTCTAGGCAAGAATTTGGTATTACTACTAGGAGGTGTCTTTAGATGAAGTACATTTCTTATGACCATATCTTCAAGGTCACATCGTGCTTTATAATTATCCTTTGTTTTCTTCTCCTGATTCAACAACGTGCCAAGAATATTATCACAAACATTTTTTTTCTATATGCATGACATTAAGATTGTGGCACAATAGGTGATGTTCCCAATAAGGCAACGTAAACAAAATGCTCTTCTTCTTCCATGGTTGTGGCCCATCTACATTTGCATCTCCAATAGAGGATCCAAGGTTTTCCAATTGCCTTAACACTATAGTACCAGAAGGAGGCTTAGGTGCACTTCTCAATTCTTCAGTTCCATCAAAAGCCTTGCTATCATATCTAAACTTGTGGTTTTCCTCTAACCATCAACGATGGCACATGTAACAATATTTTTTGCTATGATTTAGCCATAAAGAGGCAGTTTCAAAACTACAAGAGGGGCATGCATATTTTCCTTTAGTACTCCATCCAGACAAGTTGGCATATGCAGGAAAGTCATTTATAGTCCACATCACTGCTGCATGCACTTGGCAGATTTCTTTTGTGAAATCATCAAAAGTCTCAATCCCAACTTCCCACTTCTCTACCAATTCTTCTATCAAAGGCTGCATTTATATATTCATCTTATTACCAAGACCTCTTGGACCAGGAACAAGCATTGAGAGTATGAAACATGGCTGCTTCATGCACATCCATGGAGGAAAATTGTAAGGTATTAATATGACAGGCCATGTGCTATGAGTAATGCTTATAGTCTTGAATGGGTTAAAGCCATCGGAAGCTAATCCTAGACGAACATTATGAGGGTCAGAGGCAAAATCAGGATATCGAGAATCAAATTCTTTCCAAGCTAAGGAGTCTGTAGGATGCCTCAGGAGTCCATCCTTAGTTTGACCCTCCTCATGCCATCTCATGAAGGAAGCAGTCTTGCAAGACATGAAAAGTCTCTGCAATCTTGGTTTTAGGGGAAACCAACACAAGATCTTTGTAGGTATCTTCTTTCTCTTTCCAGTTGTAAATTGTTCATTAAATTCTACATCTTTAGTGGTTGGTTTCCATCTTGAGCGCCCACACTCAGAACATGATTCGTCATTGTCCTTATCCTTCCAATACAACATGCAATCACCAGGACAAGCATGGATCTTTTCATACCCCAAACCTAAACCCGAGATGAGCTTCTTTGTATCATAGTATGACTCTGGTAACGTATTCTCATATGGAAATGCATCTCTTAGTAGCTCCAATAACATAGAGAATGATTTATTACTCCACCCATGAAGACATTTTATGTGGTACAAATGCACAATGAATGACAACTTTGTGTACTTTGTGCAATTTGGGTAGAGATTTTGTTAAGCATCTTTCAATAACTCATAAAACCTATCTGTAGTGCTCCCCCCTCTAGGTTGTCGAACACCTTGTTCTTCCATGATCTCCTGTGCACTCTCTCCTTCCATATTGACATCTCGACCCTCATCATATGCATTTGAAAAACATCTTGTAATAAACCACGTATGTCATGTTGAAACCTGCCCTCTTGCTCTGTAAGGCCACTAGTAGAAGTAGAAGCACTCAAATTCTCTCCATGAAAAATCGATTGAACATAACCTTTGAGAAAGCTATTAAAGATTAGATGACTAGAAACATTTGCCCTACTATGCCAACGTAGATTGACGCATTTGACACAGACACAAGATTTTCCCATATTTAGATGACCTCTCAAATGCAAAATTGAGAAAATTAGAAACCCCCCTAATGTGATCTTCACTTTGTCTTGATTGATTGCTTATCCACTTTTTATCCATTTGATGGGAGTAAACTAAAATAAAGAAGGATGGTAAAAGGTTATCCATTGGTAAGGTTAGTAATCAATAACAGAAAAAGGAACAAATACATGGGGTGAGGGTCATCATCATCATAAGAATAGTAACAAGTTGAAGGATGATCAAGATGGTCACAAGGATAATCAAATATACAACCCCCTCCACAAGCAAAAGATTGTGGCTTCAACCCATAGGGTACTTTTGCACTTCATTTCATTCAATATACACTCTGCCTAAATGCCTAAATCTGATTAAATGGATCTAGGACAAAGTTATGATATACCTAGATCCAATCCAAGTCTAAACCTCTTACACATCCTTTAAACCACTCAAATATATAATGCATATTTATTAATTTATAATAAATTAATAAATTTTACTACATTGAATCACATGTTTTGGTAGCCTAACAAAATTTTACTACCTTTCAAAATTCAAACAACTAGTGGACTTTCATCTAGAACATGCCTTGAAACTTGTGGACTTAGATCCGGGGCGAAACCTTGCTTGGCAGGAGCCTCGTGCATTGGGCTGCCCTTTCTAATAGGCCATGTGTGCAACCCTGCAGTCCAGATCAGTCTCAACCTATACCCAACCTTATATTATATCTTTTTAATGGCTAATCTTGTACTAGATATACTTCAACTCCATTCAATTATACTCATGCGGAAGATATGAAGGTCATTTAGAGAAGTTTGCTTAAGTGACTAAACAAGGTGACTAGCAAACCCTCCATTACTGGGGCAGTGGGGCCAAACTAGAGTATTTTCAAATTCAAGAGTATGCTTGAACTTCTTAACAAATTCCCTTGTTATTGAAAGTTTACACCTAAGCTGCTATTTGTGATCGATATGCAATGGTAAAATCTCGGCCTAGCAAGCAGGAGAAAGAGGACTCAAGTCTACAGCAGGGCAGCAGCCAACCTGTGCAAAAGATACTGAAGCTTAGTTCTGTATCGGGTCCATTCATTCCAAAACTTAGTAGCCTGAACCAACATCTGGTGATGACACTTGCTGTAATATGTGATATATCTTCTGTAGCCAAGGTTGGATCAAAATGCATGAGGCTTGAGACCACACCAAACTCTTTGAAAGAATCTTCTATTTGATGGAAATGGTTATACACAACCTTTTCCAAGGAAAACTTGAGTTGTGTTTTGCTCCTTGGAGGGTGTATACGCCCATTGTGCTTCCTATATTTGTGGCAAGTAAAACAAAAAGGGTGGATGAGTGGAGGCTGCTGGTTTAATGGAAATAGGGAATAGGGGGTATCTTCTTTGTAGTTTTACTATAGGTGGGTCTAGTTTGCAGTGTGGCCTGGTGGGATCCACATTAGTGCAAGAGAGCAGAAACATGCCCAAGACCCTAGGTCCAACCTTAGCATTTTGAGGGACATAAGATGACTTGTTTGATCACTCTTTAATTGTCCTTGGCATTTGGTAACCCAAACTGTACTATTAAGTGACACCCAATTCTAATTTTCTAAATTTATTTTGGCTCAATTAGTGTCACATCATTAAGACATTATTTTATTATTTTCTTAATGAAACCGTCACCACAAACACGAGTCGGATGTGTGCGGCGCCTTTGCGCCACCACATACTAAGGGTGGTGAAGTGGACTAAACCAAGAAGTCTTGGTTTTAAATTCAACACAGGTGGGGCTGTGAGAGGTGGTCGTGGGTTAATCTGGGATGCAAATGATGATATGCTCGTGGTCATGGCCTTCTTTCATTTCTATGGCATTGTTTCTAACACTCTTGTTGAAGGTCAATTTGAGGCTATGTGATGATCTTTGATTGGTTGGAGATTGGGTGGAATTGGATTCAGAGGTTCTGTTTTGGATGTTGAAGGGAAGAGATATTGGAGCTCAGAAGCAAGGTGCCCGGTAATCTTAGCCACGCCTTAGGTAGAATGCAGTCGGGTGGTTGATGCTTTAGCAAACCATAATTGTGACTCTAAGAGCAATTTTTTGTATTGACCAAGCTCCATGATAATCAGTCATCAAATGTTTGTGGGGAGAGAAGATTCTGTCTAAATTGAATGTAATGTCTGTTTTCAGGTTTGGGAATTGTGTGTTAACACTAATACTCAATCAAGACTGATGGATTTATCTCAACCTGTATGGTTGAACCTGAACCAAAATGCCATTAATACTGGCCCGACCCTAACCCAAGAGGATTGACTTCTATATCAAGTCAATGTGTGTTGAGTACCTAACAAGAGTTGTATTTGGTCATTGAATAGAAAGGTTGACTTTCAGATTTTTCTTTGTTTATTTCTTTTGGGGATAAGCAAAGACTGAAGTCAACCTCATATGATAGTGGTCATTTTATCAGGCTTTCTAAATTATCTAAGCATGTTATTTTGTTATTTTATACAGAAATGGATTGGAGGAACAAGTGCTAGAGAGATTGCAAAATGGAACATCATTAGTTTTTCATGTGAGACAAGTCTCCCCCTCCTTTCCCACATTTTAACACCAAAATAGTGTGATTCCACTTCCAAAGAATTGAGAAATGTAATCCTAGCTTTTTCCCATGTCATCTCATGGCATCCCACAAACCAAACATGGGAAGGGAAGAATATTCAAGAGTAATCCTTGTTCTCTTCCCACCCCACAAACAAAGCCTAAGTTCTATGCAGCACTTTTGATGGCCAAGTTTAAGCCAAGTCTAGAAAAAGCAAGCTGATGGTAAGCTTAACTCAAACAAGCATGCCGCTTTGTGATTTGCTTCCAGTTTGATAATAATTCCTTCAGACTTTATTGATAGAAAAAAAAAAATTAACTTTAGACTTTTTAGTTAATTCCAGCTAAACAAGCAAAAGTCTTTGTGGTTTGCCATCATTTTTAACTTATGGGTCTGTCTGGTTGTAGATTCTATGGGCTTTTGGTTCATTGATAATTGGCAATCCCATGGGTCCAGATTCACTAACAGCAAACAGAACCACACACTCCTGCAACTTGCTAAACATGTGGGTAATTTGAACCAATGTGTGAATAATTGGAAAAAGGAAGGGGTTTTCTAAAGCACTTTCTGTCAAATCTAAAATATCTAATGGAGGGGAAAAAACAAACGCCAAAATTTCCTACAAGGGAAGACATTGAAGAGCCAATGGTTCTACAAAAGGAAATTTGGTTTGATCTATCATTAAGGAATCCAAAACCTTCAGCATGGTACTACAAGAAAGGGGCTGAAGTTGTTTGAAGAGTGTTTCCCAGTTCTTGACCAGTCTATGATTGATGTTCTACAAGATGGCATAATGTAGTGGAGCAATGAAACTAAAGTTAAAGTTGATGAATCAATTAAAAAGATGTGAATACGTCGATAGCCACTATGAAGATTTACTAAGTAATGGAACAATTGATATTAACCTAAAAAAGGTGATGAATCAATTAAAAAGATAAAAAAGAAGTTTTAGATCTACAAGGAAAAAGACTCAAATCAACAAAATAATGGATATGGTGTAAATTGTCATTTAGGATTGCATTGTTTTGAAGATCTTTTCCTGGTTATGTTATAGCCACAGTTTATATTGAACTTTCCCATGAACCATTTTTGAAACTCCTAGCATCAATCTTCAACAAAACTCAGGAAGTAGCCCATGTAGAGAAATTATTTTTCTGGTTACAGGACACCATTAACACTAGAAAACAACCATTTATCTTTTCATACAAGAAAAAAAAACTAAAAATCAGAGAAAGTGATTTTTACCTCAATGAAATTCAGCCAATGTGTGAAAGAAATACTTGCCAAATGCTGATGTGCGATTGCGTGTGAACATCAAGTATCCTACTTTTCTTGTTACTTTTGTAGAGCTTCAGAGTGAGAGCTCGAGAGCTCGAGAGCTCGAGAGCTCGAGAGAGAGAGAGAGAGAGAGAGACGAATGGGAGAGGAGAGAGACAAAGAGGGTGCACGGGAAGGAAAATGCGCGGGGGAGGATCACATGCTATTTTTTTCTTTGTTTTTACTTTTAAGCTATACCAATAGACATAACCATCAGTATAGATATCCTTCACCGACAACCATTGATCCATCGGTATATATGTATATCTATACCGACCATTGTCCGTCGGTATATGGAAATTTTCTTGTAGTGTGAGATTTTGGAAAATGGATGTCAACACCGTGTTCCTAAATAGAGATCTTACTGAAGATATCTATATATAACAACCGCAAGGTTTCATAGCTGCAGGTCAGGAACACATGGTGTGTAAATTTAATTGATCCATATATGGACTTAAGCAAGCTTCTAGGAGCTGGAACATCCGGTTTGACTCTATTGTCAAACTGTTTAATTTTGAGCAAAATCCGGATGAGCCCTGTGATTACTGAAAGACTGTGGGAGATAAGGTTACGTTCCTGGTTCTGTATGTAGATGACATCCTATTCATTGGGAATGACGTAGGGATGTTAACTACGGTAAAAGTGTGGCTTTTATAGCAATTCTCCATGAAAATCTTGGAGAACTCTCCTACATCTTGGGTCTTTGACTCTATAGAGATAGATCAAAGAGGATAATAAGATTATCCCAGTCTATTTACATTGACAAGATTGCCAAAAGATACAGTATGGAGAACTCCAAGAAAGGAAATGTTCCTTTTAGGTACGGAGTCACTCTCTCCAAGGGTATGTCTCCCAAGAATCCCGAGGAGATTGAGGGAATGAGAGAGCTTCTCTATGCTTCAGCCGTAGGGAGCATCATGTATGCCATGTTGTGCACTCGGCCTGAAATTGCTCAGGCAGTGAGTGTGGTAAGTAGGTTTCAATCTAACTCAGGTCAGGAGCACTGGATAGCTGTGAAACACATACTAAAATACCTTCAAAGGACAAAAGAGTTTTGTTTGGTATTCGATGGTACTTCAGTACAGATCTAGGGGTATACTGATGCCGACTTCCAGTAAAACCTAAATGATAGAATGTCTACATCTAGTTACATCTTCACGATGGGGTCCTGCGTAGTAAGAATAACAGTCCACAATCCAAGCCGAGCACATTGCCGTAAATGAGGTTGCCTATGGATGAAGGGGTTCATCTTAGAATTTGGAATCCTACCACTGTTATGTGACAACACTATTGGTAGAGAGAACATCCAAATTCAAAAGGTAGCATCAACGAAGAATGTGGCAAACCCATTGACTAAGCCACTGACACTGAAAGTGTTTGAGAAACACGTGGAAAGTATGGGACTCCGGCTTGTACTCGATTGGACCTAAGTGCAAGTGGGAGCTGTTAGATAGTTATGCCCTTAGCTCCAATTAGATTGATTTACTTATTGACATTTATTGTAAATGAATAAAGTGCATAATTGATTCATGTTATTTTGGTGTGTTTTTGTGTAGTATCCTTAAACTGGGTACTTATGAGACTCGTGTTAGTTTAGAATCTTCATAACCGTTGGATAGATCTGGGGAGATTTATTCTGCCAAGGTTGACACTAATGTGCTGCCAAGTGGGTTGGGTGGTTTGTCTCAACTGCCAGGGTGAGACCTGGGGTACATGCATTGTAGGTTTTCTTGAAACCCTGAACCAGACCAAATTCCAGTATTGCCCTGGACCTTGGAGACAGATGGACAAAATTGGAATGTTACTCCTAACCCCTAGACTCGATTATGCTACTACACTAGGTGTCGGATTATGTTGTCTTTGATATGCCAATCAGTGAGATCCTTAGCGGGGGTCAAAACCTGGGTATATTGGGGTAGTCTGAGAATTCTCCTGAGTGGGTGATCGTGACAGGATCAACCCCATTGTTGGACAAAGTGAATGATCCGGGAATGCACTCTCTGATGGAAACCTAAACTGTTGGCAGTTGATTTCAAAGTATTGAGATTTGTTTTGCAAAATAAATTTATATAGAGATATACATATATTATGGTTTCACAAAATGTTTGCAAAATGTTTTAATTCCCGGGATCCATGTGAGTAGAGAGTGCAACACTGTACCTTGCAGCCGAGGGAGAGGTCCTCTCTTGTCGGGCAGTGTTCGATCACCAGTGGCTGGACCCAATGACCATTTATTTTAAATGTTGGGCCCATTAAGAGTCCATATTGATGCAGTCAGGGGTTCACTGTGTTTTGCAGTGAATTTGGCTAGGCCTTGTAACAAAGGCTTGGCTGAACCTGAAGGGATGAGAGATCCATCCTATGGACGCCCAAAGATTGCGGAATAAGGGGCGAATTTCAAAAATTTTTCTCTCCCTTCAACTGAGAATTGTATTCCCTATTTAGAAAATCATATTTTCAAGGATCAATCTTGAACCATAAACTAAACCAGATCTGAACCAAAAATAATGGGAGAGGAATATACCTGATACAGAGATGTAATATCTCCCAATGGAGGTGTTCACGCCCAAGGAAGAATCCAAAGACTGCTCCCACTGAAGATGGCGCAGTGCAGGGTGGAGCAGAATCAGCAACGTTCTTCCAAAGAACTTGACCCTTCACAAGAATCAACTGGACGACTTGAGTACAGCTCCAACCAATCTTTTCCCTAAAAGATTGAAATCAAGATCCAATCTTGATTGCTCCCAAGAACTGGAGATCGAACTGAAGGAATGGCAAAAGCAGGAAGGTGGCGGCAGGAGAGAATTCGCAGTATGCAGGAAATCTCTCAATCTCTCTTTCTTTAAGAGAAGAATGCTATTGATGTTGTTGTGTAGTAGGCTGCCGCCCCCTTCCCCTTTTATAATCTCAAAAGGGATCAGCTCCTAATCAGATTAGGAGCTGCTAATCCAAATCATATTTGGGTTAGAAGTCCCTTAGTGATAAGGGATAACCCTTATCTTATCTGCAGATAAGATCAGCTGTCTCCTAATCTAATTAGGAGGTTTCCAGATCTAAATCCCATTTAGATCTTGGACTCTCTGAGTGGATAGGGTCTAAGCCCAATCCTTTCAGCTGACCCACTTCAGAATTCGCCCCCTTTAAATGACTGATCAAATCAGCCCAGTTCGAAATGTGCTTAAGGCCCATTTAAGGTTATGTACTCAAAAGGCTTCCAAATTGCTGCCCAGTTGGGCTTCCTTGTATGGCGTGGGACCCAAGCATTGATCTACACATCAGCCACATGGGTTCGGCCCAGCCTTTGTTACAAGGCCTGGCCGAATACACTGTTAATGACAGTGCACCCCCTGAAACCCATCAAATGGGCTCTATGGGCCCAACACTTACACTAAGTGGTCCCTGGGCCAAGCCACCTTGTAACACCCAGGGACTGTGGGCAGATGCAAGATTAGCCCATCAGGTATTATCCTCAATGGTCTTACACTTAACCTCTCAGCCCATAATGATCATACACTGCCCGACAAGAGAGGACCTCTCCCTCGGCTGTAAGGAACAGTGTTGCACTCTCCACTTATATTGTTCCCGGGAATTAAAACCTTCTTGCAAACAATTTAGAAACCATACATATATACTTTTATATCTTATATAAAATATATTTTGCAAAACAAATCTCAACGGTTGAAATCGGCTGCCGACAGTCTTGGTTTCCATCAGTGAGAGTGCATTCCCGATCATTACCTTTATCCGACAAAGGGGCTGATCCTGTCACTATGATCACCCACTCAGATGAATTCTCGGACTGTCCCAACATACCCAGGTTTTGACCCCCGCTAAGGATCTCACTGATTGGTACATCAAAGATAGCCCAATCCGACACCTAGTGTAGTATCATAATCGAGTCTAGGGGTCGGGTGTAACTTTCCAGTTTTGCCCATCAATCTCCAAGGTCCAGGGCAATACTGGAAATCTGGTCCAGTTCAAAGATTCAATTAATCCTACACTGTATGTGCCTAGGGTCTCACCCTGGCAGCTGAGACAGGCCACCCCAACCGACTTGGTGGCACCACAGTGTCAGCCTTGTCAGGATAGGTCTCCCCAGACCGACCCACTGGCTGTGAACATTCTAAACTAGCACGAGTCTCATTAAGTGTCCAGTTTAAGGGTATTACACAGAAACATACCAAGGGAACATGAATCAAATATGTATCTTTATTCATTTACAATAAACTCATAAAGTACATCATTCTGATTGAAGCTAAGGGCATACAAAACTGTCTAACAGAACCCATGTGGCTGATGTGTAGATCAATGCTAGGGTCCCACGCCATACAAAGAGAGCTAAGCTAGCCAGCATTTAAAGGAAAAGTGAGCTATGTGACTAAATGGGCCTAAAGCCCATTTCGAACTAGGCTTAAGTGAGTTAATTAAAAAGGGGCAGATTCTGGTTTATAATTTGATTAGGATTAGCTAAAGGATAATATAAGTCTTATCCATTTAAGAGTGCAGATCCAAATATTAGATTTGGATCAAGAAACTCTTTCCTAATTGGATTAGATATCTGATCCAAAGAAGGCTATAAATAGGGGGCAAATTCACCAGTTTCATGTACTCAACAATCTATAGAATTCTCCTCTAGTTCTTGCTGCCCCTAACCAGTTTGATTTCCACTTTTGGATTTGATCAAGAATAATTCTTGATATTGTTTCTTGGTAGAAGAAATAATCTAAATTCGTGCTCACCAGCCCTTGCGTGATTCTTGTTGAAGAATTAGGGTTTTTGTTGAAGAACCACTTTGCTAATCCTACCTCACTAGAAGCTGTGTCATCTTCAGTGGAGGCGGGTTTTGGTCACCTCTTTGGGCGTGAACACCTATGTTGGGAGTTACTATTATTCTGTATCAGGTATTTGCCTACTTGCTTCATTTTGTTTTCAAATTTGGTCCAGTTTGTTTCAAAAACAAACATCGAAAAATGTAGTTTTTCTAAATTAGGGAATAGGATTCCTGGATGGGAGAAAGAATTTTTTTTTTTTTTGAAATTTCCCCCAGCCACCCTACCATATGATGGACCTCCCATCCCTTCAAGATTATCCCATTAGGTAAAAACCCTAAATGGTCTTACACTTAACCTCTCATATTCATCAAACACTACTCGACAAGAGAGGACCTCTCCCTCGGCTGCAAGGTACAGTGTTACACTCTCTGCTCACATGGATCCCGTGAATGAAAACCTTTTGCTAACATTTTGTGAAACCATAATATATATTTATATCTATACATAAATATATTTTGCAAAAAGAAATCTCAACAAGTTTTAAATCAACTGTCGGCAGTTTAGGTTTCCATCAGAGGGAGTGTATTCCCCGATCATTCACTTTGTCCGACAATGTCACTATGATCAATCACTCAGGTGAATTCTCAGATTGCCCCAACATACCCTAGTTTTGACCCCCTCTAAGGATCTCACTGATTTGCATTTCAAAGACAACCCAATCCTACACGTAGTGCAGTACCATAATTGAGTCTAGGGGTTAGGTGTAACTTTCCAGTTTTGCCCATCTGTTTCCAAGGTCCAGGGCATAATTGGAAAATGGTCTGGTTCATAGTTTTAATCAAACCCACAGTACATGTGCTTCAGATCTTACCCTGGCAGTTAAGACAAGCCACCCAAACCTTCTTGGCAGCACATTAGTGTCAGCCTTGGTAGGATAAACCTCCCTAGGTTTATCCAACAGCTGTGAAGATTCTAAACTAACACGCATCTCATAAGTGTCCAGTTTAAGGGTATTACACAGAAACATACCATATATAACACGAATCAATTATGTATTATCATTCATTTACAATAAATTTTTGGGAAGGCAACTAGCCCTAAGGGTTAATTATGAGCTTCAGAGATTTCTTGCCTTCGTGGTAGGGTTTTGGTCATCTCATGAGAGGGCTATCTGAGCCTTCCTATAGAAAGTGAGATATTAATAGTTGGAATAAGTCATTGCTTTTTAGCAAAGAGCCATTGTCAATGTACTAGATGGGTGAAGTTCGTCCTCTCTTAGACCATTGCATTTACAAGTTAGAAAAAGTTTTTTGCATTTATAAATTAGATAGGAAGCATACCTGATGTCGACAAAGCCCCCCAGGGGTTGCCTGGGGGTGTGAGTGCGCCTGGGGTTGCCATGGAGTCAAGGTGCAAGCCTAGGGTTTCCAGGTGATGTGAACGCTCTTGGGGTTGCTAGGGCCTTCCCTGGGTTGCCGGGGAAACTGAGTGCGCCTGGGGTTTCTAGGGAATGTGAACATGTCAGGGGTTGCTAGGGCCTTCCTGGTGTTATCGGGGAAACTGAGTGCACATGGGGCTGCCAGGGCCTTCCTGGGGTTGCTGGGAAATCTGAGTGCGCGTGGGGTTGCTAGGGAATGTGTTTGTGCCTGGGTTGCTAGGGCTTTCCTGGGGTTGCCGAGGAATTTGAGTGCACCTGGGGTTTCCAGGTTCTTCTTGGGGTTGTTGGGGAATCTGAGTGTGCCTGGAGTTGCTAAGGCCTTCCTGGGGTTGCCAGGGCATTCTTGGGGTTGCCAGGGCATTCCTGGGGTTGCCAGGGAATCTGAGTGTGCTTGGGGTTGCCCGGGCCTTCCCAGGGTTGCCATGGAATCTAAGTGTGCCTGGGGTTGCTAAGGCCTTCCCGGGGTTGGCGGGGAATGTGAGTGCAATCCTAGGGTTGCCGGGAGATAAGAGAACGCACCTGGGGTTGCAAGGGCCTTCCCAGGGTTGCCGGGGAATAAGAGTGCAATCCTGGGGTTTCCAGGAGATAGGAGTATATGATAGACATATATTCAAGGGTTCATATGCAAGTTATACTAATCAAAGCATTGTAACAACAAATAGTTTTCAGTTGATTACATACATGGACACATCAGGGCTTTATTGCTGGAACTAAGAAAAAAAGTAAACTTTATTGCAAAGTGTTAACTGTTAACATATGCATTAGGAATTCATCGTATTTATTTATAAGCAAAGTGCAATCTCATAAGAATGCTTAGTAAAAAAAGAAAACTTGTATAATATCTTTGATACATTTATCTTTAAAGTAAATACATGAGATAGTGGAATTACATCTAGTTCAATACTACTCGAAGTAAGGCTTCAACAAGTAGCCATTTATTGTTTCCTCTTGCTCTCCTGTATCTACAGTTTTTAACACATAATAACTAAATGAGTGAGCCTCTTTGATCATATATGGGTCGTCCCATGTTGGAGCAAATTTTCTAGCGTACTTGCCCTGTCTAACATTCAATGTTGTCTTGAGTACCTTGTCTTCTTCACTGAAATTCCTAGGTTTTAGTAGTCTGTTAAAATTTGTAGCTAGGGCTTGTTTATATTTGATCTATCTATGCAATGCCTTTTCCCTGATTTCATTTATACCCTTTAGTTTTTCTGTGAGGAATTGATCCATGTCTTCTGGCTTGATCCTTTTTCCCATCGCAAAGGCTACACGAGCGGACACCGCCCGTATCTCTACCGGCAACACTGCTTCTTGGCTGTACACTAGTGAATAAGGTGTCACATGTGTGCTTTTTCTAATGGTTGTGCGATAAGCCCAAAGGGTTTTGGACACCTTTTTTGACCAGTCTTTTTGATTATTGGCCACTATTTTGCTCAGCGTTCTCTATAAGGTCCTATTGGTGGCTTCTACTTGGTCATTTCCTTATGGGTAGTACGTCATTCATGTTCATAATCTTGCACCATACTATCCTTTTAGCATGGCTCTAGCACTTATGACATCTATGCACATGTTTTTGAGTGTCCTCTGTCATAGTGGGCCAATAGAAGCTCAAGTGTAGAATGTGATTGTATAGGGCTAACTATCCTTGGTGTGGGGCAGACTTAGAACTGTGGGCTGCTTCTAGTACCTCTTCAATTTTCTTCGCTAGCCAGACATCGCAAAGGTTTTCTTGTATGGGACTTTCTATATAATACTCCTTCCTAGAGGTAGAACTATTTAGCTTTGGATAGGAGCTTCCTTCAAAGTACTAGGTCTATCGGCAGTGCTGTCTTCTAAGTAGCTTTGGGTCAAGCCACCTTATAAAAACCCAAGGACTGTGGGCAGATGCAAGATTAGCCCATCAGGCATTATCCCCAATGGTCTTACACTTAACCTCTCAGCCCATAATGATTAAACACTGCCCGACAAGAGAGGACATCTCCCTCGGTTGCAAGGAAAAGTGTTGCACTCTCTACTCACATGGATCCCGGGAATTAAAACCTTTTGCAAACATTTTGAAACCATTATATATATATATACATATACATATATTTGCTGTAGGAGTTCTTTATTGACGAGCATGGCCCAAAAGAACCATTGAAGTCCGAACATAAAAATGAATTGTGTAATGCAAGAATCCATAGCTCCATTTTTTTTCAACTTTCCATTTTTATTTTTTCAAACAAAGAAAAGATTTTCTCACAAAAGAGAGAAATTTGAATCTTATCTTTTTTCGAAGCCACTTCCTTTTCTATTGATTCAACTGCCGGATTCGGGTTAATTGAGTCTAGTAAAAAAGAAAATCATAGTATTTTTTTTTGTGAATCAAGTGTTCAAATAAAGCTTGTCTCTTGAAGAATGAGTTAGATTATATATATATATATATATATATATATATATATATATATGTATATCTGTATATAAATATATTTTGCAAAACAAATCTCAATGGTTGAAATCGGTTGCCAGCAGCTTTGGTTTCCATCAGAGAGAGTGCATCCCTAATCATTCACTTTGTCCGACAAAGGGGTTGATCATGTCACTATGATCACCCACTCAGATGAATTTTCGGACTGTCCCAACATACCCAAGTTTTGATCCCCTCTAAGGATTTCACTGATTGGCATATCAAAGACAGCCCAATCCGACACCTAGTGCAGTATCATAATCAAGTCTAGGGGTCAGGTGTAACATTCCAGTTTTGCCCATCAATCTCCAAGGTCCAGGGCAATACTGGAATTCTAGTCCGGTTTAGGGTTTCAAGAAAACCCACACTACATGTACCTCAGGTTTCAAGAAAACCCATCAATCTCCGTATAAGTCATGGGATCCTCCTCACTAGTCGTGGCTTCCACCAAGTAACTATCCTGGTCATAGTCGAAACGAAATGGAGGCCTGGAAACCCGGGTAGATCTTCTAGGTTGGTCATTTACCGGAGCTTGTGGGACATCTCCCACTACCCCTAAGCTCTCCTCATCAAGAACAACTTCTTGACAATGATTGTTCTGGATGTAATCATCTTCCAAGAAATGGGCATTTTGACTATAGAACACCTTTTGTTCTCTTGGGTCATAGATTAAGTAACCCATAGAGCCTTTGGGGTAGCCTATGAATAGGCAACGGCTGGTCTTGGATTCCAATTTGTCCACACTCGTTCTTTTAACATGTGTCAGACAACCCCAAATCTTCAAGTGTCTCACACTTGGTTTCTTACCGGTCCAAAGCTCATAAGGAGTCTTCGGAACTGATTTGGTTGGAACCCGGTTCAGCATGTATATCGCAGTCTCTAATGCGTAACCCCAAAAGGATGTGGGGAACTCTGAATGTACGAGAAGTGATCGCACCATATCCAATAAAGTCTAGTTCCTCCTCTCTGATACACTGTTTAGTTGTGGTGTAGTCCCTGAATTCGTCAGACAGATACTCGTCACCTCGATCTGATCGAAGGGTCTTAATTTCTCTCCCTAACTGCTTCTCGACCTCTTGTCCGAACTCTCTGAACTTTTCAAAGGATTCAGACTTGTGTCTCATTAGATACACGTAACCATACCGTGAGTAATCATCGGTAAATGTTATAAAATAAATGTGTTGGTTACGTGTCCTAACACTCATGGGACCACATACATCAGTATGTATAAGGTCAAGCGTGCATGTACATCTTCCAGGCTTATCGTTAAATGGTCGTTTTGTCATCTTACCCTGAAGGCAATGTTCACAGGTTGGAAGATCTTCTACAGTTATAAAATCCAAAGGACCATCCTTTACCAACCTTGTGATACGATCTATGTTGATGTGGTCAAGTCGGTAATGCCACAGGCACGTGGGATTAACTGTATCATGGGTTCTTTTCTTGGGGATATCATCCGATATAGTTTCGGTTATGTTAGTTTCCAAAGAAGAATGGAGAACATAGAGACCATTCTCAAGTTCTCCATATGCGAGGAATTTGTTATTTCTTTTGATAGTAATCGTATTACTAAAGGGAACAGAATATCCATTCACACATAGTTTTGAAACAAATATCAGATTTCTTCTCAAATTCTGTACATAAAGACAACCTTTCAGTACAATAATTCATTCTCTGAAAATTAACTTTACAGTTCCTATAGTTGTAGCTGCAACACTTGCAGAAGTCCCCAAGTAAAGAGTCACCTCTCTGTCACTCAGTCTTCTACTTGTCTTGAATCCGTGCAGTGAGTTACACGCATGAGTCGAAGCCCCGGAGTCAATACACCAAGAAGTAGAAGTTACCAACATATTGGTTTCTATGACAAAGGATTCGAAATTACCTTGTTTCTTGGACTCCAGGTACTGAGGATAGTTCCTCTTCCTATGGCCGGCCTGCTTGCAAAAGTGACAAGCATCTAATGCTTTGTCCTTCCTCTGCCTTTTGGACTTGGTAGCTTTCTTCTGAGGCTTTTTCTTTTCCTTCCTCTTCTTCTTGCCCAATTTACCAGCTTCAACAAGCATGGCAATGGGCTCATCCTTCTTGATCAATTCTTCGGCCCTCTGCAACATATTGTTGAGTTCATGGATGCTAACATTTAGCTTATTCATGTTATAGTTCATGATGAACTGATTGAAGGAAGGAGGCAAAGAATTTAGGATGGCATCCACCTTAGTGGCATGGTCAAGCCCGGATCCAAGAGCCTCAAGTTCATTGATATATCCCATTATCTTAAGACAATGGTCATGAACTTGTTGGTTCTTGGACATCTGCGCGGTCATGAACTGTTTCAAGACCTTCTATCGAGTAGAACGATTCTGCTCTTCATACATCGTCCTCAAACTGTCCAGGATATCTTTGGACAATTCGATCTGATCGAACTGTCATTGTATTGGATTGTCTAAGGATGCTATGATCTAGCAGCAGGCAAGGGAATTTTTCTCTTCCCATTCTTGGTAGTCCCTCCTACGGGCCTCAGAAGCCCTATCACCCGGACGTTCTGGAGCAGGGTTTTTAGCTACTTTGTCCAACTTTTCAGATGTCAGGACCAACATAAGGTTACTGTACTAGTCAGCATAGTTTGGACCTTTACGTTTGTTGTCATCCAACAATTTTGCGAATTGTCCGTTTGCCATTTCTGATAAAAAACAAATATTAGTCCACAACCTTATTTGATTAATGTTATCTACATAGATATGACTTTTAATCTATGTTCCATTCCCATTTATTCATCTCCGAGATTTTCCTCCTATCTCAGTTACAGAGACTGCGAATTATGACTCTAGAAATGTGGGAAATCACATAGGGTGCATGGAGCCAACTGTTTCAGCTGCACAACCCCACCACCTTTCTATGAAGGATCATATCCACTCATCTTATGAATTTTCCCTTTGGCCTCTGTCAAACAAAGTTCATTACCATTTTAGGTTAAACCTTTCCGTCCAGTGAGTGCTCACCCATCATATTCGTGAACGCCAAAGTACCATGAGAGAGTTTTCCATTTTAGGATAGGCCCCTCCCACATCGGTCTATGACGCCCCTATCATCTTATGAAACATTCCAAAAGATCCAACAGCAAATGGATAACCCAATTTTATGGTGTGTTTCCTCATTACTAAAAGACCCATCTTCATGCTAATGATGGAAGGCCTTTAGAGAGTTCATCATATGAATCTCTTTATCACATGCACTCATATTTTAGCGGAGGTAACGAAATATTACGCCCTAGTTTAATTTAGGTCAAACCAAAGTGGCTCCCACTGACTTTCATAAAGCCATATTTAGATGGGCCCTAAACGGATAGGGTTCCGCACGGTTCCTCTTGGGGGGGAAGCTGGTGTGGGGCCCACCATGAAGGGAGATCATCCAATGATCTTAAGAACACCATGGCAATGATGTGCATTCAGCCATGGTGTGCGTAAGAGCCACTATCATATCATCATGGGCCAAGACTTGGCCCATGAATGTTGCACATCACACATCCATACATCACATGCATGAAAAACAGAATTGATCCAATCAATTAATATCTGTAAAACCCATAATTAAAGCCCATAATTATCCATAATATTGTTGATTAATATTATCTAGGTATCTGGGCTGAATTGCAAAGAACAGTTCGGCCCATATAGCTTTTATGCAGTTAATGGGCTAAAACAGTTTTAACACATTAAAACTGGGTTTTACAAGTGTGGGCTGAATTGCATCTTGCAATTAACCATCAACTCCTGGACCCAAGAGTGAAAAATTAGGGCTGAGAACAGCCCCCGTCGAACCACAGATTCGGTCCAACCAGTTTGGTCCAATTCGGTTCGAATGGGTCCAGGGTTTGATTTTTAATTCAAGATTTTGATCTGAAATTAAATTACTGATGCAAGACATTCAAGAATCAGTAGAAGGGCTGTTCGTAGATCTGCTACCCTGCAAAATAGAGGTTAGTTCACAGTTTGCAATTTCTCAAACTGCAAATCGCAGATAGCCGAACCCTAATCTGTGAAACTCCTTCTTTTTGCACGATTTGCTTCAAATTTGAATGAAATAAAATAGAAAACCCTAATTTTCTATTAATATTACATCAAATTGAACTTCTATACATTCTCTCTAAAAATTAAAATAAAATAATTACAGACAAGAATGAATAGAACAGCATGTGCGCAATTTTCTTGCACCAATCAAGACTTCGATCTCCACCGTACGAACAACCCAAAAATCAAGATAAATACAAAGAACAATTATTAATATAAATCAGATTTAAAAAGATTTAATTTCAAATCAATTGCCCTTAATCTGGGAACCAATTTCCCAGTTAATCGATAATCTGCGCAAATCGGGTAGAATGCCTTCTGCCCATTTGTGCAGTTCCAGCTCTGGCCGATTTTGGTTCAAGATTTGAACCTGGCTCTGATACCACTAAAGGGATGAGAGATCCATCATATGGATGGACGAACCTTGTAGGTAGGTTAGGTGAAATTTCAAAAATTTCTCTCTCTCCCATGTGGGAATCACATTCCCTATTTTAGAAAACTGCATTTTCAAGGATCAATCTTGAACCTAAACTAGACCAGATCTGAAACTAAGAGGGAGTGGAGGGTTATACCTAATACGAAGTAACAATAACCTCCAATATAGGTGTTCACGCCCAAGGATAGATCCAAAGACTGCTTCCACCGAAGATGACACGGTGTAGGATGAAGCAGAATCAGCAAGATGGCTCTTTAGCAAGAACCTGATTCTTCAGCAAGAATCTGATGGAGGGCGAGTGAGCATGACTTCAATCACCTTCTCTGACAAAAGGTGATATCAAGAATCTTTTCTTGATCATTTCCACAGTGGAGATCGAACTGGTATGGCGGCAGGAACAAGAGAGAGAGCAGAAAACTGGAGCAGTCAAACTACAGGTTCTTCTCTCTGTGTAACCTCTGAACTGAATTGTGTGTTGGAGGTTCTCCCTGCTCCTCTATTTATAGCCTTTAAAGAGAGCATCTCCTAATCCCATTAGGAGTTTCCTAATCCAAATCTTGTATTTGGATCTGGACTCTCTTTAAAGAGATAAAGATAATCCCTTATCTTATCTGCAGATAAAGATCAGCCCTCCTAATCTAATTAGGAGTTTCTTGATCCAAATGTTTATTTGGATCTGTACTCTCTGAGTGTATAGGGACAACTCCTTATCTTATCTGCTGATCTAAATCCCAGAACCGCCCCTCTTTAATTAATCTCATTAAACCAATTCGAATTAGGCTTTAGGCCCAAAATCTATGTGCTCGCTTAACCTCCAAACTACTGCCCAGTTGGATATCCTTGTATTGCGTGGGACCTAAACATTGATCTACACATCAGCCACATGGGTTTAGTCCAGCCTCTGTTACAAGGCCTGGCCGAATTCACTGTAGAAGATAGTGAACCCCTGAGCCCATCACCATGGGCTGGGCCCAACATTTACACTAAATGGTCCCTAGGTCAAGCCACCTTATAAAAATCCAAACTCTGTGGGCAGATGCAAGATTATCCATTCAGGTGTATATATATATAGTTTGCAAAAACAAATTTCAACAATTGAAATCTACTGCCGGCAGTTTTGGTTTCCATCAGAGAGAGTGCATCCCCGACCATTCACTTTGTCTGACAAAGGGATTGATCCTATCACTATGATCACCCACTCAAATGAATTCTCGATCTGTCCCAACATACCCAGGTTTTGACCCCCTCTAAGGATGTCACTGATTGGCATATCAAAGACAGCCTAATCCGACACCTAGTATAGTATCATAATCCGACACCCCAACCAACTTGGTGATACATCAGTGTCAGCCTTGGCAAGATAAATCTCCCCAGATCTATCCAATGGTTGTGAAGATTCTAAACTAACACGAGTCATATATGTGTCCAGTTTAAGGGTATTACACAGAAACACACCATAATAACTTGAATCAAATATGTACTTTATTCATTTACATTAAATGTCATAATGTACATCATTTTGATTAGAGCTAAGGGCATACACTGTCTAACATCGTGTAGGGTTGTGTGAGCATAACTTCAGATTGTTATTTCACCAAGAAACAATATGAAGAGTAGTTCTTGGTCACTCCAAGTGGTGGAGATCGAACTAGGTAGGGCAGTAAGAGCAAAGGGAGAAAAAGAATGCAAAAAAGAAGTGATCTTTCTGTAGATTTCGCCCCCTTATTTATAACCTTCCTTGGATCAGCTTCCTAATCCAATTAGAAATGAGTTTCTTAATCCAAATCTTATATTTGGATCTAGATTCTCAAGTGGATAAGACTTATCTTATCCAACTGCTAATCCTAGTCAGATTATAAACCCAAATTCGCTCATTTAATTAAATAACTTAAGCCTAGTTTGAAATAGGCCTTAGGCCCATTAAGTCACACTACTCACTTTACCCTTTAAATGTTGGCTAGTTTGCCTCTCTTTGTATGGCATGAGACCCTAGCATTGATCTACACATCAACCAGAAGAACAGCCTTTGTTACAAGGTTTGGCTGAATTCACTGCAGAACACAGTGAACCCCTGAGTCCATCAGTATGGGCTTTTAATGGGCCCAACATTTAAACTAAATGGTCCTTGAGTCCAGCCACCTTATGAAGGACCAAGGATTGTGGGCAGATGCAAGATTAGCCCATTAGGTATAACCCTCAATGATTTTACACTTAACCTCTCAACCCTTAATGATCAAACACTGTCCGACAAAAATGACCTCTCCCTCGGCTACAAGGTACAGTGTTATACTCTCTACTCATTTGGATTCCAAGAATTAAAACATTTTGCAAACATTTTATAAAACCATAATATATATGTATACCTCTATATAAATATATTTTGCAAAACAAATCTCAACACTTTGAAATCAACTGTCGGTAGTTTAAGTTTCCATCAGAGAGCATATTCCCCGATCATTCACTTTGTCCGACAAAGGGGCCGATCTTATCACTTTGATTACCCACTCAAGTGAATTCTCGGACTGCCCCCAACATACATAGGTTTTGACCCGGTTATGGATCTCACTGATTGGCATATCAAAGACAATCCAATTCGACACCTAGTGCAAATACCAAAATCGAGTCTAGGGGTTATGTGTAACATTCCATTTTTGCCCATTTATCTCTACAATCCAGGGTAATACTGTAATTTGGTCCAGTTCAGGGTTTCAAGAAAACCCACATTACAGGTACCTCAGGTCTCACCCTAGCAGTTGAGACAAGCCACCCCAACCCACTTGGCGGCATAGTGTTAGCCTTGGCAGCATAAATCTCCCCAGATCTATCCAATGACTGTGAAGATTCTGAACCAATACGAGTCTCATAAGTGTCCAATATTACATAGAAACACACCAAAATAACATGAATCAATTATGCAATTTATTCATTTACAATAAATGTCAATAAGTACATCAATCTGATTGGAGCTAAGGGCATAACTGTGTAACATTTGTTAGGAAAATAATTAATTAAATAAAGAAAGAATTCAATAAATTAAGTAAATAGAAGTCTATGGATAATAATTTAGTTAATTTTGTAAAATAGATAAATCAATAATTAACTTTAACAATAAATAAATAAATATTCACTTGTGATTGGTGCAAGACTGGTCTAAGCTATCCAGAACCAAACCCACACCATTGACAATCGTAAATATTGGAATGGGTTGAATTAAATAAATAAAAATTTATGGAAAATAATTTATTTAATATATTAAAACAAATAAATGAATAATTTAATCTAGTGAAATAAATAAATAAAATTTTAGCTATTATTAGTACGACATGTACAGCCTATCCGGCACCAGAACTAATTCATTGGTAGCCTTAAAAAGTGAGAGAGAAAGAGAAATAATTTGTTCATAAATTAAATCTTTAATTAGTTGAATAGTTTAGTTAAGTAAATAAATAAAATCTATGGATAATAATTTACTAACATTTGGTAAAATAAATAAATATCCAAGCTATCTAGATCTAAACATAATCCGTTGGCAACCCTAAATATTTAACTCAGGGAGGGAGGGAGGGTGGGAAGGAGAGAGAGAGAGAGAGAGAGAGAGAGAGAGAGAAATAATTTCTTGATAAAGTAAATAATTTAGTAAATTCAATAAATATTTTTTTAATTAATAGCATAACTATATAAATAATTAGGTGAGAAAATGAGAGAAACAAAGAAAGAGAGGTAAGAAAGAGATTTCTAGTAATTAAATAATCTAGTAATTAAATCAACAAAATATTTTAACTTATTAATATAAGTATATAAATAATTAGGCAAGAAAATATGAGAGAATAGTTAGCTCTTTATTTATGGTATCATTGTAAATATTTACATGTTCAGCAACAAATATGGAAGAGAGATTTCTATAAAATGAGAGAGAAACAAAGAATAAAAATTTCATTATCGCAATCTGAGCTTTATATGATGGTCGGGCACAAGCTCAAAAGCTAGGCTTGATGGTTGGCCTAGGCTTAGACTTGGGCTTTAATAAGTTTTGTTAATATAATAGCAAAGCCCGACCTGAATGTGGCCTGATCAATGAAAAGGTGTAATCCCAACCGAAGCCTATCCTATTGATAGCCCTAAATATTAGGCTTGGGTTAGGGGAGAGTGAGAGAGAGAGAGAGAGAAAGAGAGAAATAACTTATTAGTTAAATGAATTGTTTAGTAAATTAAATAAATAAAATTTCATTTATTATTTGGACAGGACATGTACAACCTATCCTACAACTGACCAAACATATCGATTACCCTAAAAATAGGCTTTGGGGAGAGAGAAAAACAATTCGTTAGGAAAATAATTAATTAATTAAAGAATTTAGTAAATTAAGTAAATAGAAATCTATGAATAATAACTTACTTAATTTTGTAAAATAGATAAAACAATAATTAACTTTAACAAAAATAACTAAATAAATATTCACTAATTAGTGGTGCAAGACTGGTCCAAGCTATCTAGAACCAAACTCGCACCATTGGAAACCATAAATATTGGTCACAAGTTGAATTAAATAAATAATAATTTATGGAGAATAATTTATTTCATCTATTAAAACAAATAAATGAATAATTTAATTTAGTAAAGTAAATAAATAAAATTTTAGTTATTACTAGGACAAGACATGTATAGCCTATCCAACAACATAAACTAATCCATTAGACTTAAAAAGGGAGAGAGAAAGAGAAATACTTTGTACATAAATTAAATCATTAGTTAATTGAATAATTTAGTTAAGTAAAAAAGTAAAATCTGTGGATAATAATATACTAACTTTTGGTAAAATAAATAAATATCCAAGCTATCTATATCTAACCAAATCCGTTAACAACCCTAAATATTTAACTCGGGTAGGGAGAGAAACTTGTTTATAGAGTAAACAATTTAGTAAATTCAATAAATAACTTTTTTTAACTTAATAACATAACTATATAAATAATTGGGTAAGAAAATGAGAGAGAAACAAAGAATTTCCTCACCATTATGAGAACGTCGGGCTCATGCTCAAGATCTAGGCCCGAAGGTCGATCCAGACTCAGACTTGGGCTTAAATATATTCTATTGATATAAACGCAAATCCCAATCCAAACCTAACCAAACCCAATAATAATTTTAATCCCAAATGAGACCTAACCTACTAATAGCCCTAAATATTAGGCTCGGGGAGAGAGATTGAAATAACTTAATTTTTTAATAAATTATTAACTACTTGAACAATTTAGTAAATTAAAAATAGAAATCTATGGATAATATTTTACTTAATTTTGTAAAATAAACAAATCAATAATTTAATTTAATAAAATAACTAAATATTCATTTATTATTGGGTGTTGGGCTGAATCAAATAAATAAAAATTTATACATAATAGTTTATCTAATGTATTAAAATATATAAATGAATAATTTGGTTTAGTAAAATAAATAAATAAAAAGTCATTTATTATTGGGACAGGATAGGTACATATCCCACTAACTCGTTGATAGCCCAAAAAATAAGGATCTAGAGAGAGAGAGAGAGAGAGAGAGAAATAATTCGTTAATAGTATAATTTATTCATTAATTATATAATTTATTAAACTAAATAATAAAATCTGTAGATAAAGATTTAATTCATATAGTAAAATAATAAATAAATAAATAAATAAGTAAATATACAAACTATCTAAAACCAAGCCCAACTCATTGACAACCCAAAATAATGGACTTAGGGAGGGGGAGATAGAGGGAAATAATATGTTGATAAAATTAAATAAATAAAATTTTTAACTTACTAAATTAAATATATAAATTAACTGGTGAGGAAATGAGAGAGTACTAAAGAATAACAATTTTCTCGCTGGGCTCGACTCAAGAGATAGACCTGATGGTTGGGTTGGGCTTCAATATATTCTATTGATATAAAGACAAAGCCCTTCCCGAACATGCCACTACTTGTGAATAGGTTTAATCCCAACTCAGACCCTAACTAGTTCATAAATTATTAATTAATGGAATAAATTATTAAATTAAATAAATAGAAATCTATGGATAATAATTTACATAATTTTGTAAAATATATAAATGAATAATTTAATTTAATAAAATATAGAAAATATCCAAGCTACGTAGAACAAACCCCACCCATAGACAACCTTTAAATGTTGGACACAGAGCTGTAATAAAGAGGGAAATAATTAAATAATCTAGTAAATTAAATCAACAAAATCTTTCAACTTTTTAAAATAAGTATACAAATAATTAGGCAAAAAAATAAGAGAGAATAGTTAGCTCTTCATTAATGGCATCATTGTAAATAGTTATGGAAGGCTTTTAGAGAATTCATCATATGAAATTCCCTATCACATGCACTTATGTTTAATGGAGGGATTAAAAAACTGCAAAGAGCATTTCGGGCCATATAGCATTTATGCTGAATTGGGCTAAAGCAATTTTAACAGATTAAAACTGGGTTTTACAGATGTGGGCCGAATTGCATCTTGCAATTAACCATCAATACCTTGGCCTATATAGAAAGTTTTAGGGCTGAGAACAGCCCCCTATCGAACCATAGATTCGGTCCAACCAATTTGGTCCAATCTGGTTTGAATGGGTATAGGGTTTGATGTTTAATTCAAGAAGATGATCTGAAATTAAACAACTGACACAAGACAATCAATAATCAGTAGGAGGGCTATTCGTAAGACTGCTACCCTGCAAAACCATGGTTAGATCGTAGTATGCAATTTCCAGAAACTGCAAATCGTAGATGGCTGAACCCAAATCTGCGAAAATCTCTCCTCTGTGCTTTCTGCTTCATTTTCGAATGAAATAAAATAGAGAACCTATTTTCTATTAATATTACATCAGATTTAAATTCCTATACATTCCTTCTAAAATTAAAAAAAATAAAATTAATTACAGACCAAGAATGAAAAGAAAAATAAATCAGCAGGTGTGTAGATTTCTTACGCCAATAAAAGAATCAGATCTCCACCACGAACAACCCATAATCCAAGAATAATATATAGAACAATTCTAAATATAAATCATATTAAAAAATATTTAATTTCAGATCATTCGCCCAAAAACTGGGAACCAATTTCCCAGAAATACGTTAACTGCGCAAATCGGGTAGAACGCCTTCTGCCCATTTGCGCAGATCCAGAGCTGGTTTAATTCAGTTCAAGATTTGAACATAGCTTTGATACCACTAAAGGGATGAGAGATCCATCATATGAATGGCCGAGCCCTGCAGGAAGGTTGGGCAAAATTTCAAAAATTTCTCTCTCCCATCTGGGAATCGCATTCCCTATTTTAGAAAACTGTAGTTTTAAGGATCAATCATGAACCAAATCGGACCAAATCTGAAACCAAAAGGGAGGAGAGGGATATACCTAATACGAAGTAGCAATAACTCATAATGAAGGTGTTCACGCCCAAGGAGAAATCCAAAAACTGTTTCCACTGGAGATGACACTGTGTGAGGATCAGCAGGATCAACAGGACGACTCTTCAGCAAGAACCAAATTCTTCAGCAAGAATGGGGTAGGGGGTTGGTGAGCACGACTTCAAATTGCCTCTTCTACGAAGAAGCAATATCAAGAACAATTCTTGATCACTCCCACAAGTGGAGATCGAACTGGGTAGGGGCGGCAAGAACATGAGAGAACTCTGCAGACTGTTGTAATGTATGTTGTGTCTTTTGCATGCCCGCCCTGCTCTCTTATTTATAGCCTTAAAGAGACAACCTCCTAATCTGATTAGGAGTTTCCTAATCCAAATCTTTATTTGGATTTGGACTCTTTAAGTGATAAGGATAATCTCTTATCTTATCTACAGTTTAAGATCATCTTGATCCTAATCAAATTAGGAATTTCCTTATCCAAATCTTTATTTGGATCTCGACTCTTTAAGTGGATAAGGCTTATCCTCTTATCCTTATCTACTGATCCAAACACAGATTTCCCCTATTTAATTAATCTAATTAACTTACTTCGAATTGGGCTTTAGGCCCATTAAGTTTATATGCTCACTTAACCTCTTAACCTGCTGCCAGTTGGCTCTCCTTGTATGGCGTGGACCCAAACATTGATCTACACATCAGCCAGATGGGTTCAACCCAGCCTTTGTTACAACGCCTGGCTGAATTCACTGTAGGAGACAATGAACCCCTGAGTCCATCACCATGGGCTCTTAATGGGCCCAACATTTACACTAAATGGTCATTGGGTCCAGCCACCTTATGAAAACCCAAGAAATGTGGGCAGATGCAAGATTAGCCCATCAGGTATTACCCTCAATGGTCTTACATTTTGCAAAAATTTTGAAACCATAATATATATGTATATCTTTATATAAATATATTTTGCAAACAACAAATTTCAACGGTTGAAATCAATTGTCGGCAGTTTTAGATTTCCATCAGAGAGAGTGCATCCCCGATCATTCACTTTGTCCGACAAAGGGGCTGATCCTATCACTATGATCACCCACTCAGATGAATTCTCGGACTGTCCCAACATACCCAGGTTTTGACCCCCTCTAAGGATCTCACTGATTGGTATATCAAAGACAGTCCAATCCAACACCTAGTGCAGTATCATAATCGAGTTTAGGGGTCTGGTGTAACATTCAGGTTTTGCCCATCTATCTCCAAGGTTCAGGGCAATACTGGAATTTTGGTCCGTTCAGGGTTTCAAGAAAACCCATACTGCATGTACCTCAGGTCTCATCCTGGTAGCTAAGACAAGCCACCCCAACCAACTTGGCAGTACATTAGTGTCTGCCTTGGCAGGATGAATCTCCCCAGATCTATCTAAGGGTTGTGGAGATTCTAAACTAACACGAGTCTCATAAGTGTCCAGTTTAAGGGTATTACACAGAAACACACCCCAACCAACTTGGCAGTACGAGTCTCATAAGGTTTTGCCCATCTATCTCCAAGGTTCAGGGCAATACTGGAATTTTGGTCCGTTCAGGGTTTCAAGAAAACCCATACTGCATGTACCTCAGGTCTCATCCTGGTAGCTAAGACAAGCCACCCCAACCAACTTGGCAGTACATTAGTGTCTGCCTTGGCAGGATGAATCTCCCCAGATCTATCTAAGGGTTGTGGAGATTCTAAACTAACACGAGTCTCATAAGTGTCCAGTTTAAGGGTATTACACAGAAACACACCACAATGACATGACTCAATTATGTACTTTATTCATTTACAATAAATGTCAAAAGTTACATCAATCTGATTGGAGCTTAGGGCATAACTGTCTAACACAACATGCATCTATTCACATCACTTCCACCACAAATTCCACAACATAGCACCAACGCCTAAGACATGCATCTCGCAAACACCTGTCACTCATTTTTGGAATACCTCTTGTCTCTTCAAAGCATTACTGTGACACTTGTCACAAAGCCAAGCAAACTCGGCTACCGCTTTCTATCAGCCAGTCCAAGTCTTCTCAACCATTTCAATTAGTCCATTATGACATTTGGGGAGGCTATAAGACACCATCTCATAGTGAAGCCCGATACTTCCTTACATTGGTCGATGATTTTAGAAAATGTACTTGGGTTTATCTACTTTGTATTAAATCAGATGATGTATCTTTTCTACTTTTATTTTGTTCAATGATCCCTTGGTAGTTTGGATACACACTCAAAGTTCTTCGTTCAGATAATGGGTCTGAATTCCATTCACACCCCTTGCAAGAGTTTCTTGTTGCACAAGGGATTGAATTCCAACGTAGTTGTGTTGACACGCCTTAACAGAATGGGGTGAGTGCTCCATTCTATGCCGACATGCCTATATCATTTTGGGGTGCGTGCTTACAAACTACAGTTTACATTATCAACTACTTACCGACCCCTTTGCTCTCGAACAAGTCACCCTATGAAGTCTTGTTCCAAAAACCACCTTGTTATGATCACATGAAATCTTTTGGGTGTCTGTGCTATGCATAGGTTCACCCCAAACCTCATGATAAATTTGCTAGTAGAGCCATTTGATGTGCCTTTGTAGGATATCCCAATGGCCAAAAGGGATACAAATTATATGACCTTGAGTCACGCCAACTGTTTACTGAATGAGACGCTATACTTTATGAGTCTCAATTCCCTTTCAAGAACCAACAACCTCCCACCACCATCCTTGATCCATGCCTTTTCCCATCTCCTAACCTCACATTTGACGACACAGTTGTTCCACCACCTCCACAAATTGAAGTCTATCCCACTATCATGCAAACATTTGACCAAACACAACCCATTTCACTACCTAGTCCATCATCCATTGATCCCCAACCCATAAGCAACAATCAATCATCTAGGTGGTTGGGCGAAATTTCAAAAATTTCCTTTACCCTTCCGGGAATCGTATTCACAATTTTAAAAAAACTGCATTTTTCAAGAATCGTTCTTGCACCGAACTGGACCAGATCTAAAACCAAAAGAAAGGGAGAAGAATACCTGATATGGATTCCACATGTATAGTTCCCAAAGTGGGTGTTCACGCCCAAAGAGGGTACCAAAACCAGCCTCCACTGAAGATGGAGCAGCTTAGGGTGAAGCCGATTCAGCAACACAGTCCTATAGCAAGAACTACAACCCAACAACTTGGATCAAGCAAGGGGGATGAACACGAAATAAATCTAATGTTTTCTTGCAAAAATAAGATATCAGAATTGATCTCTATCAGTTCAAGGTCGAATTAGGGTTAGGGCGGCAAGAGCAGAAGGAGAGAGAAAACTGATAGAAGTGTATAAAAACTGGAGCAATTCACCCTCCTCTATTTAAATACCTTAAAGAGCAGCTCTCCTAATCCAATTAGGAGCTTCCTAATCCAAATCTTTATTTGGATCTAGACTCTTTAAGTGGATAAGACTTATCCTCTTATCCTATTTGCTAATCCAAGCCCATATTCATATCCAAATTCACCCATGTCACATGACTGCTTCAAGCTATCTTTGTATGGCGTGGGACCCCAACATTGACTTTACAAAAGCCCATTTGGGTTCAGCCTAGCTTTGGTGACAAAGCTTGGCCAAATTCACTGCTAAGCATAGTGAACCCCTGAGTCCATCGGTATGGGCTCTTAATGGGCCCAACATTTACACTAAATGGTCCTTGAGTCCAGCCATCTTATGAAGACCCAAGGACAATGGTCTTAAATGAGATTAGCCCATCAGGTATAACAGGCCTAAATGGTCTTATACTTAACCTCTTAGCCCTTAATGATCAAGCCCTATTCGACAAGAGAGGACCTCTCCATCGGCTGCAAGGTACAGTGTTGCACTCTCTGCTCGGATGGATCCTAGGAATTAAAACCTTTTTCTTAAAACATAATATATATATTATAAATATATTTTGCAAAACAAATCTCAATCAAGTTTGAAATCAACTGCCAGTAGTTTTGGTTTCCATTAGAGAGAGTGTAGTCCTAATCATTCACTTTGTCCGACAAAGGGGCTGATCCTATCACTATAATCACCCACTCGAATGAATTCTCAGACTTTCCCAATATACCCAGGTTTTGACCCTTCTAAGGATCTTATTGATTGGCATAACAAAGACAACCCAATCTGACACTTGGTGCAATACCATAATCGAGTCTAGGGGCTAAGTGTAACTTTCCAATCTCCAAGGTCTAGGGCATAACTAGAAAATGGTCTGGGTTCAGTGTTTCAAACAAACAAACACTACATGTGCTTTGGGTCTCACCCTGGCAGCTGAGACAAACCACCCCAACCAATTTGGCAGCACATTAGTGTCAACCTTGGCAGGATAAACTTCCCTAAGTCTATCCAACGGCTGAGAACATTCTAAACTAACACGAGTCTCATAAGTGCCCAGTTTAAGGGTAATTACACAGAAACATACCAAATATAACATGAATCAATTATATACTTTTATTCATTTACAATAAATGGATATGCACATCAATATGATTGGAGCTAAGGGCATATACTGTCTAACACTCCACAAATTGAAGTCCACCCACTATCATGCAAACATTTGACAAAACACAACCCATTTCACTACCCAATCCATCATCCGTTGACCTCCAATCCATAAGCAGCAATAAGCCATCTGCTGCATTGCCTAATACTATTAACATTTAGCATGATACTATAGGCACACTGTCCCGACCCAAGTGCTCAACCAGGCCCCCCACCCACCTCCAAGACTATGTCATTAACCTACCACCTTCTTTGGCACATTAGTCCACTTTTATTCACAAGACCCAGCTGTCTCTCCACAGATAGAATCTAAACCAACTACGGTCCCGTTTGGCGTGTCTTTTGGGGAAGATCTTCTAGTAGCTCTAACAGTCAAAAGATGCATTGAGCTTTTGCATGTTGATCTAAGCAGCCTGAAACACGTTTGGCAGACGTGAGTCTTTTCGTGCGAGAATAAAACGTAAAATACACGAGAAGCTTCATTTGGAGTTTCCTGAAATCAGCCCAAAGTGGGCTTTTCACATTTTTCGGCGTTCCGTCTTTTGGCGGCTAGATCTTCTATGTGCCAAATAGAAATAAACCGAAAATTAGTCTTCTCGACTTGTAAATAGCCAAAAGACCGCGTGGAAAGATGCGCCAAATGGGCCTTACATTTACTCAAGCCAATAGTGATCCCCGATGGCATCAAGCCATGGTAGATGAAGTCTCAGCCCTAGAGCGCAACAATACTTGGATTCTTGTGGACTTACCTCTAGGAAAGCAACCAATTGGTTCAAAATGGGTCTATAAAATCAAATACAAAGTGGATGGCTCCATCGAGAGGTTCAAAGCTTGTCTTGTGGCCAAGGGCTATACCTAGGTTGAAGGATTGGATTACCATGACACTTTTGCCTCAATAGCAAAATTAATCATAGTGTGGTGTCTCTTGGCAATGGCTGCAATAAGAAATTGAGAAATTCATCAATTTATGTTAATAATGCTTTTCTACACGGTGAAGTTCATAAAGAAGTATACATGACTATTCCTCAAGGATTTGCCCGTGAAGAAAAACACAGAGTTTGCAAATTGCAAAAATCCCTCTATGTCCTTAAACAAGCCTTCCCACATGTGGTTTGAAAAATTTACTCAAGCCCTTCTCCCTTTGGGCTTCAAGAAATCTCATAACGACTATTCTCTCTTTACATTGACATCGGGTGACTCCTTTATAGTCACACTAGTCTATGTTGATGACGTTCTCCTTGCTAGAAACAATTCTATATGCATCACAACACTCAAGAAGATCATAGATGACAAGTTTAAAATCAAGGATCTTGGCCCCCAAAATATTTTTTGGGCTCCTTGCTTTAAATGATTCTATACGCATCACAACACTCAAGAAGATCATGGATGACAAGTTTAAAATCAAAGATCTTGGCCCCCCAAAATATTTTTTGGGCCTTGAAGTCCACTATTCTATTGAAGGCATGTTTCTCAGTCAATATAAATACATAACTGATATTCTTCTTGATACTGGGATGCAAGACTGCAAACCTTCATCAACACCCATGGAGGCCAAATGCCATTTTGATGACACTTCTAGCCCCATCTTGTCCGATCCATCACCATATCGAAGACTGGGTGGGCCGCTTAGTTTACTTCACAGTCACCAGGCTCAACCTCTCATTTGCTGTAAACAGCCTCAATCAACATATGCATGAACCTCGCCAAGAGCACCTTGACGCTGCCTTACATGTTGTTCGATATCTCAAAGGCACTCCATTGCATGGCATATCTCTTCTGAGCAACAACAACCTTATTCTCAATAGATACACCGATTCTGACTGGGCTAGTTGTCCTGTCATCCGACGATCAACCACTGGCTACATCACCTTACTCGGCTCGTCTCCTCTATCTTGGAAAACCAAGAAGCAACTAATTGTTTCTCGCTCCTCGGCAGGCAATGGCCTCCGTCACAGTTGAATTAGTTTGGCTTCGACGTCTCTTAATTGATCTCACCATTCAACTTTCGTCACATATGCAATTACATTGTGACAGCAAAGCATCACTTCACATAGCAGTAATCCGGTTTTTCATGAAAGAATGAAACACATTGAAATTGAATGTCATTTTGTTCGTGAACAAGTGCAAAATTGCTCTTTACAAACTCATCACTTATCGAGCTCTTCTCAGCCAACTGATCTTCTCACAAAGGCTCGTCTCGCAGAAAAAATTCACCATCTCCTCTCCAAGTTGGGTGTTTTGATGCCTTCCGACGCTCCAACTTGAAGGGGGTGTTAGGATTAGAGTCTCAGGCCCACGTGCAGTTTAACCGCTTGGCGCACTTGTAGTCCAGTCAGATGACTTGTTACACCACAACCGAGACTATCTTTGTAATTATAAATACTAGTTGAAACTCAATAAGAAGAATATAGAAGTTCTCCGTTCTCGGCACCACCTTACATTCGGTAACAAGGCATGTAATAAATCTTGAAAAGCTTTATATAAACAATCAATAACCTCAGTAAGTGGGGGATCATGAGTAAATACAACACACTTGTCGACTATTTGCAAATTCTTCTCTAAAGCAACATGAAGGGAGCATTGGTGCTGATCTCATCCTTCAGGCCTTTGATACTGCACATACGATATGTTCCCTACTATCTATGCATCTCTACCCTGAGGTGTCCGATTTCTCTTTGCTTTGAAAGCAAGTGAAACAAGGATAACACAGGGAAGCAGTGCATAACATATTACCTCCCTACTAACATCTTTACTGTGGGGAATGTGTTACCAACAAGCAACTGTGGCAAAACAAATATCATGCAAAAGTTTCTTATCCAACCAATTGGATACGTTTTAGTTGGGGCGGTGCTCATAGGGTGTTCATGGATTTGGCCGTAAGTTGCTCTAGAGGGTTGTGTTGCAACTGAAGCTCTAACATTCACAGAAAGTCTAACCGTGGGCAGGTTTTGCTAACAAGTTTAGCCAAACCATTATAGCTCGGAACAAAATATAATATACACATATCTCCGTTTAAATGATCAAGAATATGTTCTGTTGGCCCACTCAATTTGGTGGGATTGGGATTCTTAGTATTGAACGTGGTAGTTATAGAATGTGGTGTATTAAATGAATCTCTATTATACTCAATGAATTGACGCCAAGGAAACAAAATATCTAGATATCAGCAAGAATTACTCAAAAAAAAACACCTTAACATCATCTATGAATCCCAATTGAAGAAGATGGAACTTTTCAGTTGTAAATAGTAATAGGGTTTTCTCTTACCTGGACCCACGCATCTGAAAGATAAAATTTTCAGTCGAAGAATGAAAATAGAATCTAGTGCATTGGAACTTGATCTGGTAAGGGTTCGCTTGCCCCGAAAGAGAATGGAAACCGCATGAAGATGGGTACGGGTCCTTTGTGCTGTTAAATCCCATAATCTTGGGACTTTGTCGACATGTTTGACTGAGCTTCTAGTAACATGAAGTGGAATTGTTCTTTGCCTGCGATTAGGGGTGTCAATTGGACTGGATTTGGTCCAATCCAATCCAGTCCAATGTAAGTCTATTACAAATGGATCAGGTCCAATCCAATTCATAAATATTTTGGACCAGTCCAATTCAATGCTTGGACTGTCCAATCTCTTTAAATTCGTTTTGATTTAGAAGGGTTTCAACCAAAATCTGATACATTAACACCTATATTCTTATCTTATATCTATGGACCAGATATTGGCTTAATCCAACCTAATCCAATATAAATTTATTACGGATGGACCGGGTCCATTTCAATCTAATAAATATTTTGGTCTGGATTGGTCCAATCCAATATGTCTTATTGGTCCATCCAATCCGTCTAAATTGATTTTGAACTGAATGGGGTCCAATCCAAAATTGGTCCATTGACACCCTTACTTGTGACTCTCGTTCAATGCCAATGATGATCTCGTCCTAGGGTGTGATTTTGTTCAATGTTGATGGGTTCTAATTTGAGCCTAATTGATTACCCTGATCCAATCAGTAAACAAGTTGCGGCACTTAACACAAACCGCTTTTCTTTGCGTAAGATGCCCACCACTCTCAATAGAGAGGAAAGGATGATCTGAGACAGGATTAAATAGTGAGTCGGCAATGACAAGTTTCCCCCAAAACTGCAATTGAAGAATTCTACAGCAAACAAACAGAGAGGATGGAGAACTCCATAGATGCTAGTGGCTGATATGAAAATCAATAAAAACAATTCATTGTACTTTTGCCGCCTCCATAGATGGAACATAAGTGGCTGGTCAAGCTTCCGAAGGTTCGAAGAGGATGACAAGGAAGAGAAGAGATGAGGGTGAATAATGGTTGTAGAGGACAATAGGAGAAAAGTAGAGAAGTGTGCGAGAGACATTTCCTATTAGAAAAGGGGAGAGTTGTTCCATTTTTTAAAGAGAAGCCCCAAGGCTGTAAGGAAAATGATCTAAGAAAAAACATTTCCTATTAGGAAATGAGATCTTTATCTTTATGTCGGCTATTAAGGGAACACCATTAGGATTTCACATGTCTAGTGAGATCGTTTAAAGACAGTTTCCTTTCTCCTAAGGATTATTGTGTGGTACGTGTAGGCTACATCCCTTTACGATTTTTCCTATGGTCACATGTTAAGAACAAGATTTGAATATGACTGGCGTGCTCGGGCATTTGCTCAATCGCCTTCGAGATGCCTTATCATAACTCATTGTGCTCAGAAGGAATGCTAATCTCCCATATGCAGATATCGCCGGCCTCGAGGTCTATCTGCCATTCTTTACAACGTGAATTATCATTTCATATTCATCACAAAGTGCTATTAGTGTATTGAGTTTGTCTTAGATTGACGATGTCATTTTATATTCATTGCAAGTCTTAGGCAACGCTCATTGTTCATTGCAGGTCCCATGAGGTTTTCTTGCTCATCGCAGGCCTTAAATGGCTATTTGTGCTCATTGCAGATGTATGAGCTTTCCATCATTTTAATAGTGTTTTTGTACCATTGCAGGAGTATCCTGATCGGGATTCCTCCATATGGCTTTTCCTTTGACGTCTTCATCGTAATCCCAATGATGGTAAACTACAAGTATTTACCCCATGCATGTAAGATACTAAAATATTATCAAATAATTTCCAGGCGTTGGACCCAAGGCTTGTTTGTCCTGGGCACAGACTGCATTCTGTGCTGACTTGATATTGGTCCCGGCCAAGCTGGGTTTGACAGAAATGCGACCGCCCAAGCCGGAAAATTAAGTGGTTAGGCCAGGCTGGATGGGTATGGTGAGTTTCTAACAAAACTCTTATTTATTTATTTATTTTTTGATTTGATAATTTTTCAATAGAAGTACCACATTATTTATTATCATTGAAGGGATATCCTTCCAAGAATTATCCTGCATGTGAAGTTCGCCGCTTATGACAATTAGCCTATTCTCCTTGTTTTCCTTCTTTACTTTTTATGCAACCAAATTAAAGGGAGAATTTATAAACCACTTTCCAACTGAAAACTGTGCAACTTTTCTGTGGTATTACCAGAAAACAAGCACAAATATCTATAAATGTATGTTTTTGTATTAGAATTACAAGCCTGTTACAACACAAAAATTGGGGCGGAGGTAAAAAGATGAGAACACCTTCGTATTCTAGGGAGGCCCATTGGATCTCCAATCGGAAGTTGTTTGCATTAGGATACATTTAATTCCATCTGTGAGACTCACTTGATGATGGCAGGTTTGTTTGAATGTACTTTGGATCTGGTCACTCTCTTTTGCTTGCTGGTTAGTGCATACATCTTCACGGCAAATAACTCTTCAGGAAATCCCTTTTGATCCTGAAAAACAAAATTAATATTAAAAGAAGCAAAGACAACAAAATTACAAAACAGAGGTTCAGATGGCAAAACTACTGCAGAAACAGCAGCTAGAGTTTTCAGAGGGAAAAGTTGTGGGTCATAGAATGTGGTTCATTGGGGGTAGGGGTGTCAATGGGCCGGTTTTGGGTTGGACCCCATCCAAATCAAAATCAATATGGACGGATTGGATGGACTAACAAGACATACTGAATTGGACCACTTCAGACTTGATGGTCCAAAGTGTTTATTGGATTGGATTGGACTTGGTCCACCTGTGATGGATTTATATTGGAATTTGGATTGGGTCGGATAGAACCATTATTCGGTCCATTGATAGAAAATAAGAATGTGTCAATGGACCAGGTTAGGGTTGGAACCAATCTAAATTAAAACCAATCCGAACAGATTGGATGGTCCAGACATTGAATTGGACTGGTCCAAAATTGTCCAGATTGGATTGGATTGGACCTAGTCCATCTGTAATGGACTCATATTGGACAATCCAGTTGGATGGTCCAGACATTGAATTGGACTCATATTGGACTGGATTGTCCAATTGACACCCCTAATTGGAGGAAGGAGTATCTTAATTTTACTAAATGGGTATTGAAGAAATAGTTGGTTAGCCACGAGTGTGGGGTTCCATACCCACACTCAGGCTCTAGTGTGTGTGGTTCCGTACCCACACCTAGTTGTTTCTAATTTCTTTTATTAGTAGTTTCTAATTTCTTTTTAGTAGTTCTAATTTCTGTTAAGTTGGGCCAGCTGGCCTTATTGTTTCTAATTTTTGTTTATTTCCTATTCTTGTAAGGATCCTAAAAGCTATAAATAAAGGAGTGTATCGGGGAGCAGATCATTCACCATTGAACCCCTTCTTTCTTTTCTCTTCTCTCTCTCTCTCTCTCTCTCTTTTCTTCTCTTCAAACCTGTAATACAGTAAACAATTCTTCTTCTACTTTGAAGTTGGTATCGGAGCCTTAGATCTAGGGTTTCTCATGTGGATTTAATTCAGCCAATCACATGAGAATTGTTTAGGGCTGAAAGTTCAGAAAGATCCTTATTTCGGTTGATTCTTGGAGGTTGCAAGAAGGCTTTAGCAGCTGTCCTAAGATTGAAGAGAGCTTCTTGTAATTAGGAAGAATCAAGTAGGAATTGAGTGATCAAGATCAATTCTTGATCAAGATTGGAGGTGCCAATCAGTTTTTTTTCTTGGCTCTTTGATCAAGATTTAGGATGCTAACAGTAATCGATTGATCAAGTTTGAAGTCTGAAAGTAGCAATCAGTTTTCTTGGCTTTTTTCCTCATAAAGTAAGTACATTTTCCTGAGATTGATACTCAAAAGGACTTTGTTATTCATTCAAAGAGGTACAGATAGAAAATCTCAGGACTGATATCAATCCCAGGATAGTAGTTGACTGTTATCTAACTGCAAAATCATTGTCCTAGGTCGGCTGTTATCAGCCTTGAAATACAGTTTTTTCTTGTCACAGTAGTTTAAAGCCTCTTCTTAACTTAGAATGGAGTACAAGAACCAAGGGGAATGTGCTTTTGGGACTGGTGGTTCAAGTAACATGACTGAAAACACCTTTCAGCTTACAACTGTTAAGTTTGATGGATCAAACTACTTGGAATGGGCCCGATCAGCCACGATGGCTATTGGGGGTAGAGGAAAATTGAACTTCTTGCTAGGGGATGTGAAGGAACCCTCCAAGGAGGACCCTACTTATGCTAAGTGGGTCCAAGAAAATTTTTTGGTGATGACATGACTGTGCAACTCTATGCAGCCACACATCAGCCAAAACTATTTGTGGACCAAAACAGCTAAAGAAATATGGGATGTGATGAAGGAAACTTACTCTCAGCCTCTTAATGTTGCTAGGGCTTATGAGCTAAAATGTGAGGTTAAAAATCTAAGGCAAGAAGAGAAGCAGGTCTCTGTTTACTTTTCAACCTTAAAATCCCTGTGGTATGAAATTAACCATCTTGAAACAATTGAGTGGGAGATCAGAAAGATGCACAAACATATAAAAAACAGGTTGAAACTAATAGAGTTTTTGAGTTCCTAGCTAGTCTGAACTCTGAATGTGACATTGTGAGACAACAGTTGTTGACAAGAGATAGTGTGACTTTATCACAAGCCTATTCCCTAGTGCATAGTGAAGAAACCAGGAGAAAGGTTATGTTGCAGCAACAACCCTCCAAATCAGCCTTGGTAGCAGTTAGCACTTAGTATGTGAACACTGCAAGAAACCTAAACATACTAAGGACACCTATTGGAAGTTGCACCCTCATCTAGTTCCAGCAAAGCTCAAAAATAAGAAAGGGAATGCTAATATGACTGTCAACACTAATTATTAAATAAATATATATATATATATGGCTGTCAACACTGATAGTACAACTTCATCAGGCACAAGAGGCACTCCTCTAGATACCCTAGCTGCAGTCCGAGCTGCTCTGACTCAATAAGAAAATGAATTTAACAATTCAACTCAACCTACATCAGCTCAACAGCCTACTTCAGCCATTGCTCATAGTACTAGAGCTACTGCTTGTCATGCTTCTGTCCTAGGTAATACTAGACCTTTCTGGGTAATAGATTTAGGTGCTTCAGATCATATGACTTGCATATCTACTCTATTTAGCACCTATTGTTTATCCTTTGGGAGAGACAAAGTTTCTATTGTTGATGGCTCTCTAGTACCAAATTCTGGCAAGGGAGACATCAGTGAAGGGGATGAGAGATCCATCCCATGGACGCCCAAGGATTGCGGAATAAGGGGCGAATTTCAAAAATTTTTCTCTCCCTTCAACTGGGAATCACATTCCCTATTTAGAAAATCATATTTTTAAGGATCATTCTTGAACCTTAAACTGAACCAGATCTGAACCAAAAGGAGTAAGAGAGAATTATACCTGATACGGAGAAGTAATATCTCCCAACGAAGGTGTTCACGCCCAAGGAAGGATCCAAAGACTGCTCCCACTAAAGATGGCGCAGTGCAAGATGGAGCAGAATCAATAGTGTTCTTCCCCAAGAACTCTGTCCTTCGCAAGAATCAGTAGAATGGTACATGAGCACAGCTTCCTTTCAATCCTTTCTCAAAGAACTGATGTCAAGATCCAATCTTGACTTCTCCCACAACTGGAGATCGAACTGGCAAATAGGGCGGCAAGAACAGGGAGGCGGCAAGAGAATATTCGCAGGGTGCAGAATTCTCTCTTCTTGATTTCAGCACTAAAGAAAATCTGATGATGTGTCTAAAGGCTGCCGCCCCCTTCTTTTTTTTTTAACCTAGAAAGATCAGCTCCTAATCTCATTAGGAGCTGCTTATCCAAATCATATTTGGATCAGCCTTCTCTTCAGGTGATAAGGATAAACCCTTATCTTATCTGCAGATTAGATTAGCTTTCTCCTAATCTCATTAGGAGGTTTCTAAATCTGAATCACATTCAGATCTGGACTCTCTGAGTGGATAGGGTCAAGACCCTATCCTATCTGCTAATCCATCTCAGAATTCGCCCCATTATTAACCAAATAAATAGCCCAGTTCGAAATGGGCTTTAGGCCCATTAAGCTTATGTGCTCACTTGTCCTTCCTAACTGCTGCCCAGTTGGGTTTCCTTGTATGGCGTGGGACCCAAGCAATAATCTACACATCAGCCACATGAGTTCGGCCCAGCCTTTGTTACAAGGCCTGGCCGAATACACTGTTAAAGACAGTGCACCCCCTGAAACCCATCGAATGGGCTCTATGGGCCCAATACTTACCCTAAGTGGTCCTTGGGCCAAGCCACCTTGTAACACCCAAGGACTGTGGGCAGATGCAAGATTAGCCCATCAGGTATTATCCTCAATGGTCTTACACTTAACCTCTCAGCCCATAATGATCATACACTGCCCGACAAGAGATGACCTCTCCCTTGGCTGCAAGGAACAGTGTTGCACTCTCTACTTATATGGATCCCGGGAATTAAAACCTTCTTGCAAACATTTTAGAAACCATAATATATATACTTTTATATCTCATATAAAATATACTTTGCAAAACAAATCTCAACGGTTGAAATCGGTTGCCGGCAGTCTTGGTTTCCATCAGTGAGAGTGCATCCCCGATCATTACCTTTGTCCGACAAAGGAGCTGATCCTGTCACTATGATCACCCACTCAGATGAATTCTCGGACAGTCCCAACATACCCAGGTTTTGACTCCCGCTAAGGATCTCACTGATTGGTACATCAAAAACAGCCCAATCCGACACCTAGTGCAGTATCATAATCGAGTCTAGGGGTCGGGTGTAACTTTCTAGTTTTGCCCATCAATCTCTAAGGTCCAGGGCAATACTGAAAATCTGGTCCAGTTCAAAGATTCAATTAATCCTACACTGTATGTGCTTAGGGTCTCACCCTGGTAGCTGAGACAGGCCACCCCAACCGACTTGGTGGCACCACAGTGTCAGCCTTGTCAGGATAGGTCTCCCCAGACCGACCCACTGGCTGTGAACATTCTAAACTAACACGAGTCTCATTAAGTGTCCAGTTTATGGGTAATACATAGAAACATACCAAGGGAACATGAATCAAATATGCACTTTTATTCATTTACAATAAACTCATAAAGTACATCATTCTGATTGAAGCTAAGGGCATATAAAACTGTCTAACAATCAGATTATCAGATAACATCACCCTATCCTCAGCTTTGCATGTTCCCAAGCTTAGTGCTAACTTACTTTCAGTTAGTAGTATTACTAAAAATCAAAACTATTCGGTAACTTTTTTCCCTGATCAGTGTATTTTTCAGGATCTGGAAACGAAGAAGGTGGTTGGGATTGGCCGTGAGATGAATGGAGTCTATCTGTTGGAACATTCATAAGGAGAGCAGAGTGAAGCAGGGAAATTGTTTGTTTCTCAGTCTTGTAGTAAGATTATGCTTTGGTACAACCGCTTAGGTCATTTATCTTTTGGGTCTTTAAAGAGTCTTTTTCCAAACTTTAAAGAGTCTGGGTTAAAATCTGAGAGTTGTGAACTTGCAAAACATAGTAGATCATCTTATCCTTTAAGTAATAAAAGAAGCAACCTTCCTTTTGAGATTGTGCATACCGATGTTTGGGGGCCCTACTATACTCCCACCATGGGGGGCTACAGATATTTCTTATTATTTGTTGATGACTATACTCGTTTTTCATAGGTCTATCTTATGCACTGTCGAGATGAGGTTCCCCTCTGACCCAAGCTTTCCATCAGATGATCCTCACTCAATTTGAAATCAAGATCAAGATTCTTAAATCTGATAATGCCAAGGAATACTTTGCAAAACCTTTGGCATCCTATCTCCTTTATCATGGGATCATTCATCAGAGCACCTATTGTCGCACACCTTAGCAAAACAGGGTTGCTGAGAGAAAAAACAAACATATTTTAGAGGTAGCCAGAAGCATAATGCTCAAATCTAATGTTCCCATACGCTTCTAGGGAGATGCAATCCGTACAGCCATATACCTCATTATCAGGGTTCCTTCATGGGTCCTAAACATACAAACCCCGTTCAGTCTTCTATATTCAGATAAGGACCTATTCACTATTCCCCTCAAAACTTTTGGGTGTACTTGTTTTGTTCAAATCCTTGGACCTCATCTTTCCAGGTGATTCCAAAGCCACTAAGTGTATTTTCCTTGGGTATGCACAAAATCAAAAGGGATATTGCTATTATGAGCCAATTTCAGGGAAGCGCTTTGTGTCCATGGATGCCACCTTCTTTGAGGATATGCCCTACTATCATAAGGCTTCTCCTCAGGGGGAGAATAATGAAGAAGGGATTTCAGTTTTAGCTCCAAGAGTTCCTTTACCTGTCCCGGTTACTGAGGGGGAGAGTTGTGAAGAATGTTATCAAAAATGCAGGGAGTTGAGGGTGTATTACAGAAAGTGGTGGAGGCAAGTTGATTCTCATACTCAACAGCAATTCAGGCCAGTCCCAACATCTTCTACAACTCCAAATCCAGACACTACTGCTCCCGCTGTTGATCCCACTGTTACATAGGTTCAGCCTTCATCAACAGATGACCTTGATCTTCCAATTGCTATTCGTAAAGGGAAGTGCCATTGCACCTCATCCACTGCCCATTGCATCTCCAAGTTCCTTTCCTATAATTGTCTCTCAGAATCCTATAGATCTTACTTGGCATCTATTTCTTCTATTCCTATACCCAAAAAAGTGCAAGAACCTCTTTTGATACTTGAATGGAAGGAAGCAATAAAAGTAGGGATGGATGCTCCATAGTTGTCAAGGCTACGCCTAGGCGCCTTGCCTAATCACCAAGCAGCTTTGTACTATGTATTGTAAAATACTTTTTTATTCTTTATTTTTTAACATTATAATTTTAAAATAGGCATAGTTAAACTAAAATATTCATTTTGTGTGTTTATATACTAATTTGTTTTTATTATTTTCTTATCTGTTAAGATTTAATCAATACAAACATTGCTAAATGCTGTATTGAACCCTCAGACTTTAAAACGTGAACCAATATGTAAGGAAGAACTTAAAATTTTGTCTAATCAACATATTTTCTATACTTTAACATGAACTCTATACTTTTCTTATGAAAATTATGAATAATTATTAAGGAAATATGGCTATGGTACCTAGGGAACTACCCTAGGATCTATGTTTTGTATATAACAAAATCCGTCGCCTAGGAGACTAGACGACAAGGTGCCCCCTAACTAGAGGTGGATTCGAGCCGAGCCGAGCCGAGCCGAGCTGAATAGTACTAGGCTCGAGCTTGGCTCAAGACTATTCTACAAAGCTCAAGCTCGAGCTCGGCTTGAGTCAAGAGTTTATAAGCTAGAGCTCGGCTCAGCTCGGCTTATATTTTATAAAAATATTTAGAAAAAATATTTTATAAAAATAAAAATTATATATAAATTTTTTTATTATATATATATTCGAGCCGGCTCGCGAGCCTTAGCCAAGCTCTAGTAGGCTCGAGCTCGAGCTCGAGCTAAGCTGAATCCGAGCCGAGCCGAGCTCGAGCAGCTCGTGAAAAGCTTGGCTCGTTGCCACCCCTACCCCTAACGCCCAGCCTCGCCTTAGCGCCTTGAAAACTATGGGATGCTCTTGTCAAGAACACATAGGAACTAATTAACTAGCCTGAAGGGAAGAAACCTGTTGGATACAAATGAGTGTTTACTGTGAAATATAATGTTGATGGTACTGTAGAGAGGTATAAGGCCAGATTGGTTGCAAAGGGATTCACACAAACTTATGGCATAGACTATATAAAAACCTTTGCACTTAATGCAAAAATGAACACTACCAAAGTTCTTTTATCCGTTGCTGCAAATTTCTCATGGCCACTATTTCAGTTGGATGTTAAGAATGCTTTTCTCACTAGAGACTTGCAAGAGGAAGTATACATGGAGTTACCCCCTAGTTTTTATAGTAGAGAAGCAGGAAAGAAAGTTTGCCTTTTGAAAAAGGCCTTGTACGGGCTGAAACAATGCCTGAGAGCTTGGTTTGATAGGTTTAGACTAGCTTTGGGCAAATTCAAATACATACAGGCTCAGTCAGATCACACCCTCTTCTTTAAGAAGACAGGTCATTCCCTGACTCTACTTGCAGTCTATGCAAATGACATTGTGATAACAGGAAGTGACACTAGTGAAGTTGAAACCCTTAAACAACACCTTCGTAAGGAATTTGAAGTAAAAGACCTAGGAAAGTTACACTATTTCCTAGGAATTGAGGTAGCTCGATCTAAGCATGGCATTTTCATCTCCCAAAGGAGGTATGTTCTAGACTTATTGGAAAAAACTGACAAGTTAGGAGTGAAACGCTGATACTCCCATTGAGCCTAACCATAAGATAAGTGCAGAAAGTGGAGAACTCCTTGAGGACAGGGCTATGTACCAAAGGCTGGTTGGGAAACTTCTTTATCTCTGTCTAACCCGACCAGATATTTCTTATGCCGTCAGTGTTATCAGTCAGTACATGCATTCTCCTAGGACCACCCATCTCCTTGCAGTAGAAAGGATCCTTGCCTACTTAAAGAGATGTCGAGGGAGAGGTATACTCTACAAGAATAATGGTCATATGAAAATAGAAGTTTATATAGATGCGGATTGGGCTGGATGTGTTGATGATAGGAAGTCCACCTCTGGATATTGTGCATTTGTGGGGGGAAATCTTGTTTCCTAGAGAAGCAAGAAACAAAATGTTGTTGCTCGCTCTAGTGCAAAAGTGGAATACAGATCCATGGCCAACGGTGTTGCAGAAGTGTTATTGTTGAGATCCTGACTTAATGAGTTGGAGGTTGGTTATGTGATAATCAAGTTGCAATTAATATTGCCCACAACCCAATACAACATGACAAGACTAAGCATATCGAGGTTGACAGACATTTTATCCAAGAGCGAATTGCATATCAAAAAGTATGCCTTCCTTACATTGCCTCAGACATGCAGTTAGTTGATCTCTTCACCAAAGCAGTCACAAAAGGCAAATTGGAGACAGATCTACGCAAGTTGGGCATGACAAATATCTCCTCCCAACTTGAGGGGGAGTGAAGAAATAGTTGGCTAGCCATGAGTGTGGGGTTCCATACCCACACTCAGGCTCTAGTGTGTGTGGTTTCATGCCCACACCTAGTTGTTTCTAATTTCTTTTATTAGTAGTTTCTAATTTCTTTTTAGTAATTCTAATTTCTTTAGTTTCTAATTTCTGTTATTAGAAGTTTCTAATTTCTGTTATTAGAAGTTTCTAATTTCTATTAAGTTGGGCCAGCTGGCCTTATTGTTTCTAATTTTTGTTTATTTCCTATTCTTGTAAGGATCCTAAAAGCTATAAATAAAGGAGTGTATGGGGCAGCAGATCATTCACCACTGAACCCCTTCTTTCTTTTCTCCTCTTCATTTTTTTTTCTCTCTCTCTCTCTCTTTCTCTCTTTTCTTCTCTTCAAACCTGTAATACAATAAACAGTTCTTCTTCTTTCAAGTGGTATATAAGAAAGGCCAGGCTAATTGAATAACACATCATTTTCAGCATCTAAAGGTCATTACCCAATACTAATCCCAGCCATCTGGGGTCTTGGGAGAGGTGGATTGGATATGGACCTATAACCTTTGGCATTTCTAGGATCTATGCTATGATATTTTTAAAAGCTTCAAGGCTAAGTAAGAAATTGATTCTCCTTAGATCACATAGACATTGCACCATTCCATCATTCTCTTGCCTTTTCATTAGGATTTACTTGTCAATAAATGGATAAAAGAATAGAGAACATAGACCACGGTTCAATGGCCCATTGAAATATTAACCTTTGATTTGTAGAGATGCAGACCACATTGGTTGAAAAGTTCCTTGAAGTATAAGTCAGATCTCGTAATGCTTTGGTCATCCTTGTCCAACACAAATCCTGCAAAAGTGTGTTCATTAGTCAAAATAATTATGGGTTTTCAACAGCTCAGAAGATGATTTCCTTTTTTCTGGTTTTCTTTTTAATGTTTTACAGAATGTTTCAGTTCAGCAAACCCCAAAACTGGGTTAAAATAGCTATATCTAGTAGAATTTTTGTTAATTTCCTTCTCTTATTTTAGTTTTTCATTCATAACTCCAACAAGAAAGATGAGCTAAAATTTATTATAGTTTAATGGTTGAAAATAACAGCAATACATCCAAAACATCTTCTATATTATGTCTAGTTCCCCTTTAATGGGTGGGTGGGGATGGGGAAGCTCTAGCGATAAATGTCCAAAATAAAATCAGCAGTGAGACTGAGACATTAGCTTTCACATTACTTTGAATTGAGATGTTTAAAAAATTCCCATAAAATTTGTTTTATTTATTTACTTTTATTGTTCCATCTATAAGAGCATGGACTTATGAAAGTCCACAGTAAAGCACAAATAATGCAGAAGTCACATTTTTGTTAATATAAAGCATGCAAAATTCAGCTATCCTGTGCAAAAGCCAGCAGCTTCCCGTATATCAGATGTGTGGGCGTAGGAAAGGATACTTGTATGACCCATATGACCCTTTTACAACTAATAGGGCTGACGTGGTGTGACCAACTCACCAATTCTCCTAGTTGTGCACACGCTCATTGTGATTTGTAAAAGGAACTAAGAAAAGAAAAAATCAGTAAACTAAAATATAAAATAGAAACCCTTCCCAATCTAGAAGGTTCCATATCATATCAGTTATGTTGTCAGGGGTATTTTTGTGAATGTTTCAGGTGCAAGGGGGTTTGCCGTTATATTCCTTTCTTTCAAGGATCACTCTGTAATAATTTACTTTTATAAATAAAACAGGGTTAAGTGGGTGCTACTATTAACCCATTCAACTTCTCTGTTTTATTTATAAAAGTAAAACAGGGTTAAGTGGGTGCAAGGGGGTTTGCCGTTATATTCCTTGATCTGATCGCTACATCCAAGCTTCTTCTTTTCCTTCCTTGGTGTAGGACCAAGTATTTTTTTTTCCTATTTCCAGGTTGATCCTCAAGTGACCTAAGCATGTAAGAGGACTACACAAGTTATATAAGGAAAGTTCTTTCCTGTTTTTTTTGGTCTGGACTATGTTTGGAGATTGGTTGAAGGCTGTTTATGCTCAAGGTTATTGAACTTGACCGGAAGGTGTTTATTATTAGAATTTTTTTTTCAAGTGACCAGCTTTATGTTTCTTGTTTGCCAAGTGAAAACCAAAGGGTTGTTTGCATGTCAACCAGTGATAGTGGTTGTTGCAGCTTGGACTGTTATAATTGTATGATTATAACAGCCCATCCTAGTCCAGTTTTCATGCTGTTACCTTGGACTGTTATAATCGTGTGATTGTGTGTGCCCAGAAAAAGTTTGTTTTTTGACCTTTTTGGGAGTTTGGATTATCTAATAGTTGTGTTTCAGCAATGTCCTCAGAGAGTTGTCATTTCAAACTCTTCTGGTGAGCTTGTTAGTTCCAGTGGTGGGATGCACAATGTTGGTTTTCCTGTATCCATTGTTCTTCTTGATGGACTAAATTACTTGGAATGATCCAAGGGTGTGAAGATGTTTCTTGGAGCCAAAGGTTAGTTGGGATACCCCACTAGCAAGACTAAGAAGCCTATTAGTGGAGTATGAGAAGTGGGAACAAGAAAACTACCTTATCAAGTCATGGCTTACATCTTCAATTTAACCTGCTCTTAGAAAGAAATTTATGTGGACTGAAACAACAAAGGAAAATTGGGACCAAGTAAAGTTCACATTCTCTGAACAAAGGCACTTTGCTTGGATCAATTAACTCCTAGTAGAATCAGCTGCATTGAATCAAGGGGAGAAGTCTCTTCCAGCCTATTATTCAGCTCTTTCTGTGTGGAAGGAGTTGGATCACTACAAGCCTTGGGTGATAAGGAGCATGCAAGCCTTGAGGAAGTGTTTGCTTTGGTGCAGTCTGAGCAAGTTAGGAGGGATGCTATGCATCCTCCTGACGAGTAGGTAAGCTTTATTATTAGCTAAGAGTGCCAGCAAGATGGGTGAGGTACAAAAGAATCGAAGAGGTGACAAATACAAATATTGGTGTACTCATTGTAACAGGAACACAAAGGAGTTTTGCTGGGATTTAGTTGGCAATCCTCAGAAGTTTCAAAGGAAGCAGAACGAAGGACCTAACACAACTAATATCACTTCTTCCAACACTAGCCAGGATAGTCAGCAGCCTAGTCAAGGCATAACACCTACAATTCAGCCTGTGGTCTTTGTACCTAAGTAAGTTCTTATAAGTACCATGCATGATTAGTTTGAGCAATTTGGGTTGTTCTTAGATAGTTGGAGGAAACTTCTATTACTCCATCTGCCTCATATGCAGAAAATTCAGGTAACCAAGCCAATGCCATGTTTCCTTAGTTCCTTCTCAGTCTTCCTAGGTCATTGATTCAAGTGACACAAACCATATGACTGGTAAGTCTTTCTTTTTCCTTCTCAGTCTTCCTAGGTCATTGATTCAAGTGACACAAACCATATGACTGGTAAGTCTTTCTTTTTCTCTTCCTATCATGTTTTGTTTGGAAAAGACAGTTAAACTTTTTGATGGCTCTTGTTATTTTATTGCTGGACAAGGAGTTGTCTCCCTTCCTATTGGCCTAAGCTTGTTTGATGTTTACCACGTTCCAAAGATGCCACTTAATCTCCTATATATTAGCTGCATTACTAAGGTGGTGTTTGATAAATCTGAAATTTCAGATCTGAAAAGCTAAAAAGATAGTCTGAAATCTGAAAAGAAGCATATGTGCTTTTCTACTTTTTAGAGGCTCTGAATCCATAAGTTTGTTTGTGTTGGATCAACCCTTTACCATCTGAAATTTACTGATTTTACTATTTTACCCGTAGAACATACTATTTGGAAATGTTGAGTTCAATTTGCATTATCTCATAAAAAATAATTTTCAACCTCAAAATAATAATGAAACAATACAAATAAAAAATAAAAAATTAATAATTAATAATTAAAAATTACTAATTAATAAATGAAACGATTAAAATTAAAAAAAAATAATTAATGACTATAAAATATTAAAATAATTAAAAATTTACAAAAATAAAAATTAAAATAATTTTTAAAAATTAATGAAATAATTAAAAATTACTAGTTAATAAAAATAATTAATAATTAATAAATAACATAAGTAAAATTAATAAAAAATATTAAAATAATTAATAATTATTATTATTATTATTATTATTATTATTACTCACCAAACCGCTGCTGCTGCAAGTTGCAGCGGCGGTGGCAGGAGGACAGGGGGAGAGAGAGAGAGAGAGAGAGAGAGAGCGAGAGAGCGAGAGAGAATCGTCGCTGCAACTACCACTACAAGTTGCAGTGGTGGTGGCGAGAAGATAGGAGAGAGAGAGAGAGAGAGAACCGCAGCTGCTTGTTCAGGTCACAGAGAGGGTTCAAAGAGAGCTTGACGGAGGTGGAGCTTGTTCAAGTCACAGAGAGGGTTCGAATGACCTAATTTTCGAGTTATATGAGGGACAAAGCATGTCATTAAAATTTCTTTGAGGATACTAATCTCTTTTACTTGCCAATTAAGGAAACAATTGAGAGGCTCATATCCTTCTATTAATAAAATATCCGAATTTTCTTTTCATACTGCATTCTAATGTGTGAGACCCTTATTCTATTGTGACTGAAGGTGGATATCGGTATTTTATTAGTTCCATTGATGATTACTCACGCTAGACATGGATATATATCTGCTCCGATCTCATGATGAAGTTCCTGAAATCGTAAAGAACTTTCATCATATGGTGTATACTCAATTCCATGTCGATACTTAAGTTATCCGCTCAAATAATGCAAAAGAATACTTTACTAAGGATGTCAATACCTATCTTCTAGATAATGGTATACTATGTCAAGGCCCTTTTCCTAAAACACTACAACAAAATGATGTTGCTGAGAGAGAACAAGCATTTATTGAAAGTTACTTGTGGTTTGCTTCTCAAGATGAACGTTACAAAGCAGTTGTGGGCTGATGTAGTTCTCACTACAACTGAAATAATTAATTGTATACCATTGAGACCGTTGCTCTGTTAGGCCCCACATTAGCTGCTTTTCCCTTCATCTCCTTCCTTTTCCATTCCTCCCTGTGTGTTTGGTTGTCAATGTTTTGTGTAGAATCTTTCTCCCTCATATAGTAAGTTGGACCCTCATGTCATTCCATGTGTGTATTTTGGCTCCCTTTCAGTCATAAGGGGTATAAGTGTTTTGACCCTGTGTCTCACAAAGTTTACATCTCTATTGATGTTTTGTTTTTTGAATCACGTCCTTTCTTTACTGTCTCACCTCAGGGGAGAGTTGTGGTGAGGTGAGACATTCTTTCTCTTCTCAGTCCTAGCCTCAACTGTCTCAGCAATAATCTCTGCCACCTTTGCTGCTTTGTCATACTTTCTCTCATCATACTTGGCAGCATAAAAAAGGTCCTTTGTCATAGCAACCATTGAATATGGGTGTAGAACCAGCAGTAAGTGCAGCCATTGCCATTAAACTCTCATGAGGCAGATCCATGAGCCAATCATCCTTCAGGTACCTCTGAACCTTCTTGTGATATTGACATTCCCATTGCTCTTCATGTAAAACAGTGGATTTATACAAGTATATAAACCTGGCTGACCTGACATAAATTTGAGCCAGATGGAACTGGTTCAAACTAGTTATTCACTTAATTGAAACTTATTTGCAATCAAGTACTAGATTTTTTTGGAATAATGACTAAAGGGAAAAATAGGCAAAGACAATATATAGGAAGATTTTGGAAAGTGGGAGGTCCAAAACATTATAAATAGTGCCCCATACCCATTTGGGGGCCATTATTAGGAAGGACCTTTATCAAACCCATTAACGGCACATCCATCAAACCCATTAACAACATATCCATCGAAGTTAGATGAGGGAATATGATTTATCAAGTAGCATGCAATAAGATCAACACTTTGAAAGGACATAGGAACCAATATTTGGATAAGAGAAGTTCTAGTAACTTCCAAATGGTGTCTAATTTTCCTCTCAGTAATTCCATACTAACACATAAAGTTTGGTGTTGTATACTGTGCTCGGTAAAGAAGTTAGAAAAAAGGAAGGTGATAGATATTCTTTTGCATTATGAGACTTAAGTGCACATAAGTAGAACCAAATTGAGTCTATTTTCATGAAAAATGATTTAAAGGTGGGGCACAAAGAAGTTTTACCAAGTGAAGATCTGATGCGGAATTATAGATGTGGCTATAACTTATAGATGCAGATCTTGAGGTCTTGTGTAAGCAAGGGCCAAATTATAGGTTAAACAGGCCCAAATTGACTTCTAAAAGCTGGTTGAGAAGACTTGACAAATGTGCCTTTAGACATTTCTTTTCTACCTTTTAGGTTTCCTCCATCATCATGCCTTGTCCCAATTATATGGAGTTGGCTACAATAATCATTTTTTGCCATTCTGTTCTGTTTAGTGCACTTTGGATTTCCTCCATTAAAGAAAACTCTTTGAGTAGATGAAGAGCAATTATTATGTTCATTTCATGAAAGTTGTAAAGAAATTACTAATGTGAAGCTTGGCTAAAGCAGAATGGGGAGGACAGACTTATGCACTTCTAAGTGTTATAGCTCAAAAGTGTTCTCAAGGTAGAAGCTTAAATTAATAGTTTTTGCAACGAAGGAGTCATGATATTTTTTCTTTAACACCCAAACATTTAAAGCATGCCCTGAAATTAACATTTACGACAACCAATGGTTTTAAATGCAAGTCTCTACAAGCTGTTTCCCTTATTTTGAGATCAACTGGCTTTACTGGAGATATAAAAACAACTTTGTTTGCTAAGTCTTACCAGATTTTGCAACATTCTCCTTCACGACAAAGAATCCATCAGGTTTGAGGCCAGCCTGCAACATTCTCAGAAAATGGACTGCTGATTAAAATATTGAATCCATATACAATATTTGCTTCCGTGCAAGTAGATGGACTATTTAAAGGGTGGAAAGCATCCTAAATTACAACCATTCTGTGGAGAATGAAATGAGAAGTAGGGACTGCACAGAAATAAAATAAATACGAAATTGAACTTAAAAAAAAAAGAAAAGGAGTCATACAATGACACTATAGTACTTCTTTTATCTATCCAGCAACAACCAAACTTTGGTAGACTAAAATTAAATATTTTCCATTTTCTATCATGCAACTGTCAAACCCTTGTGTTACACTAATCAATAGAACTCTCTAGAAGAAAACTTTAGCTTAGGCTTTGAATTAATCAGACAGTTCCAGCAACACAACAGACTGGGACAGTCAAAACTAAAATTCTATCTATACCTCAGGTCAGAGCCATTAAATAGTTGGCCAACTTTGTTAACCACATATGGCAAAGACACAGCTGGATATGCTATCAGATACAAAATTTACACTAAAATTTTAGGTATCCAACACAATATAGCAACCTTGTACAGGTCCAGGTATCATAATACACAACTATTCAGAATATGCAAGACAGAACAACCTCCTGGACAGAGTTCTGACCAGTGTAATCCTCCTTTACATTGTTATTCATCTTACTGGTGCATCTTCTATTAAACACAATGGAATTTAATAACTAGTTCCCAGACAGCAAATATTCTAGCATCAGTTCAAAAAGAAGGCAACTATAAAAGTAAAAATCCAAGGAAAATATATAGCCATCAAGAACAGTAAGCATATACCCATGCATAGAACAATGAACACCAACATGTGGCATTCAATGATAACTTCTTACACTTTCTGTTAGCCTGTGTGCCTTATATAGGTGGTACTACTGCAAGAAAGTAAATGCTAGTTTTTAAGCAATTTACCATCGCTCGCTTAAAGAATGATACGAAGTCATCATCTGAAAGCTGCCCAATACACCACTGGACCCATATAACATCATATCTTCCTGCTTCTGGCGTGAATTCCTACAATATCATGGAATAAGAAACAATCAAGACATACCAATCATGTGTAACTGAAAAATTACTTGAGTACTTGGTCCTCGGTCATGCACTTGGTACATGCAGGACTAGAGAGTTTCATTCAATGGGCTCCACCAAGGATATACTCAGGGTAAAAAATTTAATGATTATGCTAGGGAATGGGTTAGCAGGGCTGAGATGTATGTGGGTGATGAAAATCAAGGATAGGAAGTTTTTAAATAGTTATTCTATAACTCAGCTTGTTTCTTGCTTTTTCTTATTGTTTTTTATTAGGGTGTGCCACCAAGGGCAAGTATGCAATTTCTGCCTTTTCTTTTTAATCTCATTATTATAAATAGAGAGCTAGGGTGCTGCCAGCCTAAGTTTTGGCTCCCAAACAGCCTTTCTTCTCCTTCTCTTCTCTCCTTTCTAGAAGAAAACATAGTACTATATACTTTGTGTCGGCAAATTAAGAAAGATAGGATTTGCGGCAAATTAAGAAAGATATGATTTGATTGATTAAGAGATTTCGATAAATTTAGGAAAGATTAGATTTGAAAAAATTTAGGAAAGTCATATCCTAGGATTAAGGGAAAGATTTAGTCAATCCCTGATTGAGAGAGATTCTAGGGGCTTGTCTTTCCTATCTTTTCTTATTTAAGTTGTATGCTCAATATGTTTTATGATCAACAAAGAAAATTTTCCTCTTCTCTCCCTCTATATTTCGCAACATGGTATCAGAGCTTTAGGGTTCGATCATGAATTTTAAGGCCGCCATAGTTGGCTCTGGTTCAGCATCTTCGGATGCTACTAGTGGTGTGACGTCTTCGGAGGGAGGTATTCAATCAACGGTTATTTCTCTTTCTGAGAATTCCCTTCAAATTACCATTCACAAATTGAATGGAAAAAATTATCTTGAGTGGTCTCAGTCCGTGCGGTTGGTGATCAACGGCAAAGGGAAACTCGGTTATTTGAACGACGAAGTGAAACCGCCAGCCAGTGATGATCCAAAGTGCAGGCAGTGGCGTTCTGAAAATTCGATGGTTACCGCCTAGTTGATCAACTCTATGTATCCGGTGGTTGGAAAACCATTCATGTTCCTACCGACGGCTCGCGATGTGTGGGAAGCTGTTAGGGAAACCTATTCAGATTTGGACAATCATTCACAACTATTCAAACTGAATACCCAAATGTGGAAGATGCAGCAAGGTGAACGTGAAGTAACAGCTTATTATAATGAGATGATGGCTGTTTGGCAGGAGTTGGATTTATTTGAAGAAGAAGAATGGGAAAGTCCGAGTGACGGTGCTCGGTACAAAAAGAAGATAGAAAGAGGCCGGGTTTTTGTCTTCTTGGCTGGTTTGAACAAAAAACTCGATGAGGTTCGGGGACGTATCTTAGGGCGAAAGCCCTTGCCTACTATAAGAGAGGTTTTTTCAGAAGTGCGTAGAGAAGAAGCACGGCGGCAAGTGATGTTGAAGAATGTTAGTGAAACAAAAACAGAGAATGAAGGGTCCGCTCTTGTGGCCCGAGGTGCAGACTTAGACGAAGATAAACGAGGAGGAAAGCCGAGGCCTTGGTGTGATCATTGTAGAAAGCCATGGCATACTCGGGAAACCTGCTGGAAGTTGCACAGGAAACCGGCGGGTTGGAAGAAAAAATCAGGCAGTGACAACAAGTCAGGGGGAGATGTCCGCGCACTTTAAGTAAGCAATCGGATCCAGGGCAACAATCATCCTCAGAGTCTCTTCCTTTCACAAAGGAACAAATAGAGCACTTATATAAAATGTTTCAATCTCAATCGTTAAGAAATTCTAACCCATCCTGTTCTCTAGCTCAGTCAAGTAATTTTTTCACTGCAGCCATTGCTTGTACCAAATTTAATGGCTCCTGGATATTGGATTCAGGTGCCACTGATCATATGACCGGCACCTTGCAATTCTTTTCTTCATATATACCCTGTGCAAGGAATCAAAAGGTTAAGATTGCAGATGGTTCCTTTGCTACTGTTGTTGGGAAAGGAACTGTATCTATTTCTCCTTCTCTAAACCTCAAAGATGTTCTGCATGTTCCTAACCTATCATACAATCTCTTATCTGTCAGCAAACTAACCCTTGATCATAATTGTCGAGTTAATTTTTGGTCTTTTGGTTGTGAATTTCAGGATTTAACCTCGGGGAAGATGATTGGGGGTGCTAAACAGGATGGTGGTCTCTACCTCTTTAATAAAGGATCGACCTTTGGAAGGCAAGACCGACAGACTTGTTTCAGTTCTATCTCTGTTTCTAGTGACAATGAAGTTTTGTTATGGCATTATCGATTAGGACATCCTAGCTTTCAATATTTAAAGCATCTATTTCCCAAGTTATTCATGAATAAAAATCATTTAGTTTTCAAGTGTGAATCTTGTGAATTAGCAAAACATCATCGTGCTGTTTTTCAGTCTCAACCATATAAAAAATCAAAACCATTTACCATGATTCACAGTGATGTTTGGGGTCCTTCTAGAGTAACAACTCTTTCTGGAAAACGTTGGTTCATTACTTTTATTGATGATCATACTAGGGTCACTTGGGTTTTTCAGTCTCAACCGTATAAAAAATCAAAACCATTTACCATGATTAACAGTGGTGTTTGGGGTCCTTCTAGAGTAACAACTCTTTCTAGAAAACGTTGGTTCATTACTTTTATTGATGATCATACTAGGGTCACATGGGTTTTCCTTTTAAAAGAGAAATTTGATGCTGAAACTGTGTTAAAAAATTTGTATAACATGGTTCAAACACAATTTCAGACTCAAATTAAAATTTTTCGAAGTGATAATGGAAAGAAATTTTTTAACAATGTGTTAGGGAATTTTTTTGCTGAGAAAGGAATTGTACACCAAAGTTCGTGTAATAATACACCTCAACAAAATGGGGTGGCTAAAAGGAAAAACAAACATCTCCTTGAAGTTGTTAGAGCTATAAGTTTTAAAACTAAGGTTCCTAAGTATCTTTGGGGAGAAGCCGTTTTAACAACCACTTATTTGATTAACAGACTGCCTACACGAATTTTGGATTTTAAAACACCCATACAGGTCTTCATTGACTGTTTTCCAAACTCTCGGCTAGTGACAAACATTCTCTTAAAAATTTTTTAAAGTGTGGCCTTTGTTCATAACCATGATCCTAAACTTCAAAACTTGATCCAAAAGCACATAAATGTATTTTTGTAGGCTATCCCACTAATCAGAGAGGTTACAAATGCTTTGATCCAGTTTTGAAAAGGATGCTTGTGACTATGGACGTCACATTCTTTGAAGGAACCTCGTACTACAGCAACTCCCATCTTCAGGGGGAGAGCAACACTAGTGAAGATGGTTCTGATTTAATGTTTGAATTTGTTGTCCATAATGATGTTCCTCACAACCAGTCACCGAAAGAAAGTGAGGCAGAAAAATACAAAATTAGTGGAAACAAATGAATTAAATATTGAAAATGAACAACCTTTGGTGATGCCATCTCAAAATGAAAAAGCTGAAACAACAGAGATGCGTGCGAAACAGTATAAAGGCCTTGTATATTCAAGGGAATATCTAGCACAGAAAAGGAGAGGCACTATTCTACAGCATCAACAAGAATCTGATCTGAGGTTGGATCATGAAAAATTCATGATAATTCTCCAAAAATTCCTGAAAATATTCCTCCAAGTAATTCTAATTCTTCCAGTCAGCTTGATCTTTCCATTGCTCTTAGGAAAGGTGTTAGGTCTTGTACAAAACATCCTCTGTCAAATTTTGTATCTTACAAAAATATTTCATCTTCATATTGTGCCTTTATTTCACAAGTGTCTAGTGTATCCATTCCTAACAGTATCCAGGAGGCTCTAAATGTTCCTGAGTGGAAAGAAGTTGTTTTTGAGGAGATGAGAGCTTTGGAAAAGAATGCTACTTGGGAGAAAGTGGATCTGCCATATGGAAAGACAGTTGTTGGTTGTAAATGGGTGTTCACTCTGAAGTACAACTCAGATGGATCCTTGGAGAGATACAAGGCTCACCTAGTAGCTAAAGGCTTTACTCAGACATATGGAGTGGATTACTCTGAGACCTTTTCTCTAGTGGCGAAGCTAAATAAAGTTCGAATACTCTTATCTGTTGCAGCTAATCTTGACTGGCCACTGAATCAGCTGGATGTGAAGAATGCCTTTTTGAATGGAGACTTGGAAGAAGAAGTATATATAGAGCCTCTACCTGGTTTCACTGAGAAGTTTGGAACTAAGGTATGCAATCTAAAAAAGTCTCTATATAGACTTAAACAGTCTCCCAGAGCTTGGTTTGAAAGATTCACGAGGTTCCTCAAAAGTCAAGGATATAGTCAAGAACAACCTGATCATACTCTTTTCACAAAAAGATCCACCAAAGACAAGGTTTCGGTTCTGATTGTCTATGTTGATGACATAATCTTGACTGGAGATGATATTGAAGAGATGAGCAGACTAAAGCAGAGCTTAGCCAAGGAATTCGAGATTAAAGACTTGGGCCAAGTAAGGTACTTTCTTGGAATGGAAGTGGCAAGATCAAAGAAGGGCAATGTGGTTTCACAACAAAAATATATTCTAGATCTCTTGAAAGAAACTGGAATGAGTGGATGCAAACCTTCAGACACTCCGACAGAAGTTAATGCTAAACTTGGAGAAGTTACAGATGGGGTTCTAGTAGATACGGGTAGATACCAAAGGCTGGTAGGACGATTGGTTTACTTATCACATACATGTCCTGATATTGCCTTCGCTGTGAGCATGGTGAGTCAATTTATGCACTCCCGGTACGAAGAACATCTTGAAGTTGTGTATCGAATTCTTAAGCATCTAAAAGGCACACCAGGAAAATGACTCTTCTTCAAGAAAAATGAGAAGAGAGGGGTTGAGGTGTATACAGATGCGGACTGGGTAGGATCGATCACAGATAGAAGGTCAACTTCGGGGTACTGCACATTTCTTTGGGGCAATTTAGTTACTTGGAGAAGCAAGAAGCAAAGTGCAGTTGCTAGAAGTAGTGCTGAGGCTGAATTCAGATCAATGACTCAAGGTGTGTGTGAGGTTCTTTGGCTAAAGAGGGTGCTGATCTTAAGAGACCAGTGAGTTTTTCTATGAAACTGTATTGTGATAACAAGACAGCTATCAGCATTGCTCATAATCCGGTTCTACATGACAGGACTAAACATGTTGATATAAAGGAGAAGCTTGAAGAAGGAATAATCTGCACTCCGTTTGTACCAACCACGCAGCAAGTTACAGATGTTTTGATTAAGGGCTTGTTGAGACAGCCATTTGAACTTTAAGTTAGCAAGTTGGGCATGATAGATATCTTTGCACCAACTTGAGGGGGAGTGTCGGAAAATTAAGAAAGATATGATTTGTGGCAAATTAAGAAAGATATGATTTGATTGATTAAGAGATTTGAATAAATTTAGGAAAGATTAGATTTGAATAAATTTAGGAAAGTCATATCCTAGGATTAAGGGAAAGATTTAGTCAATCCCTGATTGAGAGAGATTCTGGGGGTTTGTCTTTCCTATCTTTTCTTATTTAAGTTGTATGCTCAATATGTTTTTGATCAACAAAGAAAATTTTCCTCTTCTCTCCCTCTATATTTCGCAACACTTTGTACTATTTATCATGAGATCTAATAAAATTCTTCTGATCAATCATTAAAAAACGATATGGGATGGTTGAACACAGCAAATTGATCTATCCTTTTTATTGGAGTATGGTTTCATTTCTAATTCATTGAAGCATTTGAAAAGAAAGAAGCATGTTTGAAGGAAAAGGCACTCTAGTAGAGGATTAGTGCCTGATAATTGTGTGCTGATTGTGGATTGACTGTTCATCCATCCTGAACACTTTTTTCATATGATGAAGCATGGCGCGAGGTGCTTCACTAGCCTAAGGCACAAGGATTAAGGTGTTCAGTGCAAGCCTGCCTAGTATGAATATATTTCATGAATAAATAAATGAGTAGTTACCTCCTTTATTTGATTTAAACATGCACAGTTTTTATTCCTGTAATTTACAGTTTTTAGTACTTGATAATTATTGCTTTATTTTTAGCATCTTTTGGATACCATCCCTTAAATGTGAATAAATAGATAAACTTTATTCACAATTCATGTTTAATTAGTTTTTGTATGGTTCTAGGGGCAAAGATGCAATTTTACAGTCCCATAGAATTAATATGTAATTATGACAAGCATCAGTAGAGCAATATGTTATCATCTATCCAAGTGCTAACACTTTTTTGAAAAAGTAAGATCCTAGTACTAATAAAATTAAAGGAATATAATTACAAAAGATGAAAAGGAGAAAAGAAAAGGTATATAATTTCTTAGTTTCCTTTCCTTTTCTCCATTGTTATCACTGAATCACTCTCCCCTCTCTGTTCAACACCCTTTTACAAAAGATGAAAATAGTAAAAATCTGTCTCATTTTTCTGATAATTCTCTGTGTGTGTGTATGTCTCACTACATTCAATTTCTTTTTCTTTTCAATTTCATATCTTTCATAAAGAAGGGCAGTATTGGCAGTGTGTATACTTCAGGGTTGGAGCATCTCTGATGTGTATTCTTCATATATGCTTTGAGCTACAAAGCATTCATTTGGCACAACGTAAGCACATGCTGCACTTTGTAACATTTTGAGGAAATCTCATCTCAATGCACACATCAAGGTGTATGCATCATATGCATCCAAGAACACTAATCTGGAATTTGAATAGCTTTATTGAGGGTCACTTTATCTTTGTAAAGGTGGATTTTGATTTTCTTTTTCTGTTTCTATTTAATTTGTAAACGTTGATATTCAAGGTGAAACCTCTTAATGTAGTTACTTTTCATTTTAATTGTGATTGGCCATGTCTTTCTATTAGTTTGTGTTTTGTCTTGTTTCTACCTTATTCATTTGTTTGATTCTTTTATTTCAGTTGTGTGGAACAGGGTTATTTGAGTCTTTTAATGTTTTAACTTAAGTAGGGGTGGTTTAGTCAGTCTATGTACTCTTTACTAAACAGGGTTACTCTTGTAATTTTGTCCTTAAATCATATATAAGTATAAATACCTGCTGACCAACTGGGAGACTAATCTTTTCTACCAATTGGCAGCTAGGATTTTCTTCTCAAACCCTTGCTGTGCACCCATCTTTCTCTCCTGTTCTGCTATCTTCTGATATAGTAAGCAGAGTGAGGATTGAACATTGAGATCATTTCTTTCTCAAAAGAAAAAAAAAAATCAGATCATTTTTGGGGTCGAAATGGTTCACAAGACCCAGTTTTTGTCATCCTCTAATTTGCTGTTTTAAAAAAGCTATTGACTCAGTCAATGAACCATTGACCCAGACAATTGACTGCTGACCCATCTGACCAGTTCAATGGATTATTGATCTTTTCAAATTTTTGAAAATTTTATAATAATGATATCACGAATTGACCTCTTGACCCAAATGGTTGAATTGCTGACCCATTGACCGGAGAGAAAAGCAGTTCAACCTCTATGCTGGGATTTAAAATATTGGGCACCATCAGTCAGTTTTATGACAGATAAAATAATGCTGCATTTTGTAAAACATCGAGGAATTCTTGGTAATCATCTTATATTAATTACATATTCGCTTCCTGCATGTGTGCTCATGGCACTTCTTTTGAGGTGTCCATGACTGCCTTTTGGAAGGGGGAGCATGATTGAACTTGCATAGTGTTTACCTGAAGTGGAAGTAGATAAAAATTTACTGCCTTGTGCATATCTGAAATTGTACTGTTCTCAGGAACCAAGCTTTCACGGGCAGCCTCCAGAAAATGTGATACTGGCTCAACAAGATCAACCTAATTCCAGACATTGCAAATTAACAATAAAGCAGACAAAATGTAAACAGTAACAATTTATTTTATATTGTGTGGAGAAACATAGCAGGTCGAGAGGATCATTAGAATTTTAAGTGTTATTTGAGATGATAAGGCATTTAACTTGATAAAAAAAATAATGTATTCTTTAGTTTTCCTAGAAAGCCAAAGATCACCTCAATGCCTTTTTTTAGATTCTTTATCATTATTTTTGGGACAAAATTTATTGACAGTTGACAGTTAATGCTGTAAAACAGTATGTTTAATCAAAGTAAAAACAGTAGAAAACAGATCTAAAACACCAATGAAGAAGAAGAGAGAAGAAGAAAAGAAGGTTTTGGAAGAAGAGATTGTAGCTTTCTCCCAGCCACTTTCTCTCTTTTATTCAATCTATCATAAAATAAAGTGGAGATTACATCAATGCACCTAGTAGGGTGGCTGTTAATAAGAATGAGAGAAACAAAGAAATAAAAACAACAAAAGGGGCCTGAGGCCCATAATAACTAAAGCCCACAAAGAATAAAAACATTGTAGTCCAATATCTCAACATTGAAAAATAAAAACACAATAAGTGATCATTGTAGTCCAACAACAATATTTAATTGCCAATGTAGCAAACTTCTGATCCAATGGAAAGGTAAGACATGGAAGCTCTCTCCTTATGTATCTGATTTTTCCTTCACAATAAGTGGAAGCCTTTTGCTAATATGCTCAGTTCATTTCAAACAACACTCTTTCCAATGTTCTACTTATTAAAATACTTAATATTTTTAACAAATCAATGCATTTAATAAATTTATTTTTATGCTTACTACTTTTTCTCATGAATAACAGTACTGAGTTTTATTAATCAGAAATAAAATGTGAATACAGCAAAGCTGAAAACCCAAATAGAAGGCGCCTCAGCAAACCTCCATACAAAGAAAATACATTAGCTCCTATCCAGCTTGGCCCCAATTTAACTGATCCCTTACTTCCCCTTGATTTGCTAATTCATTGTTATGGGCCCGAGAATAGGATCTCGTCACGGGTCGGTCCACGGGGAAAACCTCCTGTTTTCCCTTGTTCCACCCTACTCTTGATGAACCTATCTTGGCGCCCTAATGGTGATTTGTCCAAGAGATTACCCAACTCTCCTTGCTCTCTTTCTTGACTGAAATTTTCGATGCCTTCATTCAATAATAGTGGCTCCTTAAATAGGAGATTACAAGAGTCCTGCTCTTAGGGAGACTCCTTGCTGAATAGGGAGACCTCCAGCTCTATCTTGATAAGATAAGATAAGTCTCTCTTAATCCTAATCTAATAAGATAAGATAAGATAAGATAAGTCTCTCTTAATCCTAATCTAATAAGATAAGATAAGTCTCTCTTAATCCTAATCTAATAAGATAAGATAATCTAATCTACTAACTTAATAAGATAAGATGAGAATAACAAGATAGTCTAATCTAATTTGCCGAACGGATAAGACTAATGCTGCCGAATTGGATAGGATGAGAACACCGGATCATTGCTGCTGCTGCTCCCAATACGCGTCCACATCATTACTCCCCTCCTGGACTACGAGCTTGTCCTGCTCGAATTTAGGATGGGTGTCTTGAAACATAGTCAAAGGAATCCCGGATAGGTGGAATGACTTTGCCCTCCTGGATCGGGTTCCAATGAAGAGGGTTCATCCTCATCTTCCTCTTGTTCTACCAAGAGGCAGAAAAGTCTCTTGCACTTGTGCCCTGCAGGGTAGAGTTCATCACAATTAAAACATTGTCCCCTTGCCCTGCGTTCCGCCATCTCAGCCCTGGACAAGTGCTTAATAGGGGGTGCAACGACGCTGATCCCCACACTGGATACTGATCTGGAATTGTTGCTCGTCTGTGGCTTCCGTTCTTGGCTGGCTGCTGAATATGGAGCCATTCCGAGTGGTTCCGGGGATGCCCATGCTGATGGAGGCCGCCCCATACTGACGGTTCTGCGGCTGAGTTGTAGCTTGCGTTCGAAAGCACGAGCTATATTCATGGCTGTGACCAGGTTAGGGGGGTGTTGCATCTCCACATCCACCCTCAAGGGTTCTGCTAACCCTGGGGTGAACATGTCTACCTGCTGGTCCGGTCATACCGAAGCTGCTCTGGCAAGGAGGGTCTGGAATTGGTGCTGGTATTCAGCCACCGTTCCCGTCTGTTTGAGGTTGATCAGTTTACCTAAGGGGTTGCTTGTCAGTGGGGGCCCAAACCTAAGAAAGCAGTAGGATTTCAACTGGGTCCAACTGAGTCCAGGTTCTTCCTGTTCCAATCGATAGAACCAGAGTTGCGCTTCCTCCGTTAGGTGAAAGGCGGCTAGGCTTACCTTGTCTCAGTCGTCTGTCCGTTGATTGCAAAAAAACTGCTCGCACCGGTACAGCCAACCCAAGGGATCTCCGTTGCCGTTGTACGACGGAAATTCCAACCTGTTGTACTTGGGAATGACCGCGGCCCCTTGGTTGACGATCTGCTGCTCGCCGGAAGACTCCGACAGATCCGGTCGGCGGCCACTAGTGGCTGCCGCCCCTTCTATGTTCCTCTCCTTGCTAGAATGGAATAACTCCATCAGACGCCGTAGCTCCCTGACTTCATCCTTGATTTCCCGTACTTCCAAGCTGGTCTCCACAAGCCGGTGCTCGAGTTCATGGACCCTGGGCGGCAGCTGCTCCAGATCACCCATGACGCCTTGCTCTGATACCAAATTGTTATGGGCCCGAGAATAGGATCTCGTCACGGGTCGGTCCACGGGGAAAACCTCCTGTTTTCCCTTGTTCCTCCCTGCTCTTGATGAACCTATCTTGGCGCCTTAATGGTGATTTGTCCAATAGATCACCTAACTCTCCTTGCTCTCTTTCTTGACTGAAATTTTCGATGCCTTCATTCAATAATAGTGGCTCCTTAAATAGAAGATTACAAGAGTCCTGCTCTTAGGGAGACTCCTTGCTGAATAGGGAGACCTCCAGCTCTATCTTGATAAGATAAGACTGATAAGATAAGATAAGTATCTCTTAATCCTAATCTAATATGATAGGATAAGATAAGATAAGTCTCCCTTAATCCTAATCTAATAAGATAAGATAAGATAAGATAAGTCTCTCTTAATCCTAATCTAATAAGATAAGATAATCTAATCTACTAACTTAATAAGATAAGATAAGAATAACAAGATAGTCTAATCTAATCTGCCGAATGGATAAGACTGTTGCTGCCGAATTGGATAGGATGAAAACACCGGATAATTGCTGCTGCTGCTCCCAATACGCGTCCACATCATTCATCTGTCAGTCCACTGGCAACCCTTAGCATGTTTTTATTTCAATTTCAATTACTTTTCAAATAGTATACTGATTTCTTGGTGATGGTAAATTCACATTGCAACCGGGTTTGCATTTTGTGTCTCTTTATCCTCAAGAATGTTTAAAAAGTGATTCAAATATAAGTTCTATTACTTTGATTCAGAAGAAAGATGGAGCAGTGAAGTTAAAAGGGTTCAGGCCAATAAGTCTAATTTGCAGCCCTTACAAGCTCTTGGCCAAGGTGTTATCCAGGAGGTTGAGAGGTGTAATTCATGGGGAGGCATAGTTGTCAAGGCGATGCCTAGGCAACAAGGCGCCCTTTGAGGCTCGCCTCGCCTAATCGCCTAGCAGTTTTCTACTTCCTACTATAAAATACTACCTTATTCATTCTTTTTTGAGATTATAATTAACACTATTAAACTAAAATAATCATTTTGTGTGTTTATATACTAATTTCTTTTTATTATTTTCTTATTTATTAGGGTTTAATCAACACAAACATTGCTAAATGCTGTATTGAACCCTCAAAGACTTAAAACCTGAACCAATAAGTAAGGAAGAACTTAAAATTTTATCAAATCAGCACAATTTCCTCTTCCATATATTCTTCTTCTTCTTCTTCTTCTTCTTCTTCTTCTTCTTCTTCTTCTACCAATAAGGGTTCAGCCCCTATATTTTTGGAATTTTATTTTCCTTCTTCCTTTTCTTCTCATGAATATGTTGATTTTCTATACTTTAATATGAAATTTATACTTTTCTTATGAAAATCATGAATAATTATTAAAGAAATATGGTTATGGTACACCTAGGGAACTACCCTAGGATCTATATTTTTAACATAAAAAATCCATCGCCTAGGCAACGCCTAGGCGACTAGGCGACAAGGCGCCCCCCAGTCGCCTAGCCTCGCCTTGGCACCTTGAAAACTATGTGAGGTGGTGGGAGAAACTCAAATAGGCTCTGTGGAAGGCAGGCAGATTTTGGATGGGGTATTGATGGCTGGTGAATGTATTGACTCTAGGCTAAGGAGTGGGAGACCAGAGTAGATGTGCAAAATTGATATTGTGAAAGCTTATGACCATGTGGAATGGGGTTTCCTGGAAGAGTTGCAAAGCATAATGAGGTTCAGGGAGAGGTGGAGGGGCTGGATGTATGCCTGTGTTTCATCTGTTTCCTTCTCTTTGCTGATTAATGGAGTCTCATTGGAGTTCTTTCAGGCCTCTAGGGGATTTTGGCAGGGGGACCCAGTTTCCCCATTGTTGTTTGTTCTAGTTATGGAAGTGCTGAATTTGCTTTTGGTTAAGGCTACTTAGTTGGGTTGGATTGAAGGCTTCAAAGTGGGCTTAGAGGGACCTTGCATTTCTCATCTCCAGTATGCTGATGACACTCTCATCTTTCCGGATGCTTTAGTGGAACAAGTGTTAAATCTAAGGTCCATTTTGGCTAACTTTGAATGTTCAAAGGGTTGAAAGTTAATTTATCTAAGAGCATGATAAATGGGATGGGGGAGGTAGGAAGGGAGGATCTGGATCAATTTGTTGTCATGTTTGAATGCTAAACTGGGGAGCTAGCTTTCCTTTATTTAGATTTGCCAGTGGGGTCTAAAGCCTCTAAAACTGGGATTTGCAGACCAATAATTGCGAGTGTGGAGAAGAGGTTAGAGAGCTGGAACGCAAAGTACCTGTCTTTGGTGGGTAGAAATTAAAAGTAATATTATTTCTCCTATCAAGCTCTTTCAAACCACAGAATTCTTTAATCATCTTTGGAAAGTCTTCTTCCAGAAAGCTCCAACCAGCCTTAATAAGATTGAAATTAAACCCATCCAGCCCTGGGGCTTTATCCCCATCTATCTTCTTCAAGGCTTCCCTTATTTCCTCGATCTCAATCTCCCTCTCCAACTAATTTGCAGAAAAACTGCCTAGTTTCCTAGGCTCCAATGTCCTAGGCCCACCCAACTCTAGCACTTCTCTCTATACAGACCCTTGTAAAATTCCTCAACCTTCCTTTGTATCTCATCCCAAGTATCCACCAAATCCTCCCCCACCAGAATTCTTGTAATGAGGTTTCTCCTCCTAGCACTCGCAAAAGCATGGAAATATGCTGAATTTTGTCCCCTTCTTTTAGCCAAATAGCCCTTGATTTCTGCCTCCAGCTTATTTCTTCTCTTAAAATAATCCTTTTCAACTCTCTTTTCAATCCATCCCTTTCCAGTTGGTCCTCCCTCATCAGCCACTCTTCTTCTTCCACCCTATCAAGCCTAGCAATCCTTTCCAACCCCTTTTTCCTGCTCTCTACCAAGTGGGCCCCACTCATTCAAATCCCCTCCACCTTTCCCCACCACCTATGTCTGTACAGCTTTAACTCTGAAATGAATTCTTGATTTTCCTTCTCCTTAATTTCATCCCTTCTCCACCCCCATCTCATCATCTTCTTCTTCCTTTGTTCATATGTTCAACTTTCCACCCTCTTCTCTAAACTCTATAGAACCAGCTTCACTTTCTCCAAATTTTACTGGTATTTTACAAATAAAGCCCTTGTCCCTCCAAATTTTCAGCCAATTTGACTGAAAGTCCATGTTGGCTTTGTTCAAACTGTCGCTACCAAGTGGGCCCCACTCATTCGAATCCCCTCCACCTTTCCCCACCACCTATGTCTGTACATCTTTAACTCTGAAATGAATCTCTTGATTTTCCTTCTCCTTAATTTCATCCCTTCTCCACCCCCATCTCATCATCTTCTTCCTTTGTTCATATGTTCAACTTTCCACCCTCTTCTCTAAACTCTATAGAACCAGCTTCACTTTCTCCTTCCTCCTCTCCCTCAACCACTTCTTTCTTTTTGCTCCCCTGAACAAGGCTCAACATCGTGCCATAAGAACCCTTTCATCATGAGCCTTAGCTCATAAAGTTCCCTTGCAAACTTTAAACTCATTTTGTTTGGAACATCTGAAATCCTCTTTTCACCAATAGACTAGCCCTGTCTAGAGTGTCCCAAATCCATGGCCTTAGAGAACAAGGAGATGGGGTGAGGGTTTCACCCTCCTGTGCTGGTTTCACTAGGAGAGAATGGCAAGTACGATATCATATCATGTGACTCTTTTCTCTGCTTTGATATATTTGGTAAGGAATCCAATGCTGTGAGTTTGACGATGAAGAGTATACTTGGTGTTTTAAAAGCACAAGGCGCAGAGGTCAATTTGCACCTGAGGCGCAAGGCACAAGGTGAGGCGCACGCCTTTTTGAAGCAAGGCACAAAAATTTAAAAAAAAAAAGCTAAAAATAAAAAAAATGTCAGAAAATTCAAAAAAAGCCAAAAAATAAAAAAATATATAAAACATAATATTAATAAAAAATATAAACTAAAATTTTAAAGTAATGTTTAAAAAACCTATAATCTAAAATTAAAATACATAAACATAGGATGTAAAGCATATTCAAATGAGAATTTAAAAATAAAATCAAACATATAAAACATTTTCAAGCATGTAAAACCTCTAATCTCTTTTTTCACTCAATTGCAATACTTCACATAGCTAATGTAATGTAAAACATATTACATTCCTGATTCTACGAGCCACCTTTGAGCCATGCCCCTCAAAGCAAGACCAAACAAGTTCACGTTAGGTCTTAAATTCTTAGTTTTCACACAAAAAAATAATGATTTTATAGTTTTAATTGCTTTTTAAGAAGACATTTTATTAGGATGAATGAATGAACAACAACATTAACAAATTGGGGTCTCTTGGAGCTTCGGTGAGCGAGCAAAAAAAGCAAAAAAGCGCCAAATTTTCAAAAGGCAGACGCCTTTGGAAAGGGCTGCGCCTAGGACCTAGGCGAGGCGCATACCCTGAAATGCGCCTCGCCTGTGCCTAGTATGCGCCTCGCCTGTGCGCCTAGGCATGCCTTTTAAATCACTGAGTATACTAATTGGGCCGATTGGGTTTTGAGCAGCCCTATTTTCTACAAGTTTTTGTAATCCATTGGTTTGTTGGTTGCCATGGATTGCTTTAGGTGGATGGCCAATAGGAGGGGGCTGGAATACACGGAGCCCCTCTTTGCTCATTTGAGTCCAAGGACCCACACTTTTCTTAGAGATTTTGGGGATTTTGGTATCTCCTTGGAAGATGTTCCTTCACTCCTTGCACTGAACTCCAAGGGGGACTTTCACTCCATTGCAATTGGCTAATGTAGGGTGTCAACCCCAAGAGTTAGTTCCAGTATTCGAGGAGATGCAAGGGGTGATCAGCGCATTCCGTCTTTCTTTCACCAATACAGGTGTGCGGGGAAAGCTTCCCTTCAACAAATGGTCTAAATTTTGGTACAGCATAGAGAAGGGAGAAACTTGTATTAGGAATGATGGGGGACAGAAACATTTAGTGGCCTTCATCTTGTATTTCCTATGTCGTTTTCTATTAGATGGAAAGCCTGACTTCGGTGTGAGGGAGACCCTGCTACTAATGGCGGTTCTAATGGTGGTCGGGTACAAGCTTACATATTTGTCCATGTTTTTAGGGTACCTCTATGATCAGTCCAATGCAACCATCCATCAGATATTGGACCCTAACATGAAGAGGGTGAATTGTTAGATTTTCATGCCTTTTATTTTTCATACAGTTCTATAAGAGATCATTGGATTTCGTGATCCCACACGTTGTGGTGCCCTTCACTGTCAGGATTGCAGGTCAAGAAGAGGAAGGGGAAAGGCAAGTTAAGTTCAAGGTGAGCAGGAGTACTTTGGCTGATCCAACTGAGATTTTCAGCAGCTGGCCAAGAATTCAAGGTGGAATCAAAGTTAAGATCCTATGGACATGTATTCCTTTTGCTGTATGCTGGGAAATATGAAGGAAAGAAACAGAAGGTGCTTTGAGGGGAAAGAAAAAAGAATGGAAGAATTGGTAGCTGTTATTAGTTCAACAGTTATTGGCTGGGTGCAATTGCTTCCAGAGTTTCAAGGACTGCGGAAAAGAGACTTTGGAAGTTGTTCTTTGTTTTGTGGCTTTTATTGATGTACTCAAGAGGGGTGACATCTTGTCACCTAGTTATGTTGTAATGTTTTTCCCTTTTAGCAATAAAATTTTTTTATTTATCTTCTAAAAAAAGATAAGTTCTTACCTTGTCACGGAAAGCGCTGAATAAACTGCAGTGTGGATAAGAAAGAAATTCACCATGGCGGCGATAGAGACATTTATACGTACTACAGATTTCTTTGAATAGCGCCCATATGCATTCGATGTGGATAACGTACGTGATGTATGTATTGGTGTAATGACCAAAGAAGAGGAGATGAGAAAAAGAGTTTTTTGTTGGTTATGAAGACAGACATGCACGAAAGGCTGAATATGCCTGCTGGTGTGGTGCGATGGACATTCTTGACAACAACAGCGCACCAAAGAAAGTGGTGTAATCTTGCTTGGGCACAGTCTATAAGAATTTATGTCTATAGTAGAGGAAAACTCGGGTATCTCATAGGTAGTAAAGTGAAACCCGAAGAGACAGACCCTGAATTTGAGAAATGGATGTAGGAGAACTATATAATCATTGGATGGTTGGTCAATTCTATGCAACTTCATAAAGTCAGCATTACCTCTGGATGTCCTTGGCCAAACAGATATGGGACAGTGTTACTGAGACCTATTCACAGAAGTTGAATATAGCCAAAGTCTACAAGTTGAAAAGTGACGTGAAAAACTTAAGACAGGGGGAGAAGAGTGTAGCAATCTACTATTATATACTAAAATCCCTATGGCAAGAAATTGATGTTACGGAGACAGTTGTATGGGAGAGTAAGAATGATGCTGAAATGTATAGGAAGTTGGTGGAGAGAAATAGAGTGTTTGAATTTCTTACTGGACTCAACCCTGAGTTTGACATCATTAGGCAAAATATCCTGGCCAAAGATGAGGTAACTCTTTCCCAGGCATATGCTATGATAAGCAGTGAGGAGAGTAGGCGACAAGTTCAGTTACAGAGTCCACCTACAGAACACTTTACACATGCTAGAATAAAGCCAAAGGGTCCTATTGAGAAAAAGGAGTAGATATGTGAATATTGCAAGAAACCGAGGCATACAAAGGACACTTGCTGGAAGCTTCATCCTGAGCTTCTACCCGATAGGTTTAAGAATAACAACAGTTCTAAGAAGGGCAATTAGACAGGAAAGCCTAAGACATCTAATGTTGCTACAGTACCTGGAGGAGGAAATAAGGAGAGTGAAGAAAAATCAACCATTGAGCAATTGGCAGCAATGAAGGCGGATTTTGAAAAGTATGGGAGGCTGCTAAATCACTTGGAGGCTATTGTTTCTTCATCTCACTCTTCCGGCAACACATCATCATCAGCAGCATTTGCTCACTCAGGTATTCGTGCTCCTGCAAATCATGCTTCAGTTTCAGGTAATCATAAAATCCCTTGGATTATTGATTCCGGTGCATCAGACCATATGACCAGCCTGTCTAATCTCTTCTGCTCATACCACCTTCTCTCTGGTAAAGAGAAAATATCCCTTGTTGATGGGTCTCTTGCTCCCATTTCTGGTAAAGGGGATATAAAGACCTCTGACACCCTTTATTTATCCTCTGTCCTTCATGTCCCTAAACTTAATACAAACCTTTTATCTGTTAGCAGCTTAACTAAATCCATGAATTGTAGCATAACCTTTTTTCCCACTCATTGTGTTTTTCAAGACCTGCAATCTCAGAGGATGATTGGGAGTGGCCATGAGGCGAATGGAATATACTTGTTGGACACACCGGATAGAGCTCTTGGACCACCTCATGGAGTTGCCTTAGAGTCAGTCTTGTCAGAGTCTATTGACAAAGTCTTGTTATGTCACTTTCGGTTTGGTCATTTGTCTTTTTCTGCTTTGGGTCATTTGTTTCCAGATATGTTTTAAGGGAGTGTCTTTATCGAGTCTTCATTGTGAGTCGTGTGAACTGGCAAAACATTGTAGACAATCTTATTCAGTAAGCAATAAAAGATCTATTTCTCCTTTTCATATTGTTCACTCGGATGTGTGGGGGCCATATCATTTGCCAACTATGAGGGGTTACAGGTACTTTATCCTTTTTATTGATGACTACTCTCGTTACACTTGGATTTATGTCATGAAATCCAGGGATGAAGTACCAACAATTGTGCAAAAATTTCATGAACTTGTCCTCACCCAGCTTAACACTCGGATCAAAATATTTCGTTCTGATAATGCTAAGGTGTATTTTGAGAAAACCCTCTCCGCCTATCTTGAAACTTTTGGGGTTATTCATCAAAGTTCTTGTTCCTACACTCCACAACAAAATGGAGTGGCGGAAAGGAAGAACCAACATGTGGTTGAAGTTGCCAGATCCCTCCTGTTTGCATCCCATGTTCCTATAAAATTTTGGGGAGATGTTGTTCTTACTGCTACCTTTTTGATCAACCGTATGCCCTCCCGAGTTCTTAACTTCAAAACCCCCATTAGCCTTCTCTTCCCGGATGAGGATCTTTTTTCTAGTCCTCTCCATGTTTTTGGGTGCACTTGCTATGTGCATGTTCACATCCATCAAAGGCACAAATTTGAACCTAAGGCTCGTAAATGTGTTTTTTTGGGATATGCCTCCACACAGAAGGGATATTGCTGTTTTGATCCAGTTAGTGGCACCCACTTTGTATCTCGGGATGTCACATTTGCTGAGTCAATTCCTTTCTTTAGTATTTCTCCTAAGGGGGAGAAATCTGAAGAACCCTTTGCTATGTCTCCAGCTGTTCCTCTTCCCATTCCTCTTGAGTCCTCTCATGAGGTGTCCACTTCTCCCACTGGACCTACCTCCAATATTCCTGTTCCTCCTCCTCCACCTCATTCTCCTATAATTCCTCCTCATCCTGTTCTCTAAAGGTGGTACGAAAGGCACAGATTCAGACATGGGCAAGTTGTTTCCACCCCTACAGAAGAGCCTCTTGCTCCTCCCATCATTACTGAGGTAACAGGTCAGCCTTCCTCTGACCCATCTACATCTTTCCCAAACCTTGACATTCCTATTGCTCTCCACAAGGGCAAGCGGAAGTGTACAGCCCATTATATCTCCAAACACTTGTCTTATAGCCTTCTATCTCCTTCCCACTACTCTTTCCTTGCTTCTGTTTCTTCCTATGTGATACCCAGGTCCGTACCGGAAGCCTTATCTAAACCTGAATGGAGGGATGCTATGGTGGCTGAACTGGATGCTTTGCATAAGAACCATACCTGGGATATTGTCGATTTGCCTGAAGGGAAGGAACCAGTGGGTTGTAAATGGGTGTTTACCATTAAATATCACTCTAATGGATCTATTGAGAGGTTTAAGGCTAGGCTGGTTGTTAAAGGCTACACTCAGATGTCTGGTATTGATTATCTTGAGACAATTGCTCCTATAGCTAAGATGACCTCAGTCCGGGTTTTGTTATCTCTACCTGCTACTTTTGATTGGCCCCTACACCAGTTTGATGTTAAAAATGCCTTCTTGAATGGAGACCTACATGAAGAGGTCTATATGTCTTTGCCTCTAGGGGTGCATGGGAAGGAAATGCAAGGTAAGGTGTGTAAACTGCAGAAATCTATTTATGGTCTCAAATAGTCTCCTCGGGCTTGGTTTGAGAGGTTCAGAGCTGCTCTTGTCTCCTTTGGTTACACATAAACTCAATCTGATCATACTCTGTCATTGAAGAGAAATGGCTCTCTGGTGACCTTTTTGATAGTTTATGTTGATGATATTGTGGTCACGAGTAATGACACCCAAGAGGTCAGTAAAATCAAAAGAATTCTTAACTCTGAATTTGAGATCAAGGATTTGGGAGATCTTCGGTATTTTTTGGGCATTGAAGTTGCTAGATCTAAGGATGGTATCTTCATTTCTCAGCGTAAATATGTCCTTGACCTCCTTGCTGAGACTGGTAAACTTGGAGCTCAACCAATCTCCACTCCTATTGATCCCAATCATAAGCTTTCTGCTACAGATGGTGAACTTCTATCTAATAAGGGAGTGTTTCAGAGACTACTTGGGAAGTTGTTATATCTTTGCATGACTCGGTAGGACATTTCCTATGCAGTAAGTGTTATTAGTCAATTTATGCATTCTCCCAGAGATGCTCATTTAGTTGTTGCAGAAAGGGCTCTGTGTTACTTAAAAGGTACTCCAGGGAAAGGTATTCTATTTTCCAAACATGGACACATGAAGCTAGAAGCTTTCACTAATGCTGATTCGGCAGGATGTATTGATGATAGGAGATCCACCTCGGGTTATTGTGCTCTAGTCGTTGGGAACATTGTTTCATGGAGAAGTAAGAAACAGTCTGTAGTTGCTAGATCCTCAGCTGAAGTAAAATACAGGGCAATGGCACATGATGTGTCAAAATTACTATGGCTACGATCCCTTTTAGAAGAATTGGGGGTTAACTATGAGAAGCCAATGATGCTCTACTGTGACAACCAAGCAGCTATCAATATTGCACACAATCCTGTTCAACATGACAGAACTAAGCACATTGAGGTTGATAGACATTTTATAAGGGAAAGAGTTTCCTCAGGAGAAGTTTGTTTTCCATTCATCACATCAGAACTTGGCTGATATCTTGACCAAGGGAGTTCCGAGAGGGAAAATGACACACTATATAAGCAAGTTGGGCATGATTGACATCTATGCTCAGCTTGAGGGGGAGTGTAAAGAGACTGGTTCGAATGGGTCCTAGTATCTTCTCTTGTAATATTTTTTCTATTTTCCTGTTAGCTAATGGGCCTCTCTTAATGGGCCTGTTATTTCTTTTTGTTTGATCTCTTTATGTTATTGCCTAGCTGGCCGCCCACTTAAGGGCATACTTGTAATTATTTTAACATTAATTTTTAGTAAAAAGGATTAGAGAAGGGAGGGAAGGATTATTCGAACCTTTCTTTTTCTTCCTCCTCTTTTCTCCATCTTCTTCTCTTGTTTTGTTGCTCTTACTTTTCTTCCTCCTTTTTCTCTCTAATTTTTCAAGTTTACACCTATTTTTGAGGACTGATTTACATCTCTCCCAATGATATAAATTTGGTGAAAACCAATCCCTCCTATGTGCAGGCTCTTTGTTGGGAAAGTTTCCTCGAGAAGTTAAATACTTGTGATGTGCTACAGAAAAGAAGGCCAAATAATTGTCTCTCTCATGTGTCTCCTTTGCAAGGCCAGTGGTGAAACCCTTCCTCGTTTACTACTTTCCTATTTGTTTGTAACTTGTATTTGGGCTGCTGCTCTCTTTTTGGTTGCAGATGGGTACCCCCTCAAGATGTGGCTAGCCTATTTAACTCTAGTTTCTTAAGGAAACAGAAGAAAAGGGGAAGATCTCTATGGAAAATCACAAGAGCAGCCTTGGTATCATTTGGGAGGAGAGAAACACAAGAATCTTCCAAGAAAAGAATAGGTCAATGGAGAAACTGATTGAATCCATAAGGATCAGATCTGCACATTGGGCTAAAATTTTGGAATTGTTTAGAGATGTTTCCACAAATGACTTATTATGGAAATGGTCTGAAGTGGTACAAACAGATACACACAAAGAAGTAGTGTGATAATGGAATGGAAACCTCCAAGGCCAAACAAATTGAAATTAAATTTTGATGGGAGCTCCTTTGGTAATCCGGGGAGGGCAGGTATAGGGGGAGTTTTCAGAAACCATCTAGGTGCAGTTGTGGCCTTATTCTCTGGGCCAATTGGAATTGGCAACTCGGTTAAGGCCGAGACAATGGCTCTCTTACAAGGTGGACTAAAACTGGAAACACAGATGGGTGTTAGAGAGCTTGAAGTGGAAGGAGATTCTTTATTGGTTATTTCTTGGGCAAAACAAATTAGCTCAGCTCGTTGGAAATATAAATTTGCCTTAAGAGAAATTGACTACCTTGCAAAAAGTTGTAACACTAGCTTTGGATGGGTAAAAAGAACAGCAAATGGACTGGCAGGTATTCTCGCAAAACAGGGAGTGGACAGATCCACTCTATTTTGAGCAATGCTGTATCTTTAATAGTAAAAAGGGGCAGGGTAATCAGGGTGGCTAATCTGGTTTCTGCTGTATTTGGGCTACTGTGTAGCAAGGATCTGTAAACTTTTTTCAAGCATTAATAAATTACTCATTTTGTATATATATATATGGATGATGGTTTAGCTAAACAAGGGATTTATAGACAATCCATGTTTTGCTTATTTGTAATAATTGGGACGGTTTAATTCCTTGGGTATGTTGTTTCTTACCACAACTTGTTTATCTCTTTTCTAATTTAATGAATTAATTTTTATGTTGCTTCTAAAAAAAGGATATGAGCATGTTGTGGTTATTGCGTCTACAGCGCAGTCTCCATAGGGCCTAAATCCTGTACTTACCCCATAAAATAAAACTTTAGTCTACCAAAAACTTTTGAAACCAAAATATTTTTGTGCTTTCTCTGACTTTGGAATCTTCTTACAACAAGAGTATCCTTCCTGAACTCTATCATATCCTTGCATTCCTCATTAATCGTTCCCAACTCAACATAGTGTCTTCTCAAACAACTGACCTGCACCCAAATCTTCACGGTTTCCATTGACATCCCTACAAGTCCAGCTGATCCCTGGCCTTCATGACTGTCTTCAACCTTTGAATTTTGAAATATATCTTCAGAATCCGCATCAGACTTCCTTAAAGGCAATGGTCCTAGTGAAATCCTCTCCACCTATGAAATGCATCTCTGCACTGTTGCTGTAGATGGTCTCTGTACATGACCAAATGTGCTTCTGTGTTTGTGTATATTATATATGGCTGTATGCATGTATGTCTATATTATAAGTGGTGTGTGCCTGGTTGCTAACTTGCTACGTATCTAGTCATTTACTGATCTGAAGAACTAAAAAAAATAAAAATAAAAATAAAAACATCAACTCACCATCACAGGCCAAAATTCCTAGGTTTTGCTAAAGTTGCCAAACTGCCTTAACTATATACATGAGAGTGAGAACAGATCCTATTGACCTCCCAAAGAATTTTTTATTTATAAGTCCTTAAGAGCTAAAATTATATATTTGGAAACTTTATATGCTAAGAAATCAAGGCATAAACTCCAAAAAGTAGAAATCAATCTGTACCTCATTGAAATATCTGAGAAGAAGATTCTTAGTGATTCTTCCTATGCCAGAACCACAATCTGCAACAGTTATGCCCTCTATAAGAATTAAGAAACCCATTACATTCAATAGACAAAGTAAATATGTTAAAAAGGAAAATGATGTGACTACAGATGCTCTAATTTGAATATATTCTATCCAGTGTTGAATATCAAAATCTTTAATGGGTTGCTTTGAGTAGAGAACCTTGAAGTGGTATAGTGCATATTTTTACTTACATTAGAACAAATATGAACTCTTTAGCTCACAAAAAATAGCATAATTAGTACCCTAAAATAACATTGACCCATAAAACATCTTAAACAAAAGAACCATACTTCCAACAGGTGCATTTGCAATTTTCTATCTTTATCCAGGCTCACCTCATCAAAAATAAGAAAATAAAAGTATATATCAGTTTCCACCTGCACTAACCTTGCCAATATATCAATTTTTCTCTTTGAATGAACAATTAAGATTTCATTAAATAAAACAAAAGTGGAAACAACTAAAGATAAACCCACAGGCAAATAGGAACACCAAGCAGAAGAAACAAAACATTCAACAAAAAAAAAAAAAACAGAACAATATCCCAATAGGAGTAGCCACTAAAAACAAGTAAACAACTAAAACTCTATGCACAATATAAACCCAAAATAATTAGCATCCCAATACTTCCTTCAATCTTATCCCTAGTTCCAAGAAAAAGTCTTCCTTGGAATCCACCTGAACAAGAACTTCACTCTAGATGCCAAAGATCGAGCTGTCTTAATATGGTAATAAAAGACTTATGCACCATCTCCTACTCTACACATCTAGCCAATCACCATCTAAAGGTCTCCTTTACCTCCACAAGATTAAAACACATTGAATACATCAATATCATCTCTAATAGAATTCCCATGTTCAATGGGACCCCAACGCACCAGAATTATCCCATCATCATGCCTCCTAAAGGCACCCTCAAACTGATTGCCCTGGATTATGAATCAAGCATCCATCAAAATTTAGTAAACACCGGCATGAAAGATTTGTTCGAATATATAAAAGGTCATATACTCATATGCATGACTTAATAAAAGCTTTATAATGAGGACACCAACCTATAGAACACAGACATATGGAGTTTGACATGGCAACTTCAAGAAACCTGAAACATATTATTTATACAATATATTGTCTATCATGAAATGTTTCCAAATAACAACTATTAAGGGATGGGATATTGAAAGGATGATATGGATCCTGATTTGTCTTTTTGCATTCTCATATTAGGGCATTCTCCAAAAACAACATGCTGAATGAAAGGCTAGAAATGGAAAGCCCGGATTGGCAAAGGCTGGGTGAAGAAAAGATTATGTGGTTGAAAGGAACATTGAGGACGAAGAGATTAGACAGGTGGTTTTCTTAATATAGATCTAAAGCTCCAGACCCAGATTGTTGGGAGGTGCGAAAAGATGATTTCTGTGATGTCTTTAAGGAATTTGGAGATAAGCACATAGTTAGCCGCGACATCAATGCTACGTTCTTGGATCTAATCCCAAAGAAGTCTGATGTTAAGTATTTATAAAATCCAAGCCAAAGTTCTTTCTTTGAGGATTAAATAAGTCCTCCCCTCTATCATTAGTCAGGCCCAAGGGACCTTCATTCAAGGACAACAAATAACTGATCAGATCTTGATTACCAATGAACGAGTGAAGGAGATGAAGAGATCTAGGCAAAGAGGTCCTGTTTGTAAGCTAGATCTTGAGAAGGCATATGATTCGGTGCATTGGCAGTTTTTAAAATAGGTTTTGAAGAAGTGTGGGTTTGGGCAAAGGTGGTGTAGTTGGATGTTTGGTTGGGTTAGTACTTGTCATTATTCCATCCTAGTTAATGGGGTGGTAAGGGATTTTTTTCCAACTTGTAGGGATATTATTCAAGGGGATCCACTTTCACTTTTCCTTTTTACCCTAGTAGCTGATGTGCTCAGTCAAATCATCACTATGGCTGATAGGGAAGATGTTATAAGGAGATGGAGAACAGACAGAAACCAAGTTCTAGTCAGTCATCTCCAATTTGCAAATGATTTAATGATTTTGTGATGGATGTTGTAATGAGAAAGTAGGAAACCTAAAGGAATTGGTTCTTGGCTTTGAAGGAATTTCCAATTTAAAAATCAATCTAGAAAAGATCCACATAGTGGGATTGAGGAGGTTGAGGCTGTTGCAGATTGTCTTGAGTGTTCTATCTCCTCTTGGCCTTTCTCTTATTTAGGGATTTTATTAGGCTGTGTTTGGTTTAAAGGAAAGAGTAGGGAAAGGAAAGGAAAGGAAAGGTAGGGAAACCTTAACAAACCTTGTATAGGCTTCCCTGTCTTTCCCTTCCTTTCCCTACCTTTTCCTTCAAACCAAACATAGCCTTAGGGGAAAATCCTAGGGAAAATAGGTTTTGGGAATCTAAACATATAGAAGTTTGAAAAGAGATTAGCCTTGTGGAAGAGGACTTATATCTCTCTAGGTGGTAGGATCACTTTAATGCTACCTTGGCGAACCTACCTACTTACTACCTTTCTGTCTTTAGGATACCGCCTAGGGAAGCGAAGAAGTTGGAGAAAATGATGAGAGACTTTCTCTGGGAACCAGGAGAAGGTAAAAAAGATCATTTAATCAGATGGGAGGTTGTGGTAAGAATTAAAGAGGAAGGGGGATTATGTCTAGGAAATGTGGTTAAAAAGAATTTGGCATTGTTGGGGAAGTGGTTGTAGTGGTGGCCCTTGGAGCGAGAGAGGCTTTGGCATGAAGTGGTGAAGAGTATTCATGGATGTTCAGAGAATGGGTGGGGTGTTGGTAAATCACAAAGGCTAACTTGGCAATACCTTGGAAGGCAATTCATAGACTTCTTCCGTAGTTTCTCAGTTGTGTCAGGTATGATGTTTGTTCTGGAAATTCTGTTTGGTTCTAGGACACTTGGGTTGAAGATCTTCCTATAAAAGACCACTTTCCGTCCTTGTTCTCTGTATTTTGTATAAAAAAGAGGTGACCGTGATCTCAAAATTTCTTCCTTCTATGTTAAACCTTTCAGCTTTGACTGGGATTTTAGTTTTTGTAGAGGGTTAAGGAATGAGGAAGTTGAGTTTCCATCTAATCTACTCAGCCTCCTTGATAAGGTTTGGTTAGACCCTTTGAAGCCAGATAAGAGGATTTGGGACCCTCAAGCAAAAGGGATTTTTATCTTATGTTTCCTTTTTCAAGCTCCTTTGCTATACCTCCCTTTAATAGGTTTTTCCCTTCAAGTAAGTCTAGTATAGGCTAGTTTCCCCTAAGATTATGACCTTTTGTTGGGAAGTGTTCCATGGGAAAGTAAACACCTTGGATAACCTACAATAGAGAAGACCCTTATTCTGTATTTCTCCCAACTGGTGTACTCTTTGCAGATCTCATTGTAAGGACTATTACCATTTATTCATATCCTATATTTTTTTTTATAAGTAAAAGACATTTTATTAAAGAAAACAAAACTGGATACATCTGAAACAGGTGTTAAGATAACACTACACAAGCCCCCCTACAAGACCTCCAACCATACTAAGACAACAACTCCAAAAGACAAGTTCAAAAGAAAATAAAAGGCATTGATATATCATATGCTAAATGTGGTAGTGGATCACAACCTTCTCTCCAAAGTCCAAACCATTCGTAGAATCCCTCCTCGTCCCAAGTCCTAACTTTCTCCTTCAAGAGCATTTTGTTACGATCCATTTGTCCCATGTTGGTAGTATGGGATGCTAATGTGAGGTATCCCACATCAGTAGTATGGGATGCTGTTGTGGGGTATATATGCGCTTAGGTTCCCTCCCTCTAACAGCTAGCTTTTAGGGGTGAGTTCTCCTAAGGCTTAGTTTGGAAGGAGTACAAATGCAAATATGTAGAGTGCAAAACCTTATATTTTGTATTATTTTGTATGTATTTGCACTGTACATATTTGCATTTGTACTCTTTCCAAACTGAGCCTAAGGCACATAACACATTTGCAACTCTCCTCAAACTTTCTTCTTTCCTCTTCCTTTCAAAGGCTCCAAAGGCTTTCTTAACAAGACTTTCTCCTCCCAAGAAGAATAAACCTAGGGACTTTCCAACTTCTACTTCTCTATCAACTAAACTCTTCAAATCCACGCTTCTTCTCTTTTCCTTTTTCTCCATCACCAGGCACGGCAAGACCGAGTGGGCTGTGCTGCCAGCACACAGCATGACCTGGCTTGCAAGCCTGTAGCAGGCCAAGCGCAGCCCGCCCAAGGAAACAACTATAAACTGTTCTTTAGGGGGTATTTATGTATTTTGGCTTTGAAGGGTAGAAAAATGACAATAATGCCTCTGAACAACTATATAACAGCTAGTTTGGGGGGCATTTGGGTAAAGTGATAAATGGCTTTGTAATGACCAAAATACCCCTCCCAATAACTAAAAATGACTAGTTTTTCAGGGTATTTTGTGCAATTGATTTATTTTCAATTCCTATAAATACCCATATCCTCCACCATTCGCATCACACCAATTCTCATACTCTTTTATACACACTATCATACTCCATTCTATAATTCTCAACTTTATTCAAGTTTCAACAAGAAAAAGGCTTTCTCAAGTATCTCAAGTTAGCAATTTGGGAGGCTTGAAGGCTTCAACCGTTGAAATCAAATTGAGATTTCGAACCGACAATCCCGATAAGTTGCAATTAAATTAATTTTTATTTTTTTAATGTCCAGTCACAGTATGAGAGTATCAACACTGATATGGATGCTACTGATGTTGTCAAAGTTCCCACCCTTAGTACTACTAGGGGAAAGAAAAAGAAGGGCAATAAGTTGACTAGCCCAGTCTGGAAATTACAATGGCCTGTGCGTACAAATTAGCCAATAGCTACCCATCAAAAATAAATAAATAAATAAAACACTTACATATTAGTTACACTAGTTCTGAAGGTGTAATCTTGGAATGGACCCATATACATAACATGAATCCGCAATTCCGCACATGTATTTTGCTTGATTATGAAATCATATGCAGTATACTGATTCCATGAGACTGGTTCATGTTACGGTCATAAGGGTTAAACAGGTATGTTTGACGCGTCTCCACAGTCTTAGTGCTACAACTAAAGCACCCTAAATTGAGAGCTCCCTGAACCAAAGGACGTTAAACAGCTTGGCTTCACGCATTCCAACAGCCTTATGGCTTTTGGCATATGGGTCAAGTACGTAACCGTATAACTTCCTTATCCTGTTGGAACAAGTGGTGCAAACCCACCACTAAACTTATTCCAAACCAGTGACCGTAAAAAGGCGACTCAACAAATGACAAACCCTTTTCTAAACCAAAATTCAGAATGCAGGAAACTGAAACCCCAAGAGGAACGAGAGAGAGAGATTCAGAATGCAGGAAACTGAAACCCCAAGAGGAACGAGAGAGAGAGAGTGTGTGTGTGTGTGCATTTTTTTGTACCGAGAGCGACGAGATGGCGATTTCTTAAGCCAGAACCAAAGCGGTCGACCAAAAGATTCTTTAGAAAAGCTTCGCTACCCTTCACGTCTGCCTCATCAACATGCCCGTATCCACCCAATACTCCATCAACAGACGCTTCAACACCCTGAAACAGCAATAACCCATACAACATAAATAAATAACTGAAATATGAGCATCGAGGGTTTAGGGTTTTAGGCGTCAGCAAGCTTACTTCCCAGTAACCGACGCCTTTCCGATACCATTCAGTCTTCTTTTGATCGTCTCCTTCTCCGACCTCTTCTCTCCACATCTCTTCAGCATTCTTGAATTCCCGGCCATCGGTATCCGACCCACCAGCCTCCATGACGGAAAACGGAACAGAGAAGGGTGTGAAGGATCAGCAATGATATCAATGTTAATTTTCCGGTTACAATGACGTTTATGCCCCTGAAATTGAATGCTTCGGCGTCCACATTCTTGGGCCCACGAGGTCGGGATTGAACCGCTTAAACGTATAGTTTATTCCCTTCACATTTGTTTTTTCTTCTCACTGTTGTTGGTAATGAATGGCGGTTGGTCTTCAAAGCCTCCGTTTTTGCAAGTTTTATGCGCTCGTTTCGGTGTGACGATGGAAAGCAAGGTGACCCTATTCTCCAAGTTGTTGCAAACTTGCATAGACAAGAAAGTCCACTTAGCGGGTAAAGTTATTCATGCTCAGGTAATCGTTAATGGTTTATTCTCGGACATTTTTTTATCCAACAGGCTAATTGAGTTTTATGCGAAGTGTGGTAAGTTAGATTTCGCGCGTCACGTGTTTGAAAAAATGCCTGGAAAGAATATTTATTCATGGAACGCTATTGTTAGTTCGTTTTGCAAAGCTGGTGAATTACAAGAAGCAGAACATTTGTTCCTTGAAATGCCCGAGAGGAATACTGTCTCGTGGAATACAATTATCAGTACATTAGTCAGGAATAAGCTGGAAGAAAAGGCATTGCATTTATATTATATGATGAATAAAGAAGGATTCAGGCCTACCCAGTTTACTTTTGCGAGTGTTCTCAGTGCCTGCGGTGGCTTGATGGAATTAGAACATGGCATGAGCTGTCATGCCCTTTCTATTAAAGTTGGTCTAGATAGTAACATGTATGTGGAAAATGCTTTGGTAGGTATGTATGCAAAGTGTGGGATTATGGAGGATGCAATTGAAGCATTTGGTGAAATGTCTCAACCAAATGAAGTTGCATTCACAGCAATTATGGGTGGATTGTTGCAAGCAAACCGCATTGAAGAGGCTCTGAGAATGTTCACAAAGATGCATCAAATTGGAATTCAAATCGACTCTGTCTCCATATCAAGTATTCTCAGTGTTTGTGCCAGAGGAGGGAGTGGAGAACCAAATGGTCCTAGTCCAAGATATGGGATTCAGTGTAACATCCATGGCCTACAAGTACATGGCTTCATAATTAAATTCGGTTTTGAAATGGATCTTCATGTGAATAATTCATTACTTGACATGTATGCAAAGAGTGGGAGTATGGATGTTGCTGAGATAATTTTTGCAAATATGCCTGATGTTAATGTTGTTTCTTGGAATATTTTGATAGCTGGTTATGGTCAGCAGGGCACAAGTGAAAGAGCCATAGATTTGCTGCAAATGATGCAACAGCATGGTTTTGAACCAGATGAAGTCACATATTTGAGTATGCTAGGAGCCTGCGTCAAGTCTGGGGATATGGAAACTGGCATTCAGATGTTTGACCAGATTGCATGCCCAAGCGTAAGTTCATGGAATGCCCTATTGTCTGGGTACTCCCAAATTGGGAATCACACGGAAGCAGTAGAATTCTTCAAGAAGATGCAGTTTGTGAATGTCCATCCTGATCATACTACTTTGGCTGTTATTCTCAACTCATGTGCAGGAATTGGTTTTTTAAATGGTGGAAAACAGGTCCATGCAGTGTCAATAAAGTCTGTTCTTGATGCTGACATGTTTGTTGCCAGTGCACTAATTGACATGTACTCTAAGTGTGGAAACATTGACATGGCTAGGCACGTTTTTGACAGGATGCATGAGAGAGATGACGTCTGTTGGAATTCAATGATTGCAGGTTTTGCACTCCATTCTCTAAATCGGGAAGCTTGTATCTTATTTAAAGAAATGCAAGAGAATGGTGTGAGCCCTACTCAATTCTCTTATGCTACTATTCTGAGTTCATGTGCTAGACTAGCTTCTTTGTCTCATGGGAGACAATTACATGCTCAGATAATAAAAGATGGATATATAAATGATGTTTTTGTTGGGAGTGCTCTGATTGATATGTATTCAAGATGTGGCGATGTAAGTTTGGCTCGCCAGTTTTTTGATGAGATGCCCAATAAGAATATCGTTTCTTGGAATGAGATGATACATGGGTATGCACAAAATGGATGTGGGAATGAGGCTGTTGACCTCTTTGACAATATGATCCAATCAGGTGGAAAACCTGATGGCATAACTTTCATTTCTGTTCTTACTGCTTGCAGCCATACTGATTTGGCTGATGTAGCCCTCAGGATCTTCAATTCCATGGAGCAAGAACATGGGGTAAAACCATTGGCAGACCATTACACATGCATTATAGACTCTCTTGGTCGAGCTGGTCGGTTCAATGAAGCAGAAATTCTTATAAATAAGATGCCTTATATAGATGATCCAATTGTCTGGGAAGTTTTGCTTAGTTCATGCAGAGTTCATGCTAATATCAACCTTGGGAAACTAGCAGCAGAGCAGCTATTCCGCATTGACCCACAGAATCCAGCCCCCTATGTGCTTCTGTCCAACATTTATGCATCTTTAGGAAGATGGGATGATGCATCAGCTGTACGGGAAAAGATGAGTGGTCAACAGGTCTCAAAGTATCCAGGCTATAGTTGGATTGAATTTAAGAATGGGGTGCAAGCCTTTATGGCTGATGATGATCTTAGGATGGTAGGTGTAGGTAAAGAAGTAAATCAGGGAAACATCCTTTCTTTTAGAGGTGGTGCTAAATGTTTCAGGAGGCGATTGATCAAGAGGGTATCTACTTAATCAAGAAAGGGAAGAGAGGATCGGAAAGCATGAAGATAAGATGAGGGAGATAGCTAGGTATGCGATTAAGAAGAACCGGCATGCAGAGGCAAAGAGTATTAGGCTCAAAAAAGAAGTAAAGAAAGGAGAGGTCAAAGAAGAATATCTCAAAGAGAAAAGCTCCAAGAGGCACATAACAAGCAGCAAGATACAAGGAGAACCCTTATAGAGACCAGAGTTCAAAACACCGCCCTAGAAAGGTAGTTGCAATAGGTTCAAGCACGCCACATAGGTTCACGAAGAATATGAGGGATACAAGGAGCACATTCCCACGTATGCAACAACAACTGCCTTCCTAGTGAACATGGATTAGTGGGTTGCTCAACTAGAGGCCCTACTTAGGGTGGCTGGAGTGGAGCTTCCACTTCCTCTCCCTCTAGCTTTGATATTTGTTCTAAGTTTAAGCCTATATTGTATCATGATCATTTCCTTTTTTGAACATGAAATTAATTTTTATTATTGGTATAGATTTTTATTTTGGATAGGATATAACATGATCATTGTACAAGTAACTTTCAGATATAATGAGAACTATTCCCCTTTTGTGTAATGTTTCGATGTTCTCTCTCTCTCTCTCTCTCTCTCTCTCTCTATGACAACTAAAAATTTGATATACATGGTTAAAATATTAAAACACGGTGCCATAAGGTCTTAAAAATTTGATATACATGGCATACAAACATTAAAGAGATGATATCATCATGTCAAAAGACTAACATAAGGTCTTAGATATTAGGCTTTTAGTTTTAGCACTTGGGCTTGTGCCCCCCCCACCCCCCCTGTTGCAAAAAAAAAAAAAAGGAAAAGGTCTTAGCATGCCTTTAACCTGAACAAGTTGCCCAACTTTGATGGTAAAGTCTTTAACTTATCCATAAAGGGAGAGCATCCTTCTAATGTTTGTATTCATCCAACCAACAACTAAATTTCCATTAAATAATACAACAAAGAGATGTTAAATAAGAACTAAGAAATTTTAAACAAAAAAATGCGAACAAATATTTATATACAAAATAATAATGTAAAATAAAATCAACATAAATTAGATAAACATAAAAAAAATATAGGTTTTGTTTGTATAAGTGTTTCATTTTGAGCTTTGGGCTGTGAAAAACAAAGTTGATCCAAACATGTTTGAGCATTTCATAAGAATTACTTCTGAAAACATCACATTCTAAAGCCAAAACACTTATAAGTCCCAAAGCACAAAGCCTAAAATTAATGCTTTTTGGGGGCTTTGAAAGAAAACTTCGTAAAGATATATATCAATGTTGGAGAGAGAGAGAGAGAGAGAGAGGATTAAAAGGGAAAATTAGAAAAAGTAACAAGAAATAATTACATTGAAATAGCTAAGGGTAAAGCTTCACCGAGCAATGTAGCTTGCAGGCAACCAATGTTATCTCCCGAAGCATTGCTCAAACTTGCCCATCTTTGCAAATGTTTCTCATTTATCCTTTCGAAAGGTCTCCAAGAAGATTTATATGGAATTTCTTCCAGCCACATAAGAGTAGGTTTGAATTCTTTAGTGATCGGTCCATTAGACATTCCTATTTCTACAGTCTTTATGAAAAATAAATAAATAAACATGCTACATTTTTCATTCATAGTTCCTGCCCTTACATCTTGATGACACTCGAGAGCATTTATGAAATTTGGTGAAAGATGCTCCCTTGGTTGTAGGCACAGTTGGAAGAACAAAGACATATCTTTTCAGTTTGGGTGGTGACTCATCCTAGATAACAAGTGTTCAATTCATAGAATAAATAATGTTTATAAAAGCAAATTAATGTGACTAAAAAATCAAAGTCCCAACAATCACCACATATCAAATGTATATTCAAATAAATAAAAGGAAAAAAAAGAAAGACACCAAAAAGGAAAAATTACTTGGGTAGGTTTCCTAAGTAAAGCCAAATTACAGTTTGCCTTTCTACCACCAATAAAATTGGGCTTGGATCAGCATAGACCCTCCTTGTAGATTATGGATCATGGAAGGTTACCTAAATCCCCCATACAAATAAACACAAAAGAAAACAAAACTCATCTTCTAAGTCAATATATAAAAGAAAATCACTGAAATATAAATAAGAAATAAGCTACACGTTTAGTTTTATGTACGAATTTTATTTAATTTCTTGCTTAAGTATCAAAATTACACTCACAAATCCTTTTTCCACCAAACTTCTAGTTACCTAAGGCCAAAAAATGTGGACATTTGATTACATCTACACCTTGGAAGTTTATGCATTTTTATCTTTTTGTGATATCAAGTAGAGAGGAAAAAAAGAGGGAATAAGTAAAACAAAATTCTCATTTTTATAGTTACAGCAAGATTATCAATTAGCACGAGACTAACAATCCAAAACAAGAAATATCACAAAGAAGTATCCTTTCGAACGGTCTATATTCTTGCTAGTGAACATGATTAACTTGAGAAACTCTTCGAACTGCTAAAAGTAACAATGTGTAGTCTTGTTTTGCTTCTACAATTCCAATTTTCCGAAAAAGACCTTGGTGTAAGTGGTATCTCCTAAAAAGGAAATCAAGAACTGAAACCTAAAATTCTAACTTGATCTTGATCCTGAACTAGAACTTGGAATCGTTGTATAAACAAGAATTCCAATAAAAGATGATGAGAGTAGAATTTATCATTTTTTTTATGTCTTTCATACCTAATTAGTACTTAATTGGACTCATATGTCTTGTATTTCGGTTCAGGACATGAAAAGAAGGAATCAAGAGCAAAGAAAGGCAATTCGGATGATTTTTCACAGTTTCGGCACCGTTCAGTAATTTGGGCTTAACTCGTGTATCCGAATTCCAATGGGGCTGATTCAAGACCCACTAGAAAGATAAAAGAAAAAGCCACAACTTTCGTGTTTTAGGCTTTCGCAGATTCGGCCTACATCGAAGTCAAATCTGGGCCCAAAGTCGGGGCAAATTCGTAGGAAAGCCCAATCCGCAGCTGAAGCCCAATTCGCAGAGGATGTCTAATACGAATCCAATAACAAGAAACTGAGAAGAGTCTTACCAGATCTAAATTTATGATGTAATCCCATAAAGATAAAGAGATAAGAATAGGATTAGACTAAGACTTTCTAATCTTAAAAGATTAACTTCAAGAGAGAGTAGGAAACCACCCCCTCCCCTTTTGGCTATATAAAGAAGTAGGGGGCGGACTAGAGGGATCATCAATCAACAATTGGAGGAATTCCTGAAGTCCCTCTGAAGTGAATCAAGAAGGTCTTCAAGAACTTCAAGAAGGAGATCAAGAAAGCTTCAAGAAGGAGGTGGCGGCAAGAAAAAGAGGAGATCTCAGCACCCCGGGCGAATTCATGAGTTCTTTCTTTCATCTTGTTTGCTTTATTTCCTTTATTATGAATTAATTTGTTTTTAGCTAGGGCTGTGGAAAGCCGAACCATGATAATGAATATATTTTTATTATTATGATTTATCCAAGATTGTGATTTCCATATAGTCTATGAATTATTTGCTTAATGCGATTAGGAGTGGTCATCTCTTAATTGATTCGGTGTATATGAATGAATCGGGAAAGGAATTTATATACTCGACCACATAGTTCATGGTGTGAATTGAATGGTATATAGGGATATATACACATTATTCATTTGAATATATGAGTTTTTCTTGCACTTTATGCATTTCTATTATTGAGAACTCTAGTCGAGGGATCGAGGGGTTACTTGATAGAAATAGGTTTAGTATATCTTGGGAAAAAATATTAAATAAAATTGGGAAAAACTTCAGCTTATGGGAATAACAATTAATCTTGGTTAATCATATTCATCAATATTTCATTAGATTGGTTGGGCGGACCTAAAGCCCTAGCGATTTCATCCTTTGCATATTCGGTTGTTGATTGTCCTTGCTTTTATCTTCTTTTCCTAGTTTTATTTTCAGTAGTTCTTGCTCCCTCAAATCTGAATTTCGAATGTCCAAATAATTAGGGAAGACTAGGGTTTTAATACTTATTTTGTTAAATCCCCGTGGTAATGATATTTTTATACTACTTGATAACTAGTGCACTTGCTAGGGTTATAATCATAGCTATCAAAAAACTTAATTCAAATTTCAAAAATCCCAGAAAGCATATTCTCAAGTTAACTTAATTCACTTAGATCAAGAAATAGGACAGTGCATCCATTAACAATTTACTACAAAGTGATAAACCCTAGAAATCTCTAGATTCTTAATTAGGAATGGCAATGGGGCAGTGATCATATTCTCCATTCTCGACCCCAATTCTTAAATAAATCCTTGTCCCCAACCCCAATCCCCATCGGGATAAAAATTGTCCTCCATCCCCAATCCCCGATGGGACAGGTTCTCCGCGGGTACCAGAAACCCCAAAATTTTTAGTTAGCAATGTTTTTTTGAAAAATAAATGTAAGTACATGCATTTCAATGGGACTATGGTGGGGATGTTAAAAGAAAATGAAGAAATCACAACCAGGATACCTCTAAAATGACACAATGACACTTTATCAAAGTAATGTAGGGCCCACACACTTGCGAGGAGCACAAAAAGAAATCCTACACTCACGATGAGCATGAAGTTCCATCTAAGACCTACGATGAACATAAAACACCTCTCTGAACCTACGATAAGCAATCAACGTCACCTGAGACTTGCGATGAACATAAAAGGATATCGCAAGAGCCCGATGCACTATCAGCACCTTGCAATGAGAACTAAATGGCAACTCCTGCTATAAGGAATGGATGATATACCCCGAGGCCGGTGTCACCCACCTATGGGAGGTTAGCATTCCTTCTATTCACAACCAACTGTGACGAAGTGCCTCGGAGGCGATTGAGAAAAACACCTAAGCACACCAATCAAATCCATGTCTTGTCCTTGACACGTGTACACAGGGGGAAACCCGTAAGGGAACGTAGCCTACATACGCCATGCAAAAATGCTTAGGAGAAGGGAAATTCTGTCCTTAAGGGATTTCGTTGGACACGTTGTGAAATCCCAGTAGTGCTCCATTAATAGTCGACATAAAGATAAAGATCACATTTCCTAATAGAAAATGTATCCTTTTAGATCCTTCTCCTTAGATCCTTGGGGTCCTCTCTATAAAAAAGGGGAATAACTCTCCCCCACGTCAGAAAACCATATAACTTTAACCCTAGAGTTTCTTAGGGGACCTCTCTGTCTTATCATCCCTTCTCCCACCGACCTCTACAACCAATATTCCTCCCTGCATTCACTCTTTCCTGCCATCTTCTCTGGACCTTTGGAGACTTGACCAATCTCCGTTGCCTTACCACCGCAACTACAATAAAATCTCTAGTTCCGACTCTGATCTCTAGGGGAACGGTAGTTGGCAACCACTATAGGGAAAACAATGAATTCGTGCACGAGGATGAAGACAATTGTAATGGCTATAAGTGAAAAACAATGCTCGAAGAGGAAAAACCCTTTTGGTCTCCTTTTCTATGTTTTTTTTTTCTTTTATTTAATGCTTATTTATTTTGTAGTCGTTGACCTTTTGGCCTTCTAAATCTATGCTTTTGTGATTGAACCCTAGATTTAACATTAATTTGTATGGTATTATTTTAATTGGTGTGTCGCTATTTATCAATTCATCATTGGTCGCATCTGATCTCTAGAGGGGCTAGTGTTGAGCGAAGATCCAAGAAATTGCCACAACTGATGACTGGACTGTGAAAGTGTATAAGATTGGATCAAGACCCATTGAAAGCTTGAGAAAATATCTTCGGGACTACTACGACCGACACTTAGAGATCCGCAATTGAAAACTGAGCCAAAGAAGACTTGGGAAATAAAACATTGATGCAGAGATCATTCTTGGAAACCGATGTACAATACCAATCAGATATGCAAACTTTATTTTCTTCCTTCTTATTCTTTCCTTTCTCTTTTACCTTTTAGTTTATGACACTATGCTATGATTAAGACTCTCACCATTGCATAACAGTTGAAGTAGGTGGAAAAGGGTAACTCTCTACTTTTAATTTAATCTATTTTCGCTTTAGTTGAATTAATGAGCTCCTTAGATTATAAGTACTTCTATACTCAAAGTTCTAGTCTAATTTCTTCCCTAAATGCCTGATATCTATGGTCTTATTTGTATTGTTTCTTGTTCTTTCTGTTTTCTGTTTGTGAACTATGCTTTTAAATTTTCTCCATCAAAGAGATGGTAAGTGATACAACAATGTTAAAAGGTGGCATCTGACAGCCAGCTCATAGCTCTATGTGCGGATCACTCTAGAATTCATTGCCTAGTGACTTTTGGAAGATGGAACATAGGGCTTGTTTCACATGAACTTTCTAGAACATGTAATGAGTTTGTCATTTCAGTGTTATCCCTAGTGGAGTTACAACTCTTCCACAGCTTGATGGCTTGCATAAATCAGTGAATGTGTGTAGTGATCTCTTTTGCTTTAAATTTCTAGCATGCTTGAATAAGTGACTATGCAGTCTGTCCTATGCTTTGAATTTCCATTTGGAACTAATTTGATAAGATCTTGTCCAACCTGATGAACCAAGTAATTTAGAGTCCTACGGTCCTATGCTTTGAATTTCCGTTTGGCACTAATTTAATAAGATCCTGTCTAACCTAATGGACCACGTAATTGAGAGTCCTAAGGTCCTATGCTTTGAAGTTCCGTTTGGCACTAATTTGATAAGATCTTGTTTGGCCTGATGGACCAAGTAATTTAGAATCCTACTCTTGAATAATTTGCTTATGACCAATGTGATAGCATCACAATGGCACCAAGCCACTGCTTCCTACGACAGACCTCAAGAGAAACATCTTTCGCTTGATCACCCTCCAAGGTCGCCATGCTGATAGACAAAAGCGATGATTGTCAAGGAGTGATGCTCAACTGAAAGCGTTCATAGAGAAACATAAATAAAAAGGGAGTAATAATATACGAGGAACGACACTTGCAGCTTGGGTCCATAATCTGATGCACAGTGTCATCCATCTGATTAAAAAGGTAGCCAAGAAACATTGATGCTAATGACAATTGATGATTTCCGGTTGCCATAACAGAGAGAGGAACCAAAATTGTGCGAAGGCCATAGTCTGAATTGTCGGGAAATAAGAACTGCGACATGACATAAAGAATAAAAGCTACAAGATGACACTAGTTGTCGCCCTTTTGAACCATAATGTCTATTGAACTCTTACCCTTGAACCAATAAGAAATCCAAACATACAAAGGTCACTTTCTACGAGTAGTAGACTTGTCAACCTGTGCTTTGGAAACTCGGATCTCCTCTGCCAATTCTATGTAAAGCTCAAAAAGGCTATTGGGGATAGACTCTACGTATTGAAGTTACTGGGCAGAAACAGCTCCTCCTGGCGGAAGTGCAAGCAGAACGGCGACATCCTTCACGGCGATGCCAAATTTATCGAAGGCACCAACAAATGTATACGTCTAGCAGCACCAATGAGTGAGAAGAGGTATCATGTAACTGACCCCATTTTGTCAGGCAGTTCCAAAAAGCAATCAACAAACCGAAGCAATCTAGCACTATGGAGCAACCAACAATACATAGGGTTCTCTAGCATATAATGTGCCCATGCCGAATAGTTCACCAATGACCTTGAATCGTCCATCTTTGGCTCATAACATCTAAAGGACACAATGCACTGGACATGACCATACAAAGGACAGTAGTTCCCTCGGCTCCACAACATCATATTTACCACCTTCCCCTCGGGAAACTAGCATAGGAGACCAGAAACCCCTTGCACCACCAGCCATTCTCGTAGATTCATACTCCAACAACAACTCGATTGTGTCAACATTCCTCACAAAATCCACAAAGGGCACTCAAACTTGATAGTCTTCTTCTATGCACGAGGAGCCATTACTGACAAAACAAAGGTATCAAAGAAAACAAAGGAGAAGAGGAAACGGAAAGAGAAAACGAATGGACACAAAAATGCTAACAGAATCAGAGCAAGAAACCAAAGGAAAGCCTAAGAAACAATCGAACAGGGTCCTCTTAGAGAAGCTTCGCACAGGCCTGACAGTTCAAACAACGCCATGGTTGACTGAATGGAATGATTATCAGTCACCTGCCATCGCTTAACTGAAAAACTCAAACTATCTGAAGGAAGGGGAAATCCATTATATGGATGGCTGAACCATGCTAAATGGTTGGGCGAAATTTAAAAAAAAAAAATTTCTCCCTTCCGGGAATCGCATTCATAGTTTTAGAAAAGCTACATTTTTCAATGATCGTTCTTGAACCAATCCGGACCAAATCTAAAACCAAAAGAAAGGGAGAAGAATACTTGATATGGAATCCACACGTGTAGTTCCCAAAGTAGGTGTTCATGCCCAAATAGGGTACCAAAACCTGCTTCCACGGAAGATGGCACAGCTTAAGATGAAGCAAGTTCAGCAAGGCAGTCCTTTAGCAAGAACTGCAATCTAACAGCTTGGATCGAGCAAGGGAGATGAGCACGGAATCTTATATGATTTTCTTGCAAAATCAGAGGCAGGAACTTATCTCTATCAATCCAAAAGGTGGAGAATGAATTGGGTATGTATGGCGACAAGAGCAGAAGGAGAGAGAGAGAGAACTGAGAGCAGTAATTTGTGTAAATTGGAGCAGTTTGCCCTCTCCTATTTATAGATCTTAAAGAGCAACTCTCATAATCTAATTAGGAGTTTCCTAATCCAAATCTTTATTTGGATCTAGATTCTTTAAGCGAATAAGACTTATCCTCTTATCCTTATCTATTGATCCAAACCTATATCCATACCCAAATTCGCCCATGTCACATGACTACTTAATCTGTCATGTGACACCCTGATTAATCCAATTAATCTTTGGGCTATAGACTATAGTTATTGGGGGCATTTATGTAGCACCCCCTTGCTATATATTCTTGGTCGGACGGTGCAACCTATAACGGGCTAACTTCATGTCACTCCGTGTCAGTAGGCCATGCCAGCACGACCCATTTTGTGTGTTGTGTTATGCCAACCTATGGGCCCACTTTGTAGCTCGTTCAAGCAAATGCAATTTTAGGAACTACTTTCAGCAATCTAAATATATATATATATATATTAAAGGAAGGTCTTTAGGCTACAGCCCCCCACCGTTCAGACATGTGGCATTTTCATTTTTCTGGAAATATAGACACATGGCATTTTCTACCACCATTCAGACAAGTGGCATTCTCATTTTCTGGAAAGCTAGACACGTAGCAGTTTCTGAGAAGTTCCTGCTAAAACCTACAACCCACTACCAGGTTACAGCCCCCACCATTCAAACATGTGGCTTTCTCATTTTTTTGAAAATCTAGACATGTAGCATTTTCTGAGAAATTGCTGGTAAAGCTCACAACCCACTACCACCATTCAAACTCATGTCATCTGATTAATTCAAAAATAGGATTCAAAAAGTGGGTAGTTTCACTCCTAAACATTCTCAATTGACAATTATTTATTAGCTTAACACATGTTTATCCATAGTCTATTAAATACAAATGGTGAAACCCATTAAAGGCCATAAACCTATGTTTGTTTTTAAATGATTTTTTTTTTCAAAAAGAATTTTATTAATTACAAACTTGAATTAACTTTTAAGAAGCAACCTAATTTAACTTTTAAAAATAAATAACTCAAAATAGATTTATTAGATAAATAATAAATACCAAATAAAGTGGATTATTGTTTACCAATAATATCTCATTTAATATCTTAAATCAAATTAAAAAAACATAAATTACTAGTGGGTTTCAAATAAAATAGGCCAGAATAGATTGTTAATTACAAAGATGCAAGACCCATATTAGTTTTTTTTAATTTAATTTTTGATAACTAAATAGTAAACTTCAAACTAAATTATACACACATTTAATTACCCCGTACTATTCACTAGTTTTCTAGAAAATAGAGCCTTTGAGTAAACATGTGAGTTAAGAATGAAACCTGTCTTAGTACATCAAAATCTCATAATAATCCTTCAAAATAATGATTTTCCCGCTGAAACAAACCAGTTAAAACACCTTGGTGACTTGTAATATTCTCAAATCACACATTTTACGTGATCTGATCGATGAAAGAGGAAACGAGATATAAAGTTCCGATGATAAGGGGCTCGGAAGCTTTCAGAAGAGGCCTCCGAGAAAACTATAAACAGGGGAGATCCCAGAATGACAAACAATGAACTTCAGATTCCAGGCTTGTGCTTAGAAAATTCAGCCGATTCCATTTCTGTCCAGTCTCAGATCTCAGACCACAAACCTCGGATTCCATATCTATGGTCACTGACAATTCATCTCACTCAACTTACTTGCTACACCAACAGGTTCGCTTCAGTACTCTTCCGGTATTTAAATCCATAAAATTTAGAAATAGAATGTGCTTGAATTTGAATTCTATTGGCATTTTGCAATGTTATATAAATTAAGGGTGTGTTTGGTTTGAAAGAAAAGGTAAGGAAAGGAAAAGAAGCCCATATATCAGATGAATGTGAAATCCAAAAAGAAAAAAGAGAGTTACAAGCAAAACTCTCATCAAGCTCTGTAGCTCTCTATTATGTAACTGTCAAATATTCAGCAACTCCAACATTCTTCTTTCTGTCTTATTTTCCCATTTCTACTACTTTGCTACCAGTTACACACTTAACACTTGCACCCGTATATACTAAATGATGCTTACTGAGATGGTAAGCTGGACATTTTTGTTTTCCTCTTTTTCTATTTTCCTTTTTGTCTATTTTGAATTACGGACATGTGCTAGTTTGCGAAGCTCCTCAAATGCTTGCATTGTTTCTACATCAAATCCTCCTGCAAACTGCATAAGAGACGTGGAAAACTCAAATCAGATTTTTTTCCGAAATTTTAGTGCAGAATTATCAAAGTCTAAATTGTTGACTAATATTCAACTCTATTATTAGTGCAGAATTATCAATGAATGAGTTTACTAAAAATCTATTGTTAAATACTGAACTCTGATAAGTATTAGAGAGGTTACTGCACCACAGGCTGATGACAAAAAATTAGAGGGAAAAGGAGGAAGAACCAATGCAACATGCTATTATGAAAGTTGTGTTACCAAAGAGCAAAGAATAGCAAGTTATAATTCCATCCATTATAGAGAAGAAAATACAATTTAGAAAGATAAACCACCCTACTGCTTCAAATTTCAAATACCATGATAGAGAAAGAATGAAATCCAAAGCAAACTAACGATCAAACAAAGGGAATTGAAAGATGAGAAAGGCATGAAAAACTTATTAATGTCAAGAACAAAATGATAGATGCCATGAAGAGACAATAAATAAAAGGAGCACTACAACTACTAGAATATTCCAACCCAACTTCAGTTTGTCATTAAGGCTTAGTTTGGAAGGACTACAAATATACAAATATGTAGACTGAAAAAAAACCTTGTATTTTGTATTTCATATGGTATTGAAAATCATACTGGACTGTACGGTCGAACCAGTTGACCCAGGAACCGATCAAGTAATTAGTTCCGTTTCACCCTAAAACCGACCCTGAGCCATCATTTTTTATTTTAATTATTTTATTCTAATTTTTTTTTTATATTTTAAATCAAAACCAGTCATCCATTCAAACTGAACGGTCAGACCATTCGACCCAGGAACCAGTCCCCAAAACGGTTAGACCATTAGGGTTTAGGGTTTAATATGTATTTGTACTGTATATATTTGCATTTGTACTCTTTCCAAACTGAGACTAAGGCTTAGTTTGGAAGGCGTAAAAAAACAAATATGTAGAGTGCAAAAAGGCTTAGTTTGGAAAGAGTACAAATACAAATATGTACGGTGCAATACATACAAAACAATACAAAATACAAGGCTTTTGCACTGTACATGTTTGTATTTGCACTCCTTCCAAACTGAGCCTAGGGTGCACTATAACATCATCTCACATAGTACAAATATGTACGGTGCAATACATACAAAACAATACAAAATACAAGGTTTTTGCACTCTACATATTTGTATTTACACTCCTTCCAAGCTGAGCCTAGGGTGCACTATAACATCATCTCAAATAGTGAGTGTTTGTTTTCAGATTACCAGCTCTGCCATTGTGTTTTTGAGATTGTGGTTGTGGAACTTGCCACACCCATGGTGGAATGTTTTGTTCTAAACAATCCTCCTTTATGACATTCATTGAGGCCTTTTAGGGAAGTTATTTATCCGAGTAAATGTATTTACCCATATAAGTGCATTTATCCATGTTCTTTTATTTTCTAGGTAAATAAGACAATGACCATTTTAGGCATAAAAGCCATTATTAAAAGGGGTAATTTTGTCATTGACAATTTTCTCCCATGTTGTTACTTATTCACTAGGAGATGGATATCACTTACCCGAATAAGTGATACCTAGAGAAAATGAATTTTTTTAGGCCCCACATAAATCTGAAAAAAAAACTTAAGTATCTTGGGCAACAAGGACGAAAATCCCATACACCCCATCTTTCCTCCCTCTCAAAATCCAAAAAAAGAATGAACCCTAAAAATAAAGCAATAAACAATCTGAGAGTAGCCGCTTGGGAGGTCTAAGGGCTTTGGTTGAGCTACTTTTACTGAGGTTCTGTGGAGAAGCCAATTTTTTGGCTGAGGGCCAGCAAATTGTGCTTTCCAGGATTTGTTTTTCGTTTTTTGTCAAACATTTCTTGTTGGCTGTTGTTCTAGTGAGGTCCCATCTCGCTAAACCAAAAGCCGCCACCCCCAAACGGGCAATAATAACTACTAGGAGGAGAGTATTGTATTTGCCATTTCCATTACCTGATGTATTCTGAAAGCAAATCTCACTCCTTGGAGTAGCATATACTCTAATGAAGAATCCTTGTCTGACGCTCCCTTGGATTGAAGTTCTATCGCCACCCTTCTCATGTAATTCTTTGCTAACTTGACTGATCCAAGCTTTATCTGCAATTTCACCAATTAAGAGTTAAAAGGCACTACACATGTAAAGTCATCATAAGCTAACATTCAGGGCAGATAAGGGTAATGGATGGAGAATTTAAAGCTGCGAAATGTCCAACTTCATATTCTAGTGTGTATTTGCCTGTACAATGAAGAATTTAAAGCTGCATTTGGCATTCTTTATTTTAAGGACTTATCTCTTTTTTATAATTAAAAATTCATTATTCATGGCAAAAAAGAAGATAACTCCTTAAAATAAAGAATGCCAAATGCAGGTTGTACAAACTCGTTTTTTACTAGAGTTCCTCTATAGCCACAAGAGTTTGAGTCCCGGGAAACGAATGTAGAAAAGGATTCTTATGAGCTCTCAACTCTTGAATTCTTGGAGTTTAGGTGTTAACAACTTTCCATCAGTCAACTAAAACACTGATATATTCAACTAAAACACTCTTGAATAGAATATAGATCAGCTGAAGCCCTGAAGTATTACCAATCACTTCTGTACTGCTTCCATTGTTTCTGAGAAGGAAACTACATAGTTTCTAATATTTCTTTGATGGCAGATGCCGTCTCTCTATACCCATAGTCAAATTTAAGAAAACAAGGACAGAGTTTGGCCAATGGCAATGGCTGCCTTTATTCATAGATATTACATATAATCGGCTAGAGATTCGTTGGCCGAATATTCTCTGGCAGCTTTAACGGTAACATTCTCCCATGTCGATCCACGCATATGATGAATCAAGCAATCCAAGGTTCAAAATATCGATATGCCTGATATATCAGTAGAGGCATATGGGTAATTTTTTTAGTTTTTTTTTTTAATTTGATTTAGAGGGGCCAGTATAAGGTCCATACACCCTTTATAGGGACGTATCAAAAAGCTCTCAATACAATACATATGGATATTTTGAACCTTAAAAAAAAAACTAAAAATACTTATTTAAATTACCGTTGAACTTAACAATTACTTAAACTACCTTTAAGGTTTAAAACCCTAGAATGCACAAAAGTATGATATAATAATACAACACATACTACCCTTCTTAGTTGACGGTCACATTCTGCTTACATGTGACGTCATATAACACATTTAATTTTTCAAAAATCCAATTTTAACCTCAACACCGGCCATTCCCAATTTTTCTACATTTACCGATTAGAGTAGAGATGTGGCGAGAAACACTGGTGGCTCTGACCTATACATGGCATCTCCCAACCATCTCTTGCACAGATGCCCCTCTTTGTCTCCTCTAACATTCTCCCTTAAACCTCTTTAGCTCTCTATGTAATCTAGTATCTCTCTCTCGTACTCTCTTTGATTCCCATAGTCTCACCTGAGAAAGGCTTAAAATGCCTGAAAGCTGAAACAACTAAAGGCATTCATGAGTCCTAGAGATAAACTCAGACCAAACCAACAAAAGGAGGACAGGAATGAAAGGGAGAGAGATGCTGCAATTACACCTCTTTTTTTGGGAGTATTAGGGTTTGTTCATTTCTTCTTAACTTTTATCTCTTTTTATAGGATTTTTACAACTTTAAGAGGAAAATGAATATTCATTTCCTTTTCTCTTATCTATTAAAAGAGGAATCTTACAACTTTTTGCTTTTCAAAGATACATCAAAAACACAAACAAAAATTCTCATATATGAGATTAAAATGAAAATTTAACAATTTTCAAAATTCAGAATTCAGAATTTAGAATTATGCATACAAAGAAAAGAAATGTTCACCCATACCATTATACCTTTTAATATTATTATTGCACTTAGAACACAAAAACCAGGTATTGCATATTGCATGTGGTGAAACAAGACAAAAAGAACAAGGGCTACAAAGCACCCAGTGGTAGTCGGGCTTGCAGCAACAGTTTTTAGGTGTGCTCTCGAAGGTTTCTTCTCAAAAGGTGTGTTATTAAAGAAGGAATCAGATTTGCAAAAGTTTTTAGGTATAAGAAGCCACCACTTCTGATCTGTAAAGAACATGAAAGCAACCTTGGATGGGATACATGGAACCATGGATGCCCTCCAAAAGAGCTCCTAGTCATCCATACCGTGCACGAGAGAGGACTTTTCCTCATTCACTACAACAGTACTCTGGTTCTATGTTTTGTTGGTCGGAGGAGGTAAAATTGGCGATGACAATGACCAGAGGGCCACCGGTGGTTGTCATTTTGGAGGTGGGGGTGGTGGTGAATACAACAAAGGATTAGTGGACGACAGGTTGCCCTGTAAACTGAAATACAAATTTTTGATGCACATGCTAGCTATCGTTCTAATTGTAAAGCATGGTACGGTTGTACGAGTGTATTCAGAAACTTGGAGATCTGTTATGTTGTAATGTTTTAGATTGGGTGTTTCTTTTGGTTTAAGAAACCTAAGCCTTTCTAATAAATGGTATTTATCCAAAAAAAAGTAAAAAAAAAAGGTAGAGGTATATTTTGAAAATTTGAAGAACAATTAAGGGCAAAAGAGTCTTTATGTCTAATCTAACAGCTAACCATAACGGAAACTGCATTTCCAAAACTTCAAACTCTTCAAGTAGGGTTTTAAACCTTAGGGTACTTTTAAGTAATTGAACCCAAAAAACTATTACTTATTTGTTAAATTCACACATAACATTACAAAGTATATCATGAGAAAAATAGGTATTTTATGGCAAAAGAGAAAAATAGATATTAAATTGAGGGTATATGCCACTGTATGAATAGTTATAATAATTATGTATACAATTACAACAATAAAAACCAACTCCAACAAAATTATAATTGGGATATATAATGCAGGCCAAATCCCTATATTGCACTAAACAGAAAGGAATGACAAAAACTTATCAGATCTATAAAATTGAGGAAGGTTATGGTCAAGATTACAGATAAGAAGAAAATTACCTTGTTAATAATCCCCGAGTCGAGCATCCAATCCGTTGGAATATGATACTCCTTGCAGTGACGCATCAACACATCTCTTGTCCTGAGAATGCTGTACACAGTGCGCTCCATCCTAAAAGCAATACATAAAATTAAATTTTATTTTATTTATAAAAAGTTGCTACGCTCCATTTTGGTTGCAGTGTAATTTCATTTATACTTGGGTGTAAATGCATGAGAGTGCAAATGAGAAAAATACAATTTTTAATGTAATTTTGTTTTAGGTTTCACTTTACATTGTTTCAAGTTTTATTGTGATTCATATGCACTAAGGGGGTATTCTTTTTCTAGATTTTGAGAGGGGGGATTTTTCAGATTTATGTGGGGATCAGGGAAAGTTTATTTTCTTAGGTATTGGGTACCAGGTAAGTGATACCCATCTCCTTGGTGGGGGGGAAGTTGCCAACACTTGAATGGGACAAAAATGCCCCTTGTAATAATGGATTATTATGGTTAAAATGGTCATTGTCTTCTTTTCATGGGAAATAGAAGAACATGGATAAATACACTTACCCGGATAAGCGTTTCCCAGAAAAGACTTACCCGGGTAAATAACTTACCAAAAAACGAACAAGGCCTAAGACAAGGCAAAAGATAATAAAGAAGAAATAAACCAGAATTTGCACTCTCATACTTTTGTACCAGTGGAAATGAAATTACACTGCAAACAAACCAGCCCCTCAGGTCTAAGGTCTGCTGGTCAAACTCCTTACTTCTCTGACAAAGTGACCATCTTCTTCAATGCAATGTCACAGGGTAGCCGATGATCATCTTCATAATATGACACTTCAGACTCCAATTTCTTCAGATCTCTATACCCAAATGCTGCTTCTCGCAAAGTGTCAGCTTTCTTCTCTGGCCAGTCAAAGTGCTTTAGGACTGCCCTTTCATCCACCTGCAAGAATATGCAAGTATGATGAAGACCTCTAGAAAGGTAATCAAATTATCTTACTATGTTCAAACACCAATACCCAAAAATATCACTAATCATTTTGTTGAGCTGCTTTGGAGAAGCCATCAAATAAGCTTCATGGGAAAGTCATTTTTTTTGGTTGAGAGGCAGCTACTCAGTATACCGGGTTCTTCACTTTATATCCAGGTGGATCGCCCGCCCACCTTGCAAAGCCAAAGCCCACCCAAACGTGCATTTGGGCATTCTGCGTTTAGACTTTGAAAAAACACAAATCCTGAAGCTTATCAAGACACAACCTTTGGCTATGTTTGGTTTAAGGAAACGGAGAGTTGAGAGGAAGTTGTTAAACAAATTTTGTAAAAATCCTTTATAACTTTCCATCAATTTTCTGTCTCTCTCTTATGTTCTGTCAAACCCAATACAGCCTCAGTGAAAAAATTTCAGATGCTGTAATTCTTCCAAAATAAAATGTTCCAAGAAAAGCTTTCTAAACTATAGAATAGACTTACAAGAAAACAAAGTTCATCATCGAGCCACTTCACAAATGCCACAACATCTTCAATGTCCTGATAAACTGCATTATTGACCTCTCTAATCAATGAGTTCACAAATTCACCTTGAGTCTCAACATCTGCCTTTATCTACAAATAACCCATAACAATTAACAGGGTTAGAGCTGGTTCAGTTACCATAAAAAATTTTGAAGGAAAATGTACAAATTACAATAATTATTTTTTTCAGAACACTGAAGTCATGAATTATGTTAATATTTATGGAGCCAGTGTTTTGAAAATCGTAGTCGTATCGTAAATCGTAAGATTATTTTTATTTTTTACTAACTTGTTAAAAAATTAAACATAAATATATTAAAAGACTAAATATATATAGTAAATTGACTTTACTCAATTTTAAATCTATATCTACCATATATGTACTTAAAACAATACAATGCAGCACTTATACAATAAAAGCCTAAGATAATATAATCAAGTTGGACTTGAAAATCAAACAAATCTACATATAATGGCCCTTTAACATACATATAATGGAAAATAAACTCAATTTCTTTAAATAAATATTTTTCTAGTAAGTAGTTTAAAAAAGTCTCCTTTTGGCAAAATTAAATATAAACAAAAAAATAATAATAAAGTAGATAACTAATTCTTAATTGAGTTTGTTTGAATCATAGTGAATCGTACAAATCGTAAGATATATGAATCAAATCGTAGGATTCAAACAAAAATTGAAAGTTTTTTGCAAAAAAAAGATTCAAACATAAAATTTGAATCGAAACCCTTAGGACTCATGATTCAAATCATGAATTGTATTGTAAATCGTAAGATTTTGACAACATTGTGGAGAATAAAGCAGGAGTTGGGACTTGGGATCATACTGTGCCCTCTAATCCCAACTTACCAACCCAAAAACAATTAAAATGCAAGGTGAAAAGGTGACTTACAGCAAGTAAATGGGATGACCGATTCTCAATCTCACCAATCATGCTACTGCGAACATTTGCAACATCTGGAGCATCACAAATTCCTCCACTGGAAGATTCCCTTCTCGACTCCCTTTTCATAAGTGAATGATAAAACTCAACTACTTGCGGAGCCCTCTGAACCAGACTTGTGCTACTTCCTATTGAAAACTTTGGTGGAGGTGGCGGTGGTGGAGGTGGTGGTGGTGGTGGTGGAGCTGGAGCTAAACCGTTTTGCTTTACAGCGGTAGAAAAGGAACCAGAAGGCTTTGGAGGCGGGTTAGGAATGCGTAGGGCCCGTTTCTCAATATCAAAAGAAGCTGTAATTTTGTTAGTTTCAGGTCTGTTAGCAAGGAACTGTGGACTCTGAACAACACCCAAATCATATTTTAGAGCAACCATTCGAACTCCTTCCCTCTCTGCTTCTTGTGAGCCTGCAAACCCATCAGACTGCCTTCTCTTGTTAGTTTCCATGTCCTCATGACAGAATTTTGATCCACTTATTGAGTGTCTTCTTCTGGGGCTTCCCCCTTCTTGGGCTTCCACCCAATTTTTGTATAGGGCATGATCTGCGCATTCTAAGTTTGGTATACCTTCCTCGATTCTAGAACAACTTTTCAACTTCTTTATCAAATTCAGTTTCGATGCACTACTTAACTCTAATGACTCTTTCGATAGAGCAGAAATGGAGCTCATACATTCACTGCCCTTACCGATTGACCTGGGACTCAGTGACTTATCCGAAGCTGCAGTGGATCCTGAGTTGCGCAATTCATTTCGTAGACACGAATTGACCCATCTAAGGTATGCAAGTTCTTCAACCTCAGTCAACCGACTCATCTGCAGACCTTCAACTTGTTTGCACAAGTTCTCATTTGTGTGTCTAAGAAGGGATGCTTCGGCTTCAACCTTCGCTACAATCTCACTCTGCTTATAATCAAGACCGCGAAAAATTAAGACCATGTTTCAAATCTAACTAGAATCGAAAAATAAGAATTCATTGACTGCAAAACAGGAAAAAAACAGCCATTGTGATTCTATAGAAGCAAGTGAATACCTCTGAAACCTTTGCAAGAGCAGCCAGTTGCGACTCGGCAGAAGAAAGCCGGCATGCAAGATTCCTCTTCTCAAACTGGAGCTCCTTGTTTAGGCGTCGCAACTCAACAACTTCCATCTCGAGATTCCTCTGTGACGCAGTTGCGTTTTCATGATCTTCTCTTCTGATTGCTTCCTCCTGGCTTTGTAAGATAGAAGGTAAAGAGGAAAGTTGGTGATAGAGCCTTGTTCTCTCAGCTTCTAATGAACCTACTTTCTGGATGAGATTTTCAACTTCAGTCCTCTTTAATTCCAGTTCCATTTCGAGATCCGTCCATTTTGGGTTTTTCTTATATTCCAACAGCTCAGCCTGCAATTTCAATTCTCCTTCCTTGGATTCTCGGACTAAAGTCCTCAGGTGATCCAACTCAATAAACAAATCACGAGACCCATTGGACTTCGTCCTCTGGAAATCAAAAGTGTGGGGGTGAACTTGAGCAGGGTTGGCTGAACATGGAAAATCTCCGATAAGAGACCGCTTGACACGGGAGTGGTGAGGCAGCAATGCGTTCTTCTGAGTACGGATTTCGGAGCTGGTCAGAGGAAGTTTCTTGCTTAGGACTGTTGTCTGCTGTTTGCTTTTCTTATCTGCAGAGAAGCCTTTTACAATGTTTGAACCCCAAGCAGATGCAGATTTTAGCTTGGACGAGTTACTACTGACTTTCGCATTAGCCCTCACTATCTGGTTTTGATCTGCAAACTTACCAGGCTTTGGTCGGCTCTCCCAAGAATAATCTTCTCTCATTTTGGACAAAATTTCACAACTTCGAATGAAAGTCACAATCGTGGAAAGTTCAATTGAACCATAAACTGGCCGCTGCAAAAGGAAATACTGTAAATATGAGAAAACCTAGTTGAGATCGTAACCCCGCTTTCAAGCTCTGAGTATCATAAAATTTCCAATAACAGAACTCAGGTTTTCTGAAGTGGGACTCAAGGACTTAATAGAGTGATTAAAAACCCACTAAAGATGGACAATCCTTCACTAGTGAAAAAAAAATCAAATATCCAAGCTTTCTACCACTACAAACCCAGTAATCATAAACTTTCTGGTCGCAAAAAAAAAATCCTTACAAATACTGTTTAAAATCTCAGTAGCTTCAGCTCTGACTTCTATAAAGAGAGCGGAATGAAAGACAAAAGATTCCTCCTCTCGTACCCAGAGGTCTCAAATCTCATTCAAATCTTCATTACCTTAAAAACGAAACTAGTGTCGGCTCCGAGTGGATTCGACGATCACGCTATGAAAGCTCCAAGTTCGAGAGCTTCTGGTGGAGTGAGCCATGGAGATTGCAGGAAAATGACAGCTTTCTTTATGGCAATTTGAACTTTTGAAATTTGAATGCGAAATATCATTTGTAATACAGTGCGAGACGGGGGAATGCAACGGTCGTATACGAGATGGAATGGCTCCCCACACAGTGCGCCCCACCCGTGACCTGCAGGCTGCAGACCATCCCAGGTGAATTGGGAACATCTCCTGATCTCCCCGTAACAAGCACTGGAGATGCTCCCAATGCACGGGGTAGATAGGCTGTGGCCAATTGGCCGCCTGTGGCCTTGGGGGTGCGCAGAGTGGGGAACCAATCCGAATGTCGTGGGTCCACCAATGGGTTGGAGGAAGAAGGAAATAGAAGTCGTCAAATTCTATAGGGATGGCAGTTTTTTCCCATCCCCGACGGGACCCGACTTCTCCGACCCAATGTACTCGGGGATGGAGATTGTTTTGGTGGGGAGGGGACGGGAAAGGGGATGGGGATTAAAGTCGACACCTCTCCCTGACCCCGATTATATATATTAAAACACATTTAAAGTGTTATTTATATTAAATATTGTTCGGGTCATGGCTGAGCTGGCCCTGTGAGACACATGACCGCCCAACTATAGCCCTGCCATGTCATCCTAATTTAGCCATGTCGGCCCAGATCGGCCAAGCTACACTACCATGGTGGCCCCCCATCTTATCCTTCCAGCCACGTCAACCACACATCGTATGGAAGAGCACAACTACAGATAAGGAAGAAGAAGGAAGGCGACTCCGCCGGGGAATGGAACTCTATCCCGAATACCTCGACGACTAACCTCATCCCGACTTCCCTGGTAGCCCAGTCCGATCAGGACACAAATCTTTGGCTATAAAAAGATGCTCCATGCTCGAGGTAAGGGATCCCCAACTTCTGAGACCGACACTGCTATTTAGCTTGGACCAGCATCCTTGTAGCTCGGCCCGACCACCTGCCACCTCTTACTGACTTGAGCGTCGGAGTGCTTACCCGGGGATAACTCCTTGGGCCTTTGACTTCTGTTTCCTTGGTCACAGGTCTTGAAGCGTGGCCTCGTCCTTGTAGCTCAGCCCCGCCCTGCCAGCAAGGACTATCTGGTTGCTCTCCTCAATTCGTGCACCACCTTGGATTGAGCAGCATCAGATTGGCGCCGTCTGTGGGAACGCACAAAAAGCTCTTCCCGAAATTCTTTCCTTACCACGCAATCAAAAAAGCGATCAAGATGCCCAAGAACCAGCCCGAGTGTTCAACAGGTCGATCCCCATCTCGGGAGTCTCGCCACCGTAGTCCTCCGCATCAAAAAACTCCACAGCCTCTGGCCGCGTTTGATCCTGAGCAATTCCGAGCAATACAAGAAAAGGTCGACAAGATCTTCAAAATGATGCAGAACCTAGGACCTGCGGCACCGCCTAGCTAGATCGTCCCCCCTTATGCACCGACGTGCATGAAGGATGATCCTCGTCTCGAGGACCCCAAAGCACGCCGAGCAGACAAGGGAATAGCGCGGTCCAACCAAGAAAAGCAAGATACAACAAGAAGGTCGCCCCCCTCCGTCCGCTCTCATAGAAGGACGCACCAAACCACGCAGATCCCTGACAAGGAAAGGCTCAGCAGACGAACGCCACCTCACATGGTCTCTGTCGCCGAATCCAGCTCTGTGAAAGACCGCACAGCGCGCCCCAAGAAGGAAAGGGCAACACACACCGCGACTCTGAAGCAAAGGGATGGCGAGATTCAAGAACTCTGCCAGTGCTTAGAAGAGCTAGAGCGCAGCCAGAGAAGCACGACGCCAGTTGTAGATCAGTCAACGCCACCGACCGTGCCCACGAAAAAGGAACCACCCTTCACCCAAGAAATTGTGGACGAGGTACCTCCCACAGGATGGCAGGCACCTCAGCTTGAAAAGTATGATGGAAACACTAATCCTGCCGACCATATGGAAGCGTTGAAGGCTCAGTTAATGTTGCACGGATCCTCTAAGGGCTTGATGTGCAAAACCTTAGTGGCCACCCTTGCAGGTCCAGCCCTAACCTGGTATTCCTCCTTGCCTCTGCGCTCAATAGCGTCGTGGGAGCAGCTGGAGACCCAGTTCCGTGCTTAGTTCATAGTGAGTCAAAAGCATTACAAGACCTCGACCAGCCTCATGCAGGTGCGAAAGAGGAAAAACGAGTCCCTTAGAGACTACCTGGCCATATTCAACAAGGAAGTGTTACGGGTCAGGAACCTGAACCAATCCGTGGATGTCACCGCTATCCAACACGGCCTCCGCCCATCCCCATTCAACTTCTCCATCTCCAAGAACCCAACGCAAACCCTGGCAGTGTTGATTAGCCATGTGCAGAAGTATATCAACGCAGAAGATGTGCAAACACAACTATGTGATGAGGAAGCGAGGCCCAACAAGAGGAGGAGAGATATTGAGGAGTGAAAGTCAAAAAGATCAGATCGGGACCATAAGAGGCAAGACTGCCGACCCGACCATAGACCACGGACACCCCTGCTGACCTATCAGAACTTCACACCGCTCAATATGCTGCGGTCTGAAGTCCTGATGTAAATCTGTGACCGTAACTACGTTCATTGGCCCAAAAAGATGAAAATGCAAAGCAACAAGAGGAATCGCGACAAATATTGTGAGTTCCATAGGGATCATGGCCATGACACGGAGAACTGCTTCGACCTACGCAACCACATTGAAGACCTAATCAGGCATGGATACCTCGGTGGGTTCATCAAGAGTGAGAAGCTGGCACAGGAAGAACAGCGCATGGAGGATGCTCGACTGGTGTGAACCACGTCATATCAAGTGGAATCGCCGCAAGAGGGGAGAGTAGCTCGGGGCGCAAGAAGTATACGCGACTGTGAGAAATCAACAACCGGGGGCACAAGAAGAAGCGTGGCCAGACCATCACATTCACCGACGATGACCTCTGGGGGTTCAAACCCGGCATGATGCGCTTTGGTAATCACAACCGAGGTGGCCAACCTCAAGATAAGACGGATCCTGGTTGACACGGGTAGCTCCTCCGATGTACTATTCGAGGATGCATTTGAAAAGCTTGGCATCGACAAAGAGCACCTCACCCCCATCAACACTCCCCTAATGGGCTTCTCTAGGGAGTCCCTCCAGCCCATTGGGAGAATAACTCTTCGCCTACTGATTGGAGACGGTGACGTTACTGCGACGACCATGGTGGATTTCGCTGTGGTTCGTTGCCCCTCTTCATACAACGCCATCCTTGCTAAGCCGACCCTTAATTCTCTGCAAGCTGCAGTTTCCACATTCCATCTCGCTATGAAGTTCCACACCGAATATGGCATAGGGGTAGCACATGGAGATCAAAGAACTACGTAGCAGTTCTACTTACTCTCCTGCCGAGGACCACGACCGTCCGCAAAAACACTGATGACAAAAGCTTATGACTTAAGAGATGAGGTGAGGACACAACATGGCCAACCAGTTGAAGACCTCATCCAGGTGCCGCTTAAGCAAGGAAGACCCCGAGAGGACAGTCCAAGTCGGTTCTCGATTGAATGATTGCCTTCGGGAAGAGCTTGTACAACTACTGAGAGACCACGCCGACGTATTTGCCTAGTTGGCGGTAGATATGCCGAGGATCGACCCCAAAGTCATTACACACCATTTGAACGCTAACCCCCACTACCGACCTATCAAGCAAAGGAAGAGAAGCATCGCAACAGAACGGTGGCAAGTGATTGCAGATGAAGTACATAAGCTACTCGACGTCGGCTTCATTTAGGAGGTCAAGTACCCCGACTGGCTGACCAACATGGTAATGGTGAAAAAAGCCAATGGGAAGTGGAGGATATGTATTGACTTCACTGACCTAAACAAGGCCTGCCCCAAAGACAACTTTCCTCTACCAAGGATCAACCAACTTGTTGACGCAACGGCAGGCCATGAACTCCTGAGCTTTATGGATGCCTTCTCAGAGTACAATCAGATCTGAATGCATCCCGATGACCAGGAGAAAACAACCTTCATCACCGACCACGACTTATATTGCTACAAGGTCATGCCCTTTGGCCCTAAGAACACCGGCGCCACTTACCAACGACAGGTGAATGAAGTGTTCAAAGATCAGCTTGGCCAAAACATAGAGGCATACGTCGACGACATGCTAGTGAAGAGCAAGAAGGTCGAGCAGCACCTTGCTGACCTAATGGAAGTCTTCAACACCCTCTGGAAGTATAAGATGAAGCTGAACCCGACCAAATGTGCTTTCGGGGTCGGCTCGGGTAAATTCCTTGGGTTCATGGTGACACAAAGGGGGATTTAGGCAAATCCAAAGCAGATACAGGCCATCCTCGACATAAAATCGCCTCGAACACATAAAGATGTGCAATGACTCACCAGTAGAATAGCTGACCTTAGTAGGTTCATGTCCAAATCCGTAGACCGGTGTCTGTCCTTCTTCAAAGCCCTCAAATGACCGAAGGACTTCCAATGGACCAAGGAATGCGAATGGTCCTTTCAAGAACTGAAGCGGCCTAAGTTCGCCGCCTCTCCTCACCAAGCCGAGCCCAGGGGACGAGCTATTACTCTACTTCTGGGCCGGAGATGAGGTCGTCAACTCGGTACTAGTCAAGGAGGAAGACCGAGTACAAAGGCCGATCTACTACACTAGCAAAAGTCCTTGGTGGCACTAAAACCCGATACTCCAACTTAGAGAAAATGGCTGTGGCTCTGGTCACCTCGGCTAGAAAGCTTAGACCATACTTTCAGGCCCACAGTATTCAAGTGCTCACCGGCCAGCCGCTTAAGCAAGTCCTCTAAAGGCCGGAAGCATCTAACCGCTTGATCAAGTGGAGTGTGGAGTTAAGTGAGTTCGACATCGAACATGCACCCTAACCTGCGATCAAAGCTCAGTCCCTAGCCGACTTCATTGTCGAATGCACATTCACCACTGAGGATCCTGCCTCGCCGCCGCAAATATGGACCCTGCACGTGGATGGCTCATCCAATCAGCAAGGCAGCGAAGTTGGCCTTATTCTCCTTAGCCCGGAAGACATGGTGTTAGAACATGCCCTTAGGTTTGAGTTTAAAGCATCCAACAATGAAGCTGAGTATGAGGCTTTGATCGCCGGGCTACGCCTTGCCCTAGACCTGGAAGCTTAGAGAGTAGAAGCCTTTAGGGATTCTTAGCTGGTAGTCAACAAATTCCATGGAAAATTTGAGACGAGAATGCCAGCGATGGAAAATTACCTACAGAAGGTGCAGGAGCTCATCCACCGACTTGAGCACTTCAACATCCAGCAGATTCCACAAGCCGAGAACATACGAGCCAACGCACCTCCAAGTTGACTAGCTCCTCGAGTACCGACCTCGGCAAGACAGCACGGTTGGACACTCTTGCCCAGCCGAGCATCGTTCAGACAACTCTCCTCATCCTCTTGGTATAGCACGACCCATCCTAGATGGACCCCATAGCACTGTACCTCCATGAAAGCACAGTTCCAGAAGATCGGATAGAAGCGAAGAAACTCTAGCACAGATCAGCCCGGTATTGCCTTATCCAGGGCCAACTCTACCGTCGATCACAAACTCTCCCCTACTTGAAATGCCTCTCCCCATCCGAGGCAGACTACATCCTCAGGGAGATCCACGAAGGTATTTGTGGAGACCATCCTGGCGCACGCATGCTGGCACACATGGCACTCCAGGAAGGTTATTTCTGGTCGACGATGAAGCAAGACGCAACCCAATTAGTACGAAGATGCGACAGTTGTCAGTGACACTCCAATCTCCATCACCAGCCTGCGGTCCCCCTAAAGCCAATCACTAGCCCATGGCCGTTCGCGTAATGGGAGATGGACATCCTCGGCCCCTTCCCCACTGCGGTTGCTCAAAAAAAGTTCCTCCTGGTGGCGGTGGACTACTTCACCAAATGGGTGGAAGCCAAAGCTCTGGCACGCATTACTATGCATAATGCTCAGAACATTTTATGGTAAAGTATTGTCTGTCAATTCGGTATTCTGTGCATCCTCATCACAGATAACGGGACACAGTTCACCGACCGAAAGTTTGAAGCCCACTGCTCTGACCTGAAGATCGACCATCGGACTACTGCTGTACACCGACCTCAGAGCAATGGGCAGACCGAGTTGACCATCTGAACCTTGTTGCATGGCCTGAAGACTCGGCTAGACCAGGCCAAGAGGAGGTGGGCCGAGGGACTACCAAGCATACTCTAGGCATACAGGACTACTCCGCAGACAGCCACCGGTTAAACACCCTTTAGTTTGACCTACAGAGCCAAAGCTATGGTTCTTGTAGAGATTGGCTTTCAAACCCTCCGGACCGAACTCTTCAATGAAGACTAGAGCAACGAGGACCTCCGTGCAAAATTAGACTTGATTGAGGAAGCCTGAGACCGAGCGTATGTTAGGATGGTAGCACAGTAGCAGAGGATGACGAAGTACTACGACACTAAAGTCAAAAGCCGCGAGTTCAAGACATGAGACCTCGTCCTCCGCAAAGTCATAGTTCCCACACCTGGAGAAGGAAAGCTCAGACCAAACTAGGAAGGGCCGTATAGAGTCACCAAGGTTCTTGGTCCGGGCACCTACAGGCTCGAAGACCTGGATGGCCGACCAATAATGAGGAGTTGGAACACAGGAAACCTTCGGATGTACTACCAATGGTTCAGTATTAATAAAGAGCATTTTGTTTAAGCAAAACATTGAGCGTTCGACACCACATGCAAGCACACCGCATAGAGCACGAGCTACTCGACTGAGCTACATCACCCAGCTACACAACCAAGCTACTTGACTGAGCTACACGACCACGCTGAGCATATGTAGCTCAGTATAACCCATTGACCCAGTGAGCTCCGAACGTCCTGAGCCCACAACGCATAGCTCGGTAGCGCATCGCCGACCTACCACAACGCATAGTCGTAGGCCTCCCAGGTCTACGCAGCAACGGCTAGCTCGGGACAGTGGCGCAGGGGTCTCCGCCAGAAGACATTGAAGCCTGCTTCGTAGGAAGCCGAAGAATATTAATCCATATCCTACTAAAGTTCCACCGAGTTCTTGTACCACGCCACTGCCTCCTCAACGGCCTCTTGCTTCAGTCGTTTCCTCTTCACCTTTAGTTCGGTGATCTTGTTCTTTAAACCGCAAACCAACTCTACTTGCTCGACCAACCGAGCCTTTAGCTTGACCACCTCCTTCTCCAGTTCAGCAGATCGCTTGCCATCTACCTAAAGCTCGGCCAGGTGCGCCTTCAATAGCAGATACTTGGAATGTTCCTTCTTATACCACCGCCACAACTCAAGAAGGCGATCAACCACAGCAACGGCTGAGCATGCGTTCTGTGGACACCAAAAGTAGTGTTAGCACGAGGAATCACACTCAAAGCAATAAAGACACTTAAGTATGAACTTACCTGAGCCGCAGCCTGGATGAGCGAGCACTCTAATGTGTTGCTCCTGGTTTTCCCGGCCTCTTCAGTGATGTAGGCCGTCATCATCCCGCAGAGCAGCTGCTCAGGAACTCCGAGAGTCTCTAGCTCGTCCCGATATGAATTCTCCAGCACGGCACATGGATGTCCAAGGTGCTACTACCAACCTCAACTTGCGTAGGGAAATCTGTCAGGCGAGTTTCTCTGGGTTCCATGACCACCACGTCCTCATCATCGTTTCCCCGTCGTTGAGTTCTCTTTTGCTGGTGAGGTGCCCTCTCAGAAGACCTCGGGGGAGGAACTACCTCGGCACGGACCGTGCTAGCCCAACCCAGCCTATGGCAATTCTCCTTCATCAGGCGTACAATCTCCTCTTCACTATCCATCTCTATACATGCATTACGGAAGTGCGACAGTAAGTATGGGAACAAAGATGCAAAGAAAGTACAGGAAGATAAAGCAACGAAAAGGACAGACCAGCCACCCTGTGCATCAACTTGCCGAGCATCAACATCTCTGGGCATGTATACCCGGTTTCATCTATCTTATGGATCATGCTCAGAGCCAACCTTTCTTCCCAAGTAAGTGTCGACCATTGAGGTTGGGGCACTGTTGTTCTTGGCCCTTGTAGCACAGCCGGGAAGGGGAGGCCCCCACGACAGTGGACAAAGAAAAAAGTCTGCTTCCAGTGTTTAACAGAGGAAGGAGCCCCGACCAGCACTTTAACGTCCTTCCTAGTGGAGAAATAGTAATAGCTTTGCTGGTGAGGTTTGAGCTGAAGAAGGAAGCTAACCATACCCCGGGTCAACTTGATATCATAGACGACGCAGTAGGAAAAAAGGCTGACCAAAAACCTAAAGGAGTTCGACATCAGTTTCACCGGCAGTACTCGGTACCATGCAAGAACCTCAACAACCCCTTCGTTCAAAGGAAATCTCAGCCCGACCTCTAGATTGTTCTCGTACACACAAAGTTAGTCGAGCCGAGCATCGGTTGCCATTTCACCGTGGTGCGGGAACCTCATACAGAAATCCTCAGGGATGTCATACATAGCTCGGATCCGAGCCATATCCTCGAGGCCCAACGCATAGGGCATGGTTCACAAGATAGTCCCGATATCCTCTAGATTGTCTCCCTCTAGGCCGAGGTTGGTCCCAACACACAGGGAATGGTCCGCCCTGACAAAGCTAGGGAAGACCAATCGACACAACTGTTACCACATGCGCAAAGCCTTAGAAATCGAAGCGACGACCTTGACAAGCAACATCCACTGCATTAATTACTTCGGTCCACCCCGCAACAACAGTCCAACCACCGATGCACATGCCAGAGATTCGCCCAGGCCCATCAGGTCAACCAGCTACCCAAATTTCCTCGGGACGCCCAACAGCAAAGAAGGCCTCACTTTGTCCCAGCCGAGCTTCCCACTCTTCGACTTTGGAACTAGGGGAGTGGTTCTCGGATCCCGAAATTCCAAGAACAAGTTCCTCAACCGAAGAGCATACCCCTAACTTTGAAGCTCGACAAACCACAACCAAGCTTCATAAATGCTCGACACCTACGAAGCCCCCAACTTCAAAGCTCAGTAGACCATAACTGAGCATCAGAATAGCTTGGCAAAGGTGAGGCCCTCAGCTTCGAAGGTCGGCAAGCCACAATCGAACATTACGACAAGCTCAGCACTTGGAGACCCTCGAGCATCACAACAACTCGGCACCTAGGGGCCCTCAGCTTCGAAGCTCGGCAAGTCATAGTTGAGCATCACAATGACCTCAATTCCACAGCCCGACAACATCAAAGGAACTTGTCACCGCAGCTCAATGCCCCGTGGCTGAGCATCACAACCTCAATTCCGGAGCTCAGCCTCCGACCGATAGCAAAAGACCTTTCCTCGGCATACGGCCAAGCTAAGCTCCAACATTGAAGGCTTGGCACATCAAAGCTGAGCAACACAACAGCCTCAACTCCAAAATTCGGACCCAACTCCGAAGCTTGGCGCACCATGACCGAACATTACCACGGCACAAAAGCTCAACTTCCACTTGGAATCAAAGCCGTTCCTCGGCTCCACCAAGAGGACAGACTTGGAAGCTCAATTTGACCTCGGCTCTCTATCGCGCTACGCAACCGCACAACACTTCAGGCCAAGCACTCCCCATCCTCGGCTGCAGAACTGGGGTAGTGTTGTTCGGATTCCGAAGTTAGAGCACTTAGAGTTCTATAACTGACAATGGGAAGATTCCTCGGCCATTTTCTATATTGCCTGGTTCTCAAGATTGCGACAGGCACTGAGGAACACCAAAGGGGCCAGACATCCACTTGAAGTTCTTCAGTCGAAGAACAAATTGGACTACTTCATTCCTTGACTTCAAAACTTGGGTAGCGGTTCGGGTCATGGCTGAGCTGGCCCTGCGAGACACGTGGCCGTCCAGCTATCACCCTGCCACGTCATCCTAGCTCGGCCATGTCGACCAGCTCAACCACGTCGGCCTAGCTCGACCATATCGGCCTAGCTTGGCCAAGCTACGCTACCACGGTGGCCCCTATCTTATCCTTCTAGCCACATCAACCACACGTCGTATGGATGAGAACAACTACAGATAAGGAGGAAGAAGGCGACTCCTCTAGGGAATGGAACTCTATCCCGAATACCACGGCGGCTAACCTCATCCCGACTTCCCCTAAAGCCCAGTCCGACCGGGACACAAATCTATGGCTATAAAAAGGTGATCCATGCTCGAGGTAAGGGATCCCCAACTTCTGAGACCGACATTGCTATTTAGTTCAGACCAACATCCTTGTAGCTCGGCCCTACCACCTGTCACCTCCTACTTACTTGAGCGTCAAAGTGCTTACCCGGGGATAACTCCTCGGGCCTATGACTTCTGTTTCCTTGGCCGTAGGTCTTGAAGCTCAGCCTTGCCCTGCCAGCAAGGACTATCGGGTTGCTCTCCTCAATTCGTGCACCACCTCGGATTAAACAACATCAAATATATATTATTAAATTACTTTTATATATCAAAACATATTTAAGAAATTATTTATAATTAAAATTTTTATCTAAAAAAATATTGTTATCTAAAAAATTTTGGGGATTCGGGTTCCCACGAGGAACCCATCCCATCGGGGATTAAGGATGGAGGAAAAATTTTATCGTTGATGGGGATGGGATTAATTTCAAAATCGGGGTCGGGGACGGGGAATATGACCCTCGCCCCGAACCGCCCCCCGTTGCCATTCCTATTCTAGTTTGATATTAGGAGCTCACATAAAAGTAATGAAATATGTTGAATGGGCCCACCTTCCTATAGCCAATGGATTGTATTTCCACTTGGGAAGGGAGAATATTACAATCTTTGGGATCTTTCAAATATTTGGTGTTGTTTCAAAGTCTTTTTTGAAAGATCTTTTCTAAGAGTTAACAACCAAATTATGGTCGTTTGGCAAGTCTTTTTGGGAAAATCTTCTAGTAGCTCTAACAATCATGAGATACATTGAGCTTTTACATTAAGATATGAGTAGCTTGACGTCTATTTGGTTAAGGCATGTCTTTCCGCATGAAGATGAATAGAAAAAATGCAAAAGCTCCATTTGGAGCTTCCCAAAAATCACCCATTTTGGGCTTCTCATGTCTTTTTTGTGCATAAGCTTTTGGCGGCTAGATCTACTACAAACCAAACGGGAATAGACCGAGTCACAGTCTACAAAGCTTCTAAATAGCTGATAGACCTTGTTGAAAGATGCACCAGACGGGGTCATGTGGGCATTTACATAAATATCTTGGCATCTCACAGTTTGTTTGGTTGGAGGCACATCTTTCCATGCCAAAATGAGACAAAATAAGTTAAAAAGCTCCATTTGAAGCTTTCCAAAAATAGCCCAAAATGGTCTTCCCGCGCCTTTTTAGGGTTGTATCTTTCGATGGCTAGATCTTTTTCCAACCAAACAAGAAAAGACAAAAGCATGGGTTGTCGAGCTTCTAGAAAGTCGACAGCCTATGCAAAAAGATGCACCAAACGAGGCCGTTGTCTTTTTAATTTGTGGGAACATGTTACCCCCCTAACGAGTTGAAATCAATTCATCCCCCCATGTGTGTCTATGTGTGTGTTGGTATAAAAAATGGGCCCAAGAGGGATTCATTCAGATTTATGAATCCCAACCCATCATTAGGCTATGTTTGATTTGAAGGAAAAGGTAGGGAAGGGAAGAGAAAGGTAGGGATAGAGCTATAAATTGAGTCGTGGCACTGCCCAGCACGCGGCATGGCCCGTGGTGGGCCAAGCAGCTCGCCCAAGGAAACCAGCCATCCGGACCCCCCAAGCGGGTATCTATGTATTTTGGCCAGTTAAGAGCTTTGTAGAATTTTGGTTGAGGTCTCTTGGATTTAGGGTTTAGTTTACATAATGTTTCTTCACTACAGAGTCATAGCATGTAGAGCAAGCTTCATTAATAATAGGTCCTTGTAGACCTTTAATGGTCCGAGGTTCCTAGGTCTAGATCTTCAAAGACCTTCACGTCCTTAGGGATTAGCTTGCAAAGAGCTTCTTCACCAAAGAACATAATGCACAGAGTTTCCTTCTTCACTAGAAAGTCACAACACGCAAAGCTTCATCAGCTCCAGACCCTCGCAGACCTTCAATGGTCCAAGGTCCCTAGGTCCAAAGCTTTATACACTTTTGGGTCTGATGTCTCTAAGGTTTAAGGATTAGCTTGCATAGAGTTTCTTCATTAGAGAGTGCCACACAAAGCTTACTTCTTCACTTTAAGGCAAAATATTTTTATGGTACTGACATTCTTATTTTGTTTATGCAGGTAATGGCTTCCTCTGGTTCACCTAGTCAGAATGTCCCTTCATCATCTCCTACATCTTCTCTACTAAGAAGACCCTTCTTTAAACAAATAGTTCCTTTGCTTTCCTAGCATACTAGTAAAGGACCATGGGTTGAGGGGTGCTCATCACACTGAGCTCGTGCTTGCCGTTGATGAGCCCATGACAGGTCCTTATGGTCGAGGTGGAGTTGAGCTAGAACCACTTTTAAGTATGACCGAGATGAACTTATATCCCAAGAGCCATGAAATGCACCAAGGGGATCATATTACTACAACTACGCACCCATGCTTAAGACATCTCTTCCACCATACTGTTACAAATAGCTGTCTCCTACACCATCAAGCAATGTTGGTAATTCATTTAACCCAACTATTTCAAAGATTGATTTAAAAGCTTATACCACTTCTTCTAGAAAAAATCTTGGGTGTGGGATCATTTTACTAAGCTCGACCATAAGGACAAAAGCGAATAAAGGGCATAATGTAATTATTGTGGTAAAGACCTAGCTTGTCCATCTGCAATTGGTACTATTTCCTTAAGTAATCACTTGTCTAGATGTAAACAGTATCCCCTTAATAATATAGACAAGAATCAAAAGACTTTGGAAAATTCATTTCAAAGTTTTAAAGAGAAGAACACCACACCATCACGTGTCTTATAAGTTTGATCAAGATGAATGTAGAAAGGAACTTGCTAGTATGATTATTGTAGATGAATTACCTTGTAAGCATGTGGAACGAGAGGGGTTTCGTGGCTTCTATGATAAAGTGCAACCAATATTTGTAGTTCCTTCACACAACAAAGTAGATAGAGATTGTTATAGTCTTCATGTGGATGAGAAGAAAATGTTGAAACAATTTTTTAAAAAATTGTCATCAAGGGTCTACCTCACTGTAGACACATGGATATCACCTCAAAATCTTAGTTACAGGTATCTCACTACTCATTCCATTGACGATGAATGAAAATTCTATAAAAAATTTAAAGTTCTGTCCATTTTTTGTTTATTTAGGAGAGATAATTGGTAAGGCCATTGAGATATGTTTACTTGATTGGGGCATTGAAAAAGTGTTCACTATAGCGATGAACAATGCTAGTTCAAATGATGCAAGGATTCATACCTGAAAAAAAAGACTTAATAATTGGAAGGGATGTGTCTTAAAAAATGAGTTCTTACACATGAGATGTGGTGCATATATTTTGAGCTTAATTATCAAAAAGGGGTTGCTAGAGGTAGATGATTCTATTTTCAAGATCCGTTCAACAGTGAAATATGTAATATCTTCACTTGCAAGGTTGCAAAAATTTAAGGACTGTGTGGAGAAAGAAAAGATAGTGGGTAGGGGTCTTGTTTGCCTAGATGTTGAAACTAGGTGAAACTCTACTTATTTAATGTTAGAATCTACTTCGAAATTTCAAAAGGCATTTGATTTGTTGGAGAGTGTTGATAGTATGTAGAGGATCTTACTAATTCTAAAATTAAGGGTTTTCCTACTTATGGAGATTGGGAATATGCTCATAGTTTTCTAAATTTTCGTAAAATTTTCTATAAAACTACATTGAAATTGTTTAGCTCATTTTATGTAATTGAAAATGAAAGTATGAAAGAAAATTATGGTATTGGAAGTGTTCTTTCTCGAAGGTGTAATAGTAATGACTTTTCTATTAGTTTGTGGCTTCCCAGTTGAAGAGGAAGTATGACAAGTTTTAGTTAAATGCCAATAATATCAACACCATGTTGTTCATTGCAATTGTTCTAGACCCCCTATGTAAATTGGAGTATGTGGATTAGGTTATTAGGGAGTCACATGATGTTGATATTCAAGTGCTAAAAAGAAGGTGAAATAAGTTTTGGCTTCTATGTATAAGATTTATAGTTTAGCCCAGTTATCTCCTAATGTTCAACCAAGTAAACAATCTGAAGATCCAAATGAGATGGAAGCTGAGAATGTGGAGGATGTTGCTGATTTCATGAATTCATTATTTAACAAGCAAAAAGTGGGCCAAGGAGGTATATGTTAATGCCGACTATGTAGGGGTATTTTTGTCTTTATGCTTATGTTTAAGTTGTAGATGTGTAAGGTTATGTTAGATCTTATGTGCCTCACTTAAGTAGGGGCAGAAGTGTCATTTCTAGATTAATAGAAATATAAGAGACTAATCTAGCCGAATGGGAGAGTAAGACTTTTCTCTCTTTCGAACCAGAACTTTGTCTCCTTCTATTCTCTTCTCTTCTTTTTCTTCTCTCTCTTTCTCTCTTTCTTTTATTTCTACTATTATCACTCTAATAGAATTCAAGGGCAGGCCAAATCCTAATGTAGGTATGTACATCTCACTCAGACCCTCAAAGAACACTCATATACCAAGAGTACACCACAAAAGCACTCACAAACAACTTACGACCAACCCCTGTGTTGTGATGAACCTACGACTCATGCCATCTTCGCGATGAACCCACAACATGCTAAGCAAAACTACGATAAACCCAAAGCCTGCAAACCTGCTTCGTATAACGGGTCGAAGAGGACAGTAGGCTGAGCCCATGGTGAGGCCTACGTGTGCCCAAACACATATGAACCTACGACAACAAAGCACTTCGCAAATCGCCACGAGGCATCAACAAAACAATAGCCTCCGAAGGGTGACGTCATCGTCGACCGGGTAGGATTAATCATGATGCGCAAAAAGGTAGTAGCACACGTGAGTAATGAGGAATCTTAAGGATAAGGAAAGCCGATCCTTGAGAAGAATGTACTTCCTCCCCCGATGTGGAGCGAAGATCCTCGTCTCCCACTTTTAAGGATCTTAGGATCTTCTTGATAAATAGAGGATCTCCCTCACGTTAGAGGTCGTCGAAGCACAAGAAGTCCACTACTGATACCCTCGAGCCCCTGCAACCCTCTCATTCTTCCTTTAACCCCATACCAAAAGGCTTTTATTCCCTTTAGAGGCTCTCCTTCGTCTTTCAATGAGAGACCACTTCCAATCCAGCCTAATACCTCCTCCCAACAATAAAATCTCTAGTTCCGTCTTCGATCACAAAGGATGGCCTTAAGAAGAATCAACCTTACTACCATCCTTGAGGAATTGAACGACGTTGAAGAGAACGATAATCCCGGAGTTGAGAACCAACCATAGACAGAAACACCCATCTAAGCCGACATCGAGATCTTGTCGAACAAGATCTATGGGTTTGAGGCTTCCCTCCCGCTTCTCGATGAACATTTCAAGAGAACGGAGCAAAGCATGGAGGAAACGAGAAGCACCCTCCATATATTTCTTAATCGCTCGACCCAGGCAGAGCAAATGCCCGCCGCCACCATCCTTGGTGTCTCAAACCCTAATCCAAATCTCAATCCTAGTTGGTATGCTTCTGGTACCACACCCACCTTCCTTGGCATCCCTGAACAACACCATAAGGCCAACCCAGCCCCATCTCAAGTAGGCTCTGTACCCACCCACCAGTTTCATGTTCTCCTCAGCATCGACCCACTATCAGAAGTCCCCCTCAGTAGGGACGAATTGAAGGAATATGTTCAAGGGTTGGTGGTTGAGAGCCATAACCGAGCACAAGATTTCGCTAATTTACAAAAGTCATATTCTGATTGTATCTTATACAAACCATATCCTGCCGGGTATGCCTCCCCTCAACAGTGGGCACAGTATGTCAGGTAGAAGGGTAGCCCGCAAGAACATATCAGCAAGTTTGAAGATTCCCTCGGTCCCTATGCTCTTGATGGGAACCTCAAAGTATGGGAGTTCTTGAAATCGTTAATGGGCCCAGCATACACATGGTTCATAAGTCTCACCCCCGGGAGCATTGACTCGTGGGGAGAATTAGACAAGAGAATCCTGTCAAAATGGTTTACACTGGAGAGGAAGCTGACAATGGCTGACCTATAGAATGTGAAATAGGGACCAGGAGAAGACCTTTTAGCTTACGTCTTGAGATTTCAAAAGCTCACCCATTCCGTCTTCGACAAGCACGCTACTAAGAAAAGCATCGTCGAACAATGTGTTTAGGGGATGCGCCTTGCATACCAGATCGACATCGAAAACGTCAAAGCAGAAACTTTCAGCCAGCTCTAGAAATGCACAGAGAGGACGGCGTGAACCATCAAGGAAACGACCCCATATAGTAGGGAAGAGGTGTATGCGGTCGACAGGAGGCCGAGGAACAGTGGAGTAGCTAGACAAGGGCCATACCAGCAAAACAACGCCCAAGGAAGAAGAGATGCGCCAACACTTCCCCCTTTTCCCTGTACGAAAGAAGAAGTGATCATGATTATGAACAAGCTAGTAGAAGACGGGGTAATCAACTTGCTACCGTCACCCTCCGAAGTGCATCAGGAGAAAGCCAAGCACGGTGGTAGGTGGTGCAACTACCACCAGACGCCACACCACGAGTTGATGGACTGCTTCACCCTCAAGAGGATATTTGCACAAAAAGTGAAGTTAGATCAGTTTGTAACAAAAGGACCAGCCCGAGTAGAGACCGATCCCTTGCCAACACATACCCGAGGAGGTAGTGTCAATGTAGTCGGGGCTACAAGACAACACCAGGATGACGCCCTGATAGAGAGATTGGAGCAGAGTGAAGAATTACGCTAGTTCTTCACGAAACAGGGGGCCAACACAACGACGCAAAAATTAGCCATCAGGGCATTGGCAGAAATATTCCAATACCCCTTGCAGCCATATAGCCATGACCGTCATAGCGTGGAATTCAAGGAGGATGACATGCTGGCAGCTGATCCTCTTCACAATCGGCCCCTATACATTATGGCGAAGAGGTATGACATGTAGAAATCAATGGCTGATGGGCATTCAGAAAGAAGACATCAAGGGACTCCCACTAGAAGTAATGGACTTTAACAGAACCCCCTTGACCACCGAGGGATCCATAGAGTTGTAGGTCGCAATCGGGCCATTCAGTGTGAGACAAGAATTTCACGTAATCCGAGAAAAACCTCCTACCAACACTCTTAGGGCGACCGCTGATACATGACCTAGCCCTTGTCCCTTCAACATACCATTAGTGCATCAAGGCAAGATATCGGGGAAGGTCAATAAGGATTCCGGCTACCAGGGCCTCATTCAACAAAACAGAGACACACCTTCAAGACACAATTTATTTCACAGAGTTGGCAAAAGACGGTGAGACCAGGATAGCCAAGGTTGAAGGGACGAAGCTGCCACATCCTCCTAAAAGCGAGTCTGCAGGAACGTCAGAGTGACGGAAGAGGAGTAGATGCACATGGATGACAAGGGACGATGGGAAAGAGTACTATACCATCGTTACAGACTAATGAGGATGACGAACTCCCTACGACTAAGAAAGCTACCCCGAGGTATGAGCATTTTTTTTAGTTACCTAGATATGACCTGATCGCACTGTGTATCAAGAAAGAAAATGGTCTTTTACTGTCCTTTTCAAGAAAAGCTAGATTGTTTTTTTTTTAAGGCATATATTTGTAAAGCATACTCACATTTTCCATCTAACCGAAGACTCCAAATAATGTTTCAACCAGTGCTATTTCGCCACACCACAAAGCGATATCACTATGATTATGCCGTCAGGCGACATACCGACCCCCGAACTAAGTGCAAAGGTACAGTGTTCAAACTCCAGACATATGATAGTATAAGATAACTAAGGCTCGGACGAATAACAATTAAACAACTTTAAGAATAAAAAGGGGACACATTAGAATACTGCGATGAAGTTAGGGCACCCGCAAAGTACATGACAGACTCCATCGACACAGTCGAAGAGCCGTTAGAAGAAACCAACTTAGCGGATGACGGATCCGACAAATCCCTTGTACATATCTGTTAGGCTGTCAACAAAGGATAAGGAGAAATTAATCACACTCTTAGAAGGTAAAGAAAGCACCTTATCACAAAAGACCAAGGAACCCAGAACCAGCCTAATGCATGTTCTGCTCACAAAGTTTCAAGACGTGTTCGCCTGGTCGTGTGACCAGATACCAAGACTCGACCTAGAGCTAGTCTACCACTCTCTTTGCATAGACCCAAAGTTTTGGTAGGTAAAACAACTACAGAGAGTCTTTAAACTAGAAGTGACATTGAAAATAAAGGAGGAAGTAGAGCGGCTTCTGAAAGTAGGTTTTATCAAGCCCATAGCACACCCCTAGAGGCTAGGCAACGTGGTTCTAGTAAAAAGGAAAAACGGGCAGCTAAGATGTTGTGTCGACTTTAGAGACTTAAACAAGGCTTGCCCCAAGGATGAGTTCCCTCTCCCTAATATGGAGGTTCTTATAGATTCAACGGCAGGGCACAAACTCTTCTCTTTCCTAGACGTTTACAGCGGGTATAACCAAATCTTTATGGATCCCAAGGACGCGCGTTGCACAACCTTCACGACACCCATAGGAAATTTCTTCTACGAAATGATGCCCTTCGGGTTAAAGAATGTTGGTGCCACGTACCAAAGGGAAATGACTAGTGTCTTCCATGATATGATCCTAAAGGAAATAGAGTGCTATGTGGATGACATAGTTGTCAAAGCTAAGAAGAAAGAAGAGCACCCTAAAGTCTTGAGGAAAATCTTTACCATATGCAGGGAGTTCAAGCTGAGGTTGAATCCATTGAAATGTGCATTCGGAGTACAGTCAGGCAAATTCTTAGATTACCAAGTAGACCAAGCCAGGATACACCCGGACAAGAACAAAGTTAAAGCCATCCTAGACATGTCGTTGCCAATAAATCAGTCCTAGCTGAAGACTTTCCTTGGGAAAGTTTCGTATCTAAGGAGATTCATTCCCGGCTTCACACACACGACCTTACCATTAATGAAACTGGTGAAGAAAGCCGTTGAGTTCAAATGAACCCAGGAGCACAAAGACACTTTTGAATGATTGAAACAAGCATTGGCCAAAGCACCCGTGATGAGGCCTTCCAAAGCGAGGCAAGAGTTCAGGATGTATATCGCAACGGGATTGGTAGCCATAGATTCCCTGTTGGCGTAGGAAGATGAAAGCAAAATTGAAACTCCCATCTACTACACCAGTAGAACCCTCAAAGTTGTAGAGAAGAACTATTCCCACATGGAACAACAATGTCTAGCCATGGTCTTTGCCACACAGAAAATTTAGGCATTACATTTTGGGGCAAAAGGTGCGGCTCATCCCATGAAGTGACCCGATCAAGTTCTTTATGGATAGACCTCCCTTGTCCAAAGGTGCGGCTCGTCGCAGGCTCATAAAATGGATGATGCGGCTTAATGAGTATGATATAGAATATACATAGCCCAAAGCTGTCAAGTGTCTGGCTGTCGCCGACCTACTGGCCACTTTCCCATCTGCCTCTGACTTCCTTATATCAGAAGAAATCCCCGCAGACATGCCCATGGTTTCTTTGGCAGAAAGTAGTGAGTGGATCCTAACCTTCAATAGGATCAGCGCAAATACCTCTATCGGTGCTGGAATGACCCTGACTTCCCTTGATGGACAGACTTTGGCCTTTTCCTTTAAACTCCAGTTTCCTTGTTCACACAATATAGAAGAGAATGAAGCACTAGTCCTCGGCCTAAAAAAGCAATTGAAGCCAATACGAAGAAGATAAGAGTGTTCGGTGATGTGAAGAAGCTAGTGATTGGGCAGCTCGATGGAAACACGATAGTAAAAGAACTCACCATATAGGAGCTTGATACAAAAACTGGTTCACGACCTAGACATACGCTTCGAACATCAAAATAGAGCCAATAACCAGTTTGTTGATGCCATAACCACATTAGGATCCAAGATACAAGCTAGCCTCGAGCCAATAGAAATCACCATTCGAACAATCAACAGGCAGTCAACTATCACTTTAAGGGAACAAGTGGAGGATGAAAAGTAGATGACGGTCGATGACTAGTGATATGAGGTGATATAGAAACTGAAGGATCAGACCTTGGGGACTCAAGACATAAGGCTGATTGCGAAGTTCCAATTGGTGCACGAAGTACTGTATCATTAGACAGTGTATGCCCTTGGCTCCAATCAGATTGATGTACATTATGTCATTTATTCTAAATGAATAAAGTGCAGAGTTGATTCATGTGATTTGGTGTGTTTCTGTGATTATACCCTTAAACTGGACACTTATGAGACTCGTGTTAGTTTAGAATCTTCATAGCCATTGGATAAATCTGGGGAGATTTATCCTGCCAAGGCTGCACTGATGTGCCACCAAGTTGGTTGGGGTGGCTTGTCTCAACTGCCAGGGTGAGACCTAAGGTACATGCAGTGTGAGTTTTCTTGAAACCTTGAATTGGACCAAATTCCAGTATTGCCCTGGACCTTGGATATAGATGGGCAAAACTGGAATGTTACACCTGACCCCTAGACTCGATTATGGTACTGCACTAGGTATCAGATTGGGCTGTCTTTGATATGCCAATCAGTGAGATCCTTAGAGGGAGTCAAAACTTGGGTATGTTGGGGCAGTTTGAGAATTCACCCGAGTGGGTGACCATAGTGACAGGATCAGCCCCTTTGCCGGACAAAGTGAATGATTGAGGAATCTGCAGAGTTCCTTAGTTTTAACACATAGCAATCTGTAGAGTTCTCCCCTGTTCTTGCCGCCCCTACCCAGTTTGATCTCCACTTGTGGAAGTGATCAACAAGTATTCTTGATATTGCTTCTTGGCAAAAGAAGCAATCTGAATTTGTGCTCACCAGCCCTTGTACGATTCTTGCTAAAGAATCCTGGTTCTTGCTGAAGAACCATCCTGCTGATCCTGCTTCAACACACACTGTGTCATCTTTAGTGGAAGTGGTTTTTGGTTTTCTCCTTGGGCGTAAACACCTTCATTGGGAGTTACTACTACTTCGTATCAGGTATATCACTCACTTCCTAATGGTTTCAAATCTGGTCTGGTTCTGTTTCAAGAATGATCCTTGAAAATGTAGTTTTCTAAAATAGGGAATGTGATTCCCAGATGGGAGAGAGAGAAATTTTTTGAAATTCACCCAACCTTCCTACAGGGTTCGTTCATCCATATGATGAATCTCTCGTCCCTTCACCCGGAGCCAATAGAAAACACCATTCGAACAATCAACAGGCAGTCGACTGTCACTTTAAGGGAACAAGTGGAGGATGAAAAGCAGATGACGGTCAATGACTAGAGATATGAGGTGATACAGAAACTGAAGGGTCAGACCTTGGGGACTCAAGACATAAGGCTGATCGTGAAGTTCCAATTGGTGCACGGAGTACTGTATCATTGAGAGTCCAATGGGGTAAGGACAAGGTGTTTGGACAAGGAGGAGCAAAAGCCACATTGGATAAGATCCACAAAGCCACCTGTGGGGTAGTCGCGAGTACCCTTTTCCGCAAATTATAGCGAATGGGATATTATTGGCCCACAATGAAGTGGGATTCGATTAGAATACAACGAGTGTGTGATAAATGCATTCCACAAACAAATAACAGATAGTGTTTGGTGGTTTGCGATGAAGACTGAAGGAAGATATATATAGAGTACTTATAGGAGCACACATTTCCCATTGATATTCGGTTGTGGAGGAAATTATTGTCTAAAGTTATGAAATTCTACCTCCAGGACGGGATGCTGTACAAGAAGTCTCACACAGGTAAACCTCTGTGATGTTTGGCTGGCGAGGAAATTGATGACATCATGGAGGCAGCCCATGACTCCAAGCCCGCAATTCATCAGGGCCAGCTTGCCTTACCTACCCACATCTTGCACCTCGTCTTTCATTGGCCAACTATGATGGAGGATGCACAACGACATGTGCGCAGGTGTCACAAGTGCCAAGTTCACGAGGAAAGGATTCACAAACCTGCCAATGCCCTGCATCCTGTTGTCACACCCTAGCCCTTTCACACTTGGGGGATAGACCTTATAAGCAAGATACACCCACCCTCTAAAGGGTATTGTTTCATCATCGTGGCGACAAATTATTTCACTAAATGGGCGGAGGTCGTTCCCTTGTGATGAATCTGCACTGCTAACATAGCGAACTTTCTACAATAAAACATCGTCCATAGGTTCGGGGTACCAATGCGGATACTAACCGATAACGACCTGTCCATCAAAAACCAAGAAGTTCGTGACCTTTTAGGGCAATATGGGGTAAAATTTGGGACATCGACAATGTATTACCCCCAAGGCAACAACCAAGCAAAAGCTACGAACAAGACGCTACTAAAAATGCTAAGCAAAACAATAGTTGACAACCAAAAAGATTGGGCAAAGAATCTATCAGAGACCCTGTGGGCTTATCGCACGATGATCAAGAAAAGCACACAAGCGACACCCTATTCTTTGGTTTATGGACAAGAAGCAGTACTGCTAGTAGAGATCAAGGTTGTGTCTGCTAGGATAGCTACGATAATTGATAAAAAGATCAGACCAGAGGATCTGGATGATTTACTTGCAAACAAACTCAAGGCGGTGGATGAAGTTAGAGATAGGGCGGCAGAAAAGCAAGACAAATATAAACAAGCATTAGCAATTAACTTCAACAGACCCTTGAGACCTAGAAGCTTCAATGAGGGAGACAAAGTGTTGAAGACAACCCTCAACGTTACACAGGGCATATCTGCAGAAAATTTTGCACCGACATAGGAAGGGCCCTACTTGATAAAAGAATCTCACAAGTTGGGTTACTATGCACTTAAAACTGTAGACACGGGTGACGACGATGAAACCATAAATGGCCACTGGTTGAAACCTTACTTTAAGTAACCATGTTTTGTATGCATGTGCATTCTTCTTTTGAATAAATCTATGATGTGTACTTTCAAATTCCTTTTCTTATGGTTTCTTATCATGACAGATACTTTTTATTAATTAAGAGCACATACGTTTGTCTTGCTTATACAACTGTGTACATATATCTCTCATCCATACACAGCCCCAAACACCCCAAGCAATCTGGAACCCCAGGCACAAAACCCTGGACACCCTGGGCACCTCAGCGATAAGCCCCGACACCCCAGATATCTCAACAAAGCCCCAAACACCCCAGGCAATCTGGCACCCTAGGCACAAAGCCCTGGACACCCCAGGCACCTTAGCGATAAGCCCCGACACCCCAGGCAATCTGACACCCCAGACACCTCAGCGATAAGCCCCAGTGCCCCAGACACCCCATGCAATCTGGCACCCCGGTTACCTCAACAATAAGTCCCGACACCCCAGGCATCTCTGCAAAGCCCCAGACACCACAGACAATCTAGCACCTAGGCACCTCAACGATATGCCCTGGCACCCCAGGCATCTCTACAAATGCCCGGACACCCCAGGTAATCTGGCACCCCGGGTACAAATCCTTGGACACCCCGAGCACCCCAGGGATAAGCCCCGACACCCCAGGCATCTCTACAAAGCCCAGGACACCTCAGGCACCTCAACGATAAGCCCCGGTACCCCAGGCACAGATAAAGCCTTGGCAACCCCAGGCACGGACGAAGACTTGGCAACCCCAGGAACAAAGAAAGATCCGGCACCCCAGGCACAGATAAGGCCTTGGCAACCCCAGTCACAGAGAAAGACCTGGCAACCCCAAGCACTTTCCTATTATGATCGGTTGTTTAATGCCATTTGCCTCATGCGAAAGTCGTGGCAACCCCAGGCACATCCACTCCTCCAGGTAATCCTCGGGAGAAGGGGGCTTCGTCAACAACAGGAATAACCCCTGTCCACTTTATAAACACAGATACTTTTTGATGGACTAAGAAAAGAAAACCTTACCCGCCCTGCATTGACAATAACATTCATCTCAAACACTTCACTTTACATAACATCACACCCGATAGTATCTCACGTATTGGAAAACACTGTTCGATCTGCGATAAAGTTGATTATGCCTGTGCTGATTACAATAGCACCCAACAGGCACTCGACAGAGTACACAAGTGTCGTGCATCTCAACTAAGAGGCATGTACGATTCCCTTTTATAGTAGTTTACAACTAATAGTCGCTTACGTTTGCAATGGTGTTTAATTGTGACCAATCCTTATAACAACACTTACGAAGAGTACTTATTCGCGACCGAGTACACAACACAACCAAAAATGATTTTCTCACCATTCGATATAAACATTAATACAAGCCGTGACAAAATTCACATATCATGACTTTCTCGATAGAAAGCATTCTATCAAAGATATAGGGGGGCTGCGCCCACCAAAGTAGTAATGGGATCACTCCTTGCAATCCTAGCCACATTTGTGCGGCACAAATACCCTCCCTCCTAGGCTTGGTCTCTGTAAATGTATTGTGTTGTATTAAAGTTATGCATCAAATAACTACAACTAGCATGCAGTCTGTGTTAATGACAGCAATAGGCCTAATGCAATTCACACACAGTTGCGATAAGGCGACAACACGCTTAATGTAAAATCAACATTACACTTCGCACTACATCTCTTCACATAGCTACATTCCCTACAAATGTACTCTTACAATGAACATGGATAAGATATTCATACAATTTTCCTTGTTATGATATATGGCTATATTGAAGGCAAAAATGAAACAACACAATTCAAAACGGCAACATTCAAAATAGGGGATTAACAACGACAAAGGCAACTCTAAATACCAAAAAACTCTTCATTTCTTCCAATCCTCCCGAATCGCGACTATAGTCTCTACAATCCCATTGGTTTCCTCAAACTTCTTCAAACTCTCTAACTCAGAAATGTAGTCATCAAGTATCCGCTCTTGCTACACACACTCCTCTCAAACTCTTGAGTTTGTTCGATACTCGGGCGACACCCGCTTCGACAACCCTGCGGCGCTTGTGAACATCGCTCATGGAGCAAAACAAATCATTCTGTGGTATATCTTTGCTTGCCTTTCAGAAAGCATGTGCTAAAATTATGACTCATCATTTGACATCATTCATAAAGAAGCCCATCGATGAAAAAGCACGACACGCTTCAAACCAGTAGGCAAAGTCCGCTCACGACAACTCTTCCAGTGGGCGACACATTACGAGGCTGATCAATGGTAGAAGCAAATTGGGCAACCGTACGGATAAAGTCGTTCAAGGCCAGACCCACCTTCTAGCAACTGATCCGAACAAATCATGGTAGAAGCAAATTGGGCAACCGTACTGGAGATGCTATAATGCACCTCCTTACCTTGAACATACACAAGATCCATCACTAGGAAGTGCATTAACGGGATATCGTGATTCTCGTGGTATCCCAACAGTTGTTGCCATATTTGGTCTAAATTTTCCTCGTACAACACCTCCGAGGGGGAAGCAAACTTCCCCTCTGCGTCCTCATTCCCTTAGTAGTATTCCTTGTCTTCGAAAAAGTTAGCTATTAGTGTATCATCGCAAACAGACTGTGGGTAAACACCTCGGAAGAGTTACCTACATCATCATGAGACAAGGATTCCATAGAAACCTTCCCATGCGCGTCTTCACACTGTGTCACCACCACCACGTCAGACCCCAACTGAGTCATCCGATCCACTTTTATGGAACAGAAACACGATAAATCTTGGCCGTCGGACACTTGAGGAGTAGTGTGGGGGGCAGTATTAGCCATGGTACTCATGACGGTACTAATTCCAGTCACCATGGGCTCGATTGCGGGGGCTACATCACCCTTAGTTCCTCAACTAGACGCCGAAAAAAGGGTGTGTTGGACTCCCCAAGGGGAAACTTAGATAAGAGAGCCTGTGATAAAGACATACCCAAGCAGTCAGAGCACCAGAACCATACACGAACCAATGAATCTCAAATTGCTTCTCACCTCTAAGTCCACCTCGTCCCTGTTAGAATCTGCCACATTGCGATCAACCCGCTTCAAAGACAAAGACCGTCTCACAATCAGTCCTCGCCCACCTGGAGTCGTTATCGGAACCCTACTGGACGATTCCACACGAACTGCTTGATCGCCTACAATGACTTGACCGCCTTCATTCACAACAGGTTGTGATAGGATCCACACTTAGCAAAGGTAGCACAATTTCGTCTAATCATAGTTTAGTAATCATACAAACATTCAACAAAACTTATTGACTCGTCATTCTTCAGACTCCGCCTTGGCCGACGGGAAGCCCTTTTCTTTAATCACCTGCTTGAGAAGCGAATCATAACACCACCAGGGGAGGGTGACACATCCGCAAGCTCTGTAGGCTCCAACACTACTCCCGAGGGCTGTCATCGAAACATCCCGACTCGCTACAGACCCACCCATAACATTGGGGCCGGAGAACTGTGATCACCTTAACGAACCTATATTGGAGCCGCATCAGAAGGCGATGGTACACTGCTAGGATCAAAGGAGCGAAGCACCCTTGCAGACCTAGCCCTCTTCACCAGAGGAGTGGGACTACAACCTGTACCCTCGATAACCGGTCATTTCCCATCACGCTTGGACGGCGACCTCTCCAATGAATTAGAGTGGAGAAGAGCTATTCCCACCCCTCGGCAAGCAGCATGGCCTGGGGGAGGGACCGACACATGGTGGGATCATGCGTTCGCCCACAATAATTCCTGGAACCCGACAAGCAGTGAGCAGAGGTATGACAGATGGAGTGACTTACACACTTGCATTCTGCCATAACCAGCAATTGGAAACCGAGTACACCCCGGGAACACTCGACTGTGACACCGAACCCAAAATACGTCTTCTCCAAGGTTTCTCAAAAACTGGGCGCCTATGTCGTCGTACCCAAATTGTCGGAGCACCCGATCCGGATGATAGACAAAGAGTTGCAATAACCCCAAGCCACAAAATTACTCGCGCCATTCTCACAATAGCACTTCCCATCTCAAGAGCACACTAGTTATCCCCACCCTTTGGGACAGGCACGGCATGGCGGACCATGCGAGCATATGGTCATTTTAAAATTTTTGCGCCTCTTTGCGTGAAGCCTCCATTTCCCCAGCACACTTCCAAAACCTTCTCCCCCGATTTATCACCATTGAGAGTAGCAATTTGAAGTTAGAGAGGATGAAGTGTTCGTAGCCTCACATTGAGCTCAAAGTGTTCACAGATGAACATCCAAATAAACGGAGTGAAGACGTAATTCACGTGCCTCCTGTAACTAGGGTCATTCAGCTGTTGAACAGTGTCGTCCAGTTATTCATACAAATAACCAAGAAACATCGATGCTAAGGGGAGTTGTTACCTGCTAGCAGCAAAGACGGCCAGGGGGATCAGAACGGTGCGGACGAAGTCCAGCATCCCTGGGAACAAGAAGCGGGAGGCCACATATAGAATATAGGCAACAAGGTGGCAATGAGATCCTGCACCTCGTACCACGACATTCCCATCGCCGCGACACTCGAACTAGTAGGCCATCCATTGATCCAATGGCATTTTGCCCCGCGAAGAGGATCATACAGCTCCTTCCACTTCGGCGGGATGAACTCTATATGTTGCAAATGCTTTGCAAATATCGCACCCCCAACCAACAATGCTAACAATGCCACCACATCCTCCATCATAATAGTAAATTCACCAAACGCACCCGAAAGTATGTGTACGCGAACACCAATGATTCAGCAGGTGCCCTACATACTTAACACCGTCCCGGCCTGGAAGACCAGTGTAGCAGTTTACAAACCTTAAAAGCCTAGCATCCTGAAGCGTCTGGCAATACAGTGGATTTTCCAAATTGAATCGCGTCCAAGTAGTATAATTGGTCAGAGACTTTGACGCATCGGTCCATGGCTACTGGCATTTTTAGGACATGGAAACCTTCGTTGTTTCGTAGAGACACATCAACTCGGTACCAACAACAACATCAGATGAACCATTTTCCCCTCATGATACAAGAATAGGAGGCCAAAAATCCCTGCCACCATCGACCGCCAAAGCTACTTCCCTCTCTATTTGCAATGACACAATGTCAACCTGTCTGACGAAATCAATAAAGAAGGAATCCAGACTTCCTTGTTGAGTAGCCATGAAGACAGATTGACTAACCTAAAGGTGATACAACGGAGAATAATTTCTTATCGCCGATCGAATAACCTTCTAATGGTCGAATGGGGGAGATAATAGCAACAACTACAAATAAAGCGAGAGTACTAAACAACGCCAGAGAAGATGATAAGATGCCTGCACGACACTCGAAGCAATGCTTCGTGAATAAGTAAGCTCGCGAAATTACCTAAAGGTCCCTTTCGGAGGCGGGACCAATAAGCCGCATATAATGCAAATGCATCGCCCTATCCCGTAACAGTGATAGACAGTAACCATCTCCATATCCATTCAAATTTCAAACCCGACCCACACGTGTGACTAAATCACAATAATCTCAAATTAACGACAAAGAGTAAATCATTACTGAGTGCCACGTGGATTCTCCTCGCAAAAGAACTCTTGTTCCTAACCCTGAAAGATACGACGACGCCCGATCAAATTGCATGCACTAGACAAAAGGACACATGCGATACTAATTTAGCCATTGCTCATGAAAGCCTACGGCGCACACGCTACTGGTAGTTTGAAAACGACTAGCTGTTACGGTTCAGCACAGGCTTAGCCTTGCCTACGCTTGACAGGCTTACGTTAGGGACATGCCCGTCATTTCGCTTGTAAGATTTTTGGGAGAACTAATGTCATCTTCAGGCAGACCACCAAAAGCTTAACGTACTCTTTGAGGAGGGTTGGTCAACCTCCTTGGGTGCCTAACCTTGGCACTCCTAGACCTTCATCCCCTTGCGGGGCGATCCTGGTTAACAGCTAGCATGGCTACCAGGGTTCCTCATGGGCGCACACTTGCTCATAGGGACAGTGTTGGACCGGCACTGCGCTACCGATACCCAAGGGAGGCTTAGCATGCGGGCCTGGCTCAAGCATGTCCCTTAACCTCGCCAGCCCCTTGCCCAAACTGATTGAGCTATCCCGTTGCCACTAGCGCACGGGTGTGTTTCGGCCCAAGCGGTTGCCTATCATCATGGCACACATGTGCCTGTCATCATCGGCATACAGGAGACCCTTCACATCGGTGCCAAGTCACCTCATCGGCGCATGGTCGCCTTCCATTATGGTTGTCCCCCTTTAGCACGTAAGCGGCGCCTCCCATGGACCGGTCTAAGCCAGGAGAGTGCCCCGGCCATTGGACTTGAGGTCATGATCCAGTGCTACTGACTTTGGTGGAGCCATCCCATCGGGCAACTCCTAGCCTCTAAGCGCATAAAGGCTTGTCCCGGCCTGCCTTGGCCAGGACGCCGCACGGGTTTCTTCCCCTGTAGAACTACCTCCGTGACAGTTGGTATCAGAGCAAGTTAGCTAATTGCAACAGCAGTTGGTTTTCAGCAGATTAGCCTACAGCCAGTTGTGTTAGACAGTTTTGTATGCCCTTTGCTTCAATCAGAATGATGTACTTTATGAGTTAATTGTAAATGAATAAAGATACATATTTGATTCATGTTCCCTTGGTATGTTTCTGTGTAATACCCTTAAACTGGACACTTAATGAGACTCGTGTTAGTTTAGAATGTTCACAGCCAGTGGGTCGGTCTGGGGAGACCTATCCTAACAAGGCTAACACTGTGGTGCCACCAAGTCGGTTGGGGTGGCTTGTCTCAGCTGCCAGGGTGAGACCCTAGGCACATACAGTGTAGGATTAATTGAATCTTTGAACTGGACCAGATTTCTAGTATTGCCCTGGACCTTGGAGATTAATTCAATCTTTTGGGAAAAGATTGGTTGGAGCTGTACTCACAAGCCGTCCAGTTGATTCTTGCGAAGGGTCAAGTTCTTTTGAAGAACATTGTTGATTCAACTCCATCCTTCACTGCGCCATCTTCAGTGGGAGCAGATTTTGGATCCTTCTTGGGCGTGAACACCTCCATTGGGAGATAGTATTTCTCCGTATCAGGTATAATCCTCTCCCACTCCTTTTGGTTCAGATCTGGTTCAGTTTATGGTTCAAGATTGATCCTTGAAAATATGATTTTCTAAATAGGGAATACGATTCCCAATTGGAGGGAGAGATAAATTTTTTGAAATTCGCCCCTTATTCCGCAATCTTTGGGCGTCCATAGGATGGATCTCTCATCCCTTCAAGTTGAAGCGGTTATTTCGACAAGCAGCATTTTGTGGGGTGCGGTCCCTAGTCACCTCCACCCGGGATCGAGCAGATTTCAAATCAGGCCTGGCAAGAGGCCATTTCATAGTTCGTATCCCCATTCCAATGACACTAAAACAGCTTCCCTTGTGGTTGCAGACGCTTTGGTTGCTGTCCTCATGCGGTGGCAGACGCGTGAGCCTTGATAGGAATGTGGGTACACTGCCCGAGCAGATTGTTCATCTGGCCTATCAAGAGGCCATTCAATATTCGCGTTCCCATTCCAATGACCCTAAAACAGCTTCCCTTGCGGGTGCAGACGCATTGGTTGTTGTCCTCATGCGGGGGCAAACGCGTGGGTCTTGTTAGGAATGCGGTTACACTAGCCGTTGGAGCATGGCGGCCCTACACCGGCAAAGTCTCAGGTGGACATGCTCAGTTTCCAGGTTGAACACTTGCAGCAGCAGAAGCTCATCACAAGGCGAGTGCATGTTCGGCAACTCATGGGTAAAAGTTGCCACACTCATGTTTGAAGCGGTCAGATCTCCTTGAGGCAGCAGCAGTGGGGCCCCCTCGGAGGGAACATGTAGCCCGAACCAGCGAGGTGAAGCGTAGTTTCGAGGGCCGTGAGAGCATAAGCCATGACTAGGTTTGAGTAACCCACACAGGGCGAGGTGAAGACTGCAGGCCAGCATGGAGAAAGGGTACCCCCAGCATCCATCGCCAACAACAGGAGTAGACCTATCAACGTGTTCGGTAGCATCACTGAAAAGCTGCCAAGAAGACGGTTGAGCCTTGAGGTAAGATGATACATGGGGCGGACCTCCGCAAAGCACCACACACTTTTCTTCGAGGGCCCTTCTTTCACATTCAACGGCATAGCCATTGCGCGGTTTGAGTAACCTCGACACTGGGGGTGAAGTCCAGGCAGGTCAGCATGGTGAAATGGTTCCGTCCCCATAAATGGACACCAATATAGGCAAGACCCGGAATAGCCAGACGAGCCCTGGAACTAGCAAGGAAGTGGATGGCGCGGGACACAGATGCCCATTCACAAGGAAGACCCATTGTCGAGGATGACAATGGATTGAGTGGGGGAGCCTGTTACGGTTCAGCACAGGCTTAGCCTTGCCTATGCTTGGCAGGCTTACGTTAGGGACATGCCCGTCATTTTCGCCTGTAAGATTTTTGGGAGAACTGATGTCATCTCCAGGCAGACCACCAAAAGCTTAACGTACTCTTTGAGGAGGGGTGGTCGACCTCCTTGGGTGCCTAACCTTGGCACTCCTAGACCTTCATCCCCTTGCGGGGCGGCCCTGGTTAACGGCTAGCATGGCTACCAGGGTTCCTCATGGGCGCACACTTGCTCATGGGGACAGTGTTGGACCGGCACTGCGCTACTGGTACTCAAGGGAGGCTTGGCATGCGGGCCTGGCTCAAGCATGTCCCTTCACCTCGGCAGCCCCTTGCCCAAGTTGATTGAGCTATCCCGTTGCCTCTAGCACACGGGTGTGTTCCGGCCCAAGCGGTTGCCTATCATCATGGCACACAGGTGCCTGTCATCATCGGCATACAGGAGACCCTTCACATCGGTGCCAAGTCACCTCATCGGCGCATGGTCGCCTTCCATTATGGTTGTCCCCCTTTAGCACGTAAGCGGCGCCTCCCATGGACCGGTCTGAGCCAGGAGAGTGCCCCGGCCATTGGACTTGAGGTCATGATCCAGTGCTACTGACATTGGTGGAGCCATCCCATTGGGCAACTCCTAGCCTCTAAGCGCATAAAGGCTTGTCCTGGCCTGCCTTGGCCAGGACGCCGCACGGATTTCTTCCGCTGTAGAACTACTCCCATGATATAGCGGCACAACCACTATACACAGAGCGGTCGGCGAGGCCTTGACAATGATAATAACTTGAAACTGTGTCAGAGCTAACCGCAACCCACCCAGATATGGTACACACACAACATGATTGATCAATAACACTAAATACACACAACATGATTTCTGCCACGCACTTTGCCACCATTCGACGCTGCCAAGCACACTGCTCCTCAAGGTCCACGAGGTCTCTGGTCATCACAGCTCACCCTGCTTCCATGACCTCCATACGATGGTGTACGTCTGCCAAAGACCACCCATAAACTAATGGAGAATCGCCCAAACCCGCTCTCCAAAACACATGTAACAACCGAATGATGTGGTTCTCAACTTCAGCGACTTGAAAGCCGACCGCAGAGAGGTTTTCGCAGATCTTCAACCATCGGGCCAAGACACTCCAGGAAATCTGATCGTGGGGGAGGTTCATTATCTCGAACATCACAGCTGCGAGTGTGTTCAACGCTGGACTAACGATGCAAGCAGGCAGTTCAATAGGGGGCAGCCAACCAGACCGGACAATCGTCAGTGCGGAAGTCACTATTTCCCGCGTTACTAAAAATTGGTCCCTCGGACGCACACCCCGAACATGAAACCCGTTAACGACTTCGTACCCCAAAGGGGCTATCGCATTCTATTTGCAATATTGCACGAGCATTAGACGGACCACGGTATACTCCAATGTCAGCGTCGACCCCACCGGATATGGCAAATTAGAACCTACTGATTCATTGACAACCAACTGAGCGCCGTGATGGTTAAGGGCCATTCCCAACTTCGGAGCCAAGAAATACAACAAAGGTACAATCGAGCAATCAAGCGCGAATCGGACTCAAACAACATTGCGGAATAGGGCATAAGACACCCTTTTATAAACTACCACGACCCAGTGACAAGGGGAGCCAAACAGGCACGTTCAAACAGATCGTCGTGAATAATGACAACTCATAAATAAAACCCAAAGGGAGATGGGGCAAGGCGCAACACTTATCGTGATTTAATTATGTACCCAATGCCATCATTTAAAATTTCAAAACCCCAAGGTCACACGTGTCACTTCTTACATCTAACTCAGAGCTATGATGATTATGACCGTAGCTTAGCAACTACGTTCTCCCTAATCCCATCGTCCAACATCTTCTCTCCCAGCTGTTGTTTCATTGTCTTTAGATGATTTTTCTTTCCTGGTAGCAGTAAGAGAGGGCGGGGGCTAGATCACACATGCAGCACTAACTGCCATCAAAAATCAAATCACCAAAAGATAGGGGGGGCCGAACCTTTGATCATCATGAATCACCAAGCAAGAGTATAGGGAGCATGCGATTTACACAAACCCAAAACAAGTAGAAATACCAAACCCAACGCTGGAAGGACAAAAGACAATGTGCTTATCGACAAGTTCCCACTTACCGATAAGCAGGGGGGCTAAAGTATGTATGTACTGCTCACTCAGACCCTCATAGAACACTCATATACTAAGAGTAACACCACAGAAGCACTCACAAATAGCTTACGGTCAACCTTCGTGTTGTGATGAAACTATGGCTCACGCCATCTTCGCGATGAACCCACAACATGCTAAGCAAAACTACGATAAACCTATAGCTTGTGAACCCGCTTCGAATAACGGGTCAGAGAGGACAGTTGGCCAAGCCCATGGCAAAGGCCACGTTTGCCCAGACACACGCGAACCCACGACAACAAAGCACTTCGCAAATCGCCATGAGGCATCAATGAAACATCGGCCTCCAAAGGGTGGCGTCATCATCGATCGTATAGGATTAATCATAATGCACAAAAAGGTAGTAGCCCACGTGAGTAATGAGGAATCTTAAGGATAAGGAAAGCCGATCCCTGAGAAGATCTTCATGAGACACGTGGCGATGCCCAATGGCGCATCCAATGATTTCCATTAAAGAATGTACTTCCTCCCTCAATACGAAGTGAAGATCCTCATCTCCTACCATTTAGGATCTCGGGATCTTCTTGATAAATAGAGGATCTCCCTCATGTTAGAGGTCGTTGAATCCCAAGCATTCCACTACTAATACCCTCGAGCCCCTACAACCCTCACATTCTTCTCCAGACCCCATACCAAAAGGCTTTTATTCCCTTTAGAGGCTCTCCTTCGTCTTTCAAAGAGAGACCACTTCCAATCCAACCTAACACCTCCTCTCAACACCTAATATGGTATTAGAGCCAAACTGAGCAAATCGAAACTGCCCAAAATTCTGTTCTTTGCGCACCTAGTCTAGGGTTTTCTCTTGTTTTCTTCGCCACCAGTTGGAGATAAGGGGAAGGGCTGAAAATGAGTGATCGTTGTCTCGCCCAAAATTATTACCCTTGGCCAAGCGGTCATTGAAGCGTAGCTTTAGGTGTTGAATCCACAGAGAAGCTGATTAAACCAACAAAAGGAGTTATCGCTAAGAGTGAATAACCTAGAAAAAATGATTTTCTAAAAATACAAGTAACGATGATTAAAAGATGAAAAATAGTTTGCGATGAATAAGGCTTCAAGATTCACTTGATCAATTTTCTTAACTAGTCTCGACTTTGATTCCTATTTATTACTCAATTGCAAATTTCACATCCCAAACAAACAATCGGAAAATATAACTTTGAAACCAACGACAAGAACAAAAGTATTTTTTCTAAGAGAATTAATTTTTGATGAAGAACAAAATGATCTATTCTTACAAGCTACCCAAGAACGACAACATACCATATTGACAGTATTGCAGTCAAGGATCAACTCATAAAATAAATCTACCCAATCAATTATTTTCTAACAAATTGCGCATAAAAAGAGCATGACTAGTCTTATATGGAAATTGAAAAATATAACTTCAAGGTTTATCAAAATAATTAAAGAAATCTCTCAAGAACGAGATTAAACATTGAAATCTCTCAATGAATCAAAGTAAAATAACAAGTAAAACTCATCGATCAAGATCCTCCCTTGCCTTGTTGATGCTTTAGCCACGCTTGGACGTCATTCTCCCCTCTTCTCTTCCGTGAAAGACTGAGAAAATAATGTCAAAACAACCTCTAGAAGTCGTCCCCCTTTTAGGTTAGATTTTTCCTTTTTATTGTGCTGCTAGACTCCTTAATCTGCTCAGCCCGGATCCGCATCTTATCCCCCAATTTGCGCCTGGATATAGATTGATTTAGAGAGATATGCCCAGATCCGCGTCTTATCCCCAAATCCGCTGTCCATAGCCTCAAGAATTACCAATTTCAACAGCTGTAAAGAAAAATATGCCCAAAATACTGGACTCTGTTCAAAGTAAAATCGGAACGAATTGAGTACACTTTAGATATACATTTTCATGCTTCTGTCACAACCCCCAACCAGCTTATTGCTAGTCCCTACCAATTTAAGCGCAAATAAAAAGACAAAGCATGATGATTAGCTTAAACAGAAATCCAGCAAAACCAGCTAAGCATTTCAAACAAAAAGGTTGGAAAAAGATCACAAATGCTATGAAGATTACTTCAATTATAACTTCCAAAAGTGAATGTGTGTGAACTAAGAAAAACCTTCATACCACTAACCACAACACATATAGCCTTGAGAATTAGTCAAAGTAAAAGCCCCAACTCCATATCATCACAGGTAAGCTGTTTTAAGGCAAGGGATTTCTCTCATGGAGTTGAAAATCAGATAATCACTCAAGAAAAAGGCCAAATTTATGGACAAACAAACAAACGATCATTCATCAGAAGATCGGAAAGTTATCTGTTTAGAACTCCACCATTCTTACCATAAACCAGCTTCAGAATTTTGATTAGTTAAATATGAAAACAATACAAATGGAAATCGAGCCTAGTGAGAAAGACTGTTCCCCAAGAAAAGAAGTTTGTCTTTTGAATTGACGGAAGACTTTATTGTACTGAGTCTTCTTCAAAAAAAAAATTCTCTTTCTTTTTTTCTTCTTTCTTTTTTCTCTCTCTCTCTCTCTCTCTTTTGATAATGCGAAGTAGGGAGAGTGCAAAGTTTCTCACATAACTAATATTACACATGTTATTCCAAAGGCTTCACAAGACATAACACGAACTTGCTCCCCCTCTCCTTTTTTTTTCTTTTTTTTTGGAAATTGACTAATATCATCCTTCAGCTTATCATCCAAACATTCCTCCAACCAAGTAATGTCATTCTAAATAGCAACTAACCAATTCAACAGATCAATGAAAGTTCATAAGTTGTTTCCTCAACTCTCCACTCACTCACAAAAGATGTGAGTCTAGAAGAAAGTGTGCTTAAACATCACAGTTCTCTTAGCTATATATATTGAACATCCATCCAACCACAAAGCTTAGTATTGTGCACAAAACGTTTTCAGAAATTATTCTTTGATAATCAAGATAGAAAAGTGACTTAAACCAAACAATTTTGAAATCATACCTAAATAGAAAATCAGAAAGTTCAATCTAAACTTCTCAATAATGCAATGCAAACTTATTCACACAAAAAACTACCAAGATAGAAAACAATAAGTAGAGTGTTGGTTGTCTCTCTTTCACACAAGAAGAATGTATATATTAAAAGTGTGCATATTATGTGCATGCAATGCTACCACCCCTAACCTGAATGAGATAGTGTCCTCACTGGCGTAAAAAAAATAAAAGAAATAATAAAGCAAAGGGTAGGGGACACCTGATCGATGGACTGATATTAGACCTGCAAATTTATCAACTAAAAGAAGGAAACATAAAAAACTAATAAAAGAAAAACAAAAACAAATAAAAGAAAAGAAAGATAAAAATGGTAGTGTAGAAAGATAGAACCTGACAAAGCATTGTAGACCGGAGCTGCAAGAGTGATCTCCTTAGGTTGGTCTACCCTCTCCACATAATGCTTCAACCGTTGTCCATTAACTCGGAGAACTCTCCTCTTTCAGACACGATATGTCTCAAAACAATACCTGGACCCAAAAATGCATGTTTCAATCCTTCAGGAAGTAGGGATAACTCTATTTTTGGTGTCTCCATAGAAGATGGCTTCGGCTGTTCTCTTTTACGCGACAACTCCTCAAAGCATGGTTGATAAAACTTCTTTTACTTATCCTGCATGTCATTAGAAATAGAGGAAACATTAGAGACATCATTAATAGGATAAAACAAAAATTCAGAATTCAAATCAGAATTATAGAGGAGATATTCTAAAGATTCAGAATTTTCCCTTTCATCTACTTCCTCTGTAATGAGAGAGTCTATCATGTAGTTATGATAGCACTCGTCCTCGTCTCGGGGCTACTTCCCAACATGAAAAATATTCACCTCAAGAGTCATATTCCCAAATGAAAGGTTCATCAAACCATTCCTACAATTAATAAGAGCATTGGATGTAGCAAGAAATGGCCTTCCTAAAATAAGCAGAATCTTCGACTCACTGTCAACTACAGATTGAGTATCTAAAACCAAAAAATCAACAAGATAATAGAATTTAACAATCTGAAGCAAAACGTCTTCCACTATCCCCCTTGGTTTCCGAATAGAATGGTCAACCAATGTCAGCCTTGGCAGGATAAATCTCCCCAGTCTATCCAACGGCTGTGAAGATTCTAAACTAATACGAGTCCCATATGTGTCCAGTTTAAGGGTATTACACAGAAACACGCCTTAATAACATGAATCAAATATGTACTTTATTCATTTAAAATAAATGTCATAATGTACATCTTGCTAATTTGAGCTAAGAGCATACACTGCATAGGGAACTTCCTTTATGCCCTCAATCTCCTCAGGTGTGTTGGGAGATATACCCTTAGAGAGAGTGACTCCGTGCTTGAAAGGAATATTTCCTTTCTTGGAGTTTTCCATACTGTATCTCTTGACTATCTTGTCAATGAAAGTAAATTGGGATAATCCTATTATCCTCTTCGATCTATTTCTATAGATTCGAAGTCTCAAGATATAAGAGGCCTCTCCAAGATCTTTCATGGAGAATTGCTGTGAGAGCCATACTTTCATCATAGTCAACATTCCTACATCATTTCCAATGAGTAGAATGTCGTCTACATACAGAACCAAGAACGTAACCTTATCCCCACTAGTCTTCCTATAAACACAGGGCTCATCCGGATTCTACTCAAAGTCAAACTGTTTGACAGTAGAGTCAAATTGGACGTTCCAGCTCTTAGAAGCTTGCTTAAGTCCATATATGGATCGATTAAGTTTACATACCATGTGTTCCTGACCTGCAGCTATAAAACCTTACGGTTGCTGCATATAGATATCTTTAGTAAGATCTCCATTCAGGAACGTGATTTTGACATCCATTTGCCAAATCTCATAGTCATGGTATGCTGCTATAGCTAGCACGATCCTAATAGATTTAAGCAAGGCCACAGGAGAAAAAGTTTCCTCATAATTGATTCCTTCTTTCAGAGTGTACCCTTTCACCACAAGACGATCCTTGTAGGTCTCAACCTCACCATCGGGGCCCTTCTTCCTCTTATAGATCCATTTGCAACCAATTGCTTTTACCCCAGGGGGAAGATCTACCAGAGTCTAGACTCCGTTGGTCTCCATTGAGTCCATTTCAACTCTCATGGCATCTACCCACTTCAAGGAATCTATGTCCAACATAGCTTCCGTATAAGTCATTGGATCCTCCTCACTGGTCGTGGCTTCCACCAAGTAACTTTCTTGGTCATAGTCATAACGAACTGGAGGCCTGGATTCCTGAGTAGATCTCCTAGGTTGGTTGTTAACTGGAGCTTGTGGGACATCTTCCACTACTCTTGAGCTCTCCTCATCAAAAACAACTTCCTGACGATGATTGTTCTCCTGGATCATAGAATAAATACCCTACAAAGCCTTTTGGGTAACAATCTCCTGACGATGATTGTTCTTGGTCTCCAAGTACTGAGGACAGTGCCTCTTCCAGTGGCTAGTCTGTTTACAGAAGTGACAAGCATCTGATGCCTTGTCCTTCCTCTGCTTTTTAGGCTTGCTAGTTTTCTTCTGAGGTTTTTCTTTTCCTTCCTCTTCTTCTTGCCCGACTTGCAACCTTCAACAAGCATGGCAATGAGATCATCCTTCTTTATCAGTTCTTCGACCCTCTGCAACATATTGTTGAGTTCATGAATGCTAACATTTAGCTTGTTCATATTGTAATTCAATATGAATTTATTGAAGGAAAGAGGCAAAGAGTTCAGGATGCCATCAACTTTGATGACATGATCTAGCCCAAATCCAAGAGCCTCCAGTTCATTGATGTACCCCATCATCTTAAGACAATGGTCATGAACTAGCTGGTTCTTGGGCATTTGTGTGGTCATAAACTGTTTTAGGACCTTCTGACGAGTAGAACGATTTTGCTCCTTATACATTGTCCTTAGACTATCCAAGATATCTTTGGACACTTCGATTTGATCGAATTGTCATTGTATCTGATTGTCTAAGGAGGCTATGATATAGCACCGGGCAAGAGAGTTTTTCTCTTCCCATTCTTGATATTCCCTTATGCGGGCCTCAGAAGCCCTATCACCTGGACGATCCAGAGTAGGGTTCTTAAAAACCTTGTTCAATTTCTTGGACATCAAAACCAGCATAAAGTTACGATACCAGTTAGCGTAATTTGGGCCCTTAAGCTTATTGTCATCCAATAGTTGGTGAATTGTCCGTTTGCCATTTTTGATAAAAGACAAAGCAATAATTAGTCCATAACCTAATTTGATTCATGTTATCTACATAGATATGTCTTTTAATCTATATTCCCTTTTTATTTGTTCATTTCTAAGATTTCTCTCCTATCTCAGTGCATGGGGCCAACTGTTTCAACTACATAACCCCACCGCCTTCTGTGAAGGATCACATCCACTCATCTCATGAGCTTTTCCTTTGGCCTCTGTCAGACAAGGTTCATTACCATTTTAGGTTAAACCTTTCTGTCTAGTGAGTGTTTAACCATCATATTCATGAATGCCAAGGTACCATAAGAGAGTCTTCCATTTTAGGATAGGCCCCTCCCACATCGGTCTATGACGCCCCTATCATCTTATGAAACAATCCAACATATAAAGCAGCAAATGGAGAGCCCAATTTTATGGTGCATTTCCTCATTACTGAATGACCCATCTTCATGTTAATGATGAAAGGCCTTTAAAGAGTTCATCATATGAATCTCCCTATCACATGCACTCATATTTTAGTAGAGGGAACGAAATATTATGACCTAGTATTATTTAGGTCAAACCAAAGGGGCTCCCACTGACTTGCTCAAAACTATATTTAAATGGGCCCTAAACAGCTAGGGTTCCGCACGGTTCCTCTTGGGGAGGAAGCTGATGTGGGGCCCATCAAATGGGGAGACCATCCAATGATCTTATAAACACCATGGAAATGATGTGCATTCATCCATGGTGTGCGAAAGAGCTAGTATCAAAATAATCATGGGCCAAGTACTTATGGTCCATGTACGTAGCACATCACACATCCATACATCACATGCAGGAAATAAATTGATCCAATCAATTAAAATATTTGTTAAACTCTCAATTAATTAGATTAAATCAATATCATCCCAACATAGCCCATAATGTTATCATATAACATTATCTAGGTACATGGGCTGATCTGCAAAAGGCAGTTCGGCCCATGTAGCTAAATCAGGGTGGATTCAGTTTTATCATATTAAAGTTAGGTTTTTACAGAGGTGGGCCAAATTAAAAATTGAAGTGGGCCACCAACCCTCTGGCCTAAATTGAATTGGGTTAGAAAAGCCAACCCCATTGAACCAACAATTCGGTCCAACCAGTTTGGACCAAATCTGGTGTAAATTGGCCCAAGTTTTGGTGTCCAGTTCAAGAGATTTAATTCAAGAATAATTATCTGAAAATAAATTAATTCAAGATAATCAGATTATCAAGAAACTAAAATAAATGGCTGAACTTAGATTTTTCTTGGATATCCTGCAAACCTGCAAAGAACAGTTAATCGCAGATTGCAAAATCGATATCGACAGAATCGCAGATCGCAGAACTTATTTCTGTGAAATCTTCCTCTCCTCTGTTGCGCGCTCCAGAAATCTCCAGATGGAAATAAAATAGAAAAACCAAAATTTTCTATTACTACATCGCATCGAATTCCTAAACAATTTGTCTAAAAAAAAATATTTATAGACCGGAATTGAATAGAAAAGAAATCGCAAGGTGTGCCATTCTTGGCACCATAAAGATTCAATCTCCACCACACGTGCAGCCCAAAAATTCAAGAAACATCCATAGAACAATTCTATAAATATCATAGAATAATAAAGATTTATTTTCCAGATCATCTACCCATAATCTGGGAACAAATTCTGAGAAAAAATGCTAACTGCGCAAATCGGGTAGAACACCTTCTGCAAATTTGCGTAGATTCAGATCTGTTCTAATTTGGTTCAAGACTTGAACCTGGCTCTGATACCACTAAAGGGATGAGAGATCCATCATATGGATGGCCAAACCTTGCAGGAAGTTTGGGCAAATTTTCCAAAATTTCTTTACTCCCTTCCCATCCGGGAATCCTATTTCTAATTTAGAAAACTACATTTTTAAGGTTCGTTGTTGTAACCAAACCGGACCAAATCTGAAACCAAATTAAGGGAGGGATATAGCTGATACGTAATCCACGCAAGAATGCTCATCCCAACGTAGGAGCTCACACCCAAAGAGTACCAAATCCTTCCTCCACTGAAGATGACACAACTTAGGATGAGGCAAGATCAACATGTAGTTCTTCACCAAAAACTAGTGATTCTTCAGCAAGAATTGAATGAGATAGTGAGAACATCTTCTAAATTGTTTTTTCTAACAAGAAACAACATCAAGATCAAATCTTGATCCAATCCAAGAACAGGAGATTGAACAGGGTAGGGCGGCAAGAGCATGAAGAAAAAGAGCAGAAGGCAAGATCAGTCTAACTGTGTTGTCTTCTCTCTGTATTCAGTGAGTGTGTCTTCAAGGTTCGCCCTGCTCTCTTATTTATAACCATAAAGAGACAACTTCCTAATCTCATTAGGAGTTTCATAATCCAAATCTTTTATTTGGATCTGGACTCTTTAAGTGATAAGGATAATTCCTTATCTTATCTGCAGATAAAGATCAGCCTTCCTAATCAAATTAGGAGTTCCTTTGATCCAAATCATTATTTGGATCTGGACTCTTTAAGTGGATAAAGGATAATCCCTTATCTTATCTACTGATCCAAATCCCAGATCCTCCCCTATTTAATTAATCTAATTAAGCCAATTTGAAATGGGCTTTTAGGCTCATTAAGCTTTCAGGTTCATTTTCACTTTAATGCTGGCTAGCTTGGCTCTCTTTGTATGGTGTAGGACCCTATCGTTGATCTACACAACAGCCTCATGGGTTCAACTTAGCCTCTGTTACAAGGCCTGGCCGAATTCACTACTGAATACAGTGAATCCCTGAGTCCATCACTATGGGCTCTTAATGGGCCTAACATTTACACTAAATAGTCCTTGGGTCCGGCCATCTTATGAAGGCCCAAGGACTGTGGGCAAATGCTAGATTAGCCCATTAGGTATAATCCTCAATAGTTTTACACTTAACCTCGTAGCTCATAATGATCAAACACTGCCTGACAAGAGATGACCTCTCCCTCGACTGCAAGGTACAGTGTTGCACTCTCTACTCACATGGATCCTAGGAATTAAAACATTTTGCAAACATTTTGAAACCATAATATATATATATGTATGTATGTATATATATCTCTAAATAAATATATTTTGCAAAAGCAAATTTCAACGGTTGAAATCAACTGCCGACATTTTAGGTTTCCATCGGAGAGAGTGCACCCCCGATCATTCACTTTGTCCAACAAAGGGGCTGATCTTGTCACTATGATCACCCGCTTAGATAAAATATCGGACTGTCCCAACATACCCAAGTTTTGACCCCCTCTAAGGATCTCACTGATTGACACATCAACGACAGCCCAATCCGACACCTAGTGCAGTATTATAATCGAGTCTAGGGATCAGGTGTAACATTCCTGTCTTGCCCATCTTCTCCAAGGTACAGGGCAATACTGAAATTTGGTCCAGTTAAGGGTTTCAAGAAAACCCACGCTGCTTGCACCTCAAGTCTCACCCTGGCAGCTGAGACATGCCACCCCAACCAACTTGGCGGCACATCAGTGTCAACCTTGGTAGGATAAATCTCCCTAGATCCATCCAATGGTTGTGAAGATTCTAAACTAACACGAGTCTCATATGTGTCTAGTTTAAGGGTATTGCACAGAAACATACCACAATAACATGAATCAAATATGTACTTTATTCATTTACAATAAATGTCAAAATGTACATCATGCTGATTGGAGCTAAGGGCATACACTGTCTAATAGGTTGGACGTGACCTATTAGTAATATTAGTAGCACTAGGTTCAGTCCATGGGTGGGCTTTCTTAGCTAACTCATTCACGTAATCTAGGAATTGGTGTTCCCTACTGGTTAAACCCTCATAATAATAACTAACTAGCCTCCAACTTTCACATCCAAGGTACAAACATTGGTTCTGTAGCTCTTTGAATCTCTCCAGGGCTTGGTATAAGGTTTTACTATCCTTTTGAGAAAATGTTGAGATCTATCTCTTAAGGTTGTTGGTTTTATGGTGCGGGAAGTACTTGTTAAAGAAAGCTTGGGTCATCTCCGCCCATGTACCTATGGATCTTGGTCTTAAAGAGTATAGCCAACTCTTAGCTCTCTTTTTCAAGGAAAAAGGGAAAAATTTCAGCCTAACAATGTCTGTAATATCAGCTCTGTTATGAAAGGTGGCCACTACCTCATCAAATTCCCTAGTGTGCACATATGGATTCTCATTGTCTAAACCATGGAAATTAGGCAAGAGTTGGATCATTCCAAGTTTGAACTCAAATTGTAGTGTATTCGGAGGGAACAAGATGCATGATGGTGTGGCTGTCCGGGTGGGGTGCTGGTAGTCTTTTAAAGACCTAACAGGGTTGTCCTCATGTTGACTCATGGTTCTAGAATCAGATGATGAACTAAATGCTACTTCTTCTCCAGGGATTGGTGGTGAGTTTATTCGTATCGGTCTAGTGAATCTCCCTCTTTTGTCCATTTGTCTATTCATACACCCTCAACTCCTATATTTTTGTTTTTTTTTTTTTGCTTACAAAAAGGAGAAAAGGAAAATAAGATCAAGAAAATAAAATACAACTAAAGAAAATGAAACAAACAAAGGAAATAAAAGAGAACTAAAGAATGTTCAAACACAATTGTTGGTTTGGCTTCCCCGGCAATGGCGCCAAATTTTGTGTCTTGCCCAAAATTATTACCCTTGGCTAAGCGGTCATTGAAGCGTAGCTTTAGGTGTCAAATCCATAGAGAAGCTGATTAAACCAACAAAAGGAGTTATTGCTAAGAGTAAATAACCTAGAAAAAATGATTTTCTAAAAATAAAAAGAAGAGCAAAAATATTTGAATAAAAGTAAAGATGATTAAAAGATGAAAAGTAGTTTGTGATGAACAAGGCTTCGAGATTCACTTGATCGATTTTCTTCACTGGTCTCGACTTTGATTCCTATTTATTACTCAATTGCAAGTTTCACATCCCAAACAAACAATCGGAAAATATAACTTTGAAACCAATGACAAGAACAGAAGTATTTGTTCTGAGAGAATTAATTTTCAATGAAGAACAAAATGAACTATTCTTACAAGCTACCCAAGAACGACAACATATCAGATTGATAGTATTGCAGTCAAGGATCAACTCATAAAATAAATCTACCCAATCAATTATTTTCTAACAAATTGCACATAAAAAGAGCATGACTAATCTTATATGGAAATTAAAAAATATAACTTCAGGGTTTATCAAAATAATAAAAGAAAACAATGAAGAACAAAATTAAACATTGAAATCATCATTCTCCCCTCTTCTCTTCTGTGAAAGACTGAGAAAATAATGCCAAAACAACCTCTATAAGTCGTCCCCCTTTTAGGTTAGATTTTTCCTTTTTATTGTGCTACCAGGCTCCTCAATCTTTTCAGCCCGGATCCGCGTCTTATCCCCCAATTTTCGCCGAAATAGAAATTGATTTAGAGAAATATATCAAGAGATTAATTGTAACTCTATCTCTTAGCTGTTCATAGCCTCAAGAATCACTGAATTTCAACATTTGTAAAGAAAGTTATGCCCAAAATACTAGACTCTGTTCAGAGTAAAACGGGAAACGAGTCAGCACTCATATTTGGGCCATGGAAGTTGGGTTTGGGTTTCTTGGACCTATGTTTGGGCTTTCCTCCATTCAACTATTAATTCATTCAGCATAAAAATTGCACAAATAATAAAATTGACATTTATAAAACTATTATGGAAAAATATTACTTTTAAGCTCTTTATTTTACAAATGTCAATTGTTGAGTACACTTTAGATATACATTTTCATGCTTCCATCAATCGCCCTCTTCCCTTGGAGGTTTCTATGCCTCCAGTTGTGCAGTTCGTGGTTGGTTGTTGTGGTTTATAAGAAGGCCTCCCCTAATCAATGAAGAGAGGAGGGTTAATTCGTTTGATGCAGTGGGACCCTAGTGTGGTCTGATTTTCTGGTGATTAGGTAAGAGGTTTCTATGCAGTTTTTGTTGTGAATCAAATGATAAGTTTGTTTAAGATTGTAGTGTGTTAGGTTTATGCAAATTTCAGTGTGATTCGAAGGGGGAGTGATCCTTGAACAGTGTAGTGAGTTTTCAAGTAGTAGTGTGGTAGGGTTGTGGTGTAGGGAATGCAGTTTTCAGCAATATTAAGTGTTGAAAATAGTGTGGTTCAGTGTCCACAGTGGTTTAGTGTGCTACGTGTCGACTTCAACAATAGGAGACAACAATGGTAGTAAAACTAGTGTGATGATCCCTATTGACTACCTGAATGTTTAGATGACCTCTATTAAACTGAATGGAGAAAATTATGTACCTTGGGCTAAATCTGTAGAAGTCTTTCTTAAGGCAAAGAAGAAGGTGAAACACATAAGGGAAGAAAAACCTTCCACTGATTCTCATGAATATGATGATTGGGAACAAGAAGATGAATAGATTATCACATGGTTATGGAACAGTATGGAACCCAAGATTAGTGTGAATTTCATGTTTCTTGATACTGCCAAGGAAGTGTGAGATTATGCTAAGAAGTTGAATTCGGGTCAAGACAACACAACTAGAGTATATCAGTTGTATCAGGAATACTTTAATCTGCAATAGGGTAATCAAAGTCTTGAGGAGTACTATGCTAGTATGAAAAACATTTGTAATGAGTTGAATGTTTATCACCCCCTCACCTCTGATGTCAAAATTCAACAACAGTTGAGAGAACAACTAGATGTGACTCGATTTTTGTGGGGTTGAAGTCTGAGTATGAACTAGTGCGGGCTCAGATAGTAGGAGGATTAGCTCTCCCTTCCTTAGAAGAGGTGTTTCCTCGACTTAAGAGGATTTCTATTGGATCTACCAAGAACTCTAGTGTTTTTGACATATCAGCCTTTGCAGTATCAAAGGGTCGTGGTGTTAGAGGTGGAGCTCGGGGAGCTCAGTTTAGCCGTAGTGGTAGCAGTGGACCGGTATATGGCCGTAGTGGTGGTGGTGGACCTACATATAACCGTGGTGGTCGACGTACTAGAGGTTGAGCTTCAGGGGGAGCCCATGGCAAAGGACGTAGTTTGGGTCCGAGGAGATGTACACACTGTGGTATGGATGGACATGACATTAATTATTGCTTTGATTTGCATGGTCCACCTTCAACTTGGGCCAATCATGCCATGACCTGTGACAGTAGCTTCAGACAGGAGAGTCATTCAGCTGATCAGATGCTCCCTACATCCATAGATGTTCCCGGGAAGGAGATGATGAGTATTCCCGGTGATGAGTATGAGAGATTTGTCCAGGCCACATCTCAACAGAACATGGCCACTCTTGCTCACTCAGGTATGGCTTGTTTGGCATCCACACCCAATCCCTGGATTATTGACTCTAGAGCCTCCGATCACATGACTAAAACTCCAACTGTGTTTTCTCCCTTCTCTCATTGACCAACATCACAATCAGTTACCCTTAATAATGGTTCCACATCCTCCATTTGTAGTGTTGGTAATATTAACATGGACCCTTTACCCTTATCCTTAGTTTTCTATGTCCCTAAATTTCGGTTTAACCTTATGTCAGTTAGTAATTGACCAAGTATCTTAATTGCTCTATTAATTTTTACCCTTCTTCGTGTGTTTTTCAGGATCTCAAGACAATGATAAAGATTGGTAGAGGGCATGAAGCTGGTGGATTGTATTATCTTGATGGTGGTGGAACTACGTCAACAGCTCTCCAGTTATCTCTTTCTCCTCACTAGTGGCACTGTCGATTTGTTCATCCTTCGCTGAAAGTTTTGAAGTCTTTGGTTCCTTCATTGAGTCATCTTTCTATTTTGGATTGTGAGTCGTGTCAATTGGGGAAACATCATGTTGATAAATGTATGTTCAGTCCTTTTTTTTTTGTTCATTCAGATGTTTAGGGTCCTTATAAAGTAATGTAATACAAATGATATAAGTACTTTCTCATTTTTGTTGATGATTATTCAAGGATGGCGCGACTTTATTTACTGAAAGAAAGGAGTGAATTGTTTACCATTTCCCAAAAATTTTAGGCTGAAATTCGCAACCAATTTGCTGTCTACATTAAAATTTGTCGTTTCGATAATGGCCATGAATATTTCTCTACATCATTTCAAGAATATTTGGACCAACATGGGATTATCCATCAGACTTCATGTACCTCACCCCACGACAAAATAGGGTGACTAAAAGAAAGAATCGTCATCTTTTGGAAACTGCTCGATCCCTCATGCACCACATGAATGTACCCAAACCTTTTTGGAGTGATGCAGTGCTTACTTCTTGCTTCCTAATTAACCAGATGCCCATGTCTATCCTTAATGGTCATTCTCCATTCACCACTTTGTTTTCTACCATGTCTCTGTTTTCCCTTTCTCCTCAGGTTTTTTGGTGTGTTTGCTTCGTTCATAATCTGGGACCAGGAAGGGACAAGTTAGATGCATAATCCATTAACTGCATCTTCATTGGCTATTCCCGGATTCAGAAAGGGTATAACTGTTATCAACCTAGCTCTCAACGTTCCTTTTTGTGTGTTGATGTTAATTTCTTTAAGTCTACTCCATTTTTCTTGGGGTCAGGTGATGTTTCTTCCTCTTCCAGTTGCAGATTTTGTTCCTCATGTTCTAGATGTGACCAAATCCTTGCCTCTGGTGCCACCACCTGTTGAACGACCGCATATTTGTCAAGTGTATACACATTGCCAATGATGCGTAATTGCTACACTAGAAAGTGCACTAGCCGCTCAAGTAATAAAGTGATGAATAGATTATTGTTTCCCACAAGGACTTATGTAGCAACTACTAGTAGTATATCAATCTACTCTTATTTGATTAGTCGAATTGTAAATCTAATGCAAATCTGAAATCCTAACTACAAAACTATCTCTAAGGAATTGGATCAAACACCTTGCATGCAAGTTGAGAAGAAAAGCTAATTAAGCACAGAAATGATTCAGAAATTAGTTCTCTAGGTCATTCGAGTAGATTAGGATTCAGCCTTGGTTTGGTGAAACCCCAAGGCAATGAACAGCCTCTCTCAAGCGCATGTTCACTCTATGCATGAGTGATGATTCTTATATCTCTATCAAGAATCTAATCCCCATGCATGCATTAAGATCTAGCAATTCTAAGGCATCATTTTAGCTAAATGAACACCAACCGAATTGTGCAAGTTATCTCTAAACTCACACTCAATTCGGTTCTTGATTAGCATATCCAAAATTCTAGAGTCTTTCTCAAGCACTCTAAAACTTCCAAGAATGAAGAATAGTTCGGTCAAACTGAATTAATGTTGCCTGAATTCTTTCTCAAGCAATTCAGATATTATAAAATCAAGATATGGAGTTACAAATCTGAAATTACAACACAACAATTCAGCTAGCAGTTCTACAATAAAATTCCTAATCAAGAAACATCAAGATTGCATCTACTCTATTTGAATTTACATAGAAAGCTAATTACAGAATTCATGTTTCAATTATAGCAAGAAAGAAAAATTAATGGAGAAATTACACATAATTCCTAACTGAATTCGATTACCAAATGTGCAGAAATCAAGGAAGAAACAACCTAGATCTCCAATGGCTTCTTCTCCTTTCGAATTCAGCTTCTTCTTCTCTTGAAGCTGCTTGAATTTCCTTTCTTCTCCTCTCTTGCGCATATCTCTCTCTTCTCCCTCCAAGAATTCGAACTCAAGGTTTGAATCTCCCCAAAGGGCTGAAGTCTCAAAGTTTTTTAACCCCTTTTTCCGTCAAAGAAACCTCTTTAAATAGTTTTTCCTTCAGCTCTCCAAGAATTCTAGAAGTTGCCGCCCCTAGCCTCTCTTGAACCTTCTAGAATTTGCTGCCCCTATCTTCTCTTGAACTTTCTAAAAGTTTCCGCCCCTAGCATCTCTTGGGCTGCTCTTGAGCTACAAATGGGCCTCCTCCTTGCTGGGCCGAATATGCTCCCTTGGAGGCTACGGCTAGGCTCTCTCTTTGGGCATCTCCCAAAGAGTGTAGCATGGGCTGCATGGGCCAAATGACCATCTCTTGACCTCTCAGCTGGGCTTTTGTTCCAACTGGGCTGAATTACCTTCAATTTAGCTCATTTTTTCTTGTTTTATGCTTTCTTTCTCCTGAGTTGGTTTCCCTTGAAAATTTCCTGAAATAAAGCTAAAATGGGGTAAAACTCACACAAACTAGCATAAAAACCATGCATAAAGCCTCATAAAATATGTGTAATTTGTGCATTCATAAAATACCCCCACACTTAAGCCTTTGCTTGTCCTCAATCAAAGACATCAACCATAAACTGATCATCCCCCCTTATTCTCACCATTTACCGGATGAATTTTTAGGAGGAAAATGCATTGAGTGGTCGGGAAACTTGTATAAGTGTTCTGCTCCATTCCTATGAACTACCATTCTTATCACATACATAAGAGCTAAGGAAGGGGAGAATATGAGATTCTTCAAGTTCCAACTTTCACTCTCATTGAACATGTAGATCAGCTCCTTGACCGCCAAAATTACCCATCACTTTGAGCTAGGTCTCAAATCTGTAACTGCACCTCATTGAGTGTTCAACCGCATTTTGTCCCTTTGAACCTCAGCCGTCACTGATTTTTTTTCTTTTCTTTCCCCATTTTTTTTGGTGTGAGTGCATTTCATGCTCCATCTCACACGGGGTATTTTCTTCTTTCTTCTTTCTTCTTTTTCATTTTTTTCTTTTGGTGTGAGGGCATTTTATGCTCCATCTCACACTCTTTTTTTTTTCTTTTTGGTGTGAGTGCATTTTATGTTCATCTCACACTAGTCATAGGCTTGAGGCTGATAATAATACTCATATTCCAACTTGCTAGTTTTACTATTCAACTCGGAATAGCGGAGTCAATTGGACTTTGTCCTTTTTCTTTTGCAGTTGTTGAACATCATGCATTAACAGTACTTGGCTTCGGTTGTGGAGTCTTCCATGGACCCCTGTTTGCTGCTTTTCCAGCAAACAGCACACGATTCTATCGTGAAAACATACCCAGACGTAGACTTTCTATCATCTGGATCCGACTAGAAATCGGTATCAGTATACCCCAGAATTTGTAGTGAACTACCGTCGAATACCACACAAAACTCTTTTGTCCTTCGAAGGTATTTGAGTTTGTTCTTCATAGCAGTCCAATGCTCCTGTCCTGGGTTAGCCTGGAACCTGCTTACGACACTCACCGCCAGAGCAATGTCAGGGCGAGTGCACAGCATGGCATACATGATGCTCCCTACGACTGAGGCAAAGGGAACGTCTTTCATGCCCTCAATCTCCTCATAAGTCTTGGGAGACATCTTCTTGGAGAGAGTGACTCTGTGCCTGAAAGGAACGCTTCCTTTCTTGGAATTCTCCATGTTGTACCTTTTGACAATTTTGCCAATGTAAGCAGCCTAGGATAATCCAATTATCCGCTTCGATCTATCTCTATAGAGTCGAAGACCCAGTATATAGGAGCTTCTCCAAGATCTTTGATGGAGAATTGTTGCAAAATCCATACCTTGACCGAAGTCAACATTCCTACATCATTCCCAAAGAGTAGGATATCGTCCGTATACAACACCAAAAAGGTGACCTTATCCCCACTGGACTTCCTATAAACACAGGACTCATCCGGATTCTACTCAAAGTCAAACGATTTGACGGCAGAGCCAAAATGGATGTTCCAACTCCTAGAAGCCTACTTAAGTCCATATAGGGATCTATTAAGTTTACATACCATGTGTTCCTGACCACTAGCAATGAAGCCTTGCGGCTACTGCATGTAGATATCTTCACTAAGATCTCCATTCAGGAACGCAATTTTGACATCAATTTGCCAAATCTAGTAGTCATGGTATGCTGCTACAGTTAGCAGGATCCTAATGGATTTAGGCATGGCCACCGGCGAAAAGGTTTCCTCATAGTCGATGCCTTCTTTATGAGTATACCCTTTTGCCACCAAACGAGCTTTGTAGGTCTCAATCTTGCCATTGGGAGCCCTTCTTCCTCTTATAGATCCATTTGCAACCAATTGCTTTTACTCCGGAGGGCAGATCTACTAGAGTCCAGACTCCATTGGCCTCGATTGAGTCCATCTCAGCTCTCATGGTCTCCACCCACTTCTGGGAATCTATGTCCAGCATAGCTTCCGCGTAAGTCACGAGATCCTCCTCACAAGTCAAGGCTTCCACCAGATAACTATCCTAGTCATAACCGTAACGAACTGGTAGCCTGGATACCCGAGTGGATCTTCTAGGTTGGTCACTACCTGGAACTTGTGGCACATCTCCCACTGCTCCTGAGCTCTCCTCATCAATAACTATTTCCAGACGATGGGTGTCTAGGCTGTAATCAGTCTCTAAGAACTGGGCATTTTGACTGCAGAACACTTTCTGCTCACTTGGGTCATAGAAAAGATAACCCACTGAATCCTTTGGGTAGCCCACAAATAGGCAACGACTGGTCTTTGATTCCAACTTGTCTGCACTCGTTCTTTTGACGTGCGTAGGACAACCCCAAATCTTCAAGTGTCTGGCACTTGGTTTATTTCCGGTCCAAAGTTCGTATGGAGTTTTCGGAACCGATTTGGTTGGAACCCGATTCAGCATGTTGATAGCAGTCTCTAATGCATATCCCCAAAAGGATGTGGGTAATTTCGAGCATGTGAGAAGTGACCGGACCATGTCTAACAATGTCCTATTCCTCTCTCTAAAACACCATTAAGCTGCGGTGTTGTAGGAGGAGCCAACTGTGATATTATCTCGTTGTGCATATATGGAAGGAAAACAAAAGGCATTTCTACTAGCACAGGCAGACGCCATGTGGAAGGCTTCCAAGAAGATAAGGGTAACCGAGGGAACACCACACAAGCATGCTGAGGAAGAGATGGCAAGAGCAAAGGACGACGCCGAGGCCACTAACAAAAAGATTGTCACACAGAAGTGGCCTACCGATGAGGGTAAAGACACAAGATCCCCTAAGAGGGTAGCAGTGAAGGACCATCAGGCCGAGGGGCCCTCTAGCATCCCTCGGAAAGTTGTTCTTCGCTCCACTGAGTCACCCCAAGACTAGGAGTCTCTTGTTCATCGGTTCATCTTCCAGCCAAATTGGAGTGTCAAAGAAGGTGATAGCCTATCTATTGCAATCGTTGGCCGACAGCTTGTAGTAGGGATGGTCCTCCCTAGAGATCGCCAATCATGGACCCAACACTCCATCAACTCTGTCCGTGACTCGCTTCTAGACAAGGTGGCCAAGGTAAGCATCATTATTTTTCAATATCATTATTGAATGTACCAGGACTTTAGTGGGTCTAACTTGTGCTTATGCATATGGTTTCAGCTTCCGTCGACATCTACGGTAAGGTCAAGGTCTTGATCCAGCAACTAACATAGGCATAGAAGGACACTGATCATTCCAAGTGTGACACTACTAAGGCCTAGGTAACAAGGAAATTGGCCAAGGCCAAGATGAGGAAGGAGTACGATCACCAGAAAAGGGTCGAGGCCGAGGTCACGACCAAGAGGGATATGGTGAAGGACCTAAAGGTGCCACAGGAGTCCATGGAGTGAAAGCTTGAGGAGGCATCCACCAAAGTCAATGCTAACTACAAGGCCTTGGACCAACACAAAATGGACTTAGTTGACTTTGCCTCCCTATCTTACTTGGAGGGATTCGAAGATTGCAAGATTCAAGTGTTGAAGGTCTTCCCATATTTCGACGTCAAGCTATTGGATCCCTTCAATCAGGGCTAGAAGATGGTCAAAATTATTGAGAAGATCGAGGTCCAATGTTGTGACATTCTACACCAAGCAGATGGACAAGAGGTCACTGTCACGGGGACTGAGACTAGGGCCGAGGGGCAGATTGGGATGCCCAACCTTAAAAAACTTCTTCTTGATAATGTTTGGGCCTACATGCCCTTTTGATGTTCTATCTTTTTTTTTTTTTGTAAGGGTCGTGGTGCCATTTTCTAATACTTGTATGAAACACTCATTAATACAAGAGACCTTTTTGTTTAAGTGTATCCTTGCCATTGTACTTAGTGAAACAAGTAGTTAGTCTAGGCTCTTTGCCATCAGCCGAGGTGTTTAACCCAAGTCGAGGTTAGTTTAAGGCCCTTAACTACAAATGTTCAATCAAGTAGCCGAGGTCCCAAGGTCTCATGTCTAGCTGAGGGGCCTGCCAAGCATGTAACCTTGAAAAGGTTGTATGCCATGAGCCAAGGCTGACATCTGGGGGGACTCTAGATACATAAAGGTTTAGAATGGACACACAAGTAGAGATATGATAAATGGAGAGGAACATTTGCTTTCATTGACATTGTTTGTGTACAATTTACTGAAGGGAAGAGAGATCCATCGTATGGATGCCCAAATCTTGTGGAACAAAGGGGCGAAATTCAAAAAAAAAATTCTCTCCCTTTCAATTGGGAATCGCATTCCCAATTTAGAAAATCATATTTTCAATGATCAATCTTGAACCATAAACTGAACCAGATCTGAACCAAAAGGAGTAGGAGAGGATTATACCTGACACGGAGAAATAATATCTCCCAACAAAAGTGTTCACGCCCAAAGAAGGATCCAAAGACTGCTCACATTGAATATGGCGCAGTGTAGGATGGAGCAGAATCAGCAGTGTTCTTCTCCAAGAACTTTGTCCTTCGCAAAAAACAGCAGGATGGCACGTGAGCACAACTTCCTATCAATCCTTTCACAAAAAAACAGACGTCAAGACCGAATCTTGACTTCTCCCACAACTGGAGATCGAACTGGATGTCTGGTAGCTGCAGGAAGGAGGCGGCAAGAAAGATCTTTTGCTGGGATTGCAAAAATCTTTCTTCTCTGATTTCAGCTCTCAAGAGAATGTGATTATCTTCTCTGAAAAGACTGCCGCCCCCTCCTTCTTTTGTAAACCCAAAGGATCAGCTCCTAATCCAATTAGTAGTTGCTTATCCAAATCATATCTGGATCAGACCTCCATTTAGGTGATAAGGATAAACCCTTATCTTATCTACAGATTAGATCAGCCTTCACCTAATCTCATTACGAGGTTTTTAGATCTGAATCATATTCAGATCTGGACTCTCTGAGTGGATAGGGTTAAGACACTATCCTATCTACCGATCCATCTCAGACATCGCCCATATTTAACATATAAAATAAGTCCAGTTCGAAATGGGCTTTAGGCCCATTAAGCTTATGTGATCACTTAACCTCCCTAACTGCTACCCAGTTGGGCTTCCTAGTATGGCGTGGGACTCAAGCATTGATCTACACATCAGCCACATGGGTTCGGCCCAGCCTTTGTTACAAGGCCTGGCCGAATACACTATTATGGACAGTTCACCCCCTGAAACCCATCAAATGGGCTCTATGGGCCCAACACTTACCCTAAGTGGTCCCTGGGCCAAGCCACCTTGAAACACCCAGGGACTGTGGGCAGATGCAAGATTAGCCCATCAGGTATTATCCTCAAGGGTCTTACACTTAACCTCTCAGCCTATAATGATCATACACTGCCCAACAAGAGAGGACCTCTCCCTCGGCTGCAAGGAACAGTGTTGCACTCTCTACTTATATGGATCTCAGGAATTAAAACATTTTTGCAAACCTTTTAGAAACCATAATATATATACTTTTATATCTCATATAAAATATACTTTGCAAAACAAATCTCAATGATTGAAATCGACTGCTAGCAGTCTTGTTTTCCATCAGTGAGAGTGCATCCCCGATCATTACCTTTGTCCGACAAAGGGACCGATCCTGTCACTATGTTCACCCACTCAGATGAATTCTCAGACTGTCCCAACATACCTAGGTTTTGACCCCCGCTAAGGATCTCACTGATTGGTACATTAAAGACAGCCCAATCCAAAACCTAGTGCAATATCATAATCGAGTCTAGGGGTCGGGTGTAACTTTCCAGTTTTTGCCCATCAATCTCCAAGGTCTAGGGCAATACTAGAAATCTGGTTCAGTTCAAAGATTTAATTAATCCTACACTGTATGTGCCTAGGGTCTCACCCTGGCAGCAGAGACAGGCCACCCCAACTGACTTGGTGGCACAACAGTGTCAGCCTTATCAGGATAGGTCTCCCCAGACCGATCCACTGGCTATGAACATTCTAAACTAACACGAGTCTCATTAAGTGTCCAAGTTAAGGGTATTACACAGAAACATACCAAGGGAACATGAATCAAATATGCACTTTCATTCATTTACAATAAACTCATAAAGTACATCATTCTGATTGAAGCTAAGGGCATACAAAATTGTCCAACATTTACATCATTGATAGCACATTTGGAGGTTTTTGAGTTCTAAGTACGAAGTACCGGTCTCCCGTCAAGGTATTCTAGTTGAAAGGTGTCCGGTCCCACCACTCATCTAATTCTATTAGGCCCTTTCCAATTAGGGTCGAGCTTCTCAACGCTAGGTTTAGGAATGGTGATTTTCCTAAGGACGAGGTCACCCTCCTTAAAGTGATGTTCCCTAACGTGAGAGTTGTAGTATCGTGCCACTATTTGCTAGTAGGCGGCAACTTTGATCCGAGCATATTCTCAGACACTTTTCTAGCAGGTCGAGGTTGTTCTAGAGTTCTTCACTGTTCTCGGGCTCATTGTATGCCTCTATTTGAAGCACCGACTGGCCAATTTCTACTAGGATGACAACTTTTGTTCCATAGGCCAAGTCAAATGGGGTTTCTCCCATGGTTGTCCAAGGTGTTATCCTATAGGCTCACAACACACTAGGTAACTCATCTGCCCAAAGTCCTTTGGCCCTGTCCAATCTGGCTTTCAGTCCGCTTAGGATGGTTCTGTTAGTTACCTCAGCCAAACCATTTATTTGAGGGTAGCCAACCGAGGTGTACTGTTGCTTAATCTCCAAGTTTGCATACCATTCTCTAAACTTGGAGTTATCCAACTGTGGGCCATTATCGGTGACTAAGCATGTGTGGAATGCCAAAGTGGCAGATGATGCTCTTCTAGAATAAATTTTGTATGGTTCTTGTCATGATAGTTGCTAGGCTTCAACTTCTACCCACTTGGTGAAGTAATCGGTTGCCACAATGAGGCGCCTTCTATTTCCCATAGTTGGAGGGAAAGGGCCGAGGGTGTCCATTCCCCACTTACCAAAGGGCTAGGAACTACTAAGAGCTAAAAGGGTTATGGTAGGATGATGGGATATGTTAGAGTGTCGTTGGCATCAGCCACAGTTTTGTGAAATAGCCCTGCTTCACAGATAATTGCCCTAGAGGTCTTCATGAATTTCTCTTAGAACATACTCCCCCTCGTCTAGGTGTAGACATTTGAGATATGGCAATGTGAAAGATCTTCTATAAAGCTTGTCCTCCAATATGAAGTACCGAGCCAATTGGCATCTGATACTTCGGGCTTCATTCTTGTCTTGTGGTAGCTGCTCATACCGCAAGTAGGCAAGTATTGGGTTCATCCAACAAGGCTCATTTTGAATCAGCTACACCTGCTTCTCTTCAATGCTTAGGTATATTAGATCTTCTATGTATATTGTATGGCCAAGGGCCGATCCCGAGGAGCTGGCTAGCTTGAAAAGGGTGTCAACTTGGGAGACACTAAAGGCCTCAATATGCTCAAGTCCAATATCTTTAGCTAAAAGGAGGCCGACAAGAAAGGATTTGTATTCGGCTTCATTGTTTGAGGCAAGAAAACTGAATTGAAGTGCATACTCCAACTTGCTATTGTATGGAGTTAATAGGATGAGGCCAGCTCCGCTTCCTCTAGTGTTAGAGGACACGTCAACATACAAAGTCCAAGTGGGTCGAGGTTCTTCCTGTACTAGGCATTGTTGCAATTGAAGGTGCATTCGACTAAGAAATCCGCTAGCGCCTATGCCATGATTGTAGGTCTAAGATGGCAATGGATATCAAATACTAACAACTATATATCCCACTTCCTCATCCGATCCAAGGTCTCTAGTTTCTACAATATTTGCTTTAGAGGCTGATTGGTTAGGAAAAATATGGTGTATGCTTGAAAGTATGGTCTCAACTTTCGGGCCGAGATCACCAGTGCGAAGGTTGTCTTCTCCATGTAGGATACCAAGTCGCACTGTCATGAAGAACTTTTCTAGCGTAGTACATTGGCTTCTACAACCCCCTGTCCTTTCAAACCAGTACTAAATTGACTACCTCATTCCCCATCGACAAGTACAGGTAAAGGCTCTCTCCTGGATTTGGTTGATAGAGCAATGGTTGTGAGGCCAAGTATGCCATTAGTTCATCAAATGCTTTCTGACAATCCTCTAACCATTGGAAATCATTCAATTTTTTTATGGCCCGGAAGAAGGGAGAGCACTTGTCATCCAATCGATACATGAACCGATTGAGAGTTGTACTTCGAACCTGCGACTGGTAAGCTTCTGTCTCCCAAATTGACAACATTGGTTTCATGTCGAGGATGGCCTGAATTTTCTCAAGATTAGCCTCAATGCCTTGTTGAGTAACTACGAAACCGAGGAATTTGCCCGAGGTGACCCCAATTTGATGGGGTTGAACTTCATGTCATACTTTCTTAACATGCTGAAGGTTTCATCGAGGTTAGCAATGTGTCGGCTTTCCTTGAGGCTTTTTACCACCATATCATCAACTTTGGCCTTAACATTTTGGCCAATCTGATCCTTAAAAATATTGTTCACCAATCTCTGGTATGTGGCCCCAACATTTTTCAATCCGAATGACATCAACTTGTAGCAGTAGTTGCAATACTTAGTGATGAAGGACGTCTTCTCTTAGTTGACAGGCTGCATCCTAATTTGGTTGTAACTTGAGAAAGCGTCCATAAAACTAAGGAGTTTGTATCGTGTGGTGGCATCGATCGGATGATCTATTCTTGGTGAGGGAAAGTTATCTTTGGGGCAGGCCTTGTTGAGACTATGAAATTAATGCATATACACCACTTTGTGTTAGCCTTCCTAATTGTGACCACATTAGATAACCATTTAGGATAGTGTACCTCTCTGATGAAGTCAACGTTGAGTAACTTATCCACCTCCTCTCTAATCGTTTTCTAGCGCTCTGGTGTAAAATTCATCTTCTTTTGCCAAACTTTCTTATAGCCGGTGTCCACGCTCAACCAGTGAGTAATGACCAAAGAATAAATTCCTAACACATTAGTGGCAAACCAAGCAAATACGTTAACATTGGCTCTGAGGAAACTTACCAGTTTAGAAAGGTTGTGCCAAGGGAGGAGAGACCAAACATGTATAGTTTTCTTGGGTCTCGGGCTTGATATAATCTAGGAACAAAGATGCAGTCTTCAAAGGATGACCTCGGCTGGAGAGTTCATCCTTGAAGTCAAGCCCTAATACCAATAGGGCTTCTTTGTTCTTGCCTTTTAATGTTGCAACATAGCACTGTTTGGCGACCTACTGGTTTCCTCTAACCATACCTACACCGTGCACTATATGAAATCTCATGGCGATGTGGTATGAGGATATTGAAGGGAAGAGAGATCCATCATATGGACGCCCAAATCTTGCGGAATAAAGAGGCGAATTTCAAAAATTTTTCTCTCCCTTCAACTGGGAATCGCATTCCCTATTTAGAAAATCATATTTTCAATGATCAATCTTAAACCGTAAACTGAACCAAATCTGAACCAAAAGGAGTAGGAAAGAGGTATACCTGATACAGAGAAATATTATCTCTCAATGAATGTGTTCACGCCCAAGGAAGGATCCAAAGACTGCTCCTACAGAATATGGCGCAGTGTAGGATGGAGCAGAATCAGTAGTGTTCTTCTCCAAAAACCCTGTCCTTCGCAAGAAACAGCAGAATGGCATGTGAGCACAGCTTCCTATCAATCCTTTCACAAAAAAACTGATGTCAAGATCGAATCTTGACTTCTCCCACAACTATAGATCAAACTGGAAAACATGGGCGGCAAGAAAGAATTCTGCAGGGTTGCTTAATTCTTCCTTCTGTGATTTCAGCTCTGAAGAAGATGTGAGTATGTGTGTCTTCTAAAGGCTGCCGCCGCTTCCTTCTTTTGTAACCTTAAAGGATCAGCTCCTAATCCAATTAAGAGTTGCTGATCCAAATCATATTTGGATCAGACATCCTTTTAGGTGATAAGGATAAAACCTTATATTATCTGCAGATTACATCAACCTTTTCCTAATCTCATAAGGAGGTTTCTAGATCTGAATCATATTCAGATCTGGAATCTCTAAGTGGATAGGGTTAAGACCCTATCCTATCTGCTGATCCATCTCATATTTCGCCCATATTTAACTTATTAAATTAGTCCATTTCGAAATGGATTTTAGGCTCATTAAGCTTATGTGCTCACTTAGCCTTCCTAACTGCTGCTCAGTTGGGCTTCTATGTATGGCGTGGGACCCAAGCATTGATCTACACATCAGCCACATGGATTCGGCCCAGCCTTTGTTACAAGGCCTGGCCGAATACACTGCTATGGACAGTGCACCCCCTTAAACCCATCAAATGAGCTCTATGGGCCCAACACTTACCCTAAGTGGTCCCTACGCCAAGCCACCTCGTAGCTCCTTAGCCTGAGCAATCGCTCCATTGTTGTCACACAACAACGGGATGGGTGATGTGCTGGACAGAACTACTCCCAACTCGTGAACGAACTTCTTCATCCACACGGCTTCTTTGGCAGCCTCACTTGCGGCAATGTACTCGGCCTCGATCGTGGAGTCTGCAGTGGACCCCTGTTTGTTGCTTTTCCAGCAAACAACACACGATCCTATTGTGAAAACATATCCAAATGTAGACTTTCTATCATCTGGATCCGATTGGAAATCGGCATCTGTATACCCTTGGATCTGTAGCGAACTACCGCCGAATACTAGACAAAATTATTTTGTCCTTCGAAAGTACTTAAGTATGTTTTTCACAGCAATCCAGTGCTCCTGCCCTAGGTTGGCCTGAAATCTGCTTACTACACTCACTGCCTGAGCAATGTCAGGACGAGTGCACAGCATGGCATACATGATGCTTCCTACGGCAGAGGCATAGGGAACGTCTTTCATGCCATCAATCTCCTCAGAAGTCTTGGGAGACATCTTCTTGGAAAGAGTGACTTCGTGCCTGAAAGGAACATTTCCTTTCTTGGAGTTTTCCATGATGTATCTTTTGACTATTTTGTCAATGTAAGTAGATTGGGATAATCCTATTATCCGCTTTGATCTATCTCTATAGAGTCGAAGACCTAGTATATAGGAGGCTTCTCCAAGATCTTTCATGGAGAATTGCTATGAAAATCATACTTTCACCGTAGTTAACATTCCTACATCATTCCCAATGAGTAGAATGTCATCTTCATACAGAACCAAGAAGGTAACCTTATCTCCACTGTACTTCCTGTAAACACAGGGTTCATCCGGACCTTGCTTAAAGTCAAACGATTTGACAGAAGAGTCAAAACGGATGTTCCAACTTCTAGAAGCTTGCTTAAGCCCATAAATTGATCTATTATGTTTACATACCATGTTTTCCTGACCTGCAACAATGAAGCCTTGCAGCTGCTACATATAGATATCTTTAGTAAGATCTTCATTCAGGAATGCAGTTTTGACATCCATCTGCCAAAACTCATAATCATGGTATGCTGCTACAGCTAACAGGATCCTAATGGATTTGAGCATGGCCACAGGTGAAAAGGTTTCCTCATAATCGATGCCCTCTTTCTGAGTGTACCCTTTTGCTACCAGACGATCTTTGAAGGTTTCAACTCTACCATCAGGGCCCTTCTTCCTCTTGTAAATCCATTTGCAACCGATTGCTTTTACCCCGGAAGGCGGATCTACTAGAGTCCAGACTCCATTGGTCTCCATTGAGTCCATCTCTGCTCTCATGGCCTCCAACCACTTCTGGGAATTTATGTCCAACATAGCTTCGCGTAAGTTACGAGATCCTCCTCACTTGTCAAGGTTTGCACCAGGTAACTGTCCTGGTCATAACCATAACGGACTGTTGGCCTGGATACCCGGGTGGATCTTCTAGGTTGGTCACTACCTGGAACTTGTGGGATATCTCTCTCTGCTCCTGAGCTCTCCTCATCAAGAACTATTTCCTGACAATTGGTGTCTAGGATATAATCAGTTTCCAAGAACTGTGCATTTCGGTTGCAGAACACTTTCTGCTCACTTGGGTCATAGAATAGGTAACCTACAGAGCCTTTTGGGTAGCCTACAAATAGACAACGGCTGGTTTTAGATTCCAACTTGTCTACACTTGTTCTTTTAACATGTGTTGGACAACCCCAAATCTTCGAGTGTCTGACACGGTTTCTTTCCGGTCCAAAGTTCATATGAAGTGTTCAGAACAGATTTGCTTGGAACCCGAGTCAGCACGTAAATTGCAGTCTCTAATGCGTAACCCCAAAAGGATGTGGGTAACTCTGAGTGTATGAGAAGCGACCGGACCATATCCAATAAGGTCTTATTCCTCCTCTCTGAAACACCGTTAAGTTGTGGTGTAACAGGAGGAGATAATTGTGATACTATCCCATTGTCCTTTAAGTAGTCCCTGAATTCGTCAGAGAGAAACTCGCCACATCGATCTGATCAAAGGGCTTTAATTTCTCTCCCTAACTGTTTCTCGACCTCTTGTCTGAACTCTTTGAACTTTTCAAAGGATTCAGACTTGTGTCTCATTAGGTATACGTAACCATATCGTGAAAAATCATCGGTGAAGGTGATAAAATAAACGTGTTGATTCCATGTCCTAACACTCAGGGGACCACATACATCAGTATGTATAAGGTCAAGTGGGATTGTACATCTTTCAGGTTTACCGTTAAATGGTCATTTCGTCATCTTGCCTTGTAGGCAAGGCTCACAAGTGGAAAGATCTTCTACAGCTAGAAAATCCAAAGGACCATCCTTTATCAACCTTGTGATTCGGTCAACACCGATGTGGCCAAGTCAGTAATGCCACGGGCACGTGGGATTAACTGTATCACGGGCTCTATCCTTCGGGACTTCAGCCGACGTAGTTTCGGTTATGTTGGTTTCAAGAGAATGATGTAGAACATAGAGACCGTTCTCTAGTTCCCCGTATGCGATGAATTTGTTATTTCTTTTAATAGTAATCGTATTACTAAAGAAGACAGAATAACCATCTGCACACAGTTTTGAGACAGAAATCAAATTTCTTCTTAAATTTTGTACATAAAGGCAATCTTTCAGTACAAAAGTTCCTTCTCTAAAAAGTAACTCCACGATTCCTATGGCCGTGGCTGCAACAGTTGCAGTAGTCCCCAAGTAGAGTGTGACTTCTCCTTCACTCAGCCTTCTGCTTACCTTGAACCCCTGCAGTGACTTACACGCATGAGTTGAAACACCGGAGTCAATACACCAGGACGCAGAAGCTACCAATAAGTTGGTTTCTATAACACAAGTTTTGAGATTACCTTTCTTGGATTCCAGGTAGGCAGGATAGTTCATTTTCCAGTGGCCGGTCTTCTTGCAGAAGTGACAGGCATCCGATGCCTTGTCCTTCCTCTGCTTCTTGGGTTTGGCAGCCTTCTTCTGGGGTTTTCTCTTTGCTTTCCTTTTCTTGCCCGATTTGCCAGTTTCAGCAAGCATGGCAATGGGCTCATCCTTTTTAATCAATTCTTCGGCCCTCTGCAACATATTGCTGAGTTCCTGCAAGCTAACGTTCAGCTTGTTCATGTTGTAATTCATGATGAATAGATTAAAGGATGGAGGCAGAGAGTTGAGAATAGCATTGATCTGTGTTACCAGATCCAGCCCGGATCCAAGAGCCTCTAGTTCATTGATATAACCCATCATCCGGAGACAATGGTCGTGAACCTATTGGCCCTTGGACATTTGCGCGGTCATGAACTATTTCAAGACCTTCTGCCGAGTAGAACGATTCTGCACTTTGTACATTGTCTTGAGACTGTCCAATACGTCCTTACCAAGTTTGATCTGATCGAACTGCCTTTGAATTGGGTTGTCCAAGGAGACAATGATATAGGAGCGGGCAAGGGAGTTTTTCTCCACCCATTCTTGGTATTCTCTTCTCTAGGCCTCAGAAGCCCTATCTCCCAGACGATCCAGGGCAGGATTCTTAGCTACCTTATCCAACTTTTCAGAGGTTAAGACCAACATAAGGTTCCTGTACCAGTCAGCATAGTTTGGGCCATTCATCTTATTGTCATCAAGCAGCTTTGCAAATTGTCCGTTTGTCATTTTCTGATAAAAGAGCAAACATCAGTCCACAACCTAATTTGATTCATGTTCATTACATAGATATGGATTTTAATCTACGCTCCATTCTCATTTATTCATCTCTGAGATTTCCCTCATTTCTTAGAGACGGAGACAACGAGTTGTCTCTGGAAATGTGGGAAATCACATAGGGTGGATGGAGCCAAGTGTTTCAGCTGCATAATCCCACCACCTTTCTGTGAAGGATCATATCCACTCATCATATGAGCTTCCCCTTTGGCCTCTGTCAGACAAGGTTCAGAGCCGTTTTCAGGTAAACCTTTCTGTCCAGTGAGTGCTTACCCATCATATTCGTGAACGCCAAGGTACCGTGAGAGAGTTCCCATTTTCTGGTGAAGCCCCTCCCACATCGGTCTATGACGCCCCTATCATCTTATGAAACACTCGAACAAGCCCAACAGCAAATGGATAGCCCATTTTCTGGTGCGTTTCCTCATTACTGAAGGACTCATCCTCATGCTAATGATGGAAGGCCTTTAGAGAGTTCATCATATGAATCTCCCTATCACATGCACTCATATTAGCTAGAGGGAACAGTCAATTACGCCCTAGTTTGATCTAGGTCAAACCAAAGTAGCTCCCACTGACTTTCATAAAGTCAGATTTCGGTGGGCCTAAATCGATTAGGGTTCCGCATGTAACCTCTCCATGAGGTGTGGGGCCCACCATTGAGGAAGGTCATCCAATGACCAAAAGGGACACCATGGTAATGATGTGCATTCAACCATGGTGTGCGCAAGAGCCATTGTCCATTGAGCATGGGCCAAGTACTTATGGCCCATGTACGTGGCACATCACACCTCCATACATCACATGGAAGGATAAATTGATCCAATCAATTAGTTATCTGTAAAGCCCATTTGAAGCCCATTTTGAATCCATAATATTAACCATTAATATTATCTAAGTATATGGGCCGAATTAGGGTTGATGGCTTCGGCCCATATAACTTTATCCGTAGAGTGGGCTTTTAGCAATTTTAACCATTTAAAACTGGGCCTTTACAGGTTGGGCCGAATTAACCATTTAATTAAATATCAATCCTCAGGCCCATAAGTGGGAAAATTAGGGCTGACTTTCAGCCTTGATTGAACCCTAGATTTGGTCCAAATAATTTGAACCAATCTTGGTTTGAATGGGTCTAGGGTTTGATCTTTAATTAAATCTTTAATTCAAGAAAATAATCTGAAATTAAACACTAATAAAAGAAAATCAAGAATCAATCGAACAGGGCTGTTCACACAATCCATCCTGCAAAACAGAGGTTAGATCACAGTTTGCAGTTTCATAAACTGCAAATCGCAGATTGCGATTCTCCCATCTACGAAATCTCCTTCCTTGCGCCGCCATCTTCGATCCAAAATAAAATAAATAGAAATCCTAATTTCTATTAATAATTACATCATATCAAATACCTATACATTCAGTCTAAAAAATAAAAATATATATATTTTACAGACCAAATGTAATAAAAATAATCCATAATCTGCAAAATCGCAGGTTCCCTGCGCAAATCAAGACTTCGATCTCCTCTTGTACGAACAGCCCATAAATTAAGAAAACCATAAAGAACAATTCTAAACAATAATCAGATTTATATAAAAATTAATTTCAAATTATTCGCCCATAATTTTGGGAACAAATTTCCTAAAACCCTTATCTGCGCAAATCGGGTAGAACGCCTTCTGCCAATTTGCGCAGGTTCAGATATGAAACAAATTGGTTCAAGATTTAAACCATGGCTCTGATACCACTGAAGGGATGAGAGATACATCGTATGGACGCCCAAATCTTGTGGAATAAAGGGGGCGAATTTCAAAAATTTTTCTCTCCCTTCAATTGGGAATCGCATTCCCTATTTAGAAAATCATATTTTCAATGATCAATCTTGAACCTTAAACTGAACCAAATCTGAACCAAAAGGAGTAGGAGAGAGGTATACCTGATACAAAGAAATATTATCTCTCAATGAAGGTGTTCACGCCCAAGGAATGATCCAAAGACTGCTCCCACTGAATATGGCGCAGTGTAGGATGGAGCAGAATCAGCAGTGTTCTCCTCCAAGAACTCTGTCCTTCGCAAGAAACAGCAGAATGGCACGTGAGCACAGCTTTCTATCAATCCTTTCACAAAGAACTGATGTCTAGATCGAATCTTGACTACTCCCACAACTGGAGATCGAACTGGCAAACTTGGGCGGCAAGAACAAGGAGGCGGCAAAAAAGAATTCTGCAGGGTTGCTTAATTCTTCCTTTTGTGATTTCAGCTCTGAAGATGATGTGATTATGTGTGTCTTCTAAAGGTTGCCGCCCCCTCCTTCTTTTGTAACTCTAAAGGATCAGCTCCTAATCCAATTAGGACTTGCTGATCCAAATCTAATTTGGATCAGACATCCCTTTAGGTGATAAGGATAAACCCTTATTTTATCTGCAGATTAGATTAGCTTTCTTCTAATCTCATTAGGTGGTTTCTAGATCTGAATCGCATTCAGATCTGGACTCTCTGAGTGGATAGGGTTAAGACCCTATCCTATCTGCTAATCTATCTCAGAATTCGCCCCATAATTAACTAATTAAATAGCCCAGTTCGAAATGGGCTTTAGGCCTATTAAGCTTATGTACTCACTTAACCTTCCTAACTACTGCCCAGTTGAGTTTCCTTGTATGGCGTGGAACCCAAGCATTGATCTACACATTAGCCACATGGGTTTGGCCCAGCCTTTGTTACAAGGCCTGGCCGAATGCACTATTATGGACAGTGCACCCCCTGAAACCCATCAAATGGGCTCTATGGGCCCAACACTTACCCTAAGTGGTCCCTGGGCCAAGCCACCTTGTAACACCCAGGGACTGTGGGCAGATGCAAGATTAGCCCATTAGGTATTTCCCTCAATGGTCTTACACATAACCTCTCAGCCCATACACTACCCGACAAGAGAGGACATCTCCCTCGGCTGCAAGGAACAGTGTTGCACTATTTACTTATATGGATCCCGGGAATTAAAACCTTTTTGCAAACCTTTTAGAAACCATAATATATATACTTTTATATCTTATATGAAATATACTTTGCAAAACAAATCTCAACGATTGAAATCGGCTGCCGGTAGTCTTGGTTTCCATCAGTAAGAGTGCATCCCTGATCATTACCTTTGTCCGACAAAGGGGCTGATCCTGTCACTATGATCACTCACTCAGTTGAATTCTCAGACTATCCCAACATACTCAGGTTTTGACCCCCGCTAAGGATCTCACTGATTGGTATATCAAAGACAGCCCAATCCGACACTCATTGCAGTATCATAATCGAGTCTAGGGGTCGGGTGTAACATTTCAGTTTTGCCCATTAATCTCCAAGGTCTAGGGCAATACTGGAAATCTGGTCCAGTTCAAATATTCAATTTATCCTACACTGTATGTGCCTAGGGTCTCACCCTGGCAGTTGAGACAAGCCACCCCAACCGACTTGGTGGCACCATAGTGTCAGCCTTATCAGGATAGGTCTCCCAAACCAACCCACTGGCTGTGAACATTCTAAACTAACACGAGTCTCATTAAGTATCCAGTTTAAGGGTATTACACAGAAACATACCAAAGGAACATGAATCAAATATGCATTTTTATTCATTTACAATAAACTCATAAAGTACATCATTCTGATTGAAGCTAAGGGCATACAAAACTGTCCAACAGATATGACGGCCTTGAGTGCATGAAGAGTTGATCAGTCGATGATGGCGTTGTAGGGTGAGCGAAGTTTCATGACCAAAAACTCTATCATCTCGATAACGTGTTGAGGTTTTGTCCCTATAGTTAGAGGTAGGGTAATTCTTCCTTCTGGTCATATGGATGCCTTGAAAAGTCTGACCAAAGGCACATCAATAGGTTGAAGCCAACCTGAGGTCAACTGCATCCTCTCGAATGCCTTGTAAAATAAGACGTCGATTGAGGAACAATTATTTGCAATGATCCTTCTGACTTTGTAATTGGCAATTATCATTGAAGCTACTAATGCATCATCATGGGGTGTAGAAACTCGCTTCAGGTCAACGTTAGAGAAAGAGATGAGTTCCTCTGGCCTTTGTTTTCTCGATGTCCTGTGCTCAACATGTAGCTGTCGGGCATAGGCCTTTCAGGCCGACGTGGTCACACCTCTTGAAGATGAGCCACCTGAGATGACTTCAATAACCCCCCAAGGTTTTTCTAAGACGAGGGTCGACTAGTGTTGCTGACGGTGATGCTAGAATTTCACCGTTGACGTAGTCTTTCAGGTGTCCCTATTGGATGAGGGACTCAATCTCATTCCTGAGGTCATAACAGCCTTCAGTGTAGTGGCCAGTGCCATGGTGATACTTGCAATCATAATCCGACCTAAATCTGACATAGAATATCTGAAACCGTCTCCTATGTCCTATCCTCGTGAAGACAAAAAACTGTGGACAATATATGTTTTTTCAGAGATCACATCTGCGCTCCACACAGAACGCCCCACAAACACCCCCACATGCGCATCTCAGCATGCATTTGAAGAGTTCACATCTGCAACCCACAAGGGGGTGCCCCAATGTTCCACAGCACATCCCCGTCGTGTATTGGGAGCATCTACCAATGATGACATCATTGGAACTGATACCATCATCGGGAAATGTTCCCAATGCACGGCGGAGATATGATGTGAACTTGCATTCCACACATCTCCCCAAGTTATCAGTGGCGGAAATGCTGTGGGGCGGCGGTGTGAATTCGTTTTTTTCACGTGCCTAGATCTTGTTCTCAAGGATCGGCTCTTTTTTTCACTACATACATTGTTACACAGTAAACAACTCTTAGTTTGGCTTCGAATTCCTTGTGGTAGGCTGTAATCTTTTTTTTTTCCTATTCCTCAAGCACGAGGAAACATAACAATGAACAAAACTACTTGGCAGTTTAAGGATCGTCTCTGATACTTAGGCAAGTCCACAAGGTATAATCAAGGTTCAAGAATTGAGTATTCATATACAATTTACAAGCACAAAGAAACAGAACAATGAAGAAAGAAAGCTAAATTGGCAGTTGATGGTCATGGTTTGTCCCTACTGGTTAGTGAAGTCGAAGACTCGAGGTATAATCAAGGTTCAAAGTATTGATACGCAATTAGAATAATACTCATGGATGAAAAATAGTCCAGCTGCCAACCTTTAAACCTGAACATGTCTAGGAAGGCTATTAACCATCAGCTATAGCCAAATGTCCAGTAATTGGCGTACTGGGGACTGAAAAGTTAAAACCAAGATGCATCATACACTACGGTGCTGATTAAATCAGATTTCCTCTTACAAATTTGGTCTTCACACCCACCTCACAGAATCACAGCCCTTGCAGCCGTGTCAGGAAATCCGAACTCGGTGCTGATACATATCGATACTTTGAAGTTTCAACCTTGGGTATAATCTCTGAAATGCATCTTGTGCCTTGCAACTAGGCGCATAGAACAGATCTTAGATGTTTGGTCAATGGTCACTAAATCGCCTGATATTCGTGTATTATTATATGAATGATTAAATTTGTTATCAGAAAATTTATAGGGAGTCTAGTTACAAAAGAAAGCAGTCTCTGAGTATAGTGTAAATAAATGTACATCAAAGGCATGGAAGAAACTTGAGAAACCCACCGCCAACAATAGTAACCACATAAAAAAAGAATATCTATCACTTTCCAGAGCTCACATCAGAGACTGCAATCTTTGACCGCCTGACATAAAACTGTAATGGTCTACCATATACACATACAAGAACTTGAGTTCACCCGATCGTCCCCTTTTCACGAATTGGTTTTTTACAAGCAAGCAACATCCCAACAGTAATTCCGACGTGCACTATTTACCATACTGGAATTCACACACTATATAAAACTTACCTCACAAAGTTGGTAACACGAATTAACCCCGTCCTGCATTTCCATGCCTCTGGTTCCTGAAGTAGCTAAGAAGTGCCTGTGCCTACAAGGAATAGGGAATTGAAACTTATAAGGGCCACTTTATTCAACATCAAGAAGCTTGAAGAGGGATAGATAGATGACAATGTGGTGAACAAATAGAAAAAGGAAAATAACTTATTTACTAATTCCACATGAATGTAGATGTGAAAAGTAATAGATCATACTATTAGATGTGACTCAAACTAATACTAATGCTAATAATAATAATAATAATAATAATAATAATAATAATAATAATAATAATAATAATAAGATGATGATGATGATGATCAGCACCACCTAGAACCTTACAGTTTTAGTCATGCTTTAAATCAGTGTTAGCAATCTCTATACATGAGGTGGCATACCATTTGAGCAAATCATCAACCTGGGCTTGCCAAATTTTGCACATCTGAGATGAAGAACTACTCACTTTACAATTGGGTGATAAGCAGATCCAATCATACCTTTTCTTTGGCCCGTGGTGTGCCCGATTGTGACAGTGCCACTAATGGTGGGACTGCTCCCTCTTGAAGCACCAAGCTACAAAACTTATGGCTGTTTGTGCAAAGCTGTAGGAGTGCTGCAGCCGCATTTTCCTTTCCCCTTGCTGAACCCAATTCAACCACTTCAACAAGAACGGGAATTCCTCTCTCCTGACCAATAGCAACCCTCCCCTCTTGAATTGTGGCAAGGTTGGCCAAAACAGCAACCGCCTTATCTACCATTCCAGCTGCTGGGTCCATCAGCTCAACAAGATATCTTACTGCACCAGCCTGCACAATCCGAGCCTTATTCTCATGATAAATAGACAGATTAAACAAAGCTGTCGCTGCATCTTTCTTTCCCCGAGGAGTCCCATTGCCTAATAACTCCACCAGAGGCCTAATAGCCCCAGACCTTCCAATCTTGACCTTATTCTCTTCAATGACTGAAAGGCTAAAAAGGGTGGCAGCAGAGTTCTCCTTTGCCTCAGGACTTCCTGTCTCAAGCACATGAATGAGGGGATCAATGGCATCTGCATTTGCAATTGAAGTTTTGTTGTTGTCATTGATTGACAAGTTGAGAAGTGCTGTAACGGCATTCTCTTGGGTCTTTCTATCCGCTGAGTGAAGCAGACCAACCAACAAACTTATGGCCCCACATTCTGCAATTATAATCCGATTATCCATGTTGTGCTTAGCAAGAAGGCGTAGTTCAGTTGTGGCAGCTCTTTGTACATCAATGGAAGTGTTCCTCAAGTCTTCAACCAACCTCTTAACTTCAGTTTCAACTCCCAAAAGATCAGCTCTTGTGCCAATAGCTGGAGAAGAAACTATCCTTGGAATAAACCTATCAGATTGCCGTCGCCAGATGGTTTGGCTTCTAGATCGTGTTTCCGCTATTCGGGATGGGAACTCTGGTTCTCTAGGTGGAACCAAGGCAGCTGGAGCTGGAGGTTCTGATGACACTTCGCCTGAGGCATCACTGCTGTAGTGGGTCATATCGCTGGACACACGTGAGATCTCATTTGCATCTGCAATTGTTCCTTGGGCACAGTCTGTACTGGACACTGTGCTGGAGACTGAAGGACTTCGATTATGTCCCTTAAGCTTCTCATCAACTGCACTATCTTCAGGTTCTTTTCTTGATGAGATCGAAGATTGGCCAACTGAACCTAAATTCCTCTCTTCTGAGTTGATCCCCCTATCATCAGAACCTATTAATGACATCCTACCAATATCCAACCCAAACCCATTACTACCACCACCACTAGTCAGAGCACTCTCTGATGCAGATTGAGGATGTGAAGGGGAAGTCCTCTCTAGATGTGTTCCATTAGATGAAAAAAAGTTCTTATGTGGTGAACAAGTAGCCCTAGCAGATTCAGGTGACTTTGGATGGTTGCTTCTGGTGGGAGTACCTGAATATGGAAGGCTATATGTATCTCTGGAACTGGAATCTGCATGTGCAAGAAGGGCTGAAGGCTGGCTTAAGCTCATTGATTTCGCAGGGTCAGGCAGCTTCACATTATTTGACTCACACCAGTTTGCAATCAGTGCTTTAACAGTATAATTTGGAATTAAATTGGTGTGTGCCAGAGTCTGCCGAGTCTTGGGGCAAACAGTGAGACCCAGATCAAGCCATCTTTTTATGAAAGCTCGCTCATAAGTTTGTCCTGATGCCACAATCACGGGGTCTGTCATCAATTCAAGGGAGAGAGGACAACAGAAATCAGGAGGGATAGTAACTCCATTAGTATTCTGGGACTGCATTATCTTAACAAGACGGTCATGCATGTTGGTGACGAGAGCAATCATGTGATCTATGTATGCCACCTCTTCATCCTTTTCAGCCTGTTCTGCATTCACCTTCACCTTTTCAAGGGCCACAGCCTCCATTAGAAGTTCCTGATTTGATGTCAAGCTTAGTGAGTCTGCAAGTTTCACCAGTTTCTCAGAGCTTGGCATGGAGTTGTCCACTTGATCTCTAATAGCTTCTTTAATGATCGTTGACATCTGTTCATATCCTATACAACGAAGCTTCTGAATACAATGCTGCAACCAGTAATGACCAGTGTCAGAAATTAAAATGAGTTATTTCATAATATGGAACAGTATAACCAGTAACAAATGCACATGGGCATGGAAATCAGAACCCAATGCATGTCCAGGAGTCTGATTCAAGCATTCAGCAAAAAGAATTAAGAATGACTCGTGAACAAGTTTATAGAAAAGTATAACTATAAATTACTAAAAAGGTCTATATTTTTTTTCAAATTCTAACATTATATATCTATGAGAAAGGTCTAGAACTCATTTAAAAAAAAGCGGAATTCCTTGTGTATATTAATTATTCATTTACACCAAACAAGCAAGTAGATAGAGGAGAATGTTATGTTGAATTGTCCATCAAATAAACAAGTTTATTTCTTGTTATTTTCTTCCTTAGCCCTGCAAGGGATTTTCTGTAAATATCCTTATTTCTGTAAGATAGGGCTGTACTGATCAACCCTAACCCTAGCTCTCTGTTCTGCAATTTCAGCAAGAGAAGTCTTCCTAGAACTCTCTTGGAAATCATCTGTTTGGAGAGAAACTCGGTTGGTTGTCACCCAGGCCTGTTTTACTCTCTCAGAAATTTTCTTTGGGATTAGACAAAGTTTGGAGGAGTTCTGATCTTCTCTCCTGGGTGACAGCAGTTTTCTTCTTCTGTGGACTGGTTCTTTCCCAAATAGCCATACAAGCTTCAAACATTAAACCTTTGGTTGCTTTTGCTTCAGACTCGGGAGTTTCAATAGATATACTACATTCGTCTTCAAGCTGCTTATCTGAAATTTCTTGGTAGCCAACTTGAACTGCACAGAGTAATTCCCTCTCCGGAAATCTTCTCATATCAGGTTGGAGATTCTCAATGTCTTCTCAATCGATCATTATTTATATTGGAACCCTAGTTTTTGTGCTGCCCTAGGGTATCTTAACCTTTCAGTTACTGGATAGGAGTTTGTAATCTGTTCAGGAGGGTATTTAATCCTCTCCTCAGTTCAACAGTCCTGAAACTCTCGGGTTTGGACGGTCAACACAGCACACAATCCGGTTGGTGTTGTTCTGGGTTGATCTTGGAGGATTTCGATTCCTCTATAGAGTGGCATATCTCTGCCGAAGTTGTTCGACCATATACTTCTCCTGGACCAGATTCCATTGCTGTTTGTCTGCATTACTTCTGTCTTGACATTTAGACCTCGTTTTTTTTTTTTTTTGAGAAAGTTGTGTGTTTGGTTGCTATGATACTACTTTCAATATTTAAATTGTTGCTGATTTAAGTGAAGTGGTTAATAACTTTGAAATACAAATACCAGTGCTGCTACATTACTCCCTGGGTTGCTTTTATTTATTTATGATGGCTGTAAAAGACAGATATTATTCCTGTGAAGTTCCATTTCAATTTCTTTGTTGAGGGAAATGGACTCAAATGCTATTTGAATGGGACTGTATGCAAACCTAATGAAGCAAACAGTAAAGCCTTTACACAATGAAAGCTGGACAACAGAAATTAGCATCCTAGATTCTAAGCTCCATTTTGCCTCACATTGGTGTTTCCATGAGGAGACTGAAAACGGCCTATGAGATGTATTCTTATTTGAAAAAGGTTTATCATCAGTCCAATATGTCATGGCAATACTAGATTGAATCAGAAATCTTTGCTTACTGCCAAGAGGATAAAAAGATACAAGCATACCTTGTAGGCTTTATTGATCTCTGGGCTGAATATGAACTGGTTCACACTGATCCATCTGATCCCACAGAGTGTGTCAAGTATCTGTAGAAGCATTTTGAGAATAGAAGGGTGAACCAGTTCCTTATGAGGCTGAGACCTGAACATGAAATAATCAGGTCAAATATTTTGAGTAGAGGCATTCTTCTAGATTTAGACTCTATTATGGGAGAGTTGTTGAGGGGAGAGACTAGGCTCATAACTGCTGCAAACATAGAGGGGAAGCAACTTGATTCAAGGACTGATACTGTTTTCATTGCACACAGGAGTAAGAAATCTGGTGGAAAGGGTCCCTTCAAAACCCAATGTTATGAATGTAAAGGGTTTGGACATATAGCTTCACATTGCAAAATGAATCTTTGCACCTATTGCAAACAACATGGTTATATCATTCTAGATTGCTCAATTTGCCCACCCAAGGTTCCCATGAAGAAGAAAAAGCCACGAGCTTATCAGGCGTTTGAGGGACAGAAGTCCGACGCCTCTACTTCCAAAGATGAATCTTCTACTTCCTTAAATAAGGAAGAAATATGACCACCAGTATCCTTTGCTATCTCATTTGCCTTTTCTACTATTGGACTATATGGTGAGTTCTCTGGTTACTATTCTTCCTCCTCTCAAGTTTGGATAATTGATTCTGGTGCTACGAATCATATGACTAGAGCCTACCATGAACCATCAAACAAGCTTTCTAAGACCCACCATAAGCATATTGTCATTGCCAATGGTGAGAAACATGACATCATTGGGAGCAAGAGTCATATTTTGAAAAACTTAAATATTTGTTTGAGTCTGGTTTTATTAGAACTAAAATTTCCTCTTTGAAAACTTTTGATACATCTTGTGTTCCTTGTTGTTTGAGTAAGAGTCATATTTTGCCATTCACTCACAAAGCAGAACATGTTATTTCACCTTTTGCAATTATACATAGTGATGTTTGGACTTCATATGTTATTTCTCAATTGTGATACAAATATCTTGTATTGTTCATTAATGATTATACCAGGTACACTTGGATCTACTTTCTCAAACACAAGTCAGAAGTTTTATCAACCTTTCGGTTGTTTCATACTATGGTTTGAGTTTGGTTTCAATCAAGTGTGCAAGTCTTACATTCAAATTCAGAGAGAGAATACAGTGATGGAGAATTTCTGGTTTATTTGAAACATCATGGCATACAAGTCCAATGGTGTTGTCCAAGTACTCCTCAGCAAAATGGTGTGGTGGAACGAAAGCATGGCCACGTTCTCAGTGTTGCGAGGACTCTTCTACAAGAGTCACATGTACCTCCCACATTCTCATCAGAAGATGTTTGGTTCCCCTCCCCCCAAATCTTTCCCATCTTCATGTTTTTGGATGTTTATGTTCCATTCATCTTACCCCTTGTGAACATTCAAAGCTTTCAGCTCAATCCTTTATCTGTGCTTTTGTGGGATATAGTCCTAACCACAAGGGATTTCTTTGTTATGATCCTTTTGCACGTCGTATTGTCCAGACACTCCTTAGCAAAATGGTGTGGTAGAAAGAAAGAATGGTCACATTCTCAACGTTGCGAGGACTCTTCTTCAAGAGTCACATGTGCCTCCCACATTCTGGGTAGAGGCTGCTAGTACGGCTATGTATCTGATTAATTTATTCCTTCACGGTTCTTGCTAACATGTCTCCTCATCAGAAGATGCTTGGCTCCCACCCAAATCTTTCCCATCTTCATGTTTTTGGATGTTTACGTTTCGTACATCTCCCCCTCGCGGTCCATTGCCTGTGTTTATGACCCCTTCCGGTCCAGATCCTTCGCCCATCTCAGACAATCTTGTAAGTGACACTCCAATTTCAAATTCCTCAATTGTTCCTCCTGTTCCTTTGTGTCATTCTACTCGTATCTCTAGACCACCTAACTGTTGTACATCGGATCATCCGCTATGTTTAGGGCACTTTATCCATGGTCTATTCTTCTCTTCATCCTCTCCTGTCTAACTGAGGGCCTATGTTGATGCAAATTAGATTGGTTGACCCAACACATGCCATTCCACAACTAGATGGTGTGTCTTCATGGCTGGCTCTCTTATCTCATGGAAATGCAAGAAGCATCAAACTGACTCCAATTCCTCTACAGAAGCAGAATATAAGGCAATATCCAAAATTTGTAGTGAAGTTGTTTGGCTTCAATCTCTATTTAAGGAACCAAGTCATGCCCCTCCTACACCAAGTCCTCTGTATGCAAACAACACTAGTGCTACAAAGATTGCCTCTAACCCAGTCTTTCATGAAAGGACGAAGCATATTGAGGTGGACTACCACTTTATCCGTGACTTGTTTCTTGCTGGCCCCATCTCTCTCCCTCATGTCGCCTCTAATGTGCAGGTTGTTGACATCTTCACAAAGGGCATGACAAGATCCAAACACTTATTCCTTGTGAGCAAACTGATGCTCATGCCCTTGCATCAGTTTGAGGGGGAGTGTTAAGAGTTACATTGATGCATTATATTAATGTAGCTCATGTTGTATTGTATCCCAGAATTCTCTCTTGCATCAGTTTGCCATTATATTGCATGGCTATATCTTCAGGAGTCATTTTGAACAAAGTTAAGCCATTTGGGCTTTGACTTCCTCAGCACTAGTTTCTTCAGCAGCAGACAACATATTTTACCTAGATGTTAATTTTGTCAGTTCAGCAGCAGGCAAGTCAACATCAGCATATAACAATAAACACTTTTTCTCATTAGGCAAATTTACTTGCAGACAGTTTCCATTAGTTTCAACTCACGATATATTTGTTTGCAAAGCATTGTGAGTTTGAGAAAGTGTTAGGGAATGTGATACATTGTAATAAAATGTGTGAGGTACACAATATCATTGTCTACATATCTCAACATATTTTTAGGTGCTCAAAATCAGCTAGCGTTAGCTGAATGTTATGCATTGTAATAGTTAGTTGAAGTTTCCAATATTACAAGTAATAAAATCAGCTATTTAAACCCATTTGTGTTGTCCTTCAATATAAGATTTACACATATACAAATAGGAAAACTGTTCTTTTACCTATTCTTCATTTTTTACACCAAGTTGGTAAAATGATGCACTGTCTAGACTATGAATACAAGAAAATATGTTTGCTCCATAATACATAGATTTTCTTTTCATTTGTTACATACCTCAAGAGATGCTGAACTCAAATCAGCAAATAGATTTTGATGCAAAGACTTCAGTATCTGGAAGACCTCCAATGCAGAAGCCTGAATTCTTTCCAATATTGATTCAATTTGTAAAACCTGGATCATGTCAGAACCAGAGCCTTAGAACATGCACAATTTATTATACATGAAGAAACAAAGAAAAATACTTTCCAACTACCAAGCACACTACATGCCTAATCAAATGTCCCATACATCAGAGGAGAAGAAATGAAGATCATGTTACAGGAAATTTGTACCTCTCATGATCATGGAGTAGAAAGCTAAGAACAGATTTATTAATGCAGATATTAGTCCCTAAACAGATCTGATTTGGTAATTTTTTACAGCAGAAACACCTAAACTAAACAGAGGAAAGAGATCAAAGAGAGAAAAAAACATTCAAGCAATGGGCTGAAATTTTCTGCTAAAAATCGGTAAATTATTGAGACCTCCCCTTTTCTTTTAAGTGCTGATATGCCATCAACTTTAGTAACTGAAAATGCTCAAGTGATCTTTAAAACTTTTCAAAAGTCCAATTCACCCTTTTATGACACCTCTTCGTATATTATAAGGATAAAAACATCCTTGTTGTAATTTTTTGAGGCAAATTTTTCCTATCATAATATTTAGGTGGGAGACAAAGGAAAAAATAAAATAAAAATTAGATGGTAGAACTGTATTTAGTGTTTATAAATGAGGGTACTTACATGAATTGGAAGTATATTTAGATGCAAAACTAATACACATTTCTTTCACAAAGTGGCTAATGCTAGAGATAGAGTTTCAGCTATTAAGAAGTTGACATGGAATGAGAGATGTGGTGAATCTGATTCAGAGATTAAAGCAGTTGCAACCTCTTTCTATAAAGAACTTTACAAGGAAAAGTGGGAGCTGAGACCATTTCCCTTCAATCTCTCCTTTAAGCAACTGAGTGAGACCCAGAAAAGTTGGCTTGAAAGGCCTTTTACAGAAGAGGAAGTCAGTGCAGCAATTAAGAAGCTTGAAAGTGATAAATCACCTGGGCCGGATGGTTTTACCAATCTGTTCTACCTGAAGTGCTGGGACTTTGTGAAAGAAGATGTGATGAAGGTGTTCCAGGAGTTTCATGCAAATACGTCCCTACAAAGAAGTCTAAATGCCACTTTTATCTCCCTTATTCCAAAAATTGAGGGGGGCTGTGAATATTAAGGAGTTTAGGCCTATTAGCTTACTTCACAGTTTCTATAAAATCATGGCGAAAGTCTTGGCAGAAAGAATGAAAGGGGTGATAGGTAATGTTATTTCAAATAATCAGAGTGCATTTATTCCAGGCAAACAGATGGTAGACTCAATTTTAGTTGCTAATAAGTTAATTGACTCAAGGAGAAGACAGGGTATTCTGGGGGTTGTTTGTAAGCTTGACATTGAGAAGGCCTATGACAATGTCAATTGGAATTGTTTGGATAGGGTGTTGGAATGCATGAATTTTGGACAGAAATGGAGAAACTAGGTTAGTGTTTGTACTAAGACCTCTAAATTCTCAATCCTAATTAATGGGCAACCCATTCTCAATCCTCTATCACCCTTGCTGTTTATCTGTGTTATGGAAATCCTCACTCTTTTTAGTAAGAAGGCTGCAGAATCGGGATTATGGAATGGGTTTGCTATCTCTCCAGGTAAAGAGAAAGTTAATATTCTTCAGTTTGCTAATGATACCCTCTGCTTTGTGGACGCATCTCTGCCTCAGTTGGAAACAGTTCTTGGAATTCTGAGTTGGTTTGAAGTGGTTACGGGTCTCAAAGTCAATCTGAACAAAAGTAAGACCATCCTAGTGGGTCAAGTTGTAAATTTGGAAGATTGTGCAAAGATAATGGCCTGCCATATGGAGCTCCTTCCGGTTAAGTATTTGGGGTTGCCACTTGGGGCAAAATGTTCCTCTTCTTCAATCTGGAGTCCAATCATTGAGAGAATGGAGAAGAGGTTGGCTCTTTGGAAGGCTAAAGATTTATCTTTTGGTGGTAGGGTTACATTGATTAAGAGCTCCCAGTCCAATCTCCCAACACACTTTCTTTATCGCTTTCCAATTCCAAATAAAATTGCAAAGAGGTTGGAGCAAATGGATTTCAATGCTGCTCTTCTTAGCAAATGGATATGGAGATTTGCTTATGAGAGAAATGCTTGGTGGAGGTGCCTCATTGCGGCTAAGTATGGCGTGGATTGGGGAAATTGGAAAACTCTCGATCCCCTTTCATTTGGGGGTAGTTCTCTATGGGCTGGTATTTCTAAGATCAGTACTATTTTCATGAACGGGGTCAAGTTTAAAGTTGAAAAAGGGGATAGAATCAAGTTTTGGAAGGATTCCTGGTGTGAGGAAGGCCCCTTGGCTGATGCTTTTCCCCGGCTGTTCCAAATTGCAGTGAATCAAGATTCTTCAGTTGCTGATAACATTAGTACCGCTGGGGGCTCCTTCTCTTGGACTCCCCTATGTAGGAGGAATTTGCTAGACTGGGAAGTGGAGGAGTATGTAGGTCTGATGGGGCAGCTTCAAAATCAGAGAATTGATACGAGTATGGAAGATGAATGGACTTGGAAGTGGAATGCAGATGGTAGATTCACAGTTAAATCCCTTTTCCTTAAGATGTGCAGCTCAGGTCAGGAGAACTTCCCGGATGGGCAGATTTGGAACCCCACCTGTCCCTCCAAGGTTAACTTCCTGGTTTGGACAATGGTTTTGAATAAATGTCTAACTAGGGTCAACTTGGAGAGAAGGGGTATTCAGATTCCTGATCCCTCCTTTTTTTATACAGCATGGGTGCTGAATCTATAGATCATCTGTGCATTCACTGTCCGATCTCCTCTTCAATCTGGGGACATTTCTTCAAGAAATTAGAGGTGTGTTGGGCTATGCCTAAGTCTGTGAAGGAGCCGTTTATGAGTTGAAGATTGGAGGGTCTTAGCAAGAAAGGCAGGCTTGTTTGGAATAATATTCCGCAGGCTGTTCTTTGGTCCATTTGGATGGAAAGAAACAATAGAATTTTCTGTAATCAATCTAAAAGTCCAGATGAGATTGTGCAGAAAGTGGTGGGGAAGATTTGCTCCTGGGTGTCGGTGAATGAGGAGTTTAAAAGTCAGAATGTTTATCTCCTTCTTTGTACTAAATCATGGATGTTCTTGTAATATGTTGTGGGCTCAGGAAGGCCTAGTTGGTCTGACTCTTGTTGTATTTGGCTTTCTCATTGAATAAAATTACTTTATCTTTTTCCCAAAAAAAAAAATCTTAATTCTGCTTCCATTAACAAATCCATGTAGTTTCATGGTCATAAAGGGGTACAACTTCTTAGGAAAACCCAAGGGATGGTATAAGCATTTTATGGAAACCCCTAGAGAGGTATAAATAATTTACCCAAAAAATTATTCTTATTGCTTTCTCTGCTGAGCAGCAGTGTTATAAAGACATAATAAAAATATACTTATGTGAAAAAAGGACAAGGTAGGGCCCTACAAACTTCAGATCTTGTGGTGGGCAGTGGGCTTTGTGCGGTCAAGGGGCTCTGGGTGATTTAGTGAAGAATAGGGAAGAGGAAGCAAGTTTACAGCTTGCTGTCCACCAAAGTCTGAGCAAGAACTTAGAAAGAGAAAAAATTAAATAATAAAGAGAAAATTTTCTGGTAACAACCATAGCTCACTAAACTAAACCTTATTTCCCTTTACAGACTCCAATCTAGACTAAGAAACTGATCCAAATCAACTTATAGTTGCTTTAAAACTAAGGACTCTTAAGTCTCTAAAACTATAATAACACTTTCTTTATGTTACTAAAATTATTTGAATGTAAAGGCACAAGAAAGTACTAAAAACAGTAAATTGTGAGTTTATTATTGAATAGCAATTATGGAAATTACTATATAAAACAAGTCCAGAATGTAAAGAGACTGGACCGAATGGGCCCTAACAATCTCTCATGTGAAATCCTTTATTTTACCTTTTATTTTATGTTGATGGGCCTCACTTAAAGGGCCTGTTATTTGTTCTTATTTTACTTTCTTTATGTAACTGCCAAGCTGGCCGCCCACTTATGGGTATACTTGTCATCATCAATTTTTTAGACATTAACAAAAAATAGGGTTAGAGGAGAAGGGTGATTAATTCGACTTCTTCTTCTCTTCGCCATCTTCCTCTCTTGTACAGTTATTCAGATCTGTTCTATTCTGCTAATCACTAAATTTAATCTTGATATTAGAGGACTGATTTACATCTTGGTATCAAAGCGGGTTCAGTTCCTCTTTCTTCTTTTTTTTCTTTATTCCTGTACACTCTAAAATCAAGAGAGTGTATGGAGAGATAGGTTCTCTATAGAAGGGTTTGGAGAGTTTAGTTCTGACCAGATTTTGCCAAGAAGTGATGCTGTTTTGCTGCTGCCCAAAACCCTAGCCGACTGGAGATTTTCGAGTTACCAGGAAAGGTGAAGCTTGGGTGTGGCGCTCTGTGCTTGGAAGGTGTCTTGTGACTACTAAAGGAGGGCGGTTCGGGTTTGGAAGAGTTTGGGTTACTCTGGTAGGTGCGGCAGTGTCTTCTCTCTCCCGCCCATTTGCTGGACGGAGCAAAACCCTAGTTTTTCAAGCACCCAAGTTCTGGTTTGACTTCAAGTAAGTTTACATAGTCAAAATTTTCTGTTCTTTGATTTTCGTTTGATTAATGGAGACATACGAAAGTGAGTTCAAGCAGGTGCCAGCTTCTGGACCTGCTCCAGTAGATTTCGTTTTGACAGGTGTTACCACAATTAAGCTAGATGGGACGAACTATCTTGCTTTGGCCCAGTCTCTTTACATGGTATCAAAGTTGGAAAATGAATGTCTTTATCAAGTCTTCATTGTGAATCATGTGAGCTGGCAAAGCATTGTAGACAGTCCTATTCAATTAGCAATAAAAGATCATTTTCTCCTTTCCATATTGTTCACTCGGAAGTGTGGGGGCCATATCACATGCCAACCATGGGGGGTTACAGGTATTTTATCCTTTTCATTGATGATTACTCACGTTACACTTGGATTTATCTCATGAAATCCAAGGATGAAGTACCAGCTATTGTGAAAAATTTTCATAAACTCATCCTCACCCAGTTTAATACCCGTATCAAAATATTCCGCTCTGACAATGCTAATGAGTATTTTGAGAGAACCCTCTCCACCTATCTTGAAACTTTTGGGGTTATTCATCAAAGTTCTTGTTCCTACACTCCACAACAAAACGGGGTGGCGGAAAGAAAGAACAAGCATGTGATTGAGGTTGCCAGATCCCTTTTATTTGCATCCCATGTTCCTATAAAGTTTTGGGGAGATGTTCTTACTGCTACCTTTCTGATCAACTGTATGCCCTCCCGGGTCCTTGGCTTTAAAACCCCTTTTAGTCTTCTCTTCCCGGATGAGGATCTCTTTTCTCTTCCTCTTCGTGTGTTTAGGTCTACTTTCTATGTGCATATTCATAGTCACCAAAGGCACAAGTTTGAACCCAAGGCTCATAAGTGTGTGTTTCTGGGATATGCTTCCACACAGAAGGGTTATTATTGTTTTGATCCGGTTCGTGGCACCCGCTTTGTATCTCGGGATGTCACATTTGCAAAGTTAACTCCCTTCTTTAGTATTCCTCCTGAGGGGGAGAAATCTGATGAGTACTTTGCTATGTCTCCAGCTGTTCCGCTTCCCATTCCTTGTGAGTCCGATCATGGGGTGTCCACCTCTTCCACTAGACCTACCCCTGATGTCCCTGCTCCCCCTCCTGCTTCTGCTCCTGCTCTCCAGAGGTGGTACCAAAGGCGGAGATTCAGACATGTGCAGGTTGTTTCCACTCCTTCAAAAGAGCATCTTGCCACTCCCATCATTCCTGAGGAAACAAGTCAGCCCTCTACTGACCCATCTCTGACTGTTCCAGACCTTGACCTTCCTATTGCTCTTCGCAAGGACAAGTGGAAGTGTACAGCCCATTGTATATCCAAACACTTATCTTACAGCCTTCTCTCCCCTTCCTACTACTCTTTTCTTGCCTCTGTTTCTTCCCATGTGATACCCAAGTCTGTACTGGAAGCTTTATCTCAAGCTGAATGGAGGGATGCTATGATGACCGAACTTGATGCACTGCATAAGAATCATACATGGGACATTGTGGACTTGCCGGAAGGAAAGGAACCAGTGGGTTGTAAATGGGTATTTACTATTAAATATCACTCTGATGGCTTTGTTAAGAGGTTTAAGGCTCGGTTGGTTGCTAAGGGTTACACCCAAATGTATGGCATTGACTATCTGGAGACATTTGCTCCTATAGCTAAGATGACTTCAGTCAGGGTTTTACTTTCTCTAGCAGCTACTTTTGACTGGCCCCTACACCAGTTTGATGTTAAGAATGCCTTCTTGAATGGATGGATAACTGCATGAAGAGGTCTATATGTCTCTACCTCCAGGAGTGTATGGGAAAGAAATGAAAGACAAGGTGTGTAAACTACACAAATCCCTTTATGGTCTCAAACAATCTCCTCGGGCTTGGTTTGAGAGATTTCAGGCTGCTCTTGTCTCCTTTGGCTACATTCAAATACAATCTGATCATACACTTATCTTGAAGAGAATTAACTCTCTGGTGACCTTCTTGATTGTTTATGTTGATGATATTGTAGTCACGGGTAATGACATTGAATGACATTGAAGAGGCCAGTAAACTAAAAGCATTTCTCAACTCTGAATTTGACATCAAAGATTTGGAAGATCTTCGGTATTTCTTGGGCATTGAAGTTGCTCGATCTAAGAATGGTATATTCATATCTCAACGCAAATATGTCCTTGATCTTCTTGCTGAAACTGGTAAACTTGGAGCTAAACCCATCTCCACTCCCATTGATCCTAATCATAAGCTTTCTACCACAGATGGTGCACCTTTGTCTGATAAAGGAGTGTTTTAGAGATTGCTTGGGAAGTTGTTATACCTTTGCATGACCCGACCAGATATTTCCTATGCAGTAAGTGTTCTCAGTCAGTTTATGCATTCTCCCAAAGATACTAATCTAGCTGTTGCAGAAAGGATTTTGTGCTACTTGAAAGGTACTCCAGGGAAAAGTATTATATTTGCTAAGCATGGTCACATGAAGCTGGAAGCCTTTACTGATGCAGATTGGACAGGATGTATTGATGACAGAAGGTCCACCTCTGGTTATTGTGCTCTGGTTGTTGGGAATATTGTGTCTTGGAGGAGTAAGAAACAATCAGTAGTTGCTAGATCTTCAGCTGAAGCAGAATACAGGGCAATGGCTCATGGTGTGTCAAAATTACTATGGCTACGATCCCTTCTAGAGGAGTTGGGGGTGGACTACGAAAAACCAATGATGCTGCTCTATTGTGACAACCAAGCTGCTATCAACATTGCACATAATCCTGTTCAGTATGACAGAACTAAGCGCACTGAGGTTGATAGGCATTTCATAAGGGAAAGAGTCTCTTCAGGAGAAGTTTGTTTACCATTTATCACATCAGAAGAGCAACTGGCTGATATCTTAACCAAGGGAGTTCCCAGGGGGAAATTGACACACTATATAAGCAAGCTGGGCATGATTGACATCTATGCTCAGCTTGAGGGGGAGTGTAAAGAGACTGGGCCGAATGGGCCCTAACAACCTCTCATGTGATATCCTTTATTTTACCTTTTATTTTATGTTGATGGGCCTCACTTAATGGGCCTATTATTTGTTCTTATTTTACTTTCTTTATGTAACTACCAAGCTGGCCGCCCACTTAAGGGTATACTTGTCATCATCAATTTTTTAGAGATTAATAAAAAAATAGGGTTAGAGGAGAAGGGTGATTAATTCGACTTCTTCTTCTCTTACCTCTTCTCTTTGCCATCTTCCTCTCTTATACAGTTATTCAGATCTGTTCTATTCTGCTAATCACTAAATTTAATCTTGATATTAGAGGACTGATTTACATCTCAGAAGTTTATCATAAATAGTAATTCTGAAATAACAGTAAACTTCTAGAAAACTTAAAAATTCTATTCCTAAGATACCTACAAAGTCAATAAAAGAATCGTATCTTAAGTAGTTCCTGCTTCTGGTTTTACCAATTCTTCTCGCATAAAATTCCTTTAAGATGAAGAATGAGGCCAAAAGACTTTTTCAGGTCATTTTTTCCTTCTCTTTAGATCTGTTGGATTCTATTTGGGCTTCCAAAGAGGCTTAAATAGATTTAACCAAGTGCATGCTGCTGCATCAATTTTCCCCCTCTAAACAACTCAAACCCATGATATGCTTATTTCAAGACAAGATGTAATAATTTTATTGCCTACCATTATGTTCTACATCACGATCATATAACCATGAGCACTTTGATAGGCAAAACATGAAATGCATTCTATCTTTGAAATTACCTAGAATAAGTAACCAAGAATCACTGCTCCACTTTAAGGTTTGTTTTGTTAACGCATGTGGATATCTTCCCAGCTTGTAGAGGACTTAGGCAAGGTGACCCCTTATCCCCTTTCCTTTTTACACTATTAGGAGATGTCTTCAGTAGGTTAATGCAAAAGACAAAGAGCAGCCAATTGATAAATGGGTAGGAAGTCAGAAGAGATGGTATGGTAGTCACCCATTAATAGATTGAATATCATTCTTTTTTGTGAGGGGAGTGACTCTAGGTTACGAACCTGAGGCTAGTTTTACAAGCCTTTGAAAGAATCTCCAATCTCAAGGTCAAGGTCAATGTTGAAAAGAGTTGTTTAGGCAGGGTGAACTTGGAGCAGGGGGAGGTAGAAGACCTTGCTAGGATTGTAGGTGGTGAGGTATCTTCTTGGCCCTTAAAATACTTGGGACTTCCTTTAGGTGCTAATGCAAGAAAACATAGCTTCTGTGCCCCAAATATAGAAAGATTTTCTAAGAAGTTGACATTGTGGAAAGAGGGATTACATTTCCCCAGGAGGCAGAATCACTTAAGTAAAATCCACTCTACACAACCTTCCAGTTTACTTCCTCTAGGTCTTAAGGATTCCTAGGAAAGTGGGAAAACAGTTGGAAAAGATAAAGAGAGACTTTCTATGGAAACCAAGGGAGGAGAGAAAGGATCATTTGATTAATTGGAAGGTGATCTGCAAGAGTAAAAAACAGGAAGGCCAAGGATTAGGCAATTTAGACAAGAGGAATTTGAACTTGCTTGGGAAATGGTTATGGAGATTTCTGATGAACATGATAAGTTGTGTGGCATAAGGTAATTTTAAGCATTCACGAGCAGACAGACAATGGTTGGGATGCTAGAGTGTCTACCAAGGCAACTTGAGCTTCCCCTTGGAAGGCTATCAATGCCATTCTTCCGAGTTTTCTCTCTTGTATCGGGTTTGACATTTGTTCTAGTAATTTTGTGAAATTTTGGGAAAATACTTGGATGGGACAGTCTCCTTTGAAAGACCAACTTCCTTCATTGTATGATTTATCCTCCTTCAAAGGGGAATTTGTGTCAAAATTTATTGCACCTTCGGACTCCCATTCTGGTTTTGATTGGGAGTTGAGATTTCAAAGAGGCTTAAGGGACTGTGAAGTTCCAACTATTCTTAAGACTCCTTCAAAATCTTGAAGGGGTGTTTCTAAACCCCCTTAAACCTGACTCTAGGATTTGGACCCCATCCCCCTCTGGCTCTTTCTCTTGTACTTCTTTTTTTGAGGTCCTCTCCTAGCCATCTGTAACCACACATCAGTTCCCTGTGAAAGAGATTTGGGGCTTTCTGTTGGAAGGCTATGTATGAGAAGATTAACACTTGTGACCTTACAAAAGAGGAAACCTAATTGTTGCCTTTCTCCTTGGTGTTTACTTTGCAAAACTAATGGTGAGACATGCTATCACTTGTTAATCTCATATCCTCTTGTTTCTTGCATTTGGGATTGGTCTCTGTCTCTATTTGGCTGCAAGTGGCCAAATCCTCCTAGCATGTCAAATCTATTTGCACCGTCTGTTTTCAGGTGGCCAAAGAAGAGGGAAGGATTTTGTAGAAATGTACTAGAGCAACAATACTATGGACAATTTGAGAGGAAATGAATAATTGAATTTTCAAAGAAAACAAGGAGCTCTAGAAGCAATAATAGAGTGCATCACTACTGGAACTGCTTTGGAAAATGGGTTAACACAGACCTGTTAGCTTGTCCTTTTCGTTTGAGTGATAAAACAGGTTCTACATTTTAACTTTTCATTAATTTTTTATTTTCATATCATTTTAATGGGTCCTCTATTTTATATAAGTCTCTTGGGCACTATGCACAAGAAAGGTCTCAACTCATAAAAGTATTAATTTTAACCAGTGTTTTCAAAACCGGACCGGACTGGATAGTTGGACCGAAAAGACCAAGAACCGCTCTATTTCACCCCAAAACCGCTTTTTGGCCAAAAACTATTGATTTGGTCAGCAAACCGCTAACCCGGGTGACCAAACCGTCAAACCATCCACCAGGACAATGGTTTTTGGCCTTTTTCTTATTTTTTCTATCAGAGAGGGCTGTCCATTCAGACCAGATGGTCAGACCGTTCGACTAGGGAACCAATCCCTAGAATAGTTCCCTATCCGGTTTGGTTTTAAAAACCTTGATTTTAACAATATTATTAAATAATTTATTAAAAATGCATTTGTACAAAATTAACAAAAAAATAAAAAAGAATAAACAAAACAAAATACAACATTAGAACACGGGCTCTACTTGCAATATATGAAACCCATGTTTAAATCATAATACTATTAAAACTATCAATTAATATTTTTTGTATTTAAATTTCTTATTTTTATTAGTGTTTATTAAGTTTGATTTTTAAGTGCAATTGAAACGTTTTTAATTTTTATTATGTTTTGTTAACATTTATTAGTTTTAAGTGGAAGTTTAGCGGATTTTTAAATAATATTTTATTTTTGTTGTTTTATGTTTGATTGCTTAACCTCAACCTATTTACTATTTGACATATTAATATTTTACTTTATTATGTTGTATTACTATTCCCCCCCCCCCCCTTCTCTCTCTCTCTCTCTCTCTTAAATGCCTTTTTAAAAGTAATAATAACATGCATTAAAATAAGAGGCCTTGGAAAACCCAAAAGTATCCCTCTCTCTCTAATAGTGTACAGCTTTATTGATCTAATCAAAATAGACAATAATTACTTTTTTATATTTTAAAAAATAGAAAAAATGCAAAAATGGAGAAAATAGATAAATAGCTTCTCTCAAAGGGGAGACATGCTGACATGGACCGTCCTATTTTATTATATATATATATATAGAGAGAGAGAGAGAGAGAGAGATGAAATATTTTTCTACTCTCTAGGAATACACAGCAACAGTACATGCTTGACCATCAGTACAGAAGGTTGTTGGGGATGCTCCCAACCTTACTTTTCACATGATACTCTGTGCAGAGATGACCCTTTGTTATTATAGAGAATCTCATTGCACGATCACTCACTATGTAAGGGTCACATGATTATTTTGTGTACTTTGTGAATGTTACTTATAAAGTAATATAAACCATAAATTACTTAAAAAGGAAAGAAAAAGAAAAAAGAAAATAGTGACTAAGATTATATTAATTCATCTATGCAGTGTAAAAGGAATATATGTATTACTTGAAAACAATATATGTATATGACAAATTAATTAACTTATTCAAAATAAGTAAAATCAGTAACACCTAAAGGGATAAGTAAATATGCCAAGATCCACACCCCCCCCCCATCAATTGATCTCCAAAACAACATATTTAACTTAATGAGGATCATTGAAAGATTAGATATTTGCACTGCACAACCCAAAAAAGGTCAGCAGAAAAAAAAATACCAGAACAAAAAAAGGCTAAATAACTAAATAGTGGGAATGGTAGAAAATATCCTTAAAATGGGAAGATGTCACATGCATTTTAAAATTCACAAAAAATGACTGGATATATCTGAAAAATTGGCATCTAAAAGTATATATAATCAATGCAAATATAAACAGAAACATACAAAATAAACTTTACTCATCATTGGATGCCAGCTTTCAATAAGCTCCCTAGCTTCATCAACAAACCCATCCAGCTCTTCAAATGTCTTATTAAGAATTTCATCAGAAGCTTTGTCAGAATCAACAATTCCATCAAGTATGGACCTCAGTAGCTTCAATATCTCATCTAACTTCTGGTAGTACTTCTTAACTGGTTCAGAATCTACATTGTTAGAAGAAAGATGACCAAGACGAGAGATATTGTTGAGGAGTGCCTTTAGATATGATATCTCCATAACACCTGGTTCAAAACATTATTAGTCTCCTGGTAGTTCAAGCATATTAATATTAACACAAATATATTAGTTCAAATGCCCTGATTGAAACATTAGTCGCAATGTAAGATTGAAATTAATAACAAGCCATGCAAAATAGATGAACCCACCAAAACATCCCTTGATTAACAATGCTCCAATAAAGACAATAAGAAAAGATTAAAACCTCACAACAAAAACCGATTAAGCATCTTCTTGGGGATGGGATGAGCCTAGTGTGATTCTCTCAACTCCCCTGATGAAGAGATCATCTGTTTTGTAGTATTATTTGTCTTTCTCTTATGAATAAAGCTTTATGTTCTGCAACATTTAAGAACATAATCAAGTGTGGTTGGAATTAGGCAAGTTTGATAACATTTGATGAACCTCGGATCTCTGAAAAAATGGCTTTTCAGAGGTCTCTGGTCATTTGGTGTTATTCCCCAAACAAAAGTCTCAAAACCTCTTACCTCTGTAAAAACATCCAAACCACTGCAAAGGATTCATGATTCAAACAAATGATCATTTTTAAAATACCCAGGCTGAAGTCCCTCATATTTTTTTTGATAAATAACAGATTTTAGTAAAAATGAAGAAAAATATGTCTAGGAGAGAGAGAGATTCCCTCTCCTCATTACGTAAACATACAAAATTACAATTGAGGCCAAAACAGCTGAACCTATTGACCCCTTGCTTAGAGAAAGTATCAGCCACACCATTTGCGCTCTTGGAACCCATTGAATTATTATCATCATATCTCTAGTTAACCACCTAATCTTTTTTTAGCATTTCTCTATGAGCCCAAATTGCATTTTTTTCATCCTTCAAACAGCTAATGACCACCTATGAGTCACCTTCAATAATCAACCTATCCAGATTCTTTTTTGTTTTTGCCTTTTGAAGTCCATATAATACAGAAAAAAGTTCAGCCCTTATGGAATCCCCAAAAACAGTAGGACCCGAGAACAATACTAAGATACTACCTTCCTTGTCCTAAAGACCCCCCCCCTACATCTAAGGGACCCGATTTACCAAAACTGCTCCCATCAAAGTTTAACTTCATGAAACATTAAAACTATCCTCTGGTGGTTCCCAATCCTTTTGAAGCAGACACTAACCCCAATTCTGACTTATCACATCATATAAATAATGTAATAACAATTTCAAGGATTCTACCCAATGAGTCACCCTTTCCGTAATGCATTCACAATTGCTTCCTTCTTTCTTTATCATTAAGAATCCTTGCATTTCTTTCTTCCCACACCAACCATAGAACAGAAGCCCTTCTACATCTCCACATAACTCTTCCTCTTTTTCTCAGTAACCTATAGGTGCCATGCAAAAACAAACTAGATAAGCTCATAGCAAAAGTCCACCTGCATCCAAATAGAGAAAAAAACATTTCCAAATATGGGTAACAAATGGACAGGAGATTAGTAGGTGAAAACCAACCTATTTTTTGTATTAAAAATCAAAATTTATTAAAATAAAAAGGGAGAAGACAGAAGAAAAGGTGAGCAGAAGTAACCCAAGAAGAAGGGGAAAAAAACCTAAACCTATCTCAACCCAACATTCTAGAACCCATCAAGCTGCCTCAACTTAGAAAAGACCCCCATTACAACTAACCCAATCAGAGCATAAAAGTAATAAAAAATAAAAAAATAAAAACAGAAATCTGCCCTCCTCACCCAATTTGCCATCCCAAATTTCCACAGAAGCAATACAGTAACCCCAACTTATACTTTGATCATTCCAGAGAATCTTCAGTGGCTTAAGCAATGCCTACCTTTCTCTTACCAACCTTCTTATCTTTTTCCACCTTACCAGGCCAAGACCAAATAAACCCCCTTTTAAGCTGGAAACAAATTTTAAAACCTGAACCATATGATGAAATTTTTTTATTTCTGAAACATCTCACTGTACTAGGAACCTCCAAAAAAAAAAACTATCAACTACAAGTAGTCTTGTTGATCCTTTCTAACTCTAATTTCACATTTCATTCAAATGGTTGTTTGGATACCTCCTTACCCTCTTCATTACCAGCTTCCCAGTAGAGACATGACCTTAAACTACCTTGAGCACCATTGATCTTGTGGCTGGAATCTTCCACTTCATTTATCCTTTTAAATTTTTCTAAAGGACACATTTCTTTCAATTCCTTGAAGGTTTTTCTTGCAAATCCCCCCCCCTCAATAAAACACAACCCAAAGATCATGCTCACCTCCACCTCAGTATTCACCACTTTCTCCAAATATTTAGATACCATGAGTCTCATCTATAGTAAGCTCCTCATCTGTTTCAATTTCTCCACCTCTGTATTCACCGCTCACTCCGCAGCTCCCCGCCTCAAGAGCCCCAGCATCAGGCAAGAGTCGACCCCGCGTAGTTCCAAGCCATGCAGCAGAAGGTCAACGGTATCCTAGCCATGATGGAGATGTTGGGACAATCGGAACACGCCCCCCAAGCTATTCAACCTGCCGTGCAGGCGCCTACTATAGTCGATCCTTGCACCGAGGACCCCAGAAAGCGCCACGCAGACAGGCATAGGGATCAATCTGACCGCGAACAACTGCAACCATTCAGAAGATCTGACTCCCCAACCCAGCCTCGTGTGCACGACGCCCGCAATAGGTCACATCACTCTACCAATCGAGTACTGGCAAAAGAAAGGCTCGGCCAACATCTACAGCAACTGACAATCTTGATAGCCGAACCCAGCTCGGTTCGAGACCAACCTGCGATCCCAAAAGGGGGAAAGTCCGCAAACATGGTCTCGGCCGACAAAGACACCGATATCAGAGAACTAAGAAAGCGGCTGGCCAAACTGGAACGCAGCCAAGCGAATAGAAATTCAACTCCTCCGACGGCCCGACCCTCAGAGCAGTACCACAGCCAACCCGCAAAGGAACCTGTTTTCATCCAAGAGATCGTCGATGAGCTTCCCCCAACCGATTGGCGACCTCCTCAGTTCAAGAAGTACGATGGAGCCTCGAACCCCAACGATCACATTGAGGGGTTCAAGGCGATAATGATGTTGCACGGCTCCTCTGAGGATCTTATCTGCAAAGCCTTCGTTGCCACCCTCCACGGAGTCGTCAACCTAGTACACCTCCCTTCCGCCACAATCCATATCCTCCTAGGAGCAATTGGAGGCATAGTTCCTGGCATAGTTCACCACCAACCAAAGGAACTAAAAGATGTCGACCATCCTCATGCAATTATGACAGAGGAAATGAGAGACCTTGAGGGAATACTTGGCAAGGTTCAACGTCGAGGCCCTTCAGATCCAAACTCTAGACCAATTGGTAGTTGTAACAACCATCATGAACGGGTTGCGCTCCTCAATGTTCAGCTTCTTGCTACAAAAGAACGCTCATGAAGCATGCGTGGAAGTAAAATAACGCCGAGGAAGCCCAGACGCTACAAAGGAGTGAAGAGGACCAACATGATCAGAAGCGGAAGGACCATGATGAACGCAGATCGGGCAAAGACAGCAAGAGACGGGACCGCCGACCAAACTGTAGACCGAGGACCCCGCCACGAACGTACAAAATTTACTCCCTTGAACGCGTTGCAGGCCAAAATATTGATGCAGATTCGCAACCGCAGCTTTGTCAGGTGGCTCGAAAAAATGAAGACCCAGGGGAACAAGAGGAATCGGGACAAGTATTGTGATTTCCACCGAGACCACAGCCACGACACCAAAAGCTTCCACAACCTTCGCCACCACCTGGAAGACCTCATCCGATGCGGATACATCCGTTGGGTCATCGATATCAAAGAACATAAACTCAGAGAAGAGTCGCACCGCACCAACAAGCCCGCAGCCTGAGCTCCCCCGGTTGGGGTCATTGCCGTCACCTTGGGTGGGACGGCCCTTAGAAGGGAAAACTAGGCAGCGTTTGTTTACGATACAAACGCCGAACCAGGGTATTTATGCACCCCGGTTCGCGTTCGTGAGCGTTTGTTTGAAACATAAAAAGGTAATGATTATCAAAGTAAAATTGCATTTTAACACTTTTGTACTCTAAAAAGAGAGCATTACTGTACCTATTTTTTGGATACAAATTTGTATTCATTTGATAATTAACTTTTTGACCAAAGTTGAGGTATTGGAGCATAAGATAATTGGAGCAATTAATGATGGGCCCACACCTTTGCACCGATTTCAAACAAACAGGATGAATGCAAAACGGTTTAAAATGTGAACCGTGTTTGCATTAATGAACCGAAAAATGGGTAAATATGTAGTGTACATATTTGCGTTTGCATTGCAACCAAACGCAACCCTAGGCATGGAAGAACTACTCGGAAGAGATGGAGCGCCAAGACTAAGACGTACTGACGACGATCGACACCGAGCACTTACGACGACTGGGTTGTATAAATAATCTTCTTCAACGGCCGAACTCCATGCTAACCAAAAGACAAAGCACGACGGAAACCTCGTCAAAGACCCGACTGACCTATAACGGCCGAGGCCCGACAACCATCACATGAAAGACCCGACCAACCAGACGATCAAGGCCAAAACAAGCCCTCAACAGGCACCGCGGGAATGACGTCCCTACCACAATGGCAAGAGGATGGCCATCGAACATCGCACGCCCTCCCGACTTGCAACCGAAGCAGAGATAACTAAGGACCACGGCTAGCCTAGTCAAAGAGCACAAGGCTCTCCAAGACCAGGTGCCACTAAGCTCCCCGACAACGTTGAGAGCTCGGAAGCACCTCGGCCAAAATGAGACCAAAGCCACAAAGCCAAAAACCTCGGCAAGGCCAAGACCTTAGCCAACATGAGACCAAGGCCACAAAGTCGAAGTGTTAGATAGTGTATGCCCTTAGCTCCAATCAGAATGATGTACATTATGACATTTAATGTAAATGAATAAAGTACATATTTGATTCATGTTATCATGGTGTGTTTTTGTGTAATACCCTTAAACTTGACACATATGAAACTCGTATTAGTTTAGAATCTTCACAGCCGTGGGATATACCTGGGGAGATTTATCCTGCCAAAGCTAACACTGATGTGCCACCAAGTTGGTTGGGGTGGCTTGTCTCAACTGCCAGGGTGAGACCTGAGGTACATGTAGTGTGGGTTTTCATGAAACCCTGAACCGGACCAAATTTCCAGTATTGCCCTGGACCTTGGAGATAGATAGGCAAAACTAGAATGTTACACCTGACCCCTAGACTCGATTATGATACTTCACTAGGTGTTGGATTGGATTATCTTTGATATGCCAATCAGTGAGATCCTTAGAGGTGGTCAAAACCTGGGTATGTTGGGACAGTTCGAGAATTCATCTAAGTGGGTGATCATAGTGACAGGATCAGCCCCTTTGTCGGACAAAGTGAATGATCGGGGATGCACTCTCCCTGATGGAAACCAAAACTGTCGGCAGTCGATTTCAACCGTTGAAATTTGTTTTGCAAAATATATTTATATAAAGATATACATATATATTATGGTTTCAAAATGTTTGCAAAAGGTTTTAGTTCCCGGGATCCATGTGAGTAGAGAGTGCAGCATTGTACCTTGCAGCCGAGGGAGAGGTCCTCTCTTGTCGGGCAGTGTTTGATCATTATGGGCTAAGAGGTTAAGTGTAAGACTATTGAGGGTAATACCTAATGGGCCAATCTTGCATCTGCCCACAGTCCTTGGGTTTTTATAAGGTGGCTTGACCCAATGACCATTTAGTGTAAATGTAGGGTCCATTAAGAGCCCATCGTGATGGACTCAGGGGTTCATTGTCTCCTACAGTGAATTCGGCCAGGCCTTGTAACAGAGGCTGGGTTGAACCCATGTGGTTGATGTGTAGATCAATGTTTGGGTCCCACGCCATACAAGGATATCCAATTGGGCAGCAGTTTGGAGGATAAGTGAGCACATGGACTTAATGGGCCTAAAGACCAATTCGAACTGTTTTAAATAGATTAATTAAAGAGGGGTGGTTCTGGGATTTAGATCAGTAGATAGGATAAGGGATTGTCCCTATCCACTCAGAGAGTGCAGATCCAAATAAAGATTTGGATCAAGAAACTCCTAAGTAGATTAGGAAGGCCGATCTTTATCTGCAGATAAGATAAGGGATTATCCTTATCTCTTAAAGAGAGTCCAGATCCAAATACAAGATTTGGATTAGGAAACTCCTAATGGGATTAGGAGAACCTCTCTTTAAGGCTATAAATAGAAGAGGGTGAACCCCAATTCATCCATCATATTACTGATACAAGAGAGAAGACAGCATACATTTAGACTGACACCATCTTCTGCTCTTACCTTCTCCTGCTATTGCCGCCATTGCCAGTTTGATTTGTACCTGTAGGAGCGATCAAGAAGGGTTCTTGATATCACCTTTTGGCAGAAAAGGTGATCTGAAGTCGTGCTCACTCACTCTCCATCAAATTCTTGGTGAAGAATCAGGTTCTTGCTGAAGAGCCATCCTGCTGATTCTGCTCCACCCTACGCTATGTCATCTTCAGTGGGAACAGTCTTTGGTAATCTCCTTGGGCGGGAACACCTTCGTTGGGAGTTAATTTTACTCCGTATCAGGTACATCCCTCTCCTACTTTTTGGTTTTAGATCTGGTTCGGTTTAGGTTCAAGATTGATCCTTGAAAATGCAATTTTCTAAAATAGGGAATGTGATTCCCACATGGGAGAGAGAAACATTTTTGAAATTTCGCCCAACCTACCTGCAGGGTTCAGCCATCCATATGATGGATCTCTCATCCCTTCACAAAGACCCCGACCATCTAGCGTCAAGCCCAAGACTGAGGCCAACATAAGGCACCAAGGCTACAAAGCCGAAGACCTCGGCAAGCCCAAGATCTCAACCAGCACGAGACCAAGGTCATAATGCCGAAGACCCCAGCCACAGCATCAAGTCCAAACCCTGACCTATGGGCTCTACCGACCAAACTAATTCCAAAGCGGAGCAACTTAGAAAAACAAGAAACAACACAAAATGTGCTCGGCAAAAAGACTAAACTTCCATTACTCAAGAAGCTAATAAAATGATTATAAGCCCAGAATATTGAGCTGTGTACAAAAAAGAGCATGAATCCAAGCCAATTATACTATTTGCAAGGTTCACCTCCTCGAGGGTGGTCGCGTTGTCTTTCGAGGCAGACTGCTCAGCTAGCGGCACCTCGACATCAAAGGGTTGTATTGTTCCACAGCCACGGCGATCTCTGGGTGCTCGCGCATGACCCTCCTTTGGCAGCGAGCAAAGCCGGTCTACTAGGAATCTATAGCAAAATCGTCGAGGGCAATCTAGAACTCCTCGGACTCCTTGTATTTGGCAACTACCTCCTCGGCCACCTTTTGTGCCTTGTCGTGGTCCCCCTTGAGCTCACGAGCCCGGCTCTTCAAATGTCACAACTCTTCGTCCTTGGTTGTTTCCGCTTGCTTCAGCTCGACCATCTCCGTCTACAGATGGGAGAAATCGCCCTCCCGAGCCTCGACCATCTAACGAAGGGCACACATTCGATCAACCAGCGTCATCACCGCACAGACAGCCTACAAGAGGAAAACAAGTCAATGAGAGCGGCATATCACACTAAAGAACGAAAAAGGGCAGTTCAAACATCTTACTGCGAAGGATTCCCGGATGGCCACACTCTCTAGCACATCCCAAGCCAGTTGCTCAAACACGCCCTCAGTCTCCAAAATGTCCTCCGTCCAGACACACCAACTCGGCCTGTACACATCGGCCCCCATCTTTGCCAGACTTGAAGGGGGGACCTCGAGGCTTCTTCGCGGCACGGACCATGGTGGAGACCTGTCAGAGCTGACGTCCACCATATCTCCCTCAATCGGCCTCAGCCGCATACCCTCAATCAGCCTCAACTTCTTATGCAGCCGAGGGTTCATGACCTCTGGGCAGCGCTACTACTGAGCCACCCCAACCTGGGTCGCCGCCCTCCTCTGCGCAACAGCCTGCATGCGCCTCATTCTCTCCTCGTCCACAACATCCATATCTACCAGAGAAAACCAAGTCAACCAAAAGCAAGGAAACAGAGCAAAAGGAAACTCACTAAAGCAGGAACAGACCAGTCGGGGGCCCCATCAGCCCGACACGGATCAACATGGAAAATGACGTGTACTCCTGCACGTCTATTCTCATTATCCTCCTGATGACTGCTAACTCTTCCCTAGACAGCTCGATCTCGGTCGGTGCCCTCCCCCTAGTCCTCGGGATTAACAGCTCGACAGGGAATGGCCAATTAACAGCTCGACAGGGAATGGCCAATCTCCCGGACAGTGCATGAAAAACCCTTCCTTCCAATGTTTCACCAAGGAGGGGACTCCAACGAGCACCTTATTTTGTAACCGAGCCGAGAAGTAATAATAACCCTGTTGGTGCTTCTTCAGGTGTAAGAAGTATGTGAACATTGGCAAGGTGACGTCCACGTTGTGAACTAAGCAGTAATAAAGAAGGTTGACCAAGTATCTAAAGGAATTGGGCATCAATAGGATTGCCTGGACACGGTACCACATTAGCACCGTCACAATACCCTCGCTTAGGAAACCTCAACCCGGCTATCAGGCTGTGCTAGTAAACGCAAAGCTCTCCTGACCGAGCCAAGGTAGCCCTCTCACCAATGTCGGGGCAGCTCATACTCCTCGAGAATGCAATAAAGGGTCCTAATTTGGGCCAGGTCTCCAAGTGTTAACCTACAAGGCGAAGACACGAAGCAACTATCGAACCGCATAAGAGCGTCGAGCCCCTCTTCTAACACAATGTCCACTTCGGCCTCATTGATCTCCTAGACCTCGACCTCCCAAAGGGTCGCAGCCTCCTCCGCCACGGAACCCTCACCTTCAAGCCCATCAACCTCGACCTCGCGGGCCTCAAGCGCAGTGGCTTCAGAGTGAAACCCCGACTCGAACTCACTATCAAACACGCTACAAGATGAAGAAGAAGAACAAGAAGACGAGGAGGAAGATGAAGACATCTTACCGAAGAACTACACCGTAGAACACCTAAAAAACCAGCCGAGGACTAACACTTGTCGAGCTCCTATGATCGCCCACTCAAACTGGCAAAGTAAAATGGCTCGCCACCTCCCCTTTTAGAGGGGCGACCAACGGTCCAGATCAGCTCAAATCAACAGCACTAATTTGATGTCGCACTTCGCACGCGCATGACCTCGAGAAGACGAAACAGCACGTTTCAAAAGTGGTACGAGCGTTAGACAGTGTATACCCTTAACTCCAATCAGATTGATGTACAAATACAATTATTGTAAATGAATAAAAGCACATTATTGTTTCATGTTGATATTGGTATGTTTCTGTGAAACTACCCCTTAAACTGGACACTTATGAGACTCATGTTAGTTTAGAATGTTCTCAGCCATTGGATAGACTTGGGGAATTTATCCTACTAGGGCTGAAACTGATGTGCTACCAAAGAAGTTGGGGCAGTTTGTCTCAACTGCTAGGGTTAGACCCAAAGCACATGTAGTGTGTGTTTGGATGAAACACTGAACCAGGACCATTTTCCAATTATGCCTTGGACCTTGGAGATTGATGGGAAAAACTAGAAAGTTACACATAACCCCTAGACTTTATTATGGTACTACACTAGGTGTTGGATTAAGCTGTCTTTGACATGCCAATCAGTTAGATCCTTCAAGGGTCAAAACCTGGGTATGTTGGAGTAGTTTGAGAATTCACCTAAGTGGGTGATCATAGTGATATGATTGGCCCCTTTGTCAGACAAAGTGAATGATAGGGTTTACACACTCTCTAATGGAAACCTGAACTGCCAGCATTGAATTTCAACAGTGTTTTGAAATCTGATTTTGCAAAATATATTTATGATATATATTAATGTTATATGAAAATGTTTGCAAAAGGTTTTAATTCCTAGGATCTATCCGAGTAGAGAGTGTGACACTACACCTTGCAATCAGGGGAGAGGTTCGTGCCTATCGGGCAATGTTTGATCATTATGGGCCGAGAGGTTAAGTGTAAGAGACCATTAAGGGTTGATTACTTGATGAGCTTTATCTTACTTAAGTCCATTATCCTTGGGTTTTCATAGGATGACTGAATTCACGAATCACCTAAGTATAAATGTTGGGCCCATAGTGATGTGCTCAAGGGTTCACTGCGTTTAGTAGTGAATTCGGCCAAGCCTTTTCACAGAAGCTGGGCCGAACCCATGTGGACTATGTGAGATCATTGTGTGGTCCCACGCCATACAAATCAGGCCTAAGTGGGTCAAGCAACACTCTAGAATCATGAGACTTATAGCTGATGGACCTAAGGCCCATAATTAATATGACTAATTAAGTTGCCACATGACAGCTTAAGTTGTCATGTGACATGGGGCGAATATGAGCTTGGATCTGGGTATGGAGAACCCAATCTTATAAGAAGATAAGGTATATCTCTAATTAGAATCCATATCTGATTTAGATCTGGATTATCTCCTAGTTAAATTAGGAGATAGCTCCATAAGAGATTATAAAAGTGGAGGGAGCGGACCAGTCCAAGACAGCTTCATATTTTTGCAGTTTCCGATTCTCTCTACACCCTTGTCTCCCATTTTTTCCCAGTTCGGCATTAGCTATCAAGGACTGATAGAGATCAGATTTCTTCTGATTTTTTCAAGAAAAATTCAGAGGAATTTCAAGTTCACCTTCCCCAGTTCAATCCAAGCAGTTGGAGTACAGTTTTGCTGAAAACTGTATTGTTGAATCAACTTCACCTATACACTATGCCATCTTCAATGGAGGTTGGTTTTAGGACTGATTTGGGCATGAACTTCCACCTTGGGATCTGCATTTGTGGTATTCATATCATGTACACATCTCCTTAATTTGGTTTCAAATCTGGTTCGGTTCAATGTAAGAACGATCCAGAAAATGCAGTTTTTCAAAACATAGGGAATTCGATGCCCATAAGGATTAGAAATTTTTTGAAATTTCACCCAACCATCTAGCATGGTTCGACCATCCATATGATGGATCCTAACCTTTCCATCATTTTGGAACGGCACCCTTTAAATACCCCTTCGCACTATCTCTTCGACTTGGACCAGCACTATATCAACTTGCCCGTCCCAGCTAGATCCTTCTCTATCCTACTGAGTTGAACATCAGAGTACCTACCCGAGGAACAACTCCTCGGGCCTCTAACCTTTCTCTTGGTTGCAGATCTCAATGCGCAGCTTCATCCTTCCACTTCAGCCTCGTCCAATTAACAGGATTATCTAATCGTGTCCTCGATTCAGAACACCTCGAATTGGACAGCATCAGCTTTGCATACTAAACTAGATGCTTTGCATAAGAACAGTACCTAGGAAAATGTGGACTTGCTTGAAGGGAAGGAACCAATTGGTTATAAATGGGTGTTCACTATCAAGTATCATTCTGATGGTACTATTGAGAGGTTTAAGGCTCGGTTGGTTGCTAAAGGTTACACTTAGATGTATGGTATTGATTACCTAGAGACTTTCGCCATCATGGCTAAAATGACTTCAATTCGGATTTTACTATCTCCAACTACTACTTTTGATTGGCCACCTCATCAATTTGATGTTAAAAATGCCTTCTTCAATGGAAACTTACATGAAGAGGTTTATATGTCTTTACTTCTAGTATGATCTCAAAATAGTCTCCTAGAGCTTGGTTTTAGAGATTCGGGCTTCCCTTGTTACCTTTGGTTACACACAGACTCAATCTGATCATACTCTATTTATTAAGAGGAGAGATTCCTTGGTGACCCTTCTGATTGTTTATGTTAATGACATTGTGGTTACTAGTGATGATACTCGAGAAGTGGTTAATCTCAAAAGGTTTCTTAACACTAAACTTGAGATCAAAGACTTGGGTGACTCAGATATTTCCTAGGAAGTGAAGTTGCTCGGTCTAAGGATGGTATCTTCATTTCTCAATGTAAGTATGTCCTTGATCTACTTGTAGAAACTAGCAAACTTGGTGCTAAACCAGCTTCCACTCCTATAGACTTAAATTACAAATTCTCAGCTATTGATGATGAACTGTTGAATGATAAGGGAGTGTTTCAGAGACTGCTTGGGAAGTTATTATATCTTTGCATGACTCAGCCAGATATTTCCTATGTAGTGGGTGTCATTAGTCAGTTTATGCATTCCCTTAAGATACACATTTAATAGCTATAGAGAGGGTTCAATGTTATTTAAAAGGTACTCCAAGGAAGGGTATCCTGTTTGCCAAGCATGGACACATGAACTTGGAAGCATACATTGATGCTAACTAGACTGGATGTATTGATGATAGGAGATCCACCTCAGGATATTATGTTATGGTGGCGGGGAACATTGTTTCATGGAGTAAAAAGTAGTCTATAGTGGCTAGATCCTCAACTAAGGCAAAGTACAGGGCAATGGCACATGGAATCTTAAAACTATTGTGGCTTATATCACTTTTGGGAGAATTGAGCATTGACTATGAGAAGCCAATGATGCTACATTGCGACAACCAGGCAACTATCAACATTGCACATAATCCTGTCCACCATGACAAAACTAAGCACATAGAGGTTGACAAAAATTTTATACAAAAGAGAGTTGCTTCAGGGAAGTCTGCTTGCCATTTATTGCTTCTGAAAAACAATTGGCTGATGTTTTGCAAAAGGTGTTCCAAAACGGAAGTTGATACATTATATAAGTTGGGCATGTTCGATATCTATGCTCAACTTTAAGGGGAAGTGTAGGGAGACTGGGCCAAATGAACCCTAGTGCATTATTTTTTGTTATTCTTGTTTCTTACACGTGTTTGTCTAATCATGGGCTTCATTCTTATGGGCCTGTAAATCCTTTTTTTATTTTTTTAAGTGAGTTTGTGAGCTGGCTACTCACTTAAGGGCAGAACTAGAATTATCTCTAATTAAGAAAGATTAATGAAAGATTAGAGAGAGAGGAGAGAAAACATCAAATTTCTTTCTCCTTCTCCCTTCTCCAACTTCTTCCTTCTTTTTCTGCAGTTTCTCTTCTATCTTCTCTTTCTTTTTTCTTGCTGAAATCTGAGATTACTTGCAGGATTAATGGACTTAATCAAATCTAAACCCATCAGCCAGTCCAGGAGATAGCCCATCAGGCCCACACTGAAGTCCAAGACCAAGCTGAAGGGGTCCTAATTCCAGAAGGGGAGAAGGCAATAGTAATAGAGTACCCAAAGGGGAAGACTACAGACTTCAGCCAAGTCTACACTAGGAGGTTCCCACTCCACATCAGCTGATCTGTTAGAGCTTGGACATGAGCTATCATTAGTTAGTTACGATTTTGTAATAACAAATATAAATAGTGAGAGAAACTCCTGCATGGCCGGAATGCAGATATTTCCTTCTACAGGAGGTGTGCTACCCCAAAGGAGCACCCGGGGTAGGCAGTAACCTACCATTTGGTATCAGAGCCCCATGCCAAACGCCAAGTCATCTACAGTCAAAGACAAGGTCGACCAACTCAAAGTCAGTCTTCATCACTTTGAAGGAGATTAAGTAAGCACTAGCAACAGTGGTAACTCAACTCGAGAAGCTTTCCCCAATGGCCAGTCATGGAGGTCAATAGGAAGCTTCCAGCAATGAAGGATTCAGGTGAAGTCCAGATGTACCCATCAAGTTCAATAACCTGAATTTTCCCCATTTCTCAGGCGAGGATCCTCTATCATGGTTATTCAAAGCTAAAAGATGGTTTGAATACCACGAGACTCCAGGGTATCAAAGAGTCCTGATGGTTCCAATTTACCTGGAAGGGGATACGATTTCCCAGTTCAGTGGTTTAGATCCTCTCATCCCCAATGTAGTTGGGCAAATTTCACTGGGGCACTCTATGCTAGGTTTAATTAAGGAAAAGTTAAACCATCTGGACCCCATAGTTGTCAAGGCGACGCCTAGGCAACAAGGCGCCCTTGGAGTCTCGCCTCGCCTAATCGCCAAGCAGTTTTCTATGGTGTGTTATAACAAACTTTTATATTCTTAATTTTTTGAGGTTATAATTATAAAATAGATATTTTTAAACTAAAATACTCATTTTGTGTGTATATACTAATTCTTTTTGTTATTTTCTTATTTGTTAGAGTTTAATCAACACAAACATTGCTAAATGCTGTATTGAACCTTCAAAGACTTCAAAACCTGAACCAATAAGTAAGAAAGAACATAAAAGGTTCTCCAATCAACACATTTTCTTCTTTTTCTTTACTAATTTTGTGTTTTTATATACTAATTTCTTCTTCTTCCACCTTTTCTTTTCTTCTTTTCCTATAACAGAAATAGGGGTTCAGCCCCTATATTCTTTGAATTTTCTTTTCTGTCTTCTTTTTCTTGTCATGAATATGTTGATTTTCTATACTTCAACATGAAGGTTATACTTTTCTTATGAAATTTATGGATATTTAATAAGGAAATATGATTATGGAACCCAGGGAACCCTAGAATACATGTTTTTACTTGAAAAAAAATCCACCACCTAGGTGACTAGGAGACTAGGCGCCCCCCTGTCGCCTAGCCTCGCCTTGGCACCTTGAAAAGTGAAAACTATGTTAGACCCAGAGCTTTGCTCCCATTTATATCTTTTAAGGCTTCCACAATTTCCCCAACCTCAAACTCCCCTCTCAATCCAATTTGCTGAAAATTCCCTCAACTTACTTGCCAACTCCCTAAGAGACATCAAGCTCTAGAATCTCGAAGTATATAAATTCTTGTATTGTTGGAGAAACACATGGTTTCTTCATACTTTTGATACTTTCTAGTAGTTCTATGCTACAAGAAGAAAACCAGCAACTATTCTCTGGATTTTCCCCTAGATTCAGAGCATACTTTGTTGGATTTTGAAGCAAGGCTACCCATCGACCTCATCTTCTATCTAACATCACTACGTAACTAACCTTGCAAAAACAGCATAAATTAGGAAGCTTCTGGGAGCCTTCCCTATTTATGCCTCCTGGAAAGTAGCAAGAAGCCTGTGCAATAAATGGGTTATGAGAGAAAGTCATCAAAATAGTCAAACTCACAATCATATTAAAAGTAAATGGATATTAAGAACCAGTACATTATTAGTAACCAAAATAACACAAAAACAACTAAATAAAGCAGGGATGAAAAGAGACTCAGCAAAGAAAAGAAAATTGCAAATAAATAACAGAGAAGAAGATTAGTTTTATCAACTTCAATTGGGATCTTCCAATAACTGGACTATCGTCTAGTCAAGCGCAGAACCAAAACTAGTAAAATATACATCAGATGTTGCAGCAGCAGGAGTCATCCTCAATTCTACACTTCTGGATAAACTGCACATAATTCAGGAATTTTCATATTTCCCTTATCCCGATCCACTGCCACAGCAATTGATTCAGAAACACCTCAAGTTTCATCTGTAGATGAGACAGAAAGCAGTAACCAATTTAGCTCTTATTCATTTGAAAGTTTTTGATGCATCCTGGGACAAGCTGCTACTAACATCCCTAGTTTATCTTTCTATTGCCAGCAAATTTGGTCAGAATGGGAAAGGCCTTCATCTATAAGCCTTGTTGGATACTTGGACCCATTGATTCCTTGTGAGATCACCATCATCATCCGACTTCTGTAGTCTTAATACTTTCATTTTACCCATACTGGGGGAAGTAATGGTAGATTTTTTTTTCATTTGGGTGAGAGGACCATTTTTTTCTAAACTTGAAAGTTGGACTCAATCTTTGTCACTAATTTACAGGTATGGAGGGAGAGATACATCAATATAAATTTCAGGTAAATAGAGAACTTGGGGAGATTTTAGGAGATTCTAACAAGTTGGAAACATTAGAGATAAAGGTCTGTAGGTTCTGTTATAATAGCTGATGAAGGAGGGAAAGGAGGCTATGAGGGTTTACAAGTGACAGAGAGACAAAAAAGAGATAAAAGTGTAATTCCATTTCCTAATTGATAGGATGAGTTACTAGAGCTTGGAAAGGATTATGAAAACCTTACATGAAAATACTCATCTAAAAGAGAGAAAATTAAATAGAACTTAATAGGAGTCTTCTTGTTCCTTCTCTTCTAAAAGGAAAGGATTTATAGGAGATAACAAAACAGGATTAATGTAGCCATCTACCCAACCCCACATAGTTAGGATAAGGCATACATGATGAAGATGATGATGAACAGAGAATGTAGGGATTTTATTGTTTTCAGGTGGACAGCGATTTAATAGTGAACCTTTTGGTTTTCAATGATATGTAAGGTGTCCATTATAGAGAAATTAAAAGAAAGGATAGAGGATATTGATCAAAAAAGAATAAAGGAAAGAGGATTGAAGAATGACAACTCATTATTCTATTGGGAAGTGTTTCATGGAAGCATTAATACCTTTGATCTACTTCAAAGGAAGAGACTAAATTGGTGATTGTCCCCCAACTGGTGTGTTCTTTGCAAGTTGAATGGTGAGACTGTGATTCATCATCTTATCTCTTGCCTGTTTATTAGCTTTCTTTGGGATTGGTTTACTTCTCTCTTTGGATGCAGTTGGTCTTCTCCTAATAAGTTGGAGGGTTTGTTTAGCCTTACTAGCATTAGCTGTACAAAAAAGAGGGGTAGGACCTTGTGGAAATGCACTAGAGCAGCACTAATTTGGACTGTGTGGGAGGAAAGAAATGCAAGAATATTTGAAGAGAAGGAACAAAGCAAGGAAGCCTTGGTTGAAATTATAACATTGATAGTAGCTCATTGGGCAAAAAGTTTGAAGCTGTTTTCGGATTTCAAGATTGAAGATTTCTTCAGAGCTTGGGGTATCATTGCTGCATCCTCAACTACAAGACAAAGATCTGTTGAGGTTTGGGTCTCCTCCAATAAATGGTTGGAAGAAACTGAATTTTAAAGGTTGTTGGGGTAACCCAGGCCCCTCAGGTATTGGGGGACCATTAGAGATGAAGAGGGGAACATAATTGCTGCGTACTCTAGCCCTGTGGAGCAGGGTGATGTGGCAAGATCAGAGTTTTTAAGTGGCTAGTTAAAGGGGAGGGGTGGCATGGCACTTGAGGAATGAATTCAGAAAATTCAAATGGCTACCACAGATTCACAGGACATGTTAATCCGAGTGAAATGAGTGAGGAGGACTGCTAATAGCTTGGCAGGTAGCTTAGCCAAGCAAGGGGTACATAGGACACATGTTTTGGGCTCAAATGTAGTACTGATTTGGGACAGCTTCTATAGCTGGTTCTTTTCACAACTTGCTGTAATCATGTTTCTCTCATAATTAATGAAATTTTTCTGTGTTGTTGATCAAAAAAAAAGAATGACAACTCATTAGGAAGGGATAGGTTTAAGTGGGAATCAGGAGATTGATTAGAAGGAAAAAGGGAGCAACTCTTCAGCGAGATAGGAAGGATTTGTAAGATCAAACACATGGGAAAAGCTAATAATTGCCTACTATAATTTTTCCTTTTCTATTTTTTTTTTATCAACAACACTTTCATTAAATCATCAGTAGAAAATTTACAAGTGGAAGACAAACACACTTATCTTCCAAGAGTCACAAAGAACTTTAAGAAATGAAAAGAGAAATTACAAAGATACAAAGACACCAACGTTACAGCTTAGCCCAAAACAAAGAATCCCTTTCTGCCCCTTGTTTTGCTAAACCATCAGCTAGGGAATTAGCTGATCTTTTAATCCAACATGTCTTAACTTCCATCTCCCGCACCAGCCATTTGAATTTCCTCTTCTCATTATTATACTTCCATAAATCATTTTGATCTTTAGTCAGCCACCCTATCACCACCTCTGAATCCCCTTCAATTATAAGTTTCTTGATGTTCAATTCCTTAGCTTTCCGGGCTCCTTCCATAACTGCACATATCTCAACTCTAAGGGAGTCACCCACTCCAATTGGGCCTGAGAACATAGCAGAGATGACCCCATTTTCATCTCTAAAAACACCCCCCCCGATCCCCGATTGTCCTGGGTTTCCCCTACTGCATCCATCAAAGTTTAATTTCAAGAATCCACTAGGTGGGGGGGTCCAAGCCACACTCATTACTGACTTGGTCTGCGTGCAATTTGCAATTTTTCCTTTTCTATTTCTCTACACATGTTAGTAAGGAGAGGCTAAGGAGGTCTGCATGATTATTGATCTCACCCTTCTCTCTTACTATTATAATACTGATAAGAGATCCTTCTTTATTTATCATTTCTTGCTTGACTGACATTGAGAGTTGGCAAACAGCAAGTAAAGTTTCCAGAATTAGTACTAGTCTATTAGAACCTGTGCAGTGTTTTGAAAAGCATAGAAGGCTTTTTTTTATAATATAAACATGTATGCATCTAGCATCTACAAAATGTAAAACAGTAAAAGAGTCTTATGCCTTGAGGCTCACCATAAGCCTCTAGTCTGGGGAAAAAGAGGGTGTAGGGGCTGTGGAGAGGGGGGAGTGATTCTGCAGTGGCATTAACCAAAATGAGGGTATCAAGACCAAATTACCAAAAAATTTTGAGCTGTTAGAGATCAATACAATCTTCATTTACCAGGCAAGGAAATTGTGAACTATAAGCAAAATGAATTTGATTTTATCTTGTTCAATGAAGAACCCTCTCAAATGGTTTTATTAATGAGGAATGAGGCTAAGCAAAGACTTAATAAATCAGCTGTGACCAGAGACGAAATACCACTACAACTTGGAGCTACCCAGGATAAGGAACTGCCATGGTTAAAGGGATATTTGTGTGTGATGTGTGGAAAAGAGGAAGACCGTGATTCATCAATTAAAAAAAAAAAAAAAAGGAGGAAGATTGTGGACATCTATTATTGATCACCACTTGGACAAAAACATCTTGCACCTCTTCCATTTTCAGGATACATTCGAGATCGCTGCAGACACTTCAAAGATGAAAAGGAAAACCTTATGAAGCGTCACTTCATTTGTGGCCCTTTGGGGTGTGTGGAAAGAGAAACAAGAACATATGAAGGCTACTTTCAATAATTACCATAATCTGCATGGATATCAAACTCAAACAATGTAGATTGGACGGTGTTGTAAAAAATTCTCAAGACATGGTACAGATAGATTTAGAAAGAGACAAGGACAGGATTCCTTACACTGATTATGTCACTTTTTGCATATTTTGTCTTGTTTTTATTGCTCAAAAGACTCTAAAATATATAATTGTACATATTTTCCTTTAAATTAATCAAGTTTCTCCCTTTCTAATAAAAGAAGACTACGAAAACCCCACTTCCTAATAATATGAACCTAAGTTCAAAGTCAACAAATGGATAACAAAAAATCAGCTTCATTGCCTAAAGGAAATCCAAACCAAGCCAGCTAAGTCCCTAATCGTAAATGAAAAAGGAAGCATAAATACGGAAACAGCCATGAGGTTTTCTAAAACCAAGAACCGAAAGAAAATCTCAACAGATCTGAACATGTATCTTAAAAACAATAAGCAGCATCATGAAGTTTTCAAACGAGCGGCCGATCAAACGTAAAATATAAAAGAAAAGGGGGGGGGAGAGAGAGAGAGAGATTGTATACCCGATTTCCAGTTGAAAAAGCACCGATGACAGCTCCACTAGCTTACCGATGGCTTATACAGATCTAAATACTCTTCAAGTCCTGATCAGGTTAGCATTTCACTAACCCCATATGATGTGTGGGTCTCTGTGTCACTTGTATATGTGTATGTGTGTGTGTGTGTGAGAGAGAGAGAGGGAGGGAGGGAGGGAGGGAGAGAACGGGACCCAAGGACTGATTTTCCCAATTGTTTCTCGAATAACCAATTCGAAATCCGACTCTCCACCCTTCAAAAACCCTCAAACTGATTCTCGAAATTAGAACTCTTTAAGCCGCGACGTTCAAAACCCGATCTGCTGGATTTTTGGTTTTCCCATGAACTTGACAAAGTTCGAAAAGCATTGAAGTGATTACAGCCAGAACAGAAAAGGGTCAAAAACTCGAAACTCGGCAATCAGCGAAAAAGAATAAAAAAGGCATCTTTTTCTCTCTCCTCTCTGTGCTTTTTCTTGTTTTTCCCTGTTACAAACCTAACCGTTTCGATTCAACGTAGCCAAAATGCAATTCCTTGAATAAATCAAAATTTTCAGTATAAACTAAACCCAGAAGCTTTCCCACTGCACCTTCAATTTGGAAGACTTTGTTTTATGACTCTCCAAACCACTTAGACTTCAACCACGAACCAGCCGCTCCGCAGGGTCTTTGTTTGTTAAATACAAATCAGGCAAAGAAACTGCCAAGAATGCCACCACCTTTTATTTATTCCTCTTGCAACCACTCCCTTTATAGAATTTGAGAAAACATATTCAAACCTGTACTTATTATATTTATAATAAACAAATATATTACCATATCTGCCATTATGAATGAAAACATTCTGCTAAAAAGACATGGATGCATGAACGGTGCAATCTCTGCAAGTAAAAAATTGTGTGGTTTAATAGGTTACCATGGCATGTGGTTTTCCTTTTCTTTTGATAACATTGTTATTACCACAGTTAATATTGATTTTTTTTGTTTTATTTTGAATGTATAATTTATTATATCATCATTTACATTTTACTCATTGATATTGTTCAAGTCGATTAGGCCAAGCTAGTTAGGATGAGTTGGTTGTAACTTGTAACCATGCAATCGGTTCAATGGCCTAGCTAGAGAGCAAGAGAGTTAAAATGCTCGAGTGTGAAAAAAAGAATACTTCGCAGCATGCACAAGTAGTGTGTCCCAATTTTGTCCTCGACTGAGGTTCTTCTAGGGGCACTCCACACTCTTCATGCAAGAGGCAAGAGGCAGGATGAGGTGAGTTCTATAAACCTTATGTGTTTTGATGATAACAAACTCTTTGAAAGCACTAACGATATAACTAAGTGTGTAGCAAATTTTTAATAAGCTTCTTTGTGCTAAAGAAGTATCAAGGCTAGAATGCTATCAAGGATGATGTGGAAACTTTGTTGAGTTGGCTACTTATGTTTCAAAGATATTTACACCATCATCATCTCTCCAAGTTGAGGAAACTCCAAGCAATTCTAGCATCAAGGCTACTGAATAATTTAAATGTTTTTGGACCTACTCAAAGGATACCCACTACAACATCTCACTGAGGGGAATATTGCATCAAGTTGTACTCAATTTATATTTATATTTTAAGATCTTGTTGTAATAAGTTGTATGATGAACTCACTAAATGCTAAACAAAACTGATATAATTAACATTAGAAACCATCAACTTAAATGGGTTTGGTTCATAGACTTCCATGAGCTTTGGTGGTGCACAATCTGGTGCTCCCTGTTAGAGGACAGCTCGAATGCTGGGCTAACAAGGTCAATTGGTCAAGCTGCAAGAAGACAGAAGTTAGAGTACCCGAGGTGGGCATTCTGATGCTTAGGTTAGCGATGAATGTTGGGTTCTAGAGAGCGAGAATGCAATAGTGCTTGAGAGATAAATTGCGCATACCGTCTCTAATCAATGGGATGCCATTATATAGGTGCTGGTTGTCGTGGGCTTCACGTAACGCATCCAAGATCACCGACCCATCTCTTTTGAAGGTGGTTTAATGCTCAAAGTCAATTTTTGCATGAAGCTATAGAGATTATCTGATTATCTCCGAATTGGGAAGGACAGGAGCTAGTTCCATCGACAAGGTGACGTGATCCCAAAGGAGTCGGAGATGATAACCCACTCGTGAAGGAGGTCGACTACCACGTCATGCAGGTCGCTGACTCGGTCTCGGTCATGTCAACAAAAGCAGGTCGCCTCTTAGACCGATTTGACCCTTTCAGGGGCATTCATAGGTTCGCCTGCCGAGGTGGTGGTGAGGTAGTTAAGGCAGGTATAATGTGTTTGAAATTTCTTACATGGTGTTGAGGTGTCATGTGACGTTTCTAAGGTGCCATGTGCCATGATGTCACTGGAGAGCCAAATCACCCCTCATCAATTTCCCCCACTCCCGAGCTCGAGGTCGGTTCAACAAAAGGAGTAGTTCATCGTGGGTCCTTGGCCCGAAGTGACTTGATCGGTCGGTCTATTATCAGATTGGTCTACTCACCCAAACCAATCTAGTGGGCAGGATGGTGTGCGTAGTAGGTTTAAATTTTGAAATGAGCGCCCAAATTCAAAATTCGAATTCACCCTCGGAAATTGAAATGGAACGCCCCTGTGTACCATCGGATTGGGCACATCTTGACCACCGGTTGTCCACACCCCTTGGTTATAAATAAGGGCCCCAAACCATCCCATTCACACCATTTTGAGCTTCTTGTGGAGGAGCAAAGTGAGGTCAGAGATGAAGTTTGCGGCAAGGTAAATTCCAGTTCGGCAAAGTCAGCTCAGTTTAGGCAAGGCCAGTCTCTTCCCCTAGTGTGTCGATGAGTCCTTCATTCTAAGTTATGTCTTCAAGTGAATCAGAGAGGGAGTCCTCCGAGTCCGCCTAAGTCGAGGTACCTCAACTCAAGAGCGCTTGGGGACCCATATAGGAACCTCAACCTCTCAACAGGAAACAAGGACAAAATCCCAATTCAGACCTACCGAGGTGAGTGGAGAGGAGATCATAAGCATGATCTCAACTTTCCAAATCCCACACACTTTTGGTTGCATTCATCCCGACCCAGACCAATTTAGAGTCACAATCAGGCCGAGATCTATGTCTTTGAGGAGGCTCTGATTGTCAGCCTAAGTTTTCCTCTTCATCCTTTCATTTGTGAGATCCTTAAGCATTATGGCGTCTTCTTAGGTCAGCAACACCCTAATTCCATTAGAATGATTGTAGGGGCCATCTCGCTCTATCACCACCTCAACTTCCCCTTGGACATAGATATCTTTCTTGAGACTTTGTTAGATTGAGAGGGTTTTTGATGAGCCCTACTATTATTATTTAAGTTATTGGCTTGGCTATAAACTCCAGAGCGACTTCCCAACCAAGGTGAGGCATTGGAAGACGAGGTTCTTCTTCCTTTCTTAGGAGAACAGCTGGCCTATGGGCACCACATGGAAACATGAGCCGAAAAGAGTCCTGAGATCCAGTTCAAATAGGCATTATGCAACAAAGTTCAACTCCTCATAGCTCGGCGGTTAATCCTCAATGACTTCTTAGCCGAGCCAATGCTTCTGCGAGCTGGTCTAAACCCCGTAGGTAGGTTGGCCTAATTGTTGTTGATTAATTTTGCATTATGAAATGCTCCTTTTTTCCAAACTAACTCTTTGTTTTTGTGTTCCAAATATGTCTAGTACTTCATCTATTCTAGCAGCTACTAAAAGGCATTCAAAGAAGAAGAGGAGGGCTAGAGACTCCTCGATCCGTTCGTCGGCCAAAGCCAGGTCGACTGAAGTCAAGTCGGTTGAGCGTGTATACGAGGTACTCAACCTTGAGGAAGGCAGGGACCCTATGTATGTCGGCCCCACCCATGTCATTCCAAATCAGACAACTTCCTCGCCCTACATCGCCGCCCCTAAGCATGGGGCCGATACTTCCAGTTCATAAGTTCCTCCATTCATCCCTCATGTGAATGTCTCGACAACCGATCAGATTCATGATCCTTTAATCGCCCTTCAAATGGGAAATGGGATCCTCCTTCTCAAAGATGTTCGGGCCTATATGGGGCTCGACCCCACCGAAGTCAACACCAAAATGACTCGGTGCATCTTGCAAGAGCTCCACTTCAAATGTTCGCAAGCCAACACTATGGGCCAGGTTGCCACTTCTAAGCATGTAGCCCACGAGATGAGGGTGAACATAGAGGCCCTGGAAGCTCAGTTGAAGGGGGCCCATTGCAATGACAAAGAGGATCATAAGCATTTTTGTGACCTTAGCATCGGCATGAACAGCGAGATGGAGGAAACCATAAGGACCATCGCCAATCTGACCAACGAAGTGCAAGCCCGAGAATAATAGCTTGAGGAATGGTGGACTAAGTAACTGAAGACATTCACCAAGCGACGATAGAACGGTTAGTACAAGCACAAGAAGGATGAGGCCGTTGAGCCCTCTCTAAAAAGGGGCTTTAAGCTATGTTGCGGCTTCCTTCAATCCCTTCACCCCAACTTTGACTTCGGCTCCATGTCAATTAGGTCGGTTCCTAATGAATTGGACCAGGTCGTCAACCAGGAGTCTCCGACCTGAGAAGAGGAGAGAGATGAGGACGGTGAGGATGATGTTGAGGCAGAGGATGATGACGAGGAGGCTGTCAACGGGGATGAGGCAGGCTAAGAGGACTTGTTGCTGGGAAACATGAGATTTTCTTCCTTTTGACTTACTGTATCCTAGGCATGTATGCTCGAAAAACTATTAATTTTCTGCCTTTTTTTTTGAACTTGTACTTTTTTCTATTGTTCAAGTAACGAGATTTCCCTTTTCTCAAATGCGCTATGCCTCCTTTGTACCATAGAAAAATGGCTAAGTCTAAAACGTAAGCCGAGATGTCGAAGTATGCATAGGCCAAGGTTCTAAGAGCGAATTGGCCTATTAAAAATTCGGCTAAGTCAAAACATTGTCGAGTTGCTTGGGAGTGGGCTGACTTGCATAGGTTGGTCACTTACTGTCAACGTGTTTTTAGGTGGCTTAAGGGTGCCTTAGAGCTAAAAGCGGTTTAGCTTGGCTTCCCCTTTTATTCTTTAGATGAAGTGCTCATAGCGTAGGTTTTCTTGAATAGGTCATTGAGGCAGGCGATCAAGTTTTGGAATGACAACTTCTCAGTCTGAGGTGGTGCTCCATACTTACAATAAATTTCTAAACTTCAAAGTACATAGGTCAGAACTTGAGTAATCCTCACACGTAGTATCTTCTCAAGTTGTCGATATTCCGCGCATGAGGGACATACCTCCCCTCAAGTGTTTCAAGCTCATACGTCCCTTCACCAATCACCTTCCATAATCTATAGGGCCTTCCCAATTAAGACCTATCTTTCCCGAAATGAACTCAGGTACCATAACATTCCCAAGTACCAAGTTGCCAATTCGAAATTGGCATTTCTTAACTCGGACATTATAGTACTAACCTACACATTGCTGGTATGCTAAAGTTAGGAAGTAGGCTAAGTCATAAACCTCCTCTATTAAGGCTAGATCGGTCATAACTCGTCGTTGTTCATCTCTTCCTCATATGCCTCTGAATGCAATGTAGGCACCTCGATCTCAGTAGGGATGATGACCTCGGTTCTGTATGTTAGATTGAACGGGGTCTTTCTTGTTTCCGTCTTGAGGGCCTTTTATCATATGACACGACTTAAACTGAGTGCCATATTTATTGAGCACGATCACCCACTTCGTCAATCTCCCCAACATCTTGGGCTTCTGCAACACTTGCCTCAGAGGTTTATCGGTAAGGATGATGATCATGTGAGTTTAGAAGTAAGGGCGCAATTTACAGGCTGCTAGGACTAGCAAGAAGGCCAACTTCTCTATATTAGGGTATCTGGTCTCGATGGCCTATAGGACTTTACTTACGTAGTAGACAAGTTGTTGCACTCTGTTCACCTCTCGGATAAACACTGAGATGAAAACCTTGTTAATGCGACAAGGTAGAGCTTAAGCTAGTCTCTAGGTTCTGGCCTCGTTAGCAAGGGCAGGGAACTAAGGTACTTTTTTATCTCATCAAACGTGAGCTAACACTCTTCGGTCAATTCAAAGTTTTTGGCTCATTTTGATTGCTTTAAATAATGGAAGGCAGCGCCCAACTTACTTAGACATGAATCGGTTCAAGTCGGCAATCCGACCTGTTAGCCATTGGACCTCTTTAATGGACCTAAGAGGTCACATATTTAAAACGGCTTGGATTTTCTTAGGGTTGGCTTCGATCCTCGTCGGTACAGTATATAACCGAGAAACTTGCTCGATGTGACTACGGGTGGCTAGGAGTACAACTCGGGTGGGCCCAGCCCAAGCCCGAACCGGCCCAACCCAAAATTTTACAAGGGCTGGGCTTGGATTTTCGGTCCTCGGGCTGGCCTCGGGTCCAAGAAGTCGGGCTTTTATATTTTATGGGTAAGGTGGGGTATCCCTTAGGTAGCCCAAACTCAGCCCAATTATATACATTTATACATATATGTGTATATATGTAAATGTTGCATACATATTTACATATATATACATACATATTTGTATATATAACATTTGTATAGATATTTTGCATACATATTTACATAGATACAAAAATATATGTATATATATTTGCATAAATACATTTATATATGTACAATTTTAGAGTAGGTTCATTGACCAACCCGAGTGCATCAAATTACAAGGTAGGTTGGGCTCGGGTTGGGAAAATTGGGCTTGACCTCAGGCTCGGGTTGGGCTCAGGCCTTAAGCCCAAATTATAGGGTCGGGCTTGGGTTGACCATAAACCCAGCCCAACCACCCGACATGCACCCCTAGGGGTGTCCACAAGTCGAGCTTCTCGCGAGCTATTCGAGCTCAACTCATGAAAAGCTTGGCTCGACTTGATTTAAACCCAGCTTCGAGTCGAGCTTGAGCTTAATATATAGGCTCATTTGCTAATTCAGCTGAGCTCGAGCCCAATGAAGCTTGGCTCGTGAGGCTCACAAACCTAATCGAGCCAAGTAGAATAAATATATATTTTTTATTATATGCACACATATACATATAAATATATAATAAATAATTTTTATTATATATAATATTTTTCTTCTTTGTGTATAACAGTAAATAATTCTTATAGTTCATATTTTTTGTATGTAAAATTAAAACATTTTTATATGTATAATAATAAATAAGTTTTATAATTCTTAATTTTTTGTATGTAAAATAAATAAAATATTTTTATATTTATAATTATTGAAGTTTAGAACAACAAGTCTCTTGCTCGAACTTGCAAGCTTTGAACTGAGCCAAGATCGAGCTCAAGTCTCTAGCCCGAATCGAACTCAAACTCAAGCCTAACACAATTTTAGCGAGTCGAGCTCGAATAGCCAAGTATTCGGCTCAGCTTGGCTTGAATCCATCCATCGACATAACACCGAAGACGCACTTGATTGGGTTGAGCTTCATGTTAAATTTTCTTAATACGCTAAAAATTTCAAATAGGTCAGCAATTAAACTTCTCGAAGAATTAGCTTTCACAACCATGTCATCTACATAAACTTCGATTTTATTTTCAATAAGTTCAAAAATACTTTGTTTACAAGTCAATGGTAGGTCACCGCGACGTTTTTCAAGCCAAATGGCATGACCTTATAACACTATAGGCCCATTTCATTTACAAAGGCAGTATTCTCCTAGTTGGTTGGATCCATTTGAATCTGGTTGTTACTAGAATAGATGCCCGTGAAGCTCAACAGCTCAAACCACAAGGTCACATTTACCAGACAATCTATCCTAAGAAGTGGGAAGCTGTCCATTGGGCAGGCTCTGTTCAAGTTGGAATAGTTTATGCGCATGTGCCATTTCTCATTAGCTTTCTTCAGAAGCATTGGGTTCGCAATCCAACTCAGGTATTCAACCTCTCTAACGAAGTCTACTGCGAGGAGCTTACCGACTAGGGGTGGCAAATGGGTGCGTTGGGTGTGGATTGAGTACCAACCCACTCGTATTGACCCATTGACCAACTGCCACCCATATTTATTGGGTATTAGTGGGTCATAACCCACCTTGACCCTAGCCCACCCTCACCCACCCATATGGCCCATTAACCCAATGCAAATATTAAGAAAATATAAATATTATATCAAATAAATCTATAAATATTAAAAAAATTACAGAAAAAGACAAAAATACAAAGAAATAATAAAAACACAAAATTTGACATAAATATGCAAACAAACAAAAGATAAAAAAAAAACAATAAAAATTGCATAAAATAAGAAAAAATTTAAAATATATTTTTCAAAAAAATAGAAGTTGCATAAATTACATAAATTGATAAAAAATCAAATAAATTTATATTTCAACTAAGAAATAAATTTATATTTCAACTATGAAATTATAAAAAGCAAAAAAAAATATATAAAAAATGAGAGTTGCGTAAAATACCAAAAATCATAAAATTTTCAAAATTTATATATTTCAATGAAAAATAATAAATTACAGAAAAATAATTAAAGTATATAAAATCAAAATGATCATATACTTCAACTAATACCAAAAAATAGAGAAAGTGATGCAATTTTGATGTAACTCGCGCCCATGCCATCCTAGATATGGCACAATGCCAAAATAAGAAGAGGGGAGAAGGAATAGTTAGAAGACCTAATCGGCGGTACCAACAACGGCGATAAAAAGAGTAAGAAGAAGAGGGGAGGAGAAGGAGGAAGTAGATTTGAAATCTAGATCGGTGGTATTGGCCAATAGCGGTGATAAGAATAATAAAAGGAAGAGGGGAAGAGGAGGAACTAGGTCTGAAATCTAGATTGGTAGTACTGGCCTGGGGCGGCGATAAGAATGATAAGAAGAAGAGGTGAGGAGGAGGAAGGGTAGAATAATAGATTTGAAACAGATATCTCATATTGACATCAGTGATGAGAAGACTTAGAAGAACAAAATCGGGATGAACATACCAACAACAACAAGATTAGTGATATTGACGACAACAAGATTGGTGGTATCGGTTATTGCAGCCACTAAAAGTTCCTTAAATTTTTCTAGCTTCTTTTTTTAATGCTTGCATCAAACCCTAAAAGCTAATTAGGTAGATGATTAGTGTTAACTTCGACCACAATGGTTCTTAGATTCGAGCATCGATCTTCACTGACTTCTGAGTGTCGTATCTGAGATCGACACTAGGACAGTGTCTTCCATGGGGTAAGCTCTTTCCTTATTATTCCCTGGGGGCAGCTCTAGGTCGACGTCTGCATCTTGCTTCCCCTTGCCTTACAAGGCCACCACGTACATTTGTGCGACTTCAACTGATTTCCTCATTCCACTCCAACTCCATAGTTGATTTAGAACTTCATTGTCAAATAGTAGGTGGACACTACAACTTTGAGGGTATGCAGGATCGGTTGGCCCAGGATTGCATTGTGAAAGAATGGTAGGATCCATCTAATGGACGCCATAAATTTTGCGGAATCGGTGGGCGAATTTCAAAAATTTTCCTACCTTCTCCCAACTGGGAATCATATTCCCTAAATTTCGAATACAATATTCAAGGATCCTACTTGAACCATAATCAAACCAGATCTGAACCAAAAGATAAAAGGGAGGAATATACCTGATCCGGAAAAGCAGTATCTCCCAAAATTGGTGTTCACGCCCAAAGAATGCACCAAGATCCGTTCCTGCTGAAGATGACACAGCTGTGGATGGAACAGAACCAGCAGGGTGCGTCCTACACACTGGACCCTTCGCAAGAATCCTCTAAAAACTCTGAACATCGAATCTTCTTCAGTCTTTCTTACAAGACTGATGTCAAGAACTGATTTCTTGACTTCTTATTGTTGCAAAGATCGAATCTTGCAATAGTGAATGGTGGCGGCAGGAGGAGAACTCCAGGGACGAAGATGGCTGAACTGCTTTTCTTCTCTCTGGAGTATGAATGAGATCTAATCTCAATTCGCGGGGAGTTTTCTTTTTCACCAAAACTCTAGTCCGAATTCTGATGTATTTTCTCTTGTTTTTCTCCTCCTTTCTTCTTTATTAAGAAACCTCCTAATTAGGAGTTATCCCAATCCAAATCTGTATTTGGATAGGGGATTATCTTAATCATATCTGCAGATTAAGTTAATTTACTCCTGATCTTATCAGGAGGTTATTAGATTCAAATCTAATTTGAATTTGGTCTCCTGGAGTGGATAAGGTTAAAGGCCCAATCCTTTTACTAGCATTAATCTCAGATTCGCCCCATAGATGGGTGATCATATCAGCGTAGCTCGAAATGGGCTTTTGGCCCATTAGATGTTCAGTGTTTAACTAGTTTCCAATCTGCCGCCCAATTGGGCTTCTTTGTATGGCGTGGGACCCAAGCATTGATCTACACACTAGCCACATGGGTTCGGCCCAGCCTTTAATACAAGGCCCAGCCGAATTCACTAAAAGATTCAGTAAACCCTTGAAACCATCATATGGACCCTATGGGCCCAACACTTACATTAAGTGGTCCATGGGCCAAACCATCTTATAAAAACCCAGGGACTATGGGCAGGTGCAAGATTAGCCCATCAGGTACTACCCTAAATGGTCTTACACTTAACCTCTCAGCCCTTAATGATCAAGCACTGCCCGACAAGAGATGACCTCTCCCTCGGCTGCAAGGACAGTGTTGCACTCTCCACTCACATGGATCACGGGAATTAAAACCATTTGCAAACAATTCGAAACCGTACATATATATATATATATATTAATTTTGCAAAACAAAATTCCAACGATTGAAATCAACTGCCGGCAGTTTGGTTTCCATCAAGGAGAGTGCATTCCCGATCATTACCCCTTTGTTCGACAAAGGGGCTGATCCTGTCACTATGATCACCCACTCAGATGAATTCTCAGACTGTCCCAACATACCCAGGTTTTGATCCCCATCTAAGGATCTCACTGATTGGCATATCAAAGACACCCCGATCCGACACCTAGTGAAATGTCATAATCGAGTCTAGGGGTTAGGTGTAACTTTCCAATTTTGCCCATCTGTCTCCAAGGTCCAGGGCAATACTGGAAATCTGGTCCGGTTCAAGGATTCAAGTAATCCATACTGCATGTGCCTTGGGACTTACCCTGGTGGCTGAGACAGGCCATCCCAACATTTGGTGGCACACCAGTATCAGCCTTGGTAGGATAAATCTCCCTAGACTTATCTAACGACTGTGAATATTTAAAACTAACACGAGTCTCTATAAGTGTCCAGTTTTAAGGTCTTACACAGAATTAAACCAAACAACATGAATCAAACATGTACTTTATTTATTTCCACTAAATAACAAAAGTACATCAAATCGGATTGAAGCTAAGGGCATACAAAACTATCTAACACATTGTATAGTAAGGAGGTCACCACCAATAGGAAATCATGATTGAAGTAGACTTTTTTTGGTGCAAACCCTATTGTTACTAACAAATTTATTCTACCGAGAGGTTGCACCACCTCTACACTAAAACCTACCAAGGGGACATCTGTTAGGACTAGGTCCTTCCTCTGTAACTCCATCTGCTTAAATGATCCTAGGAATAGGATATCCACTAAGCTATTGGTGTCCATAAGGATTCACTTCACCTCAAAGTCATGTATGATAAGCTTGACTAGGAGGAAGTCATCGTTTGGGTACTCGACTCCGCATGCGTCATCCTCTATGAAGTAGATGACCTCTTCAACACACGAGAGCTTTGGTGGATTCTCCTCTTCGTGGACCAGCTCTCAGAATGAGTTTTCACCATTTGAGGTACTGCATCACACAACTATAGACCCACCTGTGATCATGTTAATAACTCCCCGAATCAGGTGGTTCTCCTGCGGTGGGTCAAGTAGGGGTTGTTCTCTCCTCGGTAGAGGCTCATCTCTTCTTGGCTGGTCAGCGGGGCGATCAAGGTCGTCTCACTTAAAAATCTACTTCAGATAACCTCTCTAGGTCAGCTCTTCGATCTCATCCTTGAGGTTTAGACAATTGTCCATGTCATGCCTTCTTTCCTTATGGAAGTGGTAGTACCTGTCCTAATTATGGTTTATTGTATCCTCCTTGACGCGAGGTGGCCACTTCAAATACTTGACCGACTTGATCTCTATCAAATTCTCCCCCTTCCGGCATTCAAGGGAGTGTAGTTCTTTGTCTTAACATAGGGAGTTCGTGAGCATCTCCCTAATGATCTACAGTTTCCTTGGGGCGACTTGGTTCTGCATCGGGGCGAACTGTTGCACCTGGGATACATGCTCTTCCTTCTCTGGTTACTGCTATCCTGGTCATCCTCTGACCTCTTTCACTTTCCACACTACTTTCTCTGGAACCCGAGTGCTTCCTCGACCTTTATGAACTTGGTCGCTTGATCAAGGAACTCCTCCATAGAGGTTGCATGGGTTAACTAGACCTCCCAACACAAACCAGGGTGTTGGATGTCGTTAACTACCGTGGAGAGCTGGATAGCAGGGTCGAGGTTGGGAATCTGTAGCCACTCTAGTTGGGCCTCTTGATGTAGTCCATGAAAGATTCAGTGTAATGCCGGATTACGTTCATCAGACTAGTTGTGGAATTAGGTCATCGCTTATTGGTTGCAAAGTGAGTCATGAATAGGTCCGTGAACTGCCTCCTTGTCTTTATTGAGCCCATGGCCAGCCCTAAGTACCACATCTGAGTTGTGCCTCAAAAAGTCATTGGGAAGGCCATGCACAGGCTCACATCTGATGCCCTATGAAACTGCATCAAGGCCTAGAAACTATCGAGTAGGTCGACAAGGTCAATGGTGCCAACATAAGACTCGAGGATAGGGGCCATGAAGTCCTTGTGCCGGGGAGTCACAAGGATCTTGGCCCACCAGGAGGGATGTGTGGGACATGTGCAGCGCAGACGAAGTAGCTATCTGACTCGTCACCTCCTTCTTCGCCTCTTCCTCGTCATTTGGGATGAAGCGGTTTTTTCCTATGGCACGATGGGTGTGTCTGCGGCACCTTCTTCAGGACCCCACGGGAGCAGGTGTTAGTAGCCCAACCGAGGAGGTAGCTTGACTGGTCTTATCAAAAAGGACATAAGTGGGGTCATGAGCTTTGGAAGTTTGGGTCCCCTCCTAATTATTGTTCACAACCCGACTCTGAATCTGATCATCTTGATGGTAGGGAGGGTTCGACACTTGGTTATATGGTATCTGCATGCCAAGCATGAACTGTGGTTGCATCCCAGCAATCGCCGCAAAACGTCCTTCCCAGGTTTGCATCTACAGATCTATGCCACGGATGTACTGCACCAGCTCGTAAAACTGGCAACCATCGATCCCAACGGGAACCACCAATGGCTCAAGCAAAGGGAGAGGCACAGTTTGAACAGGCAACGAAGGGAAGTTCTGCCCCAGAGCGGCCAGCATTCTTGGTAATGTTAGGGGGACGGTAACCTTCCCAATTGTGACAGTCAGGACTTCTACGTTCTACAGGAGTTAATTCTGCCCCCAACGGTAGTGCCATCAATCTGCATGTTGGCGTTGTTGATGTTGTTGTTTCTTGAAGATGCCTTTTCTTAATACTTAGTAGGTTGGCGAGAACTTATCTTTAGTGTTGTAGTTCCCATAGATGGCGCCAATTGATGGTGCTCCCTATTGGAGAACAGCTAGCCAAGCTGTAATAAGACAAAAGTTAGAGTACCCAGGGTGGGCACTCTGATGCTTAAGTTAGTGATGAGTGTTTGGATGCTAAAGAGTAAGAATTCAAGAGTGCTTGAGAGCTAAACCGCATGTACCTTCTCTTATTAATGGGACACCTTGGTATAGGCGTGGGTTGTTGTGGGGTTTACGTACCATGTCTGAGATCACCGGCCCGTCTCGGTTGAAATTGGATTCAAGCTCAAAGTCAGATTCCGTATAAAGCAATTGAGCTAATTCGATTATCTCTGAATTGGGCGAGACGAGAGTGAGTTCCGTCGACGAGGTGATGTGATCCCGGAGGAGTCGGAGATGAAAACCCACTTGTGAAGGAGGTTGGCCGCCACATCGTGCAGCTTGTCATCTGGGTCTTGGTCAGGTCGATGGAACCAGGTCACCTCTTACGCTGACCTGACCCTTTCTAAGGCGTCTATAGGTTGGCATGAAGATGTGGGGTTAGGTAGTTAAGGCAGGTGTGGCATGTTCAAAATGTTTTTGAAGTCATTGCCTACATGGTGTTGAGGTGTCATGTGACAATTGAGGGTGCCATGTGTCCCGATGTCACTGGAGGGCCAAATTACCCATCATCAAGAAAATACATCTTGAAAACCAAAAGAAGAATTTCCAAACCTTTGGGTAAGAATTTCCAAGGTTTCAAAGAGTTGGCCTATTTGTTAGGCAACATTTGCTTGATCGTGAGACATACTTGACTACCCCAGACAATAAAGTCAACTAATTGTGATAGTTGAGGCCTATTATAGGCAACCAACTACAGGAATCGACAAACAAAATATGCCCAGTTGAAAAAGACTAGTCAACTATCTAGAAAGGCATACTTGACTCACTTCAAGTGATACCAATCGAATGATATGGAAGAACCAATTGACCGGGAGAGAAAAATGATTCCTCCTATCTTCTACTAGCAAAAATTGACAATCAACTACTTCAAAGAAATTTGATTGTTTGAAGGCTTTAGAAGCTACTACAATCTTTAGAAATCCTTTTAACATGTTTGGGAAATTTGAATAATTTCTAAAGAAGGAAAATTCCCTCAAATGGCTTGAGAACAATCATTTGCTCACAAATATGCTATAAATAGAGGAATTTAGTTTGATTCAAGTGAAATAGTGAAAAACAAGATATTAAATAAAGGCTTGTGAATAACAACCTATGCATTCATTCTACATACTGTATATAGTTGTTTTTAAAAAAGAGCAACCTAAGCTAGAGTCGTTTTATTGAAAAGATCATTGAGCTTCAATAGTGTTAGGGGTGAACGTAATTGAAAAGCCATTGAGTTTGTACCATCTCATCCATCTATTAGGAATTTCTTTACTAAGTTGCGCATTTGTTGATAACTCCAGGAACTGATATAATTTGAGCATATGTTGCTTATATTTGCCTACTAAGAGGCATCTCTTGCATGTAACCTATTCCTAAGCTAAAGAAGATAATATCCATAAGCAGGTAGGTGTTCAACTTTTTAAACACCATTTAATGTCTTGTTTGTACCTCTATTAAGCCCAACTACAAGGTCTTATAAGCACCTGCAAGCCATATTGGTTCAAGTTGGGTTGGCACCCATGAAGTCTAATTGGTTTGAAATATTGTAGGTACCAATGAAGTACTACTTATTATAAAAATATGGGGTGCCTTGTGGATTTGCTTTTCTTTTCTTTCAAGTTTTGCAATTTATTTTTCTTTACTAACACTGTGAGGACTACAATAACTTGACTCATTGTTTTTGTTTTGTCTTTTTTCTTGTTTTTTTTTTTGTAAAATACAGGGTCATTTAGTGCAGTTACTGAGATACTAACCTTATTAATTGTACTAACTCATTGGTTTAGCAGTTTAGTCTTAATCTTCTAATATATTCGAGCTACTAACAATTTAGTCTAAATGCTTTGCATTTACTTTTATTGTTGCTTATCATTATTTTTCTTTTATTATTCAATACTATTTACACTTTTTGCAATTGGATCTATCCTTGATACTCTGTAGCAATTAACTAGTGCTTGAATCTTAAGTTAATTATAATTGGATAGCTAGTCCTCATGTTAGCTATCTTATTGTAGTAGGTCCTCTGTGCTACTTCTAGTGGCTAGTCCCCTCTCTCCAATTGCTCAAGTACAAACCACCAAGTGCAACTTCCATTTATTTTTTTGTTTGTTTACTATCATATATTCAAGGAATCTTAGCTTTAGTTTTAGGGGAAGGATTTTGAGATTGACATATTCACACCCAAAGAATTTAGATTCGAATTCAAAGATTTTTAAAGCTTTACCCAATACCCAATTCATCCCCCTCTTGTGTAAGGGCATTGGTCCCTACAAGTCCTTATATCATTCACTACAAGCCACCTGTCATCCGATATTCGCAATGTGTGCTAACACTTTTCTTCGTAGTGAATGTGAGCATGACATGTTGTCACTCTCCACATTAGTTGAGCTTAGGACACATTGTAGCGTGTTCTTTAGCCATGTGTTATTCCACATCATCGTCCATGTGGCAGTTCAACTATAGTGGTTTATGACCCTATCACTTGTTTGAAGTTCCAAGGACGATGAGCAAGGTGCTCAGCAATGGTTAGGAGGGCATGCCCTTTGTATACTCAGCTACGAAGTTACTCAGTTCAGGCCAAGTTAAGTTGCCAAATCCAAGCTTTGGTCCTTGCATTAATTGCCAATGATTAGAGAGCATGCATGGGAAGCCAAAATTTTGAAATTTGAATTTTAAACTATGAAATGAATAAGCTCTAAGAAGTTCATGGTCTGCTTAGACAAAGGAGTCGTCACCTTTTTTTAGGGGAAATGGGTCATATGTAAATTCTATAAAAGTGATTCTATTTTGAAACATAGTGACTCCATTCTCCATATGAACAACACTTAACCAAGAGATTCAAAATTCGATAGGATTGAACCCTATTTGTTTATTTATTTTATGGAATTATTTTTTATTTTATAATTTTTTTGAATCTTTTATATTTTATTATAAATCTTTATTTTTTTTTACATCATGTTTTAGTATTGTTTCCCTTTTAGTAGCTTATTCTCCCTACAAATATATCCTTACCTATCATTCTAAAATCCCAGGTCTATTGGTCATGCCCAATTATTACATATTTTCAAAATTTTATTATTTTTATCATTATGTTCATTTATCATTATTTTCAAATTTGTTTTGCCTACTGAAACCGGTATTCTTCTCGGTGCTAATCAGCTTCATTCTTGACCAATCACTTTTATCATCATCACCTCTCTTCTTCTTCCTTTATTTTTGTTACTTTTTTGTACCACCTTTTATTGATGCATTATTTATTCACCTAACGTTTCCTATTCTAATTGCTATAGAACCGATCCCTGTACATCCACTTGATTTGTTTTGAAGTCAAGAATAGAGAAAATGGTAGACAAACACTAGTTAAAGATTGACAAGAACTAGTTTCTCCAATTATGTCGACCTTCTTCCCCTTCCTAGGCCCGATTAATCCTTGCCAAGAGATAAGCAATAAATCAAAACTTCAAAAGAAAAACAAAAGAATAAAAGGACAAAAGAATGGGTTCGATGATGATGGATTCTATCTAAAGCAATATGGCCTTAATATGATCAATACTATAGAGAACCATAGTTATGCTTATCCAATAATGCGATGGAAAGCTTGCAACTAAGGGATTTACTGAGCTACAACAAGGTTTCTGATGTAGATTTCATTTAAATTGAGAGAGCACTAGGACGTTCGAGCTACTGTTGCTACCATCGATTATATTAGACCGGCGATGAAATACAAAGGAAGAAAATGGCCAACCTGTTAGATAATGTATGCCCTTAGCCCCAATCAGAATGATGCACCATATGACATTTAATGTAAATGAATAAAGTACATATTTGATTCATGTTATTGTGGTGTATTTCTGTGTAATACCCTTAAACTGGACACATATGAAACTCATGTTATTTTAAATGTTCACAGTCATTGGATAAGTCTGGGAAGATTTATCCTGCCAAGGCTGACACTGATGAGCCGCCAAGTGTTGTGGTGGCTTGTCTCAGCTGCCAGGGTGAGACCTGAGGTACATGTAGTGTAGGTTTACGAGAAACCCTGAACCGGGCCAGAATTCCAATATTGCCCTCGACCTTGGCGATTACTGGGCAAAACTGGAATGTTACACCTGACCCCTAGACTCGATTATGATACTGCACTATGTGTCAGATTGGGCTGTCTTTGATATGCCAATTAGTGAGATCCTTAGAGGTGGTCAAAACCTGGGTATGTTGGGACAGTCCGATAATTCATCTGAGTGGGTGATCATAATGACAGGATCAATCCATTTGTCGGACAAAGGTAATGATCGGGGATGCACTCTTTATGATGGAAAACAAGACTGCCAACAACCGATTTCAATCATTGAAATTTGTTTGGCAAAATATATTTATATAAAGATATAAATATATATTATGGTTTCAAAATGTTTGCAAAAGGTTTTAATTCCCGGGATCCATGTGAGTAGAGAGCGTAACATTGTTCCTTGCAGCCGAGGGAGAGGCATCTCTTGTCAGGCAGTGTTTGATCATTATGGGCTGAGAGGTTAAGTGTAAGACCATTGAGGGTAATACCTGATGGGCTAATCTTGAATCTACCCACAGTCCCTTGCTTTTTATAAGGTGGCTTGGTTCAGGGACCACTTAGTGCAAGTGTTGGGCCCATTAGGAGCCCATGTGATGGGCTTCAAGGGGTTCACTGTCTTTTCAGTGAATTCGGCCAAGCATTGTAACAGAGGTTGCGCTGAACTCATGTTGCTGATGTGTAGATCAATGTTTGGGTCCCATGCCATACAAAGAAGCCCAACTGGGCAGCAGTTTGGAAGGCCATTGAGCACATAAGACTTATTGGGCCAAAAGCCCATTTCGAATTGGTTTAGTTGGACTAATTAAAGAGAGGGGCGGATCAGGGATTGGATCAGCAGATAGGATAGGAAGTTACCTCTATCCACTCAGAGAGTCCTGCTCTAAATTTGGATCTGGAAGCCTCCTAATGAGATTAGGAGAGAGCTGATCTAATCTGTAGATAAGATAAGGATTTATCTTTATCACTTAAAGAGAGTCCAAATTCAAAAAATGATTTGAATCAGGAAACTCCTAATGGGATTAGGAGTTGCTCTCTTTAAGTCTATAAAAGGACGAGGGGGCAAACCATTCAAATCTTCTCATCATCAGATCATAGATCACCTAGAGAGAAGACAACAACAGTGTGACTGCACGATCTTCTCCCTGTGTTCTCCAGTTGCCGGCAATTGCCAGTTCGATCTCCATTCTTGTAAGAGCGATCAAGAATAGTTCTTGATCAGTCTTTGGAGAAAGGCTGATATGAAGTCGTGCCTCCATCGAAATCTTACTGAAGAGTTCGGTTCTTGGGAAAAACACTGTTGATTCTGCTCCACCCTACACTTTGTCATCTTCAGTGGGAGCAGTCTTTGGAGATTTCTTTAGGCGTGAACACCTTCATCAGAGGATACTATTTCTTCGTATCAGGTATCTCCCTCCCCTACCTTTTGGTTTCGGATTTAGTCCGGTTTTTTGTTCAAAATTTATCCTTGAAAATGCAGATTTTATAAAACAGGGAATATGATTCCCAGATGGGAGAGAGAAATTTTTGAAATTTCGCCCAACCTACCTGCAGGGTTCAGCCATCCATATGATGGATCTCTCATCCCTTCACAACCAATCTCTTTGCTACCCTATCGCGTTGAGTTTGAAGAGACGATGAACAATGCTTTAATGGATTTTTGTATGGGAGAAAATAAATCAAAAAGAAAGATGGAGAGGGAGAGTGTAAGAGAGAGAGAGAGAGAAATGGGGAAAAAGAGATTTAAGAAGAGAAAGAGGTTAACACTCCTTCGCCTCCTCTGTTGTAGAGACAAGGAAGAAGAATAAATAGTGAATTAATTAAAATTGAAAATCATAGGTAATATTAATATGTAGGGTTAAGGGTAATTTTATAATTTTTGGAGAATTTTATGTTAAATGTGAAGGGTTGAGGTGCGTTTAGGTGTACATAGTGACTTTGTGTGTGTTAGTTAATAAGATTGGGCGAAAAAGGATCTTTTTAAATGGAGGGGTTAACAAGGTCGGAACTTTGGACATTCTAGATTGAATAGTTGGGTCAGATTGGCCTAATTGGGCCCAGATTAGGGAGATCTGGAATGAGCTTGATTTTGTTAATTTGAAGCTTTGAAACAAAATATTAGTGTGATAGAAGGGCAAACAAGGGTATTGTGGGTTGAAATTTGGTAGATAGGGAATTTATAGTGTCTAGAACATGATGGTAAGAATTGATTGGTTTTAGAGGGTTAATATCATGGAAATTTGTGTTAACAAGAGGATCTGAAATGAAATCTTGGTTTTATGATGGGGCAAATGGGGGAAACTTAGGATTGAAACTTTATGGGTATATGCTTTGGTGTGTCTAGGACTCTAGGGTGTAGTCTGATTGGTTTAGAGGTGTTAGGATAAAGGGGATCTAGGTTGTGGGTGTTTAGGCCAACGAGAGGGTACAAAATGGAATCTTGGTTTCATCAAGCTAAAATTTTGCATATAGGTATTTTGGTGTGTCCTAGGTCGAATCGCATGGTCTTATTGGTTCAGAGATGTTAGGATCAAGAGGATTTGGTTTACGGGTGTCTAGTCTAACGGTAGGACTCGAAATGCAATATTCGTTTAATGGAGAAGTTTTATGAGATGGAATTTTAAGATGTTTGGGATTTGATGGTGGTGTATGATTATGGTCGAGGTGTAAATGAGGGATTTGATGGTTGTCAGCACCTGATTTTTGCTCAATTTGTCGCTTGAACCTCCAAGATACCCCATACACACGATCAGACCACCCAGAAACCCAGAAAACCCAAATTTCACTCCGATAGCCTTCAGGTCCACTGTTAAACCTATCCGATACCTACTTACACTTCAACCACTAGATTTGACCCCACCATCTGACCCAAGACCTCCCAAAACACCCAACTGTAAAATCTCATCCCAAAACACGACCCCACTTATCAACCCAGAATCCCCGAAAACTCCACCATGCCAAATTTTAGACAAAAATACCAATATTTACCCTTCCATCAATAAAGATTCCATTTCTACCAATCTCGTTAGCCCATTAACACAAAACCCCCCCTATAGTCATGCCCATCTCAATCCTTCATTTTCTGATCCAAAAATACCCACCATTGAACCAGAAACCCGACCTGACCCCCTTAAACCTAGTTTGACTCATTTTCCCAAAATTACAAAAGTACCTGATGGAGGGTGATTTGGCCCGACCTCGCAACACGGGTACACGTGAGCGTGACCTTGCACAAACAGTGACTAAGCGTGATAGTGCAACAGATGCAACCACAACTCGGAGGGAAGGTCCCACCGTGTTCGGCTCGGCAACTGGGAGGATAAACTACTCGCCGGGAGCCGCCTTACCTGCACCTCCTCCCCGGGGTTAAGGCACTTCGGGGTGCCCCGAGTTCGGGGTACCCTGACCTTTCTTGATGCCCGAGCTCCTCCCGATGGACCTCGGGCCACTCCTAGATAGGAACACACCGATCGATCTCTGGACACCCCGAGGTATAGACACCTCGGGTCAGCCACTTCGGCATAACTTGCTACAGGCAGCACGTTGCTCAAGGATAGCCCGACACAAGGTAATTCGTGGAAGGGTAAGTTAGTATACCGTAGGAAGGCTTCTTACCCGACCACCGTACCCGACAAATCTGGGACAGCCGCCGTATCCCTTGTCAGATAGTGTCGTGCCTGCCACCTCTAGAAGGTGTCTTGTACGTGACAGGCACGTACCCTGCAGTGACGATCCCGCGCGTGCCATCTTAGCCCTGTCTGTAACGGTTAAGGCAGGTTGACAGTGGCGGTTGTACCTGCCCTGTTAGAGGCCAGTGGGCCTGATGCAATGGAATTCTGTTATAAGGGGCCTATTATCAGAGAACATGGGTATCTTGAAATCTCTTGCGCTACCTCACTCTTTGCCTTTATCCTCTTTTTGCTTCTTACACAGAATACTGACTTAATCGTCGGAGCATTCCCGCCGGGCAAACTCCCCGGAGATTCTTCTTCTTCCTCATCTCAGGTACCTCTCAGGAGCCACGCGAGTGCCAAATAGGAGTGACCGGATTGTGCACCATCATTTGGCGCCGTCTGTGGGAAACGCTTCGAAATGCCTTTCTCTAAACTTTCACATCTTTTTACTCTTCAAAAACTCAACACTCATGGCTTCCTCTAGCAACACCGGACGAAGCACGGAGATGGATAACTCCAGGGAACAGCCCCAGCTTTCTACTGTCTGCATCGGACAATTCACCATCCCCTTCTCAGCGGACAGAATCCCCAGTTTGAACGTGCCTCTTTCAGGGGCACCCATCGTCGCTCCGCTCCCTACTACAATCAGAGCAACCATTACCGAACCCTCGGTTGTGCCCCCGACGACCAGCCCAAACCAACTGGAAGACTTGATGCAGTGCATGCGGGCCATGCAGGCTCAAATGCAGCAGTTCCAACAGTTTCAACTCTATCAGCAACGTATGCTACACCAGGTCTCCCAATACCAGTATCAGCAGCAATTTCCCCAACTACCTCAACCTCAGCTTTAGCAATCACAGATTCCTCTTCGACACCCAGCCTCGCAGCAAGCTAGGTCTCGCCGTCAGGAGGAGCGCCTTTCTCGCCAAGGAGAGGCCCCCAGAACCCTCCAAGGACCTAGACCTCCTCCCGCGACAGACAAGAAAGATCGGCTGCTCCGGCCTTGCCACCGGCAGTTAGGTCAAAAGGACCTCAGCTCGCCAGGTCCACGTCGCCTCAGCCCTCAAAGCCCGATACCCCATTCCTGGAGAACCGGTTCAAGATCCTGGCCACAGGCTCCAAACAGGAACCCTCTGTCCGCAACCATCACCAGTGGCCTGAGCTACTTCTTGCACACACCATTCCTGACAGCATAGAGGTGAGCAGCACAAACGCCAAGCCCGCCAAAAAGTAGAGACGCCGCCGCCGAGCTCGCTGGTCTACCACCCACGACCTGCTTGAGCTCGGAGGCAAGGAAGAGGTAAGCTCGGGCGAAGTCAAGACCCCCATCCTTTCAGTTCAATCCCCCTATCTCCCGAGCTCCTGGCGGTCCCAATGCCATAAGATTTCAAACTCCCCCCTCTTGACAAGTATGACGGGTCGTTTGACCCAAATACCACATAAATGCCTTCCAGTCGCAGATGCACCTAGCGAGAGCAAGTGAGTCGTGCATGTGTGTGGCCTTCTCCACCACTTTTAGAGGAGTATCCCGCACATGGTACCGGAACCTGGCACCCGGATCAATAAGAAGTTGGGCGCAATTCGCACAAGCCTTCACGTCCCACTTTGTTACCAGTAAGCGGTGCCCGCAAATTGAAGAAAGCCTCCTCAACATAGTGCAGAGAGAGGGAGAATCCATCCGAGGCTATGCCAAGCGGTTCAATGATGCTTGCATGCAAATACTGCGTCTGGACCCCGCCGTGCGCCTCGCGGCAGCTAAGAAAGGCGTGACACACAAAGAGTTCAAATGGCAATTGGTCGTCAACCAATCAGCGACCATAACCGAATTTCTTAAGCTCGCGGACAAGTTCATAGCCACCAAAGAGGAGATCAACCAGAAGGGCGAGGGCGCGCCCGAAAAGAGGAAGAGGGAAGGAGAGCCTTCCAGTCAAGGGGATAGCCAAAAGAAAAAGGATGCAGCTTGGGGGGCAAAGCCAGGTCACTCGTTTCGAGCTCCTGTAGCGGACCGAACTGATTACACCCCACTGAACGCACAGCGGGCCAAAATCCTGATGGCGATCAAGGATGCCCCATATGTGAAGTGGCCACCTCGTTTGAGGGGAAATCCCAATGAGAGAAACAAGAATCTGTATTGTAGTTTTCACATAGATCATGGTCATAGCACCGAAAATTGTAAAAACATCGCGACGAGATTGAGGAGCTCATCCATCGCGGATATTTAAGGAACTTTGTTCAAAATAATAATAGTAATAAAATAGGCCGGCAAGGGGAGCATGGTAAGGAGGTGCCCAAGTCCAGCAGCAGGCCGACCGAACAATCGCAGAGGCAGCCTCCGGAAGAGAGGCTGGTCGAGGCACCATCCACATGATAGTGGGAGGTTCGATCGTCGCGGGTTGTACTTCAGCAACAGCCCGGACATCAGTTTGTGAAGCCGCCTGGGAAGAACAGAATCCTCCGAAGCGGCCGAGGACAGGAGAGTTGATCTTCTTCATGGAAGATGATGCGCGAGGGGTCCACTACCCCCACGATGACGCACTCGTGATAAAAATGAGAATCAACGACTTCAAAGTCAAGCCCATACTCGTTGACTCGGGCAGCTCGACCGACATCCTCTTCAAAGTTGCGTTCGACCAGCTTCAGTTGCAGAGAAGTGACTCGAAGCCCGCGGACACTCCTTTGGTGGGCTTCAGCGGAGAAGAAGTTCATCCCTTTAGGAAAATAACAGTACCAGTGGAAGTCGGCACATGGCCTTGCGTAGTCAGATTCAACCACAACTTCCCGGTGGTCGCGACCCCCTCCCCCTACAAAGCCATAATAGGTCGGCCGATCACCCATGTCCTACGAGCGGTGGTCTCCACCTATCATTTGGCTATGAAGTTCCCAACAGACTTCGGTGTGGGGGTAGCACGGGGCGACCAGCTCGAGTCCCGCAAGTACTATGTTGCCGCCCTGAAGGGAAAGACCAAGGTGGCCGACAACCTTGAACTAGAGCGGCCAACGGAGCAATGCGAAGAGCGAGCCGTGCCCACGGAAGAAACAGTCGCAGTCCCGACCTCAGCAGCAGACCCAGCACGGATGCCTCATATCGGTAATTCCGTCCAGGAACCTCTACGATCCGAACTGGTAAGCCTCTTACTTCAAAATTTATATATTTTTGCATGGTCTGCGGCAGAGATGCCCGGTATAAACCCCGACCTTATAAATCACAAGCTGAATACTGATCCTGTAGTTAGGCCCGTTAGACAGAACAAACGCAACCTAGCCCCGGAGCGGTGGAAAGCGGTCGACGAGGAGGTCGAGAAGCTCCTTGCAGCTAACTTCATAAGAGAAGTCCACTACCCTAGCTGGGTAGCCAACCCTGTCCTGGTAAAGAAGGCCAACGGCAAGTGGCGCATTTGCATCGACTACACCTACCTAAATCGGGGTTGCCCAAATAACTGCTTCCCGCTCCCCAGAATTGACCGCTTGGTGGACTCGACCCCAGGGCACGAGTTGCTAAGCTTCTTGGATGCCTATTCGGGCTATAACCAAATCAAGATGAACCCGACAGACGAAGAAAATACTGTCTTCATCACGGAGTTCGGTCTATACTATTACAAGGTTATGCCCTTCGGGTTCAAAAACGCAGGGGCAACCTTTCAAAGACTTGTAAATAAGTTGTTTGCGCCGCTAATTGGCAGAAAAGTAGAATGCTATGTAGATGACATGGTCGTCAAAACTCAATTTTCACATGAATTAATACAAGATTTGCATTCTTTTTTTGAAATTTTGCGTAAGTTTAATATGAGACTGAACCCAAATAAGTGTGCATTCGGTGTGACCTCGGGCAAGTTCCTAGGATACATCGTTAACCGGCACAGCATTGAGGCCAACCCGGAAAAAATTAAGGCCATCTTAGATATGAGACCACCCCGGAAGTTGAAGAAGGTTCAGAGGTTGAATGGCCGCATAGCCGCCTTGAGCCGCTTCATGTCCAAATCACCGGACCACTGTCTGCCGTTCTTTAAGGCAATCAAGAGCAAAACGTTCGAATGGACCCAAGACTGTTAGCTCGCGTTTGACGAGCTCAAGAAATACCTTGCTAGTGTGCTGATCTCAACCTGGCCCGAGGAGGGCGATGTTTTAGAATTGTACCTCTCGGCAAGCGAAGAAGTGGTCAGTTCGGTATTAATAAAGTAAGTAGATCGGGTTCAACGACCCATCTATTATGTTAGTAAAGTGTTGTAGGGAACAGAGACGAGATACCCAGAGATAGAAAAGCTAGCATACGCACTGGTAATTGCAGCTCAAAAGCTCCGCCCATACTTCCAAGCTCACACTGTTGTCGTTCTCACCGACAAATCTCTGAGGCAAGTCTTACTTAAGCCCGAGGTCTCTGGTCGGCTGATAAAGTGGGTCGTTGAGCTCAACGATTATGACCTCTAGTACAAACTGCGAATTGCCATTAAGGCCCAAGCCATAGCAGATTTCATCGTCGAGTGCACATTCAGCTCCAAAGTCCCCAGGCCGGTTGAGCACGAGGCTCCCAGCTCGGGTGAGCCCGAAGCTCCCAGGCAGATCGATTCTGAGCCCCATGAGGTAGCAGCCAGTGTGGAATCTCTCCTAGTTCGGCTAAGCGCGAGCTGGGACGAGGAGCCTTGGATACTTCACGTTGATGGCTCCTCGAACCAACAGGGCAGTGGAGTCAGAATAGTTCTGCACGACCCAAGTGGCACGAAACTGGAGTACGCGCTACGCTTCGAGTTCGCGACATCTAGCAATGAAGCGGAGTACGAGGTGTTGATAGCCAGACTTGCTCTAGCCAGAGAAGTAAAAGCCAAGCACATCGTTATGTGCAGCGACTCCCAGCTCGTAGTCAACCAGGTTATTGACGGGTACAAAGCTCGCGAGCCAACCATGATCGCCTACTTAGCCAAAGTCAGAGAGGCTTTGTTCAACTTCCAGTCACACCTTATTAGGAAAATCCCAAGGTCGGAGAACGCTGAGGCCGATGCTTTGTCCAGATTAGCCTGCGCCAGCGACATCACCATGAGAACCGTGTACATAGAGGACTTGCCTCGGCCTAGCATTCTCGAGGGGGGGACAGATGAGGTCTCTCACGTCGCTCAAGCATAGTCGAGCTGGATTGACCCGCTCGTGAGCTTCTTGCTACACAGGACCCTCCCTGCAGATCATAATGCAGCCAGAATGGTGCAGCGCCAGGCAACCAAATACGTCATGATGGACGAACGGCTGTACCGGAGATCCTACACGCTCCCCTACCTGCGTTGCTTGCGACTTACCGAAGCCGAGCTTGTACTCCGCGACACTCAAGAGGGGTTGTGCGGCGGGCACTTGGGGGGCAGGGCCCTCGCCCAGAAAACACTCTGACAGGGATATTATTGGCCAACAATGAAGACAGATGCTATTGAGCTTGTTAGAAAATGTGACAAATGACAGAGACATGCCAATATTCACCACCAAACTGCTGCCGACCTCAGGTATCTCACCAACCCGTGGCCCTTTGCACCGATCTACTCGGGCCATTCCCGCCAGCAACGGGTGGGAGGAAGTTCTTAGTAGTAGTAGTGGACTACTTTACCAAGTGGGTAGAAGCCGAACCCTTTGTAACGATCACAACCCGAAATGTTCAAAACTTCTTTTGGAAGAACATCGTGTGCCGCTTTGGATTACCTCGGTTATTGATTTCTGAGAACAGCAAGCTGTTCGAGGACATCAAATTTCAAGACTGGTGCCAAGACATGGGAATCCGACAGAATTTTACTTCAGTCGCACACCCTCAAGCAAACGGTCAGGCAGAAGTCACGAACAGAGCCATCCTCCGTGGACTAAAGGCACGGCTAGACCGAGCTAAAGGATTATGGCAGATGAACTACCCAGTGTTCTATGGGCCTATCGGACAACAGAGAAGACCGCCACGGGAGAAACACCCTTCAATCTCACCTAGGACACCGAAGCAGTCTGCAGAGATTGAAGTACCTACGCTGCGACTACAGCATACAGTGATCAGACAAACGAAAATGAGCTACGTACCAACCTCGAACTACTCGACGAAGTAAGGGACCTCGCGTACATCAGGACCGCAACCTACTAGCAGAGAGTAGCCCGGTAATATAACGCCAGGGTCAAGAAGCAGAACCTCCACGTTGGTGACCTGGTCCTTCGTTAAGTTATGGTACCGGAGCCCGGCGCTGGCAAGCTCGGGTCCAACTAGGAAGGTCCTTACCGAGTGAAACGAGTACTCGGGGAAGGAACATACGAGTTTGAGACCCTTGAAGGGAAACAAGTACCTCGGGCATGGAATATTGTCAACTTAAGACAATACTATCTGTAAGAATTTGGTAGGCCACGAGCCACTCCCAAAGCCTAAGGGCCAGAATACCGAGCTAACATGACCCCGGCACAATAGGACCCAGTCGCCTCTATAGCATGGGAAGACTCTGACAGTGGGCCACGAGCCACTCCTCCGGCCTAAGGGCTGAAATGCCGAGCTAATGAAGAAACCTCGGCAGCATACAAGACTTAGTCACCCCATCAGCATGAACTAAGTACTTGTAGCGCCCAAGGTGCAGGCGGCTCAGGCACGAACCTTGTAACGAATAGCCCGCCCTGGCTTGCAACAAGTTGAACCCGTTAAGGACAATTGAGGGCAACCTACCCCGAGTCCAAACAGGTCGGGCATATACCCTACTATGTCACTCACCTCAGTGTACACAAGGCTACCCCTACTAAACAGTTCGGGACCACGATGGCAGTTAAGGAACACCACTCCGGGAGTTCAACTCGATAGTTTAACAACTTGGGGTGAGACAACCATTTCGGCAAAAATAAATTGCACAAACACTTGGCAAAAAATATTTCTTCATTACATAAATTTCATTAAAAATGTCTTGATTACAAAGAGAAAGGGAGGAGACCAAGTTTGTAAATACAGGGACCAAGCTATTTTGGAATCCCATTGTCTCTGCTAGGGGCCTCCTCGGGGGCAGTAACTGGGCCAGCATCCTCTACTTCATCTTCAACGCCTTCATCATCAGAATCTGGATCATCTTTTGACTGACGCGCGACGTCGTCAGTGATCCACGAAGTGGTGATGGCGCTCGTATTCAGGTCCGGGTAGAGGTGCCTGATTAGCCACCGATTGAGCTTGAAGCCCTTGCGGTAGGCCTCGGTCATCACATCGTCAAACCTTGAAGATCTAACATAGTCGGTGACGGCCTAAGCTTTGGCCTACTTGAGAGCATCCTCGAAGATCACCGTCTTCTCTTTAATGTCTTCTTGGAGGTACTCCACCTCGCGCTCCAGCTTCCCCTTTGCCTCCTTGAATCCCTGCATCTCAAGCTTCAGGGCGTCCCACTCAGCCTTGAGGCTGTCCACCTCGAGCCCCAAGGCCTCTTGGCCGACCTTGAGCCCATTCACCTCGGCCCTCAACTTGTCCTTGTCTCGGGCCAGCTCGCCCTTCTCCGCCATGCACCTCGATGAATTTCTTCTGAAACAAGGCATCACTCTCCGGGCGGTGGACATGACTGCGAACTGCCCTCAGTTCTGTATGGGCTGCGCGGGATGACTTCTCAGCCTCCAAAGCCCGCCTCTGATGCCGATATGATTGAAGGGTCAAGGCGCGAACGGCGGAGTTCACCTGCAAAAGGGAATCCAGAAAAAAAAAAAACTCACCACCATAGTATAGGTGGCAGCTCGGGCACCGAACTGACCAGGAGTGAGATCAGCCCACTCGGTGACCTCCCCCGGGTATGCAGCCAGCTTGCTCTTCTCCAAGCTGCACTGGGGATTCAAGACGGTTTGGCTCCCCTGACCCTCGGAGTTGGACGTCGTCATCTCTACATCACGAGTTGACTCCTCAAAAGCCTCAGCAGGATGAGCCCCGGTAGCAGCCTCTGTAGCCCAAGCCTCAGGCAGCGCTCTCAGCAGCAGGTTTGGTGGGCTTAGCAGAGGGCTCTCCTACCACCTCGGACCCCTGAGGCACCGCGTCCCCTTCCAGGTCGATGACAGGTGGAGTGCGTGGGAGCTCGGGCTCCGGAGCTGAAGTCTGCGGAGGTTGAGTCTCGGTTGAGGCTTACGGAGACTCAACGCGTGCCTTCTTGGCTATGCGCTTCTTCCTCTTCATCTAGCGGAAGAGTCTTTGGTTGCCAATCTTCTCTGCCTCCAAGGGACCTGTAGTGAAGCTCAACGTTAGCAATACCGAAGTAACATACAAACAAAGGGCCAAAATAAGGCAAAACCTACCCGAGCTCAAGCTAGCCTAGATGAGCTTCTCCTCGGATGTGAACTCCTTATAATTTAACCCAAGCTGGGCCAGCGACTGGAGCTCCTTCTTGGTCTTCCCATTTAGCATGACGCCGGGGTCTTGAATGGCCACCCTCCAGTCAGTAGGGAAGGGCCACCCCGTGCTGCTCTGAACTATGAAGTAGTCCCGCTTCCAAGCCTGGACTTTACTCGAGAGTCTGTGCATAAGCTTGAAACCCGGGCGGGGAGATAGGTAATAAGACCGTCTGTGCCCGGGGAGAGTGCCCGAAGCACTCTTCTTTATGGCCAAAATGGTGCTAAGAACGTCCAGGTCGATAGGGAGAGATCGGACAAAGCAAAGAGAAATGGTCCCAACTATATTGCGTATGGAATTCGGGTGAAGTTAGTCCAAAGTAATGTTGAAGTGCACCAGCACCTCGGTAATCAAGTGGTGAAGAGGGAGTCGGAGTCCGGCTACTAACTGCTCCCTGAAGACCACAATCTCATCAGGACCGTGCTCCCATGGGAAGTTGCCGGTAGGGAGACTGTATGAGTACTCCTCGGGAAGGTGAAACCTCGGTATGAGGTCCTGGAGCCTCTCCGAGGTCATGGTGGAAGGGCCGAACTGGTCCGACACCCGACCTTGGTTGGAGGTGAATGCCAGATTACCCGAAGCCAAACGTGCGTTGGGTGGCGGAGCAACCGAAGAGCCATCTTGGGCCGAGGTACCCACCTCGGGCTCATCGGCTAGGCTACCTACGCTAGACGACATGACAGGCATAAAGGAAAGCAACGAACTGGAGGGGAAAAGGAAGCTCGGGAGAACTCACCAAAGGAACGCGACCGGACTGGGAGAACGGGATGAACTGGAAGACCGGAGCTAAGAGACCTCTCGCGCGAGCTCAAACACTGAGCTAAGGGTCCCCCCTATTTATAGCCACAGCTGCGGGCTCCTCGAGGCGAAAACGGTTTAGCGCGTTCGTCCGCGAAGTCCAAATCGCGTGAGGTCCACGCGTAAACTGGACGCGACTCGGGTCTATCTTGATCGAACTGGGCACTGGACCGGTCCAGCTGGACGGAGCGCGCGACAAAGTGGCATAACTGCCGATGCCAAATCCACCCGGTGCGTCATGACCTCCCCGCGCTGGGTCATTGCCGCCAGCACAAGGAGTCAGGGGCAATTGATGGAGGGTGATTTGGCCCGACCTCACAGCACGGGTACACGTGGGCGTGACCTTGCTCAAACAGTGACTCAGCATGCCAACGCAACAGATGCATCCATAACTCGGAGGGAAGGTCCCACCGAGTTCGGCTCGGCAACTGGGCAGATAAACTACTCGCCGGGAGCCGCCTTACCTTCACCTCCTCCCCGGGGTTAAGGCACTTCGGGGTGCCCCGAGTTCGGGGTACCCTGACCTTCCTTGATGCCCGAGCTCCTCCCGATGGACCTCGGGCCACTCCCAGACAAGAACACACCGATCGATCTCTGGACACCCCGAGGTATAGACACCTCGGGTCAGCCAGCTCGGCATAACTTGCTATAGGCAGCTCGTCGCTCAAGGGATAGCCCGACGCAAGGTAATTCGTGGAAGGGTAGTTCGGTATACCGCAGGAAGGCTTCCTGCCCGACCATCGTACCCGACAAATCTGGGACAGCCACCATGTCCCTTGTCAGATAGTGTCGTGCCTACCACCTCTAGAAGGTGTCTTGTACCTGACATGCACGTACCTTGCAGTGACGATCCCGCGCGTGTCACCTTAGCCATGTCTGTAACGGCTGCGACAGGTTGGCAGTGGCGGTTGTACCCGTCCTGTCAGAGGCCAGTGGGCCTGATGCAACGGAATTCAGTTATAAGGGGCCCATTATCAGAGAACAGGGTATCTTGAAATCTCTTGCGCTACCTCACTCTTAGCCTTTATCCTCTTTTTGCTTCTTACACAGAATACTGACTTAATCGTCGAAGCATTCCTGCCGGGCAAACCCCCCGGGGATTCTTCTTCTTCCTCATCTCAGGTACCTGTCGGGAGCCACGCGAGTGCCAGTTAGGAGTGACCGGTTTGCGCACCATCAGTACCCCTCCCACCAAATTACCCAAATTACCCCCAACCTAAATTACCCAACCAAAATTACCAAAATACCCCTCTTCCAAAAATTACCAAAATGCCCTTGTCCAAATTACTTAAATGACCCCTTTAACTAGTTCCCAAATTACCCCTAACCTAATTCCCAAAAATGCCCCTCTTTCTAAAACCCTCATACATCACCAAATACCCTTGACTAAAATTACCAAATATCCTTCACTTCAAATACCCTACATTCCTAAATCGCCAAAATACCCTTGACCAAAATTACTAAATACCCTTCACTTCAAATACCCTAAATTCCCAATTCCCAAAATACCCCTTGACCAAAGTTACCTAGTACCCTTCATTTCGAATACTCTAAATTCCCAATTCCCAAAACATCCCTTGACCAAAATTACCTAATACCCTTCATTTTGAATACCCTAAAATGTCATGGGCAAATTCCCAAAATATCCTTAACGCAAATTACCGAACTACCCCTCTGACCTTGGTCCCAAAATACCGTCTGACTTAATACCCCTCCTACCAAATTACCAAAATACCCTTCCTACCAAAAAAAGCAAAAGACCCCATTTTCCAAAATTCTCAGAATACCTTTCCCACCAAAATTACCAAAATACGCATTTCCCAAAATTCCCAGAATACCCTTCATACCAAAATACCCCATTTCCCAAAATACCCTTCTTACCAAAACTACTGAAATGCCATTAATCAAAATTCCCAAAAATGCCCTTCCTTCCAAAAGTACCAGAATTACCAAAATACCCTTGACCAAGTTACCCGAAATCCCCCTTGACCTAATTCGCAGATTACCCCAATTTTATCGGAAATACCAAGTCGATATCCCCCAAACCCTACCTTACCTACTATAACCCTCCTTTTCCTCAATTTTTGTTTAGAAACCGCTCTTCCCTCTCATTATAAACAGTAAGCACCATTCACGTTCACAAGGGGGTCGAGAGGGGAAAGCTTAAGATGGACTCTCATTGGTTTTCCTAGATAGGGCCTCTCGGCTGAGAACAGTGAGTTCCGAAAGGGAGATAGAATTGAAGAAAATCAGAGGGAGAAAGGGAGATCGAGTGACAGAAATTTGAGAGAGAGCTCGAGTGAGGGAAGAAAATCAGAGGGAGGTGTGAAAGAAGGAGAGGGGGGAGGTCTGAGAGAGAAAGAGGAGAGTGGTGGCTCGAGGCAAAACCCACGATCCTCGTCCCATTTCTGGTGTTATCATCCATCTTCGAGGAACTTCAACCTGCACTACTGACGACCATCACAGCTTTGCCGATGAAACCTCCACCCATCACTTCTCTGCCATCGACTTGCTCCCACTGCTACTATCGAATTGCCACGTTGTTCTTTCCAGTTCGTCAAATCCGAGTTTTGCCAGTTTTGCAGTATCAGCATTGTTGATTCTTGTGAAGGCTACAAGAGGTAAATCTTCTACCTCCCCCTTCGTATTTTATTTATGTATTTTTTAGGGTTGTTTCTGCTTGTTGAATGACCAAGATTGATAGTCTAGCATTTGTTTGTTTTTTTTTTTTTTCCTTTTTGTTTCTATTTTTTCTTGCTTTCAACTTACTCAGATTCATTGTAGTTGGACTACGGTTGATTTGGGTCTCATCTAGTATTTAGAGGAGTTATTTCTCTCTCTCCCCTCGTAGACTTACCAGCCAAGTCCGAAGGTGTAGAAAAGGGGTGGGGATTCTCATCCTTTTGCTCAGGTTCCTCGTCCAAAAGGGGTTGGTCTTGATGGAGGGAAGATGTGACCTCAATAACACCATTCTGGCTTGTTAGAAATGTGGACTCCACTATAGTATTTCAGTGTTTTCTTGTATGTTTTCTTTATGTTAGAACCTGGTAAAAAAAGAAAAGGGAATTCGTGTTCACATCAACAAGAGAGAGGGGTGCCTAACCCCTTCCCCCTCTCTCTCTCTCTCTCTCAACTTACCCGGAATAGCCTTGTCTTGGACGGGCAGTATGGAGTCACTACCAATTATGGAAAATTTTATTGATTTCAATTCTGGGAGATCCATCGCTCTCCATTATTGATTTCAAATGGGTGGCAACTCCATATCCTCAGCCATGACGTGAACTATCGGGATCATTTTCTCAACGATCACAATGGTGGTGTATGATTTAGCCTGGTTTTTTTTTTGTGCTTCAGTAGGATCGATAAGGTCTAATCGGGTGTTTAGGGTGAATTAGGGGTTCAGGTGGTGGATCGAGCAAAAATTGGGTGTTGACACACGTGTACTTGTTAAGCTATTTAATTTAAGTTCTCCAATGGTGTTACATTCTCCCTTGTTTACAACTTTCTTATTAATTTTGTGATACATGTAAAAAAGTATTTCAATGAGATTCTTTTGGATTAGTAGGTAGATTTCTTGTCCTTATTTTCCTTCGTTTTTTTAATAAACTCCATAGAGGGGTTTTCATCTTCTTACCATTTCATCTTTTTTTTTAAAGGTAAGCATCTCAAGGGTTTGATAGATATTATGTTACTAAACAAAGAATCTTCTACCATGCTTGTCATCGGAGTTCAAAGCCCCTCCACCACATGGGCTAGCAAATCTTCACTTAAAGAAATGGGTAAATCTCTTAAACTACCCTTATTGTTTAGCGTAATGACATGCGGTACCCCAATTGTTTAACTATTGTCTTGCGGTACCCTTAAGTTTTCTAACAATTGTCATTGTCGTTAAGTGTTAATGGAAGGAAACGAAATGTCAAAATTTCCCTCCACTATTTCTCAAAATTTATCCCATATTCTTATTCTCTTTCTCCATCTTCCTCTACTTATCTTCTGGCCTATCCACCATCATCTCTTTCTTCCGTCGCATCTCCAAAACCTTGTGGTGGTTGTTAGAATGAGCATCACTCGAGAACGTAGGGCTACAAGTTGGTATTTATTCTGGCAAGAGCCAACTAGACTTGTAACGAACCCCACAAGCATTACAGAGGGTCTTGGCCCCCCGCAGACCTTTTCTCCATTGTGGGGTCTTCTAAACTTGACAATGGTTGCACCTACGAGTAGACCTGTTCATGGGACGGGCTTAGGCCGGGCTTTCACTTGTCACTAATGAAAATATATTAGACCCGAGCTCGAGCATGGCCCGACCAATGGGCTTATAACTTGGGCCTGAGCCCGGCCCTGATAAAAACCCGAAACCCGAGCCCGAGCCCGAAGCTCGACCAAATTGAAAAAAAAAAACAAATTTCCCTATTCAAATTAGAATTAAAAATTTATATAGTATTTTTTTCTATTTAAATGAACAATGGGCCTACAAGATGGTATTTTTCACTTTCTTTTATATTTTAAAACACAATTTTATATTCTTAAATCAAAAAATTTATTCAAATAGACATTAATCATGTTAGAAAGTTTTGTATGCCCTTAGCTTCAATCAGAATTATGTATTTTATGAGTTTATTGTAAATGAATAAAAGTGCATATTTGATTCATGTTCCCTTAATATGTTTCTGTGTAATACTCTTACGCTATACACTTTGATTCATTAGGAGCTGATCTTTAAGATTAACAAAAGAAGGAGGGGGCGACAGCCTTTAGAAACACACACAATCAAATTTTTTTCAGTGCTGAAATCACAAGAAGAGAGAATTCTGCACCATATGAATACTCTCTTGCCGCCTCCTTGTTCTTGTCATTCTGTTTGCCAGTTCGATCTCCAGTTGTGGGAGAAATCAAGATTCGATCTTGACATTAGTTCTTGTGAAAGATAGAGTTCTTGGAGAATAATACTACTGATTCTGCTTCATCTTGCACTGCGCCATCTTAAGTGAGAGTAGTCTTTGGATCCTTCCTTGGGCGTGAACACTTTCGTTGGGAGATACTATTTCTCTGTATCAGGTATAATCCTCTCCTACTCTTTTTGGTTTAGATCTGGTTCAGTTTATAGTTCAAGAATGATCATTGAAAATATGATTTTCTAAAATAGGGAATGTGATTCCCAGTTGAAGGGAGAGAAATTTTTGAAATTCACCCCCTTATTCCTTAATCTTTGGGCGTCCATACGATGGATCTCTCATCCCTTCAGTGGTATAAGAGCCAGGTTCAAATCTTGAACCAATTTGTTTCAGATCTGAACTTGCGCAAATGGGCAGAATGCGTTCTACCTGATTTGCAGATTTGGGTTTTGGGAAATTTGTTCCCAAAATTTAATGGGCGAATAATCTGAAATTAATTTTATATAAATCTGATTATTATTTAGAAGTGTTCTTTATGATTTTCTTGATTTATGGGTTGTTCGTACAAGATGCGATCGAATTCTTGATTTGCGCAGGGAACCTGCAAGATTTGTAGTTTCTTGATTTATTCATTACATTTGGTCTGTAAATAATTTTTTTTTATTTTTAGACTGAATGTATAAGTATTCGATCTGATGTAATCATTAATAGAAATAGGATTTCTATTTATTTTATTTTGGATCGAAGATGGTGGCGTAGAAAAGGAGATTTCGTAGATAAGGAGATTTCGCATATGGGAGAACTACAATCTGCGATTTGCAGTTTATGAAACTACAAACTGTGATCTAACCTCTGTTTTGCAAGATGGATTGTGCGAACAGCCATGATTGACTGATTCTTGTTTTTCTTTTATCAGTATTTAATTTCAGATTATTTTGTTGAATTAAAGATTTAATTAAAAATCAAACCTTAGACCCATTCGAACCAATATTGGTTCAAATTGTTTGGACCGAATCCAGGGTTTAATCAAGGCTGAAAGTCAGTCCTAATTTTCTTACTAATGGGCATGAAGATTGATGTTTAATTAAATGGTTAATTCGGCCCAACCTGTAAAGGCCCAGTTTTAAAAGATTAAAACTGCTAAAAGCTCACTTAACATTTAAAACTATATGGGCTGAATCATTCGGTTCATATACCTAGATAATATTAATGGTTAATATTATGAATTTAAAATGGGCTTCAAATGGGCCTTACAAATGATTAATTGATTGGATCAATTTATCCCTGCATGTGATGTATGGATGTGTGATGTGCTACGTACATGGGTCATAAGTGCTTGGCCCATGCTCAATCGACAGTGGTTCTTGTGCACACCATGGCTAAATGCATATCATTGCCATGGTGTCCCTTTTATTCATTGGATGACCTCCTTCAGTGGTGGGCCCCACACCTCATCAAGAGGTTACGTGTGGAACCCTAGCCGATTTAGGCCCACCAAAATCTGGCTTTTGGTCAAGGGGGAAGTGCAGAAATATAAAAGTTAATTAATTAAACGAAAAAATATAGAATTGGAATAGTACTGAAAGTTAAAAGTGCAGCAACATAAATAAATACAAAAAAAATAACAAAAGAAACGAAACAAAAATCTGTAATCCGACCAGAGGTAACAGTCTTCGGATCTCAAATTTGACCCTCGAACTTCTCGAACTAGGCCTTCAGGCTTACTTAACCAAATTGCAGATCAACAAAAAATAAAACGAAGATCAAAAGGAATGAAAATAAATTGCAAAAAGTAAATAACGAAAATGGAATTGAAAGAATAGAAATTAAATCTAAAACTAAAGTGACTGGTTGGGATCCGATTCCAGAGGTGGTAGTAGTGGGGTTGGTGAACTATAAGTAGGAACCCCTCCTCTTGCCTGGGCATCCGCCTCTACATCTACTCTTGAATTTCTCAAGATCAGCATTTCGTCTTACCTACGGGTAGAATCCACCCTTTCTCAGGAGCCATTGGGTTCTTTTTATAGAGAAGGGTGGATCCAACTGGGATTAGAAAGAAAGAGGGGGGTGGAATCTGTGTTTTAGCAAAGATTTGGGTGCCCTAGGGTTTCTAATGAAGGGTTAGGATGATTCTAGGGTGATCCTAAGGTTAGGAAGAAAAGGAAAGGCACCCAATATTATGTAAGGTTATGATTTAATGGCTAAAGGCTGAATAGTAAAGATAAGAAGTTATGCGGATCCTAGGGTTAGAATGCTAAAAAGAGAGTGCCCTAGAATGGATGGTAGAGATTAGAAGAGATGGAAGGTGAGGATTTATCTGTTAGGGGTGGCTAGGGTTTGTTAAGAGTGAAAAGAATGGGTTAAAAGGTGCCTTAGGGTTTGCTAAGGCCTGGGGAGCATGCTAATACAGTAAGTGGCGCCCTCTTGCTTTCAGTTTTTCACAAAAACACCTCTCTCTCTGTTGGACTTCACACCAGCTTCCCAAAATCTACATTTCAGCCACGAAAACTTCATAGATTTCCGTAGAATTTCCACAGAGACCCTTAGAGGCCACAACATTGCATTTAACGGGGAAAACGGCTCATCTTGACTATTCTAAGGCCAAAAATACCCCTGAATTGATGCCCTTAAGGCATCAAAATGCAGAGTTATCAGTGTTACGTGTATGAATTTAGACAAAACATTAACGGATATTAACGGCCGGGATAGAGCTAGTCATTAGTCAGAAAACTTAAGGGTACCGCAAGACAATAGCTAAACAGTAGGGTACCGCATGCGCTAAATAGTAGGTGTAATTTCAGAGATTTACCCTAAAGAAAATATAGAATGGAACTTAGGTTCTTCCCATTAATTTCAATTTGGTTAAGCACTCAGTGCTAAAGATTAATGATGTAACCAATGAGGTTTAAGAACATAAATGAATCAAAACTCTTTAAAAGAGTCATTTTACTTCATGGATATTTACAATGGATTGGTTGATTTTGAATTGATCCCTCTCAGTGACTGTAATTATCTTTCTTTAAGATCCTCGTCGCATCACAATTTCCATGACTCCCAAACCTTACCAACACATTGATTGGCCACCCATTAAATTTCAGACCTATAATATTCATTTTACCCCTTCCATAGATAAAATTCCACATTGAGTCCTCTCATTGGCATCAATTATCCAAATCCAAGATCATCACCATACCAACCAAGCTACTCAATCCTTACCTACATTATTTTAAACCTTTCAATCAACCACCCATTAAGTTTCAACCCTAAAATACCCATTTTACCCCTTTTCTAGATGAGTTTCCAAATTGAGCTCTCTTATTGGTCGTAATTATCGTAACCCAAGATCTTTATCGTGACACTACTTCCCAAGACATCCATGCCCAACCAAGACAACTAATTATCCTAATCCAAAATCTTTAGTGGATACAATTATCTTACGCTAAGATCTTCACCATGACACAACTCCCAAGACAAGTAAACCAAACCCTACTAATACCTTTTTAAACCTCCAAATTAACCATTCGTCAAATTTTGAACCCCAAATATCCATCCTACGCTTCTATGGGCGACCCCTGCAGGAGGGTAGGGCAAAATTTCAAAAATTTCTCTGTCTCTCATGTGGGAATCTCATTCCCTATTTTAGAAAAATTGTATTTTTCAAGGATCAATCTTAAACCAAGAACCGAACCAGACATGAATAAAAACAATAGGGGGGGATATACCTGATACGAAAAATAATATCTTCCAATGGAGGTGTTCACGCCTAAAGAATGATCCAAAGACTCTTCCCACTGAAGATGACACAACGAATGATGGAGCAGAATCAGCAGGGTCCGTTCAATGAACCGAATTCTTCAGCAGGAATTCAAAGGAGGTAGTGAGCATGACTTCTAATCAGCCTTTCTCCAAAGACTGATATCAAGACTCTTCTTGATTGCTCCTACAACGGTGGAGATCGAACTGGGTAGGGCGGCAACTAGAGGAGAATGCAGGGAGAAGATGGCACAACCACACTGTTTGATGTCTTCTCTCTAAGTGATCTGAGATCTGATCTCTGGATGCTGGGATGGGCTGAATGGTTCGCCCCCTCCTCCTTTAAAAGAGCTCCTAATCTCATTAGGAGTTTCCTAATCCAAATCTATATTTGGATAAGTAGTTCTCATTAAGAGGTAAGTATAAGTCTTTATCTTATCGGCATATTAGATAAGCACTCTGATAATCTTATCAGGAGGATTCCATATTCAAATCCTTGTTTGAATCAAGACTCTCTTTGTGGATAGGGATAAGATCCTATTCTATCTGCTGATCCAATCCTAGATCTGCCACTCTTTAATTAGTTTAACTAAACCAGTTCGAAATGGGCTTTAGGCCCAATAAATCTGCTGATCCAAATTGCTGCCTAGTTGGGCTTACTTGTAAGGCGTGGGACCCAAATATTAATCTACACATCAACCACATGGGTTCAGTCCAGCCTCTGTTACAAGGCCTGGCCGAATTCACTAAAAAGACAGTGAACCCCCTGAATGAAAGAATAAGGAATTTAAAAAAAATTACCGGTGGTGCATTTGTTTGTGGGAAGACAATACATCGTGCAACCAAGTGTCACTTCCGTAAGACAAAAAATTGGCAACCTGGAAAGGCATAAGTAACTCTAACTAAGAATGGGGTGATTGTCGTTGTAGTATCAAAAGTGAATCTAATAGCAAATACACATGAGTGGGTGGTGGTCTTGGTGCGCAGTTATTACGTAAAAGAGGGAGAAGTGGTGTTTATGGACTACTCCAGCACTTCTCCTTTTGATGGAAGGATAAAAATGATGCTGAAATTGACGTTTGGGAAAACGCTTTAGCTGAATGATGTCTTACATGTCCTTGACTTTAGGAGGAATTTAATTCTATCACATAAAGGAAGTTTGATGGGAAGGGCTGTAATTGTAATTGATTGTTTTTTTCTGAGTATTCTTAGAGAATTAGTGAAAGTTAGTAGTTCTTTTGTTTATATTATTGAGTCTATTGATTTACGGCATAATAGATTAGGACATGTGAATGTTGCTTCATTTAAAAGAATGGGGAAACTTTTATTAATATCCAATTTTATTAATACTAATTTTGAAAAATGTGAAACTTGTGTGGAAGCAAAACACCATAAAAAACCTTTCAAATCAGTTGAAAGAGAATTTGAATTATACGAATTTGCTCGGGTGTTATAGTGGAAGGACCAAAGCAGTATGGACTTTGGGATGGACGTGTGCGGCGTGATGATGGTGCTTTCTCATGAGAGGTTTTTTGGTCCTGAGCCGAGGTGCCCACCTCGGTCGGACCGAACTCTAGGTCTTGGGCTGAGGTGCTCTCCTTGTCCCAACCAGACTCCCCACTCTCCTCAACTATACTATGACTATTGGACATGCTGGAAAGAAGACAAAAGAAGAAAGTAGATTGAAGGAAAGAGGCTTACCTAAAAGCGAGACTGACCTTGAAGACTGAAGACATATGACTGACCTGGAAGACACCGAAGCTAACGCGTGACCTCTAGAACACGAAAACTCAAAATAGGACAGAAGAAATGGGACCCCAAGTTCCCTATTTATAGCCACTGTAGTCGATCACGAACGATGATAGCTATAATTATATAACCCATCAAGTGCACTAATTATCAAGTAGTATAAAGATATCGTTCCCACGAGGATTTAACAAAATAAGTATTAGAACTATAGTTTCCCTCAATTATTTGAACAACCGAATTCTAACAATAGGAACTACTGAAAAGATAGAAAAAGAATGAATAAAAACAAAGGTAATTAATGACAAAACTTGCAACGATCTAGTTGGAAGCGCTAGGACAATTCGTCCACCTAAACCCTTCCAATGTATATCAATTTATTAGATTAACCAAGATAAATTATTATCTTCATAAGCTGAAGTTTTTCAAAATTTATTTAATATTCCCTCTCAGGATATATTAAATCTACCTCTATTGCATTGGATATATCAAATCTACCTTTATTTAATAACCCTTCCAATGAGGAAGACAAGTTTTTTAAAGTTGTGGAGTTCTCCCTTTTCTTTCTAGTGCTTCTAGAATCATCCCAATTGGAGTCCAGATGTGAGAGTTATGCCCAGATTACTAAATGTGACGAAACTGTTAGACAGTTGTATGCCCTTAGCTTCAATCAGAAATATGTACATTATGAATTTATTATAAATGAATAAAGTACGCATTTGATTCATGTTCTGATGGTGTGTTTCTGTAGAATACCCTTAAACTGGACACTTAATGAGACTTGTGTTAGTTTAGAATGTTCACGGCCATTGGGTATGTCTGGGGAGATTTATCCTGCCAAGGCTAACACTGGTGTGCTGCCAACTGCCAATTCTATTAGTGTAGAATTAATAGAATCTTTGAACCGGACCAGATTTTCAGTATTGCCCTGGACCTTGGAGATAGATGGGCAAAACTGGAAAGTTACACCTGACCCCTAGACTCGATGGAAACCAAGACTGCCGGCAGCCGATTTCAATTGTTGAGATTTTGTTTTGCAAAATATATTTATATAAAGATATATATATATATATATATATATATATATATATATATATATATATATATATATATATGTTATGGTTTCGAAATGATTTGCAAAAGGTTTTAATTCCCGGGATCCATGTAAGCAGAGAGTGCAACACTGTTCCTTGTAGTCGAGGGAGAGGTCATCCCTTGTCGGGCAGTGTTTGATCATTATGGGCTGAGAGGTTAAGTGTAAGACCATTGAGGATAATACCTGATGGGCTAATCTTGCATCTGCCCACAGTTCTTGGGTGTTACATGGTGGCTTGGCCCAGGGGCCACTAAAGATAAGTGTTGGGCCCATAGAGCCCATAAGATGGGTTTCAGGGGTGCACTGTCCATAACAGTGTATTCGGCCAGGCCTTGTAACAAAGGTTGGGCTGAACCCATGTGGCTGATGTGTAGATCAATGTTTGGGTCCCACGCCATACAAGGAAGCCCAACTGGGCAGCAGTTTGGAAGGCTAAGTGAGTACATAACCTTAAATGGACCTTAAGCCCATTTTGAATTGGGCTGATTTGATCAGTCAATTAAAAGTGACGAATTCTGAGAGTCTAAGATCTAAATGAGATTTAGATCTGGAAGCCTCCTAATTAGATTAGGAGATGGCTGATCTGATTTGCATATAAGATAAGGGTTATCCCTTATCACTTAAAGGGACTTTAATCCAAATATAATTTGGATCAGCAGCTCCTAATAGGATTACGAGCTGATCCCTTTAAATCTATAAATGGAGGAGGGGGCGGCAGCCTTTAGACATGCAACCAAAAAGACTCTTGTCTTCAAAGCTGAAATCACAGAAGAGAGATTTTTGCAACCTCTGCAAAATCTCTCTTGCCGCCTCATTCCTACCACCGCCATTACCTTCAGTTCGATCTCCAGTTATTGGGAGAAATCAAGATCTTATCTTGATACCAATCTTTTGGGAAAAGATTGATTGGAGCTGTAATCACAAGCCATCCAATTGATTTTTGCGAAGGGTCAAGTTCTTTTGAAGAACATTGCTGATTCTGCTCAATTCTACACTACGCCATCTTCAGTGGGAGCAGTTTTTGGATCCCTCTTTGGGTGTGAACACCTCCATTGGGAGATACTAATTCTCCAGATCAGGTACATCTTCCCTCCTACTCCTTTTGGTTCAGATCTGGTTTGGTTCGTGGTTCAAGATTAATCCTTGAAAAATATGTTTTTCTAAAAATAGGGAATTCGATTCCTTGCAAAGATGGGAGAAATTTTTGAAATTTCCCCAATCCATTCCGCAAGACTTGGGCGTCCATGTGATGGATATCCCATCCTATCAGAAACTGTGCAAAATCATCCAATTAGCCTTGTTTCCCTCCTGTCGCCTTTTTGCTTGCCCTGAATCGAAATACAAGAGTAATGAGTCCAATTAAGTGTTAATTAAGTGTAAAAGAATGAATATTTAGGGATAAAAATATGGTAATTTTTATTCACATCAGACGACTCAGATCAACTTGATCTGATGGCTCCCATGAGAGCTGTTGCATGAGTCTTGAGGTCGAAATTGGTTGAGTGCGCGTTCTGACATCCGCGGAATTTATAATCTGAGTGACATCCGCACGTCCTCGATACACGATCTAGCTCTCTTGTTGAGCCAGTTGGGTCATTAAGGTCTGACCCCTAGACCAGACCTCGACCAGGACGAAGACCGGGCTAAATCCACCTAGGCATGTCATGGACTCCTGCACCACGTCAAGACGCCTGGCACGAGGAGTGGGGGGCAACTGATGAGGAGTAATTTGGCCCGACCTATCAACACCCGGGCACATGAAAGTGACCTGTTGACTGGATGACGACTTGGCATTCCCTGCCAACTCAACAAGCCAGGTAAGCTCGTGTAGCTCGGGCACCTCGACCAAGACCGAGATTCGAATAGCTTGTGATGGCCTGACCTGCCAAGGTGACACGTAGCCAACTTATAGAAGCTAGCCAGTTGTCTCCGAGCTCTCCGGGATCATGTCGCACGTCTGGAAGCCTTATCCTTACCCCGCCCGAATCGGACGGACTCGAAGAGCCTTATCAGCTAACACGAAGTCCACCTCCTCGTATGGAACGGATTCCTAGTAACACGGACCAGGGATCTCGGAGGTGTTTTGTAGGGCCTACGGCAACTCACCTATATAAGGGCATCAACCCCAATATCACAAGGTACGCACGATTAATAGCTCCCTAGCTTATCTGCATTCAAGTTTTCAACTCACTTAGTAAGAGTACTAACTTAAGCATCGGAGCAACTATGCTGAGTAGGCCACCATGGGTTCTCCAAGTGTTACTTTTCTTACAGTTTGACCAGTCAGCTAATAAGACCGACGTCAAAGCTACTCTCTAGATAAGAGCATCCGGATCGCACAATCAGTATTGTTTGGAAAGTCTTTTTAAAAACATCTTGGTTAAAAAACGTATTGAGCTTTTGAGATCATATCTTTAAAGACAAACCGTTTGCTAAGTTGTTCGGATTATCAAATTCTTAAAAACATGTTTAAACGCTTTTATCATGCAGAAATACCAAAAAAAACCTCAATTGAAACTTCTCAAAAGTTGGTGTTTTCAATGTTTTTTGGCATGCGTGATGCGTCTCTTACCTTTTATTTTCTCAATGGGATCTAGGATTTATTTGTTGGTGTGAGTTGCAGGGTCGAGCTAGTCGGTTTTGTGTAGCATCTTTCGGCTTACCCATAAGGCCATAATCCTACACAAAATGATTTGCCCAATGCCACGTCGACAGTAAGTTATTTATTTTCTCAAAAAGCTTTTTATTTTTCATGGGTCCTCGTTTTTTTTTCATCCTACTTTCTATGTTTTACTTTTATTTTTTCACTCATCTTTTTCAACGAACCAAACGGGTTCTTACAACTTGTCTTCTTCGCCCTACAATAAGGTGTTGGACACATGAAAACACTTGTCCAACTTTGTCTTGTAATTTGCCCTTTTATTTTCTATTTTATTTATTTTTTTTAGTAATGAAATTGCCATATAAATAGGTCTCACGGTGGAACATCTCCGCACTTCTACTTTATTTCGGGAGATATTCTTAATGCAAGGCTATAATTGGTATTCCAACGGGATTTGCACTGAATCCGGTTTCCTCACGGTGTCTGTACTCTGTATAATTGAATTATAAAACGTTCTACCACCTAAACACATTAGCAGTAAAACATTTTTCTGGGTGAAAAATCATAAAAGTAACTAATAAGTAAGCAGCTATAAAACAAAACTAGCCCGCATCAGCTTTTCTTTCTCTCCTTCGCTGGCTGCTCGTTTGTGTCACTGTGTGCAAGCTTGTAGTAACTTCAATCGTTATCTTTCGTTTAGGGTTCTGTTCTGCTCCTTCAATTTCGGGGAAAATCCTCATTCTCTATTTAACAGCGAGGGACCCCTCCCATGAATTTTCGTCCCCGTTTACTGCGCAGATCTTTGCTGCTGCTTTTGGGTAATAGGGGATAACCCTAGAAATTTCAATTTCAAGGGTTTCTCCTTCGTGTTAATTTGTTTCTTATTCGGCGATTATGGCCTAGGATTTGGTTTATAGTTTTGCTCTTTTGTTTTGTATTTTTTTCTTCTTCTTTTTTTTTTTCCCTCTTCTGGGTTTCTAGAGAGTTTAGTACAACAGTAGTACTAATGGATGGATTCGATGATGAGGGTGGCATTGAAAAGATCCCCAACCAGAAGGCTTTCAAGGGATTAGCAGAGAGTTCATCAGGTCAGTTGTTTTATAGCTTGATCTTTGCTTTTGAAGCTTGAATATCTGCTTTGTTTATTGTTTTCTGGGTTCTGATATGCTTTCCAGATCTTGGTTTCAGTTCATGCGTGTTTTCTTTTTCGAATTTCTCCTTTCCCTGTTTTTCATTGTCCTACTGTTTGATCGTGTATATCGTGTTCACTATTGTGATTCATACTGAGTTAGATTGTTGGACGATTTTCTCTGTGTATGTGTGTGTCTTTAAGTACTCATAGAATGTTATTGTTTCTTGTTGCAATTAAGTAGCTTACAGACCCTGTATATGGTTTTAAGATTTATGTACAACAATCGGGAATTAGGGTTTCATGAGATTTAATGCGTTTTATGGATGATTTTCTCCATCCAATTTTAAAGTTTGAAAACGTTAAATTTTTTTGTTCTGGATCATCTACAATCGTTGTACAAACTTCATTTGTGTTTCAGTTGTTATATACGGGACAGGGTTCTCCATTAGACGTTTTATTATTTCGAGGCGCCATGCAGAAACTGCCTATTTGATGTTCCTGGTTTTAACTTTTAAGTTTTAACGTATTTGATTTCTTTATTTCTTGTTTGACTTCTTGTTCTTGTTGAATGGTAAAGTTACTGCTAATTTTAGATGGAAGGACTTGTTATTGATATGATTTTCTCTTTTTGTATTTCCATTTGTCTTTGTTACATGATTACTTTAAGTTGTAAGTTTGGGGCATGTGAAACATAAAGCAAATCTACATTCTGACTTTCTTATCCCCCCACGCAGAAGATGCACGCTTTGATGCATCACAATATGCATTCTTTGATAAGGATGTTATGGAGGAGGTTGAACTAGGTGGATTAGAAGATGAAGATGATGATGTTCCATTAATTGGGTTTGATGATGACGAGTATCCGTTGTCTGATAGAGAAGAGGTTACATTTTTGCCTTTCATCTTAGTTGATTATCTTTAGATATTTCTTTGTTTAATATGCTCATTTGATAGGTACATTTTGGTTTTCGTACTTAATATTTATATAATGTTCGCCAATATTCCTTTTTGATATTGTCATGATATGATAATCTATCTTAGCACAACTGCACAACTGATCCTACTTCCTCATTAACGATCTCATAAAAGATGTAAGATACAAAACAAAAGATTTAGTCTTTTTGTTCATGTTAAGCAAATTATTGTAAATTTAGTTGTTTGTTTCTTTATTGTTGGTATAACAATTTTGAGTATGATCTACCTTACTTTATACTCGGTATTGTGAGCTTATTCTCTATTCTAGTATTTATCAAACAGTTTAGAATTTAATTTGTTTGAAGGGTCCTGCATTTCTTTGGATATTTGCATTGCTGAAGAAATAATATATAGATAAGATTAATATGTCCATGTTTTCATCATATTTTGTGCTAATTGATATGTTGTCTTAATAAGTGGGTGGCCATGTTATCTTATTGACTGCAATTAAGGGTTCACAATACAGTTTACAAGACTCACAATGGTAACTCAAGAGTTTTTAATGACTTAAAAGGCTCTTGTGATTTAGGAGGTGGTACGACCGGTATTTGTCCTTAAGCAAAGTGAATCTCATGACAGACAATCGATCACAGCAAACACTGTGACAGTGGGAGCTGTAACAGGGTGAACTCTAACCTTCTGGTTTTGCAGCTTACAAAGGAAATGACCTTGGACCTCTGTTCTAGCAGGAGGTTAAAGGGTTTGAGGGGGTCTCTGTGGCCCAAAATGAGCACAATAAGAGAAAGGAAAAGGATACAAAGGCAGAAATGCCAAAGAGACTTTTTTTTTTGGATTGGAAACGGTAACTTCAATAATGAAATTTCAAACTACAACTGTCAACTCCCAGTAGAGGGAGTTGAACCACAAATACTGAATTACAACACTGCTCAAACATATTCCACCTAACAGTTGTTTTGCTAATGAATTCGCTAGTCCATCAGCTGGTCTTCTTGTCCACTTGAAGCAAGCATCAATCTGCCTTGTTTGACTAACAATTTCCCTTAACAATTGTCTATGTGTCCATGCTCCTAAACTACCTGACTGCAGCCATCCAATTACCAACTTCGAATCCCCTTCTATTTCGATCTGTTGTAGTCCCAACTGCTTTGCATATCTTTCACCTTGTCGTAATGCCATGATCGTTTCTCTTAAAGAGTCTCCTACTCCTATTCGGCCTGAGAGCAATGCTAAAATTCTGCCTTCTCAATCTATGAAAATACGCCTTATACCCGAGGCTTCCTGGTTGCGTATAGAACTACCATCAAAGTTCAGCTTCACCCTATTTTGTATTGGTGGGGACCAAAGTTCCTGTATCATAGGTTTAAGAGAGTTTGTACTTGCCACAACACCCCTGTTTCTATAAATATCTTCAGCTGAGAAGTCTTTAAATGCATTGGTCATATTCAGCCAGTGGATAATCTTTATAGTCACTTCTACAATTTCCTCCTTGGATCTTACCATACTTTTAAAAATCATGTTATTTCTTTCTTCCTGAATTGATCAAAGCACCATTGCTCTTGTAGCTCTCCACATAATTCTTCCTTGCAACCAAAGAGAGAAGAGAGAAGAGAACCAAGACCATCTCGGGGAGGGGTCCACTTGCAACCAAAGAGAGAAGAGAACCAAGACCAAATAAAGGGCACAAAAGGGCAAGGGATTAATAAATGTGTGATTGTCTCACTTGATCCCAAGTAGAGACTAGGGGTGAGCATTCGATTTTTTCTGTTCAAAACCGAACTGAAAACCGAAATTTCAAAAACCGAATTAGCTAAATGACAAACCGAACCGAAACTGAAATAATGGAAAACCGAATAAACCGAACTGAAAATTATTTTCGGTTATTTCGGTTCTAACCAAAATATTTTTTGCATTATTATTTAAATTTCAATAAATTTATCAAGTGGATCGGTTAATTTGAAGTTATGATTTGTGAACACAGATTCCATAAAAAATAGAAAATAAGAGAAACAAATTTGGCAACAATGCCAAAACCCAAAAGAAAATTAAGTGGGCTAGGCTGTACTGCTTTGGGCCTTGCTGCATTCTTAGCTAGTTAGCTTATAGGATATAAACCAATACCAAACATCTACAGAATAGAAGAAACATAAGTTCTAACAGAGTAACAGCCTTCTAAGTTCTAACAGCTTTTGCTTTCCTTTACGCTCACCCGTACAGTCAATAGCTAATGATTTAACTCAGTATTGTTTAACCTTAGATAAGTAAAGGATCATAGTATTTGCACTAGTAGTATTAAAAGATGATAAATATAGGTTTACTCAGGTAGCTCTGAATAAACTGTGCATGCCAGACATTTTTTTAACTGCACAACAGTACCTAACTGACAAGGGATTAGACAAGAAGATGATCTCTGTAAAATCTGTAGGTTGCTTTCCAAAATATTAGTGACACTACCTAAGGAAAACAATGCTCAGAAGATAATTATGTAATCCTGTTTTCTGTTTTGACAACTGACACAAAAACCAAGTCTAATCTAACTATATTACATCAAGATCATTCCATATTAACAAGAGGAAAAGATACTGCCTTTTGACATTCCAACCCCTGTGCATGATGTATTTAGTTTCAAGCTTTTATTTCTACCACTCAACAAGACAGCACAAATACAAGTACATTTTTCTATATGTTACATTTCAATTGACTTTTAAATCTTTATAAGCTATACTATCAAGGAATTCTACCACATCCAGAACATTTGATCATTCTTAAATGCAATAATATGTGCACGTTCATGGACAAGTCCAAAAAATTGTTGATCAAGACTATACACTTGTTCAAAATTCCAGGCAATCTTGTCCATCAGCCACACTAGAAGTTCACTAGATGATTCCAATAGCACATAATGAGCTGTATAGTAAACTGACTGTTTTTGGCTTCATTGGGGGTGGGTATGGGGAAGAGAATACTAATACTTTTCATGTTCCCCAGCAGTCAGCAACTCTAGTTCTCTATTCTATCTGAAAATTTATTTCCAAACCAAGGAAATATTAGACACAATGCATGCCAGGCAAAAAAAAAAGACAAGGTAGAAAGTTAAACAAATAAATAATACATGCAGACAGATGAAGAATAAATTGATCGATGAGGGTCAAAATTCAAGAACAAGGCCGTGTAAGGCATCAACTGTCTTCTTGGTTTGTACTACTGTATCTCTGTAACAATGAATGAATGCAGAAAGTGTATTAATGGCCGCTCTGTTAAAATATTACAGAAAACTTGCATTTCAAAAATCAAACAAAATAGGAACTAGGAAGGTCCTGTTTGCCACGAAGACATAATAGAAGGTCCTGTTATTCTTGAATGAGCGATTCTAGTTGCCAAACAAAATAGGAAGCATACATAATAGTTCAAAACCTTCAAAGCTTCAAAGACATTGCCACAAAGACAACCAAAAGTCCAAAACTTCCACCACTACAGCATTTCCACAAAGACTTTGCCTCCCAAGTCCCACCTGCTATATCTATTTGAAAGAAAGGCCCCTTGTTAGAAAATTAAGGTGAGTAAATACAAAGTAGTCCAACATACAATATAAGCATGGAATTTAAAAGCTTACCCAAGAATAAGCATAGGAATGAATTTACTAATCAAATATCAACCACGATTCTTTGCTTCGATGCACTCTTTGGTAAATCTAGAAGGGAAGAAAAAAATGTATCAATTAATCATTTATGAAGGCTAAACAAATATCAATTTATCATTAGAAATGACATATGAAACTTAAACAAAAAAAGAGTATTACCATTTCAAATTTGTCAATCTCTTCTAAATCTTCTTCAACATTAATTGCATGTTTTGATGACCGAGTCCAATCTCTAGTACATATAAGTGCTTCTGCTACCTTAGGTGTCAAAGAGCTCCTAAATGCATCAAGCACTCGTCCTCCAGTGCTAAAAGTGGACTCAGAAGCAACTGTAGAAAAGTGAATTGCTAATACATCACGAGCCATCTATGAAAGTATAGGGAATCTGTGACTGTTAACTTTCCACCATCTTAAAATAACAAAGTCGTCATTACTTTGTCCCTCTTCAGTATCTTCATTCAGATATATATCCAACTCTGATTTAGCATCTCCCCCTCCACTTACTGACTTGTACTTCTTAAATCGAGACATCAACATCTTCTTTGATTGTGATTGTTGGGGTTGCTCACTCTCTGTCTCACTTGAAATTGAACACTTCACATTTTCAGTAGTTTGTCCACTTCCACTCTGAGGTGCAAATATACTCTTATATTCATTATACAACTCATACAAGGCTTCCCTGGCTCTTTTTGCAAATTCTTGACCCTTGGCACCTTGATAAGTTTCATTAAGTACAAACTCCACATACTCTAATTTGTGCCGAGGGTCTAACACAATTGCAATATAGATCAACTTATTCATCTTTTCAATGTTTCCCCAAAACTTATCGTACTTCCCTTTCATCCTCTCTGCCATCTCCCTTAAATTTTTGTCCGCACTGTTTACCCATTCTTGCAAAAGGCACTCAACTGCATTAATTTCATGGCAAAAGTTGTTTGATGTGACATACAAGGAGCCTAAAACCTATATTGTGAGATCATAAAAATGCTGTGAAAATAGCACTAGCCTCCTAACATTCTCCCAATCAAAACAAGTAGGAATCCCATCCTCTATCTCAAGTTCACTTCTAAAATGAGGATCATGATCCCCAAACCTCTCAAAGACTCTTTCAAACTTTTGAGTTGCATCCAACATTAGGTATGTTGAATTCCATCTGGTACTAACATTCAAACACAACAAACTCTTACTTGGAATCTTTTTAACCTAACAAATTCTTTAAATTTTTGCAACCTAGCCAGAGATTGCCTCACATATCTCACAACCTCCTGAACATGACTAATAGGCTTATCCATTTCTTTCAAGGTATCATTCACAACTGGATTTATAATGTGTGCAATGCACCTCATATGAAGCAATTTCCCATCTAGAATACAAGTTCCCCAATTAGAAATTTTCCTTTTTAGGTATGTAATTGCAACATCATTTGAACTCGCATTGTCAACTGTAATAGTAAAGACTTTATCAATCCCCCATTCAATCAAACATTTTTCCACTGCCTTACCAATGGCCTCTCCTCTATGACTAGAAATTGGACAAAAGTTAAGAATCCTTTTGTTCAATTTCCAATTATTATCAATAAAGTGGGTCGTTAGACACATGTAGTTGATTCTTTGTAAAGAAGACCATGTGTGTGTAGTAAGACAAATCCTTTGGCATGAATTTTTTAGGAATTTCTTTAACTCCAATATCTCATCTAGGTACAATTGGTAAAAATCTTTGGCAATAGTCCATTTAGATGGAATCTGAAACCTAAGACAAGAAAGTGTCATAAACTTTTTAAAGCCCTCACCATCCACAAACTTGAATGGAAGCTCATCAACAATGAGCATCTCAGCTAAGCCCTTTCTAATGGCCTCTTGGTCAAACTTCCAACAACTAAGGGAATTCATCTTCTCATTGTTTTCACCCTCCCCCTCCCTTGAGGCTAATTGCATATTTAACTGTGATTGTTTTGCCTCTAAGCTATAGGGGTTTTTCTTACATATGTTCATGTGGTTCCTTAATGAGCCTGTCCCATTTTTCTTAGGGTCACACCTTTATTTCACCATTATCTGAGATAAATTTGGAAAAGTGGTCCCATATCTCTGACCTTGGCTTCATTGCTTTTCTTTTTCCTTTAGCAACTACATTCATTGAATCCATTTGGTTGGAAGGTCGTGGCCGGGGGTGTGGACTTCTAATTTCAGTAATATTTGTAGGAGTCTCTCCAGTTTGTTGTGACATCTAAAATCACAATTCACAAAGGATAAGATACATGTTAAAATTAACAAACAAATGGAATAAAATACTTGAACATCTACAATCATAATTCACTTAAGGTCATTGTTGGGATGACCATTGAAGAAAAATATCAATTTCCGAACTGAATCTACACTCCATAGAACAGAATAGCCGGATTCATCAGACGGATTACAAGTATATATACTACAAGTAATTAGTAGTCAAAGAAAACAAAATAAAAAACACAAGATTTGATGACACCCATAACCCCATTTTATTTTTGCAAATTCTCCCTATACGTTTTCTCTTCGTGATTTAATAAGGAATCCAGTTTGACATGACCTGATTCAGAGAAGCAAAGTAAATAAGTAGTGTCATATGAAGAATCCTAGGTTGTTCAGAGAAGCTAAGTAAACAATCCAAAGTAGTAGACATGAAGTTTAAATAGATTTAACTTTTAGAAAAAAAGGAAAATCTAACTAATTAAATGCCAGCAATTCAATATGTTTAGCTAATTATTTTTATTTTCTTTAATAGGGAGACAAAGGATTCCTTATTACTTTTACTTTTGTGATAGAATGAAGAAATATAAGACAAGCTAAACTTGATAGCTCCAATTGTCAATTTATTAGTCAGTCCAGATTGTCCTTTTTCATTTTTTTATCCTTATTGAAACAATTTAGTATTCAGAAAAACACAAGTATATAATCACCATCAGAGTACCGATTTTTACATTTGTTTTTCCTCCTGTCGGATCACATATCTGATAATCCCCCCTCCTCTTCAAGCAAAGCAAACGTTTCTAATATAATGCAAGCAATCAGCATAACAAGAAATCAGCATGGCAAATTCTGATTACTAAAGTTTCACTTTATCTATAATGCAATTGGAGGCCTAATATTTTACTAAAGTTTCACTTTATCTATTAGTACTTTATCTTTCAAGGAAAACATAACAAGCAATCAACATGGCAAATTCTTCGTCATTAGTGATTAGACACAAGGCCTTAGTGACTTAATTTGGTCCCAATAATTGCCAAGTGTTCCACGCATGAAGTTCTAGTATCGACTATCGTGACCCATCTCCTTGACTCGTAAAGATAAATAGGACGACAAGTTTATAGGCCCACTAAACCCATCTACGGCTCCTGTGTCCCCCAAACTCCAGGAGCAGCCACTCAAGTATATATTAATGGTAAAAGGAATGATTAGAGAATTTCAGAATGCCTTCAACCTTTGGTACTGTCACTTTCAGAGTGCTGGGACTTTGGACTTCTGGAGAAGAAGAAGAAGAAGAAGAAATACCTGTTGGCTGTTGTAACTTGTAAGCCTGTAAACTGGCGGTGAAGGAGTGCCTGAGTGTAGAGCCTGCCTGAACTGCGGCAGACTAAGAACTTTGTTTGGGAGGATTCTCGAATCTCGATCTATGCCTCTTTGGAGTGATGGAGTTTTGTCTGCTCTTGGCTCTTGCTCTGGAGTTGACTGGAACAGCTGAACAAATGAATAGATGATGAGGAAGACGAAGTGCAGTGCCAAACTGGAAACTGGAGTGGAAACTCTGGACTCTGTAATGGAACTATGGTCTATGGAAGTCTCAACTGATCAACTCTCAGAGTCTCAGGTCTGTATTCTGGAACTGGTCCATTGGAAGTGCCGCAGTGACTGTGAGGAAGACAAAGGGACGAAGAGTCTCTCCTCTCTCTTTCTATTTTCGAATTTCTTTGTGTTTTGGAATTTGCCAATTTGGACTTTACGTGATAAGTGTTCAGTGATAACGTGAACGTGTCTAATACGCTAAACAATTGCCTACTTTTTTGCTAATTCGGTTAATGGTCGATCTTCCATTCCATATATATATATAACTATATATTTATATGTATTAATTAATTAAATATTAACATAAAATTATAAATCAATATAAATAATATTAAAAATATATAAATATAAAACTAATTCGGTTTTTTCGGTTAACCGAATTGGAAAATATGGTAACCGAAACTGAAAACTGAAATTAACAAAAATCGAATAGAATAATTGAACCCGATCGAAAAACCGAATAGGCCAAATTGGTTAAACCAAAACTGAAATTTTGGTTCGGTTTTTCGGTTTTAACCGAATTATGCTCACATCTATGGTCTTTTCCTTTGCAACAAATCCAAGGTATTTATTTTTTGGAGTACCACCTCCTAGTAGAAAGCCCTAACTTTTGAAAGCATAGGGCTACACCAAACCTCCTTTTTCTGAAAGTTCCCTGCAAGGTTAGAAGATTGAAGGAGGACATTAAAGAAGGAAGAACAAGTGGGAAAGCCAGAAGGGGAAGGTTTCCAAATTCTGCTATCCAAACAAGATTGGTCTAGGTAAATTGTTCTTAATTGAGCTACAAGTTTATCAACCATTCACATTTTTGACTCCCTTAGCCCTCTCCTTGAACCCAAATCCCAAGAGTTATCAATAAACACTGAGGAACTCTCTCCAACCCAAACATCTTCCCAAAGTGACACTTTGTTACCGACATAGACATCGCTATTTGAGCAAAGGAAGCATAGTGGGCAATATACCATAAATAACTTTCCAAGGAAAACAACGAGAAGCCCTAGGGTTGAGACCCACACCCCAACCCCTGTCTGCCAATCGATGTATGCTAACAATCACTCTACACCAAAGTCTATCCTGTTCTAGCAGCAACCTCCACATCCATTTCCCCGACAAGGTTGTATTTCTCAATCTGATGTTACCTATTTTTAGGCATCCATCATCTCTAGTCCTGGAAACTATCTCCCACTTCACTAGATAATCCTTCTTGGTATTCCTCGGTTCCCACGGAAAATCCATCGTGATTGTCTCCAGTTGGTTTGCCACATTTACTTGTACTTTGAAAGTAGACAGGAAATATACTAGCAAATTGGGTAACATAGATTTGATCAGAGTTATTCTAACCCCCCAAAGAAATGTAGTTTCTTTTCCAACTTGCTAGCTTCTTCTTAATCTTTCAATTACTGGGTACTAGAAGCTATTTGCATTAGGATTTCCTCCTAGTAGTTGTCCAAAATATTGTATTGGCCATTCCCCCACTTCACATTCCAGAACAATTCCTAGCCTGCTCACCTCTCCCCTTTTTCTAAATTCACTCCTGCCACATAGCTCTTGTCCTACCCTACTTTTTAAGGTTGGAGATTCTTTCAAATTGGTGCACTAATCTCTTAAGATTCAAGAGCTCTTCTTCTTGCTGGTCATTGGACATGGTATATGCAATTTATGCAAATAATTCTCTATAGATTACTGTTTTATTTATGTTACTGGTCATTAATTGGTCTCTTCTGTTGTTCTACCACATGCTTGGATATTTCTTGTTCTTGAGCTTATTTCATATTTTCTCCTTTATCCTCAAGTTCATTTTCATTAATTGAGGCCTTATTTTTGTTGGATAATTACTTCTGTTTTTTGGTAATTGGTAAGTTGATAATTACTTTGATTTTTGGTAACTATGAAGTGATAATTGCTTTTTAAGTGATTTAAATTAGCTGGTTTTATATCCAAGGAAAATGATATATCCGAGAAGCCACTCTTCTCTGAATGTCAGCTCAGATCTATTCTCAACAAGCATCCCAACGAGCGACTACAGCTGCACATTTGGAACATCTCCCCATGAATGACAAGGGAGATGTTTCTGATCTGTGGCTGTAAAGGCTTGCTGGGAGCATTTGCAGGACCATTTGTTGGGGGAATGTCTGTACTCTATGAATGTTGGGGGTGGCATTAGCATAATGTTTAGTTGCCTTAATAGGTTATTTATATTTTATTTATGTATAGATTTTTAATTAAACATTTCTATTTATTGTTTGGGGGGAGTAGTGTAAATTCAACAAGGGACAGATAGGATTGCGTGGTTAGGTATTATATGCAATTTCTTGCCTAGTTTTAGAAACTCATAATATCCATAGAAGGTTGTTGAAGATAAAGGGCAAATTCACATTTTAAGTGGGAAAAAAGCCAAATAATCAGGTGGTTAGTTTGTTTCTATTCAAGACAATCAAATATACCACTATGTCTTCTGAAATCCATAACTGTGTAAAACATTCAAGGGTTCACATGTCTTATTGAGAAAGATTTGCAATTAGATACCATTTTGATGGAACTGGAATTAGAATTAGTTTTCCATTTTGGCATGGATTCCATGAAATGAAATTAACTTTCTTTCCTTGGAATTTCAAAATCCTCAAGAAACATGGAGTCAGAGGGTTAAAATCCACTAGACTTCAAATCTTCCTATTAAAGAGCAGAATCAGAAACTTGTGGAGTTTGGGTCAACCACTTCCATTTATGTCCCTCAATTTCATTAGAGACAAACATGGTCTTCAATATCATTTCATGGTATTTCACTGGCTTCTGGTGTCATATCTTTTTGATTAGAGAACCTTAAGCTAGTTTTTATCGTTTGTTTCTGTGTGGGCATGCACAAACCCCCTGTTTTTTACCCCATACTAGGTATGCATGTATTATTTATCTTGAAAATGAAGAATTACCATTTGAAAAATGATTTTTATTTTGCAGTTGCGGGGTGAAAACTTAGGATCATTATCTGATATTGATGATCTTGTGAGCACTTTTTCAAAGGTTAGTTTTTATCCCTGTCAACAACACAATATTAAACATCATTTGCATGCTTAACAGTGTATTTATTATTCAATTGCTATAGTATTAAACGTTTAATTTATTCTTTGTCTTTGAAGGGTCATCTGTACATTTAGGAATTATAAGTGTATTCTTCTTTGATCAGAAGAGTACTTCATCGTCATTGTCATCCTAGTTGTCATCTTCATCCCAGACTTGTCCCGTGTAGCCAGCCACATATAGTTGCAACAAGGCTTTAGATGATGATGATGATGAAGTGTATTCTCCTATTCAAAGATTCTTGGAATGCCATGTGATGTTTGGGTGATGATATTGATAAAATATGAATTTCTACTTCTTTTTCTGGTAATTTTTGGGAGAAATCTTTGTGTTTCCAACAATTACAAATTTGTTATATAATCTTGACTATCATTGAATTGGTGGTATTTGGAAATGCATCCTTTTTTCGTTTTAAATGGAAGGTAGTATACCTTGTAGGGAAACCGTTTATTGTAGTCTGGGTCTGGGTCTTTTAGACTAGACTCAAAATTTGACATTTTGTTTGTTATGATTAGGAGTTTAGACTTTTACGTACTACAATCATGAATTTGTTGACTGTGATTACCTTGTTCCATTTGTTTAGCTCTGAATGATCAATGTGTAACTTTCATGTTTCTTGCTTGTTTAACTACACACATGTGGATGTTGAGGTTTAGGTGCTAAGGGCTATACTCGATGCTTAGTTTAACCTGATAAGCTCATTACAAATTTGAAATTGTTTGTCATCTTGAAAGTAGGGTGATGGAAGCTCCTGCTTTCTCTATTTTTCTCATGAAAAAGGAAAATTAAAAAAATCCTAAAAGAATATGAAGACTTGTTTTTATAAATAAAGATGGCCTCTTGATAGGAGAATATCTAGCGTGGCCCCTTCATATTGATCCATGATAAAAGAAAAATTCATCAAAAAGAAAAGAGGAAGAATTATATAAAGAGCATACAAGGTTTGTAGCCAAATTTCCTTACAAAGAACACATTTAAATTCCAATAACACTACAACAAAAAAGCATCAAATAGATCCATCTATGGCGGTATGGCCCCCAAGTGTCTCACCAACCAGCCACCCTAAGATTCTCCTTGCCCTTTTCATTTGAGCATAGGTCGACCTCCTTAAAGATATTTAGGATAGGCCAACCTCCTTGGAGGAGAGAGAGCCATTCTCACTCCACTATTTATGTTTCTTATATCAAGACATAACTACTTGAGAGGCCAGATCTAACTAATTACCTGATGTGGCCTTCTCAAGCATACAAACCACATGGGAGGTGTGAATGCTTTGGTTATGGGTTGCTAGGTGTGGGCCTAATTTGGGCTGGTTTGTGTTGCTTCTGAAGCTGTTGAACTTGACATGGGATGGGTTCTTATATATGTGTGTATAAAGATATGTACAATTACAGAAAGAGAAAAGAAAGAAATAAAGAATATGTAAGACACAACATGGACTTTGAGTTGAGGACATTTTTAGGGGATGGTGAGTAGTGGCAAATCTTCAACTATGAATGTGGTTCAGGCCCATTTATCTGTGGCATAACAAAGGGTAAAATTGACCTTTGATGGAAGCTCTTTGTGCAACCTGGGGCCCTGTGGAGTTGGGACAGCATTTAAAGAAGGGGGGATGCTGATGCACTATACTTTGGCCCAATAGGTGTGGGAGATTCATTAAGAGCTAAAATTATGGCCTTACTTCAAGGTTTAAGGCTTGGCCAAACAATGTGGAATTCAAAATTTTGTGGTGGAGGGAGACTCTAAACTCTTGATAGGATGGCTGCAGGCAACATGCTTAGGTTTGTGGACTTTTAGATAGTAAATGAGGGAGATTTTTTTGCTTAGCAAGGGAAGTTGGAGTACTTTCCAATTGGACAAGGAGGTCAGCCAATGGTTTGTCTGATATTTTGGCAAAGCAGGGGACCCTTAGGGAGAACCCTTTTTGGGCTGTGTTGTAAACACTGAGGTAAAATATGGGGTCAACACTCATGTTGTGAGTGGTTGACATTGTATGTTTTTAAACGTTGTTTTAATGAAAGCTGCCATTTCCAATAAAAAATCATAAGGAAAACAATGCTTGAAGGTGAAAAGAATTAAAGAAATAGTATAGCAAGAATATTTAAAAAGATAGGAATGTGCTAGCTCAAATTTGGCTTTGCAACACCTAGTTCTCATTAATGAAGTGAGTTGTCCTTTCTTTTGGCTAGAAGTCCACATACTGGTTGTGACTGCCATTCGGCTTGCATTTTCTTGCAAAACATTCTGCAGCTTTTCCTTCTCAATGCCATAAATTCTAATGACGCCTTTCTTGATAGAAGGATTCGAACCTGAATTGTTTATATGAAAACAAAGGTTGAGCTTTGTAGTGCTTCATGAGTGCTTCATGGATTACAGTTGGTGAAAGAATTAAAGTGCTTCATGGATTTCTACAATAAAAAAAGGAGTGGGAGGCGATCTGGTTACTCGTGCTGGTAGGTGCATAGAAGTGTCACATGGTGACTCAAGTGGACACATGAAGGAGATGTTAGTCGGGCTTCAGTGGGCAGTTGTCTCAACCTATCATCTTCCATCTCAAATAGGTTAGAGAGGCTTGGTTCTTTTCAGATTAAGGGATTGGGTAAAAAGTAGAGTCAACATAGGACCTGGCTTGAAGTGAAGGTTGCATGGGGGAGGAAAAGGAATAAGATTTAAAAGGCAGAGTACAAGGAAAGATGGAGGAAATGAAAAGAAGTTTGAAAAGTGGGAATGGGTGGTCACAAGGTTCGTTTGAGAGGAAGCTTCAAAAGTCACTGAGTTTTAGTGGGGAGGCAAATGTCTCGAAGGGTACATCCTCAAAGCTTAAAGCTCATGAGAGGTTTGTCCCGGCCGTTGAGTACAGCAACAACAAATGAAGGAGGTGTGAATTCAAATGGGATTTTGACAATATTTTTCAGTTGAAAAAGAAGTGGAGTGGAACATAAGTTCACAGGCAAGAAGCATTGAACAGGGTCCATTTGAATTGGCATCGTCAGAGTTGGAGTTTGATAGACAATCCTTTGTACAAGATACAAGTGAGAGTCTAGTTGAGGGAGGAGGTTGTATTGAAATTATGGTAGGGAAGCTTGGTAAGGATTTGGGGAGGGGGAAGGTTAAGTAGATAATGTAAGTGTGATAAAGGACAGTGGAGTTATCAATAGAACTTCTTTGAATTCAAAAAATTAAGGAGCTCAAGTGTTGGCTAATTGGTACATGCGACCAATGTTTTTTCCCAGTTGAAAGAGGGGCTTGTTGGGGCTGGTCCTTGCAGTAAATATGGGGGAATTAATAAATGGAAGAAGAACTTAGGTAGAGCAAGACAAAACTATTTAACTTTAGAAGTTTCTTTATAAGTTAATATGGGACCTATACACAGGCTGAAACCTGCTCTGCTTCAATTGTGTCTGCTCTGATGGATGTTCTCCTTACTGGATATTGTTGCATAAAACAGAAGAACAACAAAAGAACATATTAAAATCTTTTTGTATTAGATACATAGATTCTTTCACTTGATTATCATCGTTCATTTGTTAACATTCTGTCAAAGAAGTGGATAAATATGTATATTTGCCTTTGTCATATATTTTGAAATCCCTAAAACCCCATTTTCTTGATTTGTAGGAAGATTTCACCTTTTTCCATAAATATAATTGAAAGAATATTTCCAATCATGATCATCTAAAATCAAAGATCTAAACCATTAAAATGGTGCCTCGAAACCAGTCTAACCGATCTTGAAAATCCAGGTGATGTCCAAAGATTTCAACTAATCTAGGTCATGGAAATGGAATAGAAGACAATACTAGATATATGGTCCATTGATGTGGTGTCCGTTGGGATACTGCCATCCTTGTTTGAGGCATCAGGTTGAGCTTGCTCTGATACCAAAGTGTTGGGTTGCTAAATGCAGGAACCGCTTTGAGGGGCTTCTCCTCCTATAGTGCTGAAGTTAAGAGAGGGAGGGAGAGAGAGAGAACAGACGAAGAATAGAACTATAGAAGATATCTCCCCCCTGCTAACTAACTTGATTCCCTTTTACAAAATCATAACTGATTAGTGTGACATGTCTTTCTTGTATAAACATAACAGACCGATGGCTTGTTGGAGAGCTGGGGTGGCTGTGGGCTGATGCAGCTGCTCGTTCTGGGTTCCTCGAGGGCCTGGTTGTTGGGGATGGGCTGTAGACTCGGCTCAATCCCAACAGCGTCCCAATATCAATCAAGTGATCTTTGTCCTTCAAGATCAGTTATCAGCCATCTAACTGATTTACTAGGATTTTAATGTATCTAGGCCATCCAAATATCTAACCCCAAAAATATATGCTGTCAAAATAGTCTTTTGAAAATAAGGAATTAATCATGACCATCGAAGTATGTACCAATATCCCAGCTGATCTCAGTGACTCCGTCATACAATTGATGCATGCAATTTTCTAAATAATCAGGTTATGTAAATGTCATATCAATGAAGCTGTAACTCTATGTTATTAAAACTATGCAAATATTGTCACCTTGATTTTGGAATATGTTAGACTATGAGTAGAATATTGGTATGTTGCTTGGAAGGATGATTTCTTTTTTGATCAATAAGCTTGGTTAGATGATGTATCATGTATCCACTACTCTAGGAGATTGCTGTTAGAACCCAAAAACAGAGCAAGCCTTTTCAGAAGGTCTACACAAGGAAGAAAACATGTGGGACTAAACCAACTGTACAACAAACTAAACTAACTAATTTAAGTTGGAAACCTGATTCTTGATGCAATTGGGAATCTTGATTCTTGTGTTGTTACAGCTGTTAGAAATCTACGTTATACATGTATAAATAAGAATGGGAATAAGAGAGGCTTTGATTCAGATATCCCCTTCTCTCTATCTCTCTCTTTCTCCACCAATGATCTTGAAGAAATCAAAGAAACTCTAGTAGTGGTGGTGGCTCAATTAGGAAGAATCACAACTGCTAGCAATTAGTAAGGAGATCATGAGGCATTTAGAGCAGAAATGACATAAGGTAGTAGGTTGCCAATAGGAAAATTTGACTTTCCAAGGTACGCCGCCGATGACGAGTGCCTTGGATTTTCAAAGCGGCAACTTTCAATTTCTTGAGATCCCTAGCAATCAAAGAGTTCTGGTCACCTCATCTAACTTAGAAGGTGAAGCCATACTTTGGTTTCAGTGGTTCAAACACTCCCATCCACAAGTTTCATGGGCAAACTTCACTGAAGCATTTTGTGTCTGATTCGGGCCGACTGGATTCAAGGACCATGACGAATCACTATCCAAATTTCGATATGCAGGTACTGTCTGTGAGTATTAGCAGGAATTTGAGATGCAAGCAACCCAAGTGCAAGGATGGTCGGAGAAGGCACTACTTGGCTGCTTTATCGGCGGCTTGCACAAAGAAATCAAAGTTGAGGTTAGCATGCAATCGACCTCTGGGCAGGCACTCTGTAAGTCCACATTAGTGTTTTAAAAGGCGTGGGCCTCCAGGTGAGGTGTTCCCAAAACGCCCTGAGGCATATGCCAGAGGCGCTGACACCTCTGAGGCGTACGCCTCATGTGCAAGAGGCCTATTTCTCATACACTTTTTTCATGAGGTGTACTAGAGGCGTACGCCTCATGTGCCTCATGCACACCTCGTATAAAAAGACGGAAAAAAAAGAAAAAAGTAAAAAAGGAAAGGAAAGGAAAAGAAAAGAAAAGAAAAGAAAGGGAAGGGAAAGAAAGAAAGAAAGAAAGAAAGAGAAGAAAAAAAAGAGAAAAGGAAATGGTAGGGAAGAAAAGATAAAGGGAAAGAAAGTGGTCTGCTCCCGGCCCCAAATAATGAGTTTGACAAGATCCCCCCTTTCAACTAGTGCTATGCATCTTTTTTTTTTTGATAAATGAGAGTAGTTTTATTAATTTAAAAAATAGCCGTACATTCAGCCTAGGAAGAGGAACAAGGTGTTACCTCCCCCTAGGACTGGGTCATAAACACTAAACAAACACAAGCCTGAAGCACAGTTACAAAGTGGCCTGAAACAGATCTCCCCTTGACACCCCTTGCTTGGCCAGAGAATCAGCCGTTGCATTTGCTGATCTGCTGATCCACTGAAACCTGACTGACATATTCCTTGTCAGCCATTTAACTTTCTTTAACAGATCCCTGTAGCCCCAACAAGCTGTCTCTGGACTTGTCAACCAGCCCATTACTAACTTGGAATCCCCTTCTACTATCAAATTATTCACTCCAAGTTGACTGGCCATCTGTATACCTTGTACCGCTGCTAGTATCTCTGCCCTTACAGAATCACCAACACCCACTAGTGCTATGCATCTTTGTTCTTCTTAATATAAAAGTTTTTTATTAAAAATAGAGAAAAATGAGATCCCCCCTTCCTCTTCTTCCTCCCCTTCCTCCTCCTCTTTCCTCTTGACCTCGTCCTCGTAAGGAGGCTTATGCCTCCTTGTGTCTGGGAGGCTTACGCCTCTTATGTTCTGAACCACGCCTTACGCCGCCTCCGCATTTTGAAACATCGGTCCACATATGGAAGAGTTGATGACACTTGTGCTTGCAGTTCAAAAATGGAGGGCTTATTCGTTGGATTGCGAGTTTATTATTCATGCCGATAAACAAAGTCTGAAATACATATGCTCAACTTAAATGGGCTACAAGCTTATGGTGTTTGATTATGTGGTCGAATATAAATCCGTGACATCCAATAAAGCGGCTGATGCACTTTCCCTTTGTATGAACTGTCCCATATATCAGTCTCACAACGCCACTACCCGTTGCTGGACATTCTCAAGATGAAGCGCACAGGGACTCTAGTGTTAGGCTGATTCATTCTAAATAGGCACTAGATCCAACATCAGAACCTAGGTATTTGGTGGAGGGTTCAATTCTTTTTTACAAAGGATTCCTGGTCCTCTCTTGTACTTCTACACACTTACAACAACTATCTAGGAGGACATTCAGGTATCTTGCGAACATACCGTCGTATTGCTTCCCACTATTATTGGGTGGGGATGGAGTGCAACATTAAGGACTTTGTGGCATCATGTTTGGTCTGTCAACACTAAAAATATGATGCCCAATCTCCACTGGGCTCTGGCAGCCTTTGAAGAAACCAGAATTAGTATGGGAGGAAATTTCCCATGATTTCATTGTGGGCCTACTGAAATCAAAAGGCTTTCTCTATTGCTCCCGTGATTGTTGATCATTTATCTGTTCATTTTTCCCGCTGGCTCATCTATACACTGCAGCATCAGTGGCAACCATATTCACAAGAGAACTTACATTGCCTCCGTGGCACGCCCAAGGCTATTCTCTCATATCGTGATCATATGTTCTTAAGCAATTTTTGGTGCGAAAACTTCAAATTTTAGTGATCGACACTCAATACCTCTACCAGTCACCATCCTCAGAAGGATGGACGAACTGAAGTCATTAATAGATGCCTTGATGCATATTTATGATGTTTTGTTGGAGACAATCCACCCCAATGGGCCCATTGGTTTCCATGGGCTGGTTCAGGAAACTGAAGTCATTAATTCCACATTCCATGCTTCTACGAGCATGACCACCCCATTCAGAGCACTTTATGGTTGTGACCCTCCATCCAGTCTTTTTGATGAGAAAGGCTCCACCTCAGTAGCTGTTGTTGACACCCATCTCATAACAAGATAACATTCTTGAAGAGCTCAAGGCAAATTTACTAAGGGCCAAGCAACAGAAGACAAGCCAGTATGACAAAATCCATTAAGTTGAATACAAAGTGGGAGGTGAAAGCTCAGTTCTAACCGACAAAGCACATTGGCTCAGAAAGCCTAGAACAAGTTCTCCTCTAGATTTTTTGGGCCAATCGCTATCACTGAATGGGTAGGGTCAGTTGCCTATTGTTTGGATCTTCCCCAACATTGCTGACTTCATATTGTTTTCCATGTACCGAAACTCAAAGGCCATGTGGGACCTACAATTGTCATACCCCCAGTTTACCCAACTTTGATGTGGATGGCCAACCTTTACTTCAACCCCAACAACAAATGCTAGATTATAGATGGATATAGAAAAACAAGCAACCAGTTTAGGAAGCTCTAGATACTTGGCAAGGATTGCCTCCAAAAGATGCTACATGGGAAGATTGCTCACTGAAATGCCAACTATTTCCTCATTTCACCCTCGCGGATGATGGATAAGGATGCTTTGCCGGGGGGGTCTGTTAACCAAAAACAGAGCAAGCCTATCATTTAGAAGGTCTACACAAGGAAGAAATCTACATTGTACATGTATAAATAAGAATGGGAATCAGAGAGGCTTACCTTGAGTTCAATTCATGTATCCCTTCTTCTTCTTCCTCTCTCTCTCTCTCTCTCTCTCTCTTTTCAGGAGACCACACACTCTCGAAGCAATGTCTGAGTTGGGCAGGAGCCCAATAACTGCTTTAACAGTAAGGATTTTGGGGTTGATTTGGGCCTGAGGCGCAAGGCATAAGGCGAGGCGTGCTCCTTTTTGAAGCAAGGTGCAAAATTATAAAAAAATGCTAAAAAATAAAAAAAAGTCAGAAAATTCAAAAAAAAAGCCAAAAAAAGTAAAAAAATAAAAAATACTAAACATAATATTAATAAAAAAATATAAACTTAAATTCTAAAATAATGTTTTAAAAAACCTATTATTTAAAATTAAAATACATAAACATAAGATGTAATTATGTAAAGCATATTCAATTGAGAATTTAAAAATAAAATCAAACATATAAAACATTTTCAAGCATTTAAAACCTCTAATCTCTTTTTCACTCAATTGCATTACTTCACATGGCTAATGTAATTTTAAACTTATTACATTCTTGATTCTATGAGCCGCCTTTGTGTCACGCCCCTCGAGGCAAGCCTAAACAAGTCCACGTTAGCTCTTAAATTCTTAGTTTTCACACAAAAAATAATGATTTTATAGTTTTACTTGTTTTTTAAGAAGACATTTTATTAGGATGAATGAATGAACGACATTAATAAATTAGGGGTTCTTGGAGCTTTGGTGAGCGAGTGAATTTAAGGGCTAACGTGGAATTGTTTAGGTTTGCCTCGAGGGGCGTGGCACGGGGGTTTGGGGGTGGAGCCCCCGACCCAACCGCTATGTTCTATAAAGGCAAAAAAGCATCAAATTTTCAAAAGGCCTTTTGATGGTACTTGACACATGACTTAAAGTGGTCTAATATTTTTAGAGATTTTTTGCATTACCTGTATGTCTGAGATGAGATGAAACCTTGGTGCATCATTTTGATGGGCTAGATTAGATGGAATTTTGATGCACCATTTGGATGGTTGAAATTCATCAATAGATTTTAGGAGAAGCCTTTTTGGTGGTCCAGATCTTAGGTTTTACTTGACACATTACATTACATTTTTGAAATATTTTCATGCATTACATGCATTGCTGAGATTAGTTGAATTCTTCTACATTACTTGGATGGTTGAGATGAATTCAATGATCTTAAGAGGCCATTTTGATAGTTTAGATGTTGGGATGATCATGTACATTATATGGATGGGCCAAATAATACAATATCTTGGTAAACTATTTGGATGGTTGAAATGAATTGACTGATCTTCGGGTGTTATTTGGAAGGCCTAGATTTTAGATTTTATTTGGCACTTCATTTTACGTGGCTGTATTATATAGATTTTTTTAAAGAAGTTGCTTAAATGATTGGGATTGGTGGAAATCTTGGTCACTTATGTATATAGATAATGAATGGGCAGTGTTCTAATCACCCTCTCTTTGTTCGCACCATCGGGGGTGTGCAAAATTAGGCGGGGGGAGGGGGGGACTTGCATAAAAAATAGTTTAATGACTTGAGTGATATACCCCTCAAACTATTGCCTTGGGGTAGGGTGGGGTACGTGGAGTTTAATAGGAACCTGAGAAAATGCTTATGTGGATTGATGTCACATATATTGGCAAACAACATCAAAAGCAGTGTTTTAAAAGCGCAAGGCGCAAAAAAAGTGCAAGGGCCAATTTGCGACAGAGGCGCAAGGCGAGGCGTGTGCCTTTTTAAGAAAGGTGCAAAATTACAAAAAAAGAGCTAAAAAATAAAAAAAGTCAACAAATTCAAAAAAAATGCCAAAAAAAATAAAAAAATGCAAAAAATTCAAAAAACATTAAACACAATGTTAATGAAAAATATAAACTTAAATTTTAAAATAAATGTTTTAAAAAACCTATTATCTAAAATTAAAATACATAAACATAACATGTAAGGTGTATTCAAATGAAAATTTAAAAATAAAAGCAAATATATAAAGCATTTTCAAGCATGTAAAACCCACAATCTCTTTTTCTCCTTAATTTCATTGCTTCAAGTAGCTAAGGTGATTTAAAACATATTGCATTCTCTATTCTATGAGTTGCCTTTGTACCACGCCCCTCGAGGCACGCCCGAACAATTCTATGCTAGGGTCTGATATATCCATACAGAATACAAATTGTGCCCCCAACCATTAATATTTTTTTTGATAGATCCCCAATATTTAATATTTTGAACAGACTTCCTTTGTATTCCTCATAGTGTTTTATCTAAAAAATTGATGAGGCACAACTAAAATGCTTTTTGATCCCATTAATTGTGTAAGAATTGTGATATGTTCCTCAACTTGTCATTTACACTGTTTTTAAATAAAAAATTGAACTTTGTGCTTCCATTGTTTGGTTGTTGTTTTTTCTCTAAATACATTTTATGTCTTACAGTTGAATAAAGCTGTTAGTGAACCCAGAACTGCTGGAGTTATTGGCGATAGGGGATCATTCTCTAGGGAAAGTGAGTAAGAGTGCTTTATCTATTTTCCAATAGCTGTTTAGCTGCTTTAGCATCTCCTTTAATTTTTGGCTAAGAATTATTGGTATTGATGTTGAAGAAAGATTGAAAGCAGCATCTATTAAGTACACAGATTTGCTGTTCAGTATATTTTCTCAGGTGTACACAATGCTAAATGTGCTAACCCATGATACAAATCTGAGTTACCTTCTTACCTGCTTTGAGAATTTTATCTTGTGTGCAGAGTAGGCTGCTAACATGGGTTAGCAAATATATTGATAAAAAAAAAAACATGGGTTAGCAAATATTTCAATCCAAAAGACCTTGCCAGCTTTCTCTTTTTATTGTTTTAAAAAATTAAAATGTGAAGCAGTTAATATTTTTTATATAATGCCAATACTTGCCTTCCCTTCACATTTAGGTCGTAAAAAGTTAAATCAGAATGTTTTAATAGTATCGTATAATGTCAATGTTTGCAAGTGGTGGTTGATTGGTTGTCCAAATATTTTAATCTTTAAATCTAATCACTTTCATGAAAATTTTTGAAGTCTAAATATCCTTTTGGTACATGCCCTTGCAATAATTAATTATAAGTCATTGATGCATGGCAGCTTATAGGGCTGGTATCGGTTGTGGGCTTGAACTTGCTAATGCAATGGGTTCTCTATCCGGATGTTCTGGATCAGCCACAAGTTCCCTAAATTAGAAATTGGAGTGCTATAGCTGTATCCTTGCCTTCCTCCCCTGTGGTACATGGTGGAGATATTATATGGAAATATTTTAAAAGTTATATACATGGTGGAAACATTGTGAAATATGTAAAAGTATATAATCAATGGAATGATAAAAGAAACTCGGGCATACCTTTTTAAATTATTATCTTGTTCCAAACCTCTAAACAAAGCTAAGAAACTAAGCTTATGGGCAACAATACATTGTGAGGTTGTCCTATAAACCTTAAGAAACAAAACTACATGATAGAATGAGTTCAAGCAAAATTTCAACTCATAGAGAATGCAAACATTCTAATAGATGAACTAAGTAATCTATTATACATGCAAAAGGATGTAACATAATGTTACTGATAAAAAAAAGATGTAACATAATGTTTGAAACGAGTTTTGAGCTGGCTCAAAGTGGTAATCATGTCCTTTACGCAGACAATAGCATTGCTACTCTACATATCTATACAATTTGAAAAGTATATTGGGCTGGATCAAAGTGGTAATCATGTCCACTAGGCAAGCAATATCATTGCTACCCCACATATCTATACATTTTATAACAAACTTATGTTATGATACTATCTCTTGTACTCTAGATAATGCCAATAGTGTTCATTGGGGAATATGTTGATTCTAGTAAAATATCATGTGGTACCCATGGAAATGGAAATATGTCATGAAAATATAGGAAACATATGGACATTTTAAATCATGCTCTAGACTATGTTTCCCTGATTGCTGAGGTCTTTATTTTTCAGGCCATGACAATTTTACCACTGAATTGGAGCTGTAGGGACATTGTAAGAAGATGTGATTTTCTGTTTCTAATAATTCTTCAAGGCAGAGCTTACACGCAATTGAAGGGATGCCTATCCCCTACATTTTAGCCTATCCCTTTGATACATTTGCTCAGATAGCAGTCTACATTGGGAAGGCTACCTTTTGGAGTTGGTGGGACCCAACTCTCAAATTAATTTACTAGGGAAGACCCACTTCCCCAAGATTTTAAGTTTCATCAGAACAACCAAACAGATCCAAAATCTCTGATCAGAAGAATAAAAGGGATGGGGGACAGCTCTGAATCCTTAACAGCAGGGCAGCCAAGTCAGAAACCACCCATGTCGCCTGTCGTCCATTGTAAAAGCTAATATGCATTATGGTTTATCCTTTTAGGCAAATAAACTAATAACACGGAATATTATAAATCGGTTGATATGACAAATGCAACCTAAGAGTTAGAATGAAGGCCTTTCCCTCATATATGTCATGATATACAACTCTAGAGGACAAGTTATTCTCTCTTATGTGAGTTGAGTCATTCAACTCATGAATATATATAATATATATTGAAACTTTTATACAATATATTTAATATAAATAAAATAAAACATATTTTCATATGTATAATATCTATTAAATACTGTGTTTTAAAAGTGCAAGACGCAAAAAAGGCACAGGGGTCAATTTGCGCTTGAGGCGCAAGGCGAGGCGCGGGCCTTTTTGAAGTAAGGTGCAAAATTACAAAAAAGCTAAAAAATAAAAAATGTCAAAAAATAAAAAATATTAATAAAAAATATAAACTTAAATTTTAAAATAAATGTTTTAAAAAACCTATTATCTAAAATTAAAATACATAAACATAATATGCCAAAAAAAATTCAATAATAATGCAAAAAAATAAAAAAATATAAAACATAATATTAATAAAAATATCAACTAGTTTTAAAAAACCTATTATCTAAAATTAAAATACATAAGTTGGGTGGCTGCTTCCTCGTGGGGTGCTTTCGGGGGGATTGTAACAATGTGGAAGAGGGATGTGGTTGAAGGTTTGGAGGAGTTGATCGAAAAGTACTTGGTTTCCATGAAGTTTAAGCAGCAAGAGGATGATTATATGTGGGTGCTCACAAATGCATATGGACCGAATGACTACAGAGAGAGAAAGGAGTTGTGGGAGGAATTAGCTGATGTTAGAGGGTTGTGGGATGGGCCCTGGTGCATGGGTGGGGATTTCATTGTGATGAGATTCTCGGAGGAATCCAATAAGGTTAATCAGAGGGTGGCAAAAAGCATGAGGAAGTTTAACAGTTTTGTGGATGCCTTTGAGCTTAAAGAGATTCCCCTAGCCCATAAGACATTTACATGGTCAAATCTTCAATCTAGACCCATTTGCTCTAAGCTGGATAGATTCCTGTTCTCTTTGGATTGGGAAGAACATTGGGGAACCTTGGTTTTTAGAGCTCTCCCAAGGGTGACCTTAGATCTTTGACCCATAGTGTTATGTAAGGAGGAAAGAAGTTATGGAGGTCTTACCCCCTTTAGATTTGAAAATATGTGGTTACTTCATCCAGGGTTTACTAACAAAGTGAGGGAGTGGTGGTATGAGTGTAACCCATTGGTGGAATGGGAGGGGATGAGATTCCATAAGAAGCTATAGTTCTTGAAAGCAAAAATCAAGGAGTGGAATTTGGTGGAGTTTGGGAGGATAGAAGAAAGAAAGGGAGATCTGATGGATAAATTTGAAAGCCTTGACTCTAAAGAAGAAAGGGGAGAATTTGGAGAGGAGGACAATGAACTCAGGAGAGATTTGAGAAGACAGTTAGATGACTGCCTGCACAAGGAGGAAATTAGCTGGAGGCAAAAATCTCGGTTTAAATGGTTGCAAGAGGGAGACAGAAACACTAGGTATTTCCACTCTCTAGCAGATGGCAGGAGAAGGAAGAACTTTATCTCCAAATTGGTAGTAGATGGAGTTGAGTTAATATAAAAAGAGGAGATAGCCGGGGCCTGTGTGGAGCACTTCAAATCTATTCTAAGAAGGCCTGTGAGAAGGGTGTGGGTAGAAGGATTGGATTGGCCAAATGTAGGGGTGGAGAATAGGAGAAGGTCGGAAAGAAGCTTTAATTTGGAAGAGATCAAAGAGGCTGTGTTTTCTATGGATAGAACAAAAGCTCTAGGGCCGGATGGGTTCACAATGGTTTTTTATCAGGACTGTTGGGATATTTTGAAAGATGATCTTTTGCGGATGTTTGAGGAGTTTTTCAGGAGAGGAATTGTCAATCCGGGTGTGAACTCTACATTTATAGCCTTAATTCCAAAAAAGAAAGATGCATCCCACCCGAAGGATTTTAGGCCAATTAGCTTGGTTAATAGCTTGTATAAGATCATTGCAAAAGTGTTGTCTTTGAGGCTGAAGGAGGTATTGCCAGATATCGTTGCACATTATCAAGGAACTTTTGTGAGTGGAAGACAAATTACTGATCAGATTTAAATTGCTAATGAGAGTGTGGAGAACTTTAAGAGGGATAAGAAGAAGGGAGTGGTCTGTAAGTTGGACTTGGAAAATGCTTATGACTTGGTGGACTGGGATTTCTAGAGGAAAGTTTTGACTAAATTTGGGTTTGGGGTTAGATGGTGTAAGTGGATCATGGGTTGTGTTCGGAATTGTCATTATTCAGTGCTAGTGAATGGGACAGTGGTAGATTTCTTTCCAGCCAGTATGGGTATAAGACAAGGAGACCCCCTTTCTCCTTTCTTGTTAATTCTAATTGCGGAGGTATTGGGGAAACTGATTCACAGAGCAGATTCTAGGGGGGACTCATTAGAGGTTGGAGAGTTGGGAGGGTGGAAACCCCCTCTCTCATTTACAGTTTGCTGATGACACGATTCTGTTTTGTGAAGGCGGTAATGTGAGCTTTATCAGGAACTTGAAGTCGGTGATACAACTGTTTGAGCAAATGTCCAACTTGAAGGTTAACCTTGGGAAAAGCTGTGTAGTGGGGGTGAATTTGGAGGGAGAGATCGGGGAGAGTGCTGAAGTGCTGAGGTGTGAAGTCTCGGGGTGGCCTTTGAACTACTTAGGGTTGCCATTAGGTGATAATCCTATGAAAGAGAGCTTTTGGAACCCGGTGGTGGAAATGTTTGAAAAAAGACTGGTATCCTGAAAAAAGAACTACCTCTCTCTCGGTGGGAGAACTACATTAATTAAGGCCACGGTTGCTAATTTACCCATCTTTTTCCTGTCGGTGTTTAAAATCCTAGTGAAGGTTGTTAACAGATTGGAGAAGCTAATGAGAGATTTCCTGTGGGAGCCGGGAGAGGAGAAGAGGGGTCATAGAGTTAGCTGGGAGATAGTGTGTAGGAGTATGACTTGTGGTGGTTTGGGGCTTGGGAGTATTAGGAGAAGGAATATGACTCTTTTGGGAAAGTGGTTGTGGAGGTTTCCTATTGAGAAGGAGAAGCTATGGGCTAGAATAGTGGCAAGTATACATGGGCTGGAGCACAATGGATGGGACGTTGGAATCAGAGCTAGGATCACACTCAATTCTCCTTGGAAAGCCATTCATGACCTGTTACTAGTTTTCTCCCCTAATATCAGGTATGATTTGAATTCCGGTAACTCCATAAAATTTTGGGAACAAACTTGGGTGGGGAGTGCCCCTCTAAAGGATCAGTTTCCTTCTTTGTATGCTCTTTCTGATTTGAAAAATGAGCCAATCTCGTCTTTCACCACCCCGTCCTCTTCCACTTCTGGGATTGGGTGGAACTTGGGTCTAAGAAGGGATTTGAGGGACTCAGACTTCGACAGTATTTCGAGCCTTATTGCACTTCTTGATAATGTTGTCTTAGACCCCACTAGGGCAGATTCTAGAATTTGGACACCTACCCCAATGTCATATTTTCTTGTGTTTTTTTCTTCAAAGTCTTAAGTCAGTCCACCAGTCCTACTTTCCACCCTTTCCTTGTTGGTGAGGTTTGGTGCAGAGCAATACCTCCTAGGGTTGGTAGTTTTTGTTGGGAAGCCTATCTGGAAAGAATCAACACTGGTGATCTACTCCAAAAGAAGAGACCTAATATTTGTTTGTCACCTCATTGGTGTGTTCTTTGTAAAGCGGATGGGGAGATTGGTTTTCACCTATTGGTGTCTTGCCATTTTGTGAGGTCAATTTGGGATTGGGCTTTCTCCCTATTTGTAGCTTGAATCTTCCATCAGACTTGCAGGGCCTTTTTTCCCATTCTTTTTTCAGGTGGCGGATAGAAAGGGGAAGGACTATGTGGAGAGGACTAAGGGCTGCAGTATGTTGGACACTTTGGGAAGAAAGAAACTCCAGGATATTCTCAGAAGCTGAGAGATGAGCAGTAGATCTGAGGGCTATCATACATATTAGGGCTGTATAGTGGCTGAAATCTTTGGAGCTATTCACAGATTACACTGTGGATGACATGTTGAGGAAGTGGGGTGAAATTGCAAATTGCGCACAGACCAAGTCAGTAATGAGTGTGGCTTGGACCCCTCCACCTAGTGGATTCTTGAAATTAAACTTTGATGGGTGTAGTAGGGGAAGTCCGGGACAATCGGGGATTGGGGGTGTTTTTAGGGATGAGAATGGGGTCATTTCTGCCATGTTCTCAGGCCCAATTGGAGTGGGTGACTCCCTTAGAGCTGAGATCTTTACAGTTATGGAAGGAGTCCGAAAAGCTAAGGAGTTGAACATCAGGAAACTCATAATTGAAGGGGATTTAGAGGTGGTGATAGGGTGGCTGATTAAAGATAACAATGGCTTATGGAAGTACAACAATGAGAGGAGGAAATTCAAGTGGCTGGTGCGGGAGATGGAAGTTAAGATATGTTGGGTTAAAAGATCGGCTAACTCCCTAGTTGACGGTTTAGCTAAACAAGGGGCAGAAAGGGATTCATTGTTTTGGGCTAAGCTGTAACTTTAGTGTTTTTTCCTTTTTTTCCTTTTCTTGAGGTTCTTTGTTGCTCTTGGTAGATAAGTGTGTGTCTTCCTCTTGTAAATCTTCTATTGATGATTTAATGAAAGTGTTATTGATAAAAAAAAAAATTAAAATACATAAGCATAATATGTAAAGCATATTCAAATGAGAATTTAAAAATGAAATCCTACATATAAAACACTTTCAAGCATATAAAACCCAAAATCTCTTTTTTTCTCAATTACATTACTTCAAGTAGCTAATGTGACATATTACATTCCCAATTCTATGAGCCGCCTTTGTGCCACGCCCCTCGTGGAAAGCCCAATATTTTCTTAAAAAGCAATTAAAGCTATAGAGTCGTTCGTTCATCCTAATGAATGATAATTTGGTAATGTTGTATAAAAGTTTTCACATATTACATTCCTAATTAGAGAGCCTCCTAATGAATGATTATTCGAGAATCCCCTATAAAAGCAATTAGTTTTCACATATCGAGAACCCCCTATTTGGTAATGTTGTCCATTCATTCATCCTAATAAAATATCTTCTTAAAAAGCAATTAAAGCTATAAAATCATTATTTTTTTGTGTGAAAAGTAAGAATTTAAGACCCTAACATGGACTTGTTTGGGCTGGCCTCGAGGGGTGTGGCACAAGGGTCCGGGTGCTCTGCCCCTGGCCCAGCCGCTAGACTCTAAAAAGGAAAAATCATCAAATTTTCAAAAGGTGCATGCCTGGGCTGAGGCGCAAGGCGCACCAGGTGTGCGCCTTTTAAATCACTGATTAAATATAGTATGTATATATTATATATTATATATTATTAAATATTGAATATATATTGTAGACCTGGTTGGGCCTGAAATCTTGGGCCCAAGCCTAGCCCCGAAAATTTGTGGGCTTGAATTCCCGATGAAAGCCTAGGCTGGGCTGGTCCTGAACACAAAAACCTGGTCCCAGGCCCAGAAATTTGCGGCTGAGCTTATTCTCAACTGTTAATAAACTTTTTCAAAACTCTACTTAACACCAGCTTATTAGATTTGTAAGTAAATTTATTTAATTTCAGATGTGGAGGGGCAGAATTGTAGTTTATGCCAGGTTTTGAGTCTTTTGACTACAGATCTTTTATTTATTTTAAGTTTCTAATAACTGTTAGTGTGTTTTAATAGCTTTACAGAGGTTAGGATTGCCTAGAAGTGATGGTAAGCGTCTTGTAGTTCTCTAAGTATGGCCGATGTGTTGACTTGGATACAAGAGTCCGGGAGCTTCAAATTTTATTTAGTAGTCCTATTTGGACTAAAACCAAGGTTGGCAGATCTTGTTCCTGCAGGAGTCTATTAATATTGGGATATTGTAATTCACCAGTTGGTTGTATTGGCTTATTTGAATCTGTCCTTGTTCAGGTATACTGTAAGCTTCAGCTTCTCTTCTTGTTCCTCAACATTATTCTATTTCACATCAGACCTGACCTAAGTACTATGAGGAAGACAGGTTTTAGTTGTTGTACGTGAATTCTTTTTAATGGATTCAGAGATCAGCTATTTCTTTTGATGGTAGCTTGTCCGGGGGAGGCCAAAGGAAGAGTGCGTTATATATCAAGAAGAACCAAGTATTAGATTCTCTTTTGGCTATTGACTATGGATGGTACATCATACTTAAAGGGAGAGCATTTAGGAGCATAATAGGAGGGGACCTATTGTAATCATTGGCAATAATTTTTTTTTTTGTTTTTGATCCTTGTGGTGTTTTTTGAAGTTGAAACTGTATGGTTACTTTTGAGTTCAGATCTGCGCCCCACAAGGCTCCACAGCACATCCCAACCTTGATGACAAGTATGGAGATGATGTGACATCATCGGGAGATGTTCCCAATACAAGGTTGGGATGTGCTGTGGGGCATGGTGGGGTGCAGATGTGAAGTCGTTACTTTCCTTGTTCATATAATGTGAAAACATAGGGCAACCTTATTTTTAGTAATAAAAGGGCATGTGAAAGTATACTTGTTTCTCTTTTTCCTACTAATATAATATAGCATTCTTTTATTATCTAGAACATAGGGGCATTTCTATCGTTCAAGAGATAGTTTTGCTGTATTAGGTACAAACTCTTAGCAAAATTGAGATGTGTCCAAAGTGACTATTTTGTTCAGGATTTTATTTGGAGTTAGTAGCTGTTCATAAAACTGATGAAACCGACCAAACCGACCAACCCGGCCCAACTCAACTCAAGTTTGTCAGTTTTCTAGTATTTTTGGTCGGCTTTGGTATTTCCCATCCCGACCAGGTCGGTTTTGGTTTGGCCAATTGTAAACTGGCCATTTTAAATATAAATTTTTGAATACGGGAAAGTGGGAAAATTCCCATATTTCCTAGTTTAAAATGTTTTATATTGTGAATTTTATTTTTTAATTTATAATTAATAATACTGCCGTAATTTTTTAAATTTAAATTTAATTTTTTAAATTTAAATTTAATTTTTTAAATCTTTTGACCCAGCCAACCAAGCCGAAAATCAACCCAAACCGTTACAACCTGAGTTGGCCGGTTTTCACTAATGGTCGGTCAGTTTTGGGTGACCAACTCCCCAACCCGACCAGGTTGGTTTGGTTGGCTAAACAGCCTGCGACCAAATTGAACGAACCCGTGAACACCCCTAGGCGTTAGGGTGATTATTATCATTTGTAACTAGTAATTATTTGGTTGGGCACTAGTCCGTTTCAAAGATTCTGGTATCTGTTGGGGATCTAATGGAATTCAAAAGAACTATTTATTGGATTGTGGTGGCCTGGTGTGGAGAGGAAGGAATTCCATGAAGTCAAGTGGGATAAGGTATGCAGTCAAACAAATAGGGGTGCCCTAGGAATATTCATTGGATAAGTCAATATGTGGCTGTTCAGTTTGAATGTGATGCTGGGTGGATGGAAGTCAATATAATTGAGTGTTTTGAAGGTGATGCTGGGTGGATGGAAGTTTGTGCAGATTAGTGTGTTTTCTATAAAATCTTTCGTATCTAGTTTTGATAACCAATCAGAGTTGATTCACTGCAGTTAATTTAATGTGGGTAATTACATTAACTCTGAAGGCAAAAGGGCTTGCCTTGCTTCATTCCCTTGATTGTATTCTTACACAGGATCATATCACGGGTGTTACCTGTGCTTAGCCAAGGAGAATGTGATACACCTGTTCTATAGCTCTTCTGCTTCTTGGAGCATTTGTGGGGTTACTATTTTAGTTTCTTTAACATTGCCTAATGTAATTCAAGAATCCCGAAATAACTCTTTGGTTGTTGCATGCATTGAGGGGGAGAAAAACTAAAATTGTATGGAGCTGCATTCCGTTTGCTATCTGTTGAGAAATCTGGAACAAACAGAAAAATCTTTGGAGGCAAATCAAAATGGTGAAAGGGAGCAAATCATCTTCCAAGTGGAAAGAGATTAATGGAGTGAACAATTTATACAACTTGGTGATGGGACTGTTGATCCCTTTAATTACTCTATTCTATCCCTCATTACAGTGCAGCCCAAAATAGTTGCTGTCTCAATTCCCCTTGTTTTGCTAAAGCATCAGCTAGCCCATTTGCACTTCTTCAGGCCCATTAAAATTCAGCCTCAACCTCCTTTGCAATCTTTTCCACTTCCCTATTCACTTGTTTAAACGTCCATGGGGTATGGCTACTGTTTGCTGCCTAGGAAATTACTACTTTTGAGTCCCCTTCCATCTTAATATGTCTGTATCCTAACTGTTTGGCTAACTTTAGCCCTTGTAGTAATGCCAAAAGTTCAGCCTTTAGTGAGTTCCCAGTGCCAATCGTTCTTGAGAACAAATCCAATATCCTCCTTTCAGAATTTCTGAATACTCCTACTCCTGAAACACCCGGATTTCCAAAGGAGCTCCCATCAAAATTTAGTTTCACTTTATTGCCTTCTGGTGGTTTCCACTCCGGCCTTACTTTATCTCTTACTCTCAATGACCATTATTTTTTGCCTGGTTCTTAGAATGCCTGTGACTGAGAAGACTTGAAAGCTATCCAAGGGTTTTACCCAATGAGCTACTTTCACTTTGATTCTATCAATGACGTCCTCAAATGTTTTGCCTTTGTTGCTTTCCACATTACCATCCCCCTTTTCTTTTGTTGTCTCAAGAAGTCACGGTTGACGAGTCCTGCCACATCTTGAGAGGGAACTCACTTACAGCCAAAGAGAGTACAAAAGAATTCCCAAATTTAGAGCACAAAAGAACATGATATCATTAAATGGGATAGGGTCTCACCACTTTCCTTACACAGAGCACACATGAGGAGAAAGGCAAATGTATGGCCTTCTTTGCAGTATATCACAAGTTTTTACCTTACCAAGGAATATTTCCTAGCAGAAGGCTTGAATCTTCGGGGAAATAGGCTTGTACCAAATTTCTTTCACATCGAAATCCCCACCTAGGGGGTTGGGGTAAGCAAGTACTTTGAAGAAGGAAGAATAAGAAAAGAGATCGTTTGGAGAGCCTACCTTGATTCTAGAATCTTCCAGCGAAGGGTCTAAATGGATTTGCCCTAGAAGGTCCAACAATAGCATTAAAGACTCGCACTCGTTTTCCCTTAGTTCCCTTCTGAGGCCGAAGTTCCAGTTCACACCATTTGGACATTGTGCTCCCAACATGGATATAGCTTCCCCCTTGAGGTTAGATAGTGCAAAGAGATTAGGGAATTGATCTTTATGTGGGTTTTCCCCTACCCAAAGATCTTCCCAAAATAGAGTTTTATTACCTTGTCCCACATCGAACTGGATGGAATTGAGGAAAGTAGGGTAGATTTCATGAATTGCTTTTCAAGGAGAAGCCAAAGAAACAGTGAGGGAAGATTTTTGCATTCCAGCCATTTCCATCCATCCCATGAATGCTCTCAATTACTTTGTGCCATAGTCTATTGCTCTCAAAGGGAAACCTCCAAAGCCATTTACCTAGTAGAGCTGTGTTCCTTAATAGAATGTTCCCAATTCCTAAACCCCCTTGTATCTTAGGTTTGCTAACCTGCTCTTACTTGCTCAAATGGTCTTTCCTTTCCTCTTCTGGATCCCAAAGAAAATCTCTCATTCTCTAAGCACCTTGTTACCCTAGAAGGGATTCTAAAGGTTGAAAGGAAATGAGTGGGGGGGGGTTAACTACTGTGGCTCTAATCAAGGTTATTCTTCCACCCAAAGAAATATAATTCCTCTTCCACAGGGCTAGCTTCGTATCAAACCTTTCTAAAACTGGTTTCCAAAACCCAACTGACTTAGGGTTTCATCCTAAAGGTAGGCCTAGGTAACTGATGTTGGGTACTGGTTAAGGAGTGGTTATTGTCACATCTGGAATTGTTGCCAGATGTCAACCCTTGAAGTGGGTGCTAAAGTTCCCCTGTTGACATTTATAAAAGTGATGCGTTTTGTAATGTTCTGTAATGTTTCTGACGTATTTCCTATTGATTTAGGTCTCAGCTGAAACTAATTGTAATTAATTTTCATTTAATCAAATTTATTTTTTCTTGCTGTCAAAAAAAGAAAAAAATTTGGGCACTTGTGTTATCAGTAGGAGAGCTCCTGTCAAATGTTTTAGAGGTTTCTTTAACACTGAGTCACTTACACAGTTTCGTTTACTATTCTAGAATTTTTGAATGCTGATGCTCTTGTGCAGGAGTGCAAGGCCACTTGGTTTTGGGAATTCTTTAAAAGGAAAATTACAGAAACTTCCCTATACTTTTTTTTTTGAATTGGCTAAAACATTGTTGTCAAAAGTAGGCTTGAAAGTTCTCATTGAATCTCTGTTAAAATACAAACCGAAATTTAAATGACAAGAAAATTTTATCATCATCATCATCGTCGTCGTCGTTGTCATTACCTAAGCCTTGCCCCAATTATATGGGGTCTGCTACATGAATCCTGATTTGCCATTCCATTCTGTCAGTGCCATTATCTATCATCAAATTATGGGCGCTTAAAATTATTTCTTACTGCTCCCATGCAAGTCCTTTTTAGTATGTCCTTAGCATGAATTCATTTATTTGGTTTGGGCGCTTAAAGTTACTGCTCCCATGCATTCATTTATTTGGTTTGGCTTTTAACCAAATAAACCAAAGTTTTAAAAAATTGAAATAAAAAATGAAAACCAAACTGAAACCTTAATTTATCGTTTGGCTTTTGGTTATTTTGGTTAAACTCAAATTTTATTAATGTATCATAGTTGTCAAGGTGCTTGCCTAGGTGACTAGGCGCGCTTGGCTGGGCACCTCACCCAAACGCCTTGACTTATAGAAACTAGGCCTCCTAGGCAACAAAAATGATAAGGCGGGTGTCTTATATATAATATCATATATGTTGTTGTATCTTATTAATGTGTGTTAATACATTTTATTATATGCTGTATATATAGTTTATACTTTGCTTTAATGTTTTACTATTGAAATTGAAAAGATCAAAGGGTTTTGAGGACACTACAAGAAAGCTAGAATGAAAAAAAAGAAAGGGGAAAGAAAGAATAGAAGTATAAAGAGGTTCTTTGTTTCTATTCTCTCTCTAATCAAATAAAACAGAAATTCCATCCTTGTTTTTTCAATTTTACTTTCCGTCTTGAATATTTATCTTATAAAGTTAATGACCTTTTGCTGATTTGCCACATTTTTAGTGGAAATTTAATGTTCCTTAATAAAGAGACTTGCTATTTTTTCAATTAATATACATGCTGAATGGTATATAAAACTAGGGAGATAGCCAGAAGTTAGTTCTTTATATTATATACTTTTTATTGCCTAGGTGCCAGCCTAGGCAACTAGGCGACTACCCACCCTAGTGTTGCCCAAAACCACCTAGACAGCTTGAAAACTATGATACGTATATATATTATGAAACCAAATCTCATTATAATATATTATATGTTATATGTTACATCTTATATAATTAAATTCGTGTAATTTAGTTAACTGAATTTCTAATTCTGAAATCTGAAACCGATGCCGAATTTTTGAAAAACTGAATTGATCAACAACCAAATTTTTTGGTTTTAACTGAATTCTACTGACCCCTACTTATCACTTGCAATGGGTGCTGCAGATGGTCTACTTTGCATGTGGCCAAACCATCTCAGTCCACTTTCTCTGATCTATTGAGGCAATTAGAAGTCATATTAGTTAGTGGATATAATTTCATTTTCTGGAGTAATTTCATTGGTACTTCATATTGGTCTATTACATGTCTAATAATTGCTAAAAGTTAAATCATCATTTGTTATTTTACAATATTAATTATAGTTTTTTTTTTCTTTCAAGGTTCATCCACTACAGAGTGGGCACAAGAGTCAGATTTTCCCAACTGGTTAGATCCACATATTTTTGATTCAGAAAATGTTCGGGAAGGTAAAAGATGGTCATCGCAGCCACATCCTTCTGCTCGTCTTGGAGACTCAAAACCATTGTACAGAACATCTTCATATCCTCAGCAGCCACAACAGCAGCAGCACTTTAGTGAACCAGTTTTAATACCCAAGTCTTCTTTTACTTCGTACCCCCCTCCTGGTGGTCGATCTCAGGCATCAAATCAGCATTCTCACCAACTCAACATGCCATCTCTTGGTGGATCTCCGCTACCCTTCTCTTCACCAAACCTGTCTCCGTTCTCTAATTCTCAGCTTCATTTGCAAGGCCTATCTCATGGATTACATTATGGTGGAAACCTAACCCAATTTGCCTCCCAAGGTCTCTCCATGAATAATCGGCCACAGGGTCACTGGGGGAACCAGGCCAACCTATTTTCTGGAGATCATTCCAATCTTTTGAACAACTTGTTACAACAGCAATTGCCTCATCCAAGTGGGTTAGTCCCCCAGCAGTTGATGTCTCAGCAGCAGCAGCAGCAACAACAGAGACTGCATCATCCAGTTCAACCATCTCTTGCCCATTTTTCAGCTCTCCAGTCCCAATTATTTGGTAGCCATTCTTCTCCATCACCACATGTAATAAGCAAGTATGAATCAATGCTGGGGATGGCTGAATTAAGAGACCAAAGGACAAAAGCGACACAAAGGGGTAGGCAGAACCTGCGCTATTCTCAACAAGGCTCTGATACAAGTAGCCAAAAGAGTGATAACGGGTGGCCACAGTTCAGATCCAAGTACATGACTGCTGAAGAAATAGAAAGTATTCTTAGAATGCAGCATGCTGCAACACACAGTAGTGATCCTTATGTAGATGACTATTACCACCAGGCTTGTCTTGCAAAAAAGTCTGCAGGGTCAAGGTTGAAACACCATTTCTGCCCGACTCACCTGAGGGACCTGCCTTCCCGAGCACGTGCGAACACTGAGCCTCATGCCTTTCTCCAGGTTGATGCTTTGGGAAGACTACCCTTTTCTTCTATACGCCGGCCTCGCCCTCTCCTTGAAGTTGAACCTCCATTCTCTGCTGCTGATGGTAGCATTGAGCAAAATGTTTCTGAGAAGCCTCTTGAACAAGAGCCAATGCTTGCAGCACGAATTACTATAGAAGATGGCCTGTGTCTTCTTCTTGATGTGGATGACATTGACAGGCTCTTACAATTCGGTCAGCCCCAAGATGGTGGGATACAACTGAGACGTTGCCGTCAGGTCCTGTTAGAGGGGCTTGCAGCATCGCTTCAGCTAGTTGATCCGCTTGGAAAAGGTGGGCGCACAGTAGGACTGGCTCCCAAAGATGACCTTGTGTTTTTACGACTGGTCTCTCTTTCCAAGGGTCGGAAGCTCCTCTCAAAGTACTTACAGCTCCTCTATCCTGGTGGTGAGCTTACACGCATTGTCTGCATGGCAATTTTTCGTCACCTCAGGTTTTTGTTTGGTGGCCTCCCCTCTGATCTGAGTGCTGCAGAAACAACAACAAATCTTGCGAATACTGTTTCTGCATGTGTGCGTGATATGGATCTTGGTGCACTTAGTGCTTGTCTTGCTGCCGTGGTTTGCTCCTCAGAGCAGCCTCCACTCCGGCCGCTTGGAAGCACTGCTGGAGATGGGGCTTCTGTCATCTTAAAAGCCATCCTTGAGAGGGCAACTGAACTATTGACAAATCCTCAGGCTGCCAGCAACTACAGCATGCAGAACCGGGCCCTTTGGCAGGCATCTTTTGACGCGTTTTTTACTCTACTCACAAAGTATTGTTTAAGCAAGTATGACAGTATTTTGCAATCATTGCTCATGCAAGCCCCGCCGAATACAGCATCTATTGGGTCAGAGGCTGCAAGAGCTATAAGCAGAGAGATGCCGATTGAGCTGCTACGTTCAAGTCTTCCTCACACCAATGAGCATCAGAGGAAGATATTACTGGATTTTGCACAGCGCTCCATGCCTGTTACCGGATTTAATGCCCATGGCAGTGGTAGTGGAAGTCAAATTAATTCTGAATCAGTTCCTGGTTAGTAAAAAAGAAGCCTTAGGAACAATGTGTAGTTGGATTATTGTATTCTCTGTTTTCCAATCCTTATATGCCTGTTCTGTGTGGGTCCGACAGAAAAATGGGATGACAGCATCAGGGGTTCAGCACTTAGCATAGGATCAAGTGTCTTTCGCTTTTCTTTCCCCCCATTGTGCCTTTTTTTTCTTTACTTTCCTTTCTTTTTCAATGTCCCTTTCCCACCTTTTTTCATTTGGTGAACCTGTAGTAGGCCTATATGTGTATTATGTTGAAAACTCTTTCGGGGACGGGGAGTCTGACTGGAAGATTTTCTTCTGGGGAGCTTAATTTTGGTGCTCTGTCGGAACTCCAAACAAAATGGATTTAGGGGAAGAGAAAATGTACAGGGAACATTACAGAAGGCCTTCGATTTTCCTTTCATGTCATGTACTCTTTCGTGCTTTTATTTTCCCTTTACTTTTTTCAAAGAGGGGGAGTATCCTCAATTACTGTTTTTTCTTTTTTTATTCGTTTTTTGTTAAAATGGGTGAATTTCTGTCTACTCTTTATTATGGACAGTGAAATTGGGGGACCTTTGGTCATGTCATGTACTTGGTATAAACAGGTTGATAAGAGAGATGCTCTCTGAATATTTGACGAAGAGCCTGTAACCATTGAAAGCTTTTGGTAATTATCTACCTTAAATGTTGTACCAAGTTAAAGGGTTCTTGTTTAAATTGATTTCCAACTGTTAAGCATCTGGTAATAGATGGATATGCATTCAAATGAGGATATTTTTGAACGAAATAAGAGTTTCTCTTCATTAGGCACTCCCCTTTTTTTATACGGAAGTAGCCCATCCCCCTTCCCCTTGAAAACGAATGTTTTAAAAACTGGCCCGGAATTGGAACTGCTTTGGCCACTGGTTTCTGGGCCAGTGATTTGTCCATGATCCACATGGATAGACAAACGACAAATAAAGTGAAAAAACATTGTCCAGGTTGAACCCGTCTTGGGTCAGTGGATGGTTTTTGGCAAAGGAATGGTTTGTGGGTGAAACAGAACCAGTTGCCTCAATGGTTTTCGGCTGAGCAGGGCATATTATATCAGATGTATTGTATCGGTATCAGAGTAGGGCGATACAAGATATGTTACAAATGGAAACATGTCCTGTAAGTGGCGCGTATCCGATCGATATGGGTGCGTATTGGACCATGTCACATTATATCGATCGATACCAATCTATACACAATGGCATTTTAGCCTTTTATAATAAACGGTGCTAAAAGTGTGATTTGAACTTGAAACACGATGCACGTGACACCGAAAGTTTTAAACCCACCTTCAAAACAACCAAGCCATGTCATGCATTGTGACATTTAACGAAATAACATAATTTTTATTAATGTCTACCCAAACAAATAATTGATATTTATGTTTAATAACTCAAACTAAAAATTAAAATAAATAATATTTAAAATTAATATTTTATAAACAAATGGAATAAGTAATCTATCAATTCTATATTTATACTAAAAGATGATTTTAATCTTAAGAAATTTATACAAATAAAATATTGATAGTAGAATAATTAGCTTACTACTTAAAATTTATAAATTTGTACATGATATATATCTTACATATTTTATATATTTTTATAATTATTAGTTAATATTTTTATTTACATTAAATGACTATATTTATTATTTACAGAAAATAAAAAAATTGTTTACAAGATATTCAAGAATATAATATTAAATTGAATCTATCAAATCTACTAATTTATATTTATATAAAAAATGAATTTTAATTTCAAAAAACTTATAAAAATAAAAATTTTAATAATGAAATAATTAAAATTTGCGTATGATTAATATCTTAGAAATTTTAACTGATTTGATATATTTTAAGTTAAAATTATATATTTTCATAAATTATTAAATGATAATTTAATTCATATTTGAGAATTTAATATTTGGTTAACTTTTTTGTTAATGTTAAAAAGTAAAAATAATAAAATAGAAAACCATTGATATAATAATTAGGATAAATATAATAGGTCCATCTTAGGCTCTTAATTATTGCATTGTACAATATTTGTGCATTCTGTTATATTAATTATAATATATTTTTATGTGCATCATTAGATATATATTTCTTATATATTTATATGTTATTTATGGCTATTTGACCATAAATTTAGTGTTATTGATGTATTTATGAAACTTGAATATGTTTCCCTAGTATATTCAAGTATTTCCATATTTTTCGTTCGTACCTGTGTTTTCAAATCGTATCCGTATCTATCCAAGTTATCCGATACTTGATACCGATACTTTAATCCTTGGTTCAAAGACGGTTTGAAAACCATGTTAAAAGCATCTCAACCCTGATGGCAATGGGATTAGATCCTGGGTCTTGGCTGATTCAGCAGCTTCCTTACGGTGAAATGGTGAATCTGCCAATGGGGCCACCAACTAGTTGCTGACAATATATCCCGGGACTCACCCCCATTAGACACATTTGATTGCCTATTGCTGACAATGGAGATCGAGTCCTAGCATAAAAAAGGGTGGCAAATTGGTGGGTGGTTGAGTATCAATCCATCCATATTGATTCACAAACCAATTTTCCACCCATAATAATTTAGTGTTAGTGGGCACAACCCAATCAGACCCTGACCCTCATTAACCCTTCCTAAGCTAATCCCTATCTTAAGAACTTAATGTAATTGCTTGAGGAAAGAAAACAACCCTTAAAGTTAGGTTTGGTTAACCATTGTTGGCTCCCATTGTCTCTCATAGAGATAGATTTGAAAGTGGGTCCATGTGGGCTAGATTTGGCATAAAGAACCGTCTTGAGAGAGGAATCTAGATGGACCCCACAAGGGAGATCATTAAATGATTTAAAACATTCATGGGGATGATGTGCATGCACTCATGAATCATATAGAGAGCTACAACTTAGTTTAACATGCAAGCACCTATGGTGCATGTGGCGATTTCATAAACCACACAAACTGGGAATCACATTCACATAGTGAAAAGAAAGGCTTTAGAAGCCCAATCCATTTAAAATTAACACACCACCAGCCCATAAAACATGCTGCTTTTATATTAAAATCCAATTCCAATGATGGGCCCAATTGCAAAAAGCAATTCAGCCCATTTCCATGTACAGGCTGGTTTGGGCTAGTCTTGCTTTAACTTTAATTACTTGGCTTTCCGAGTATGGACAAATTGGTTAAGGCCCAATTAAATACCCAAGAAAAAAAGAGCATGGCCAAATATTAGTTAAGGCCACAGAAATAGAAACTATGCGGTCCACTCGTTTGCATAGCATGTAAAGGGCAAATGCATGTAGAATACAGCCCTCCTATCGTGTCTTTTGTTCAGTTTTACATATAATCAATGAAGCTGCTTTCTATTTATATTAAAAAAAAAAGGTAAAATACAAAATCCTCCCCTGTGGTTTCTGACAATCATAAAAACCTCATCTAAAGTTTTAATTTAACAAAAGCCTCCCTTGAATTTTTGGAAAACTCTACACATACCTCCCTTCCGTCACTGAGCTAGATAGAAAACGTTCAACGATGTATTAATTTTTTCAAAATGACCATCCTACCCTTCTAAAAGGATTCTCGAGCCCAATTTCATTCTCGCATGACATGAAAGCGTGATTCCCACAAATTGAAGATTTGAAGTATGTAGACAGACTATAGGCAATAGCACCAATAGGCATTCCTCATGTTGGTCATATGAAAAGTATGTAGACCATTCCTGTGTGGCTGTGTCCCTCTTTCTTTCAACCTTCTTCCTTTCTCTGTTTTTTGAGAGATATGTTGAGGCCTGCTTCGCCAAGCTCCAAGGTGAAGACTTCAAATACTACATGCATACCTATTCCATAATCCTTGGTCGGAACAGAAAGAAATCAACTGTCGACGTCAACCTTGCTAGCCTCGGCAGTGGCATGAACATCTCCCTCTCCCACATCTTCTACGATTTCTCAAAGTCGTTGGGAAGAATGGATGCTTTGTTGAAGGCATCCTCCACCTCCCCAGTAATCCTCCCGTCAAGCTTGACTCCCAAGACCTTCTCCAGATCGGCGACAAGAAGTTCTATCTCCTCCTACTGTTTGCAACATCCTTGGTGGATGCTTTGCCCGTCACATCCCTCACGCTCCTCCACCCCTTCTGTCTTCCACTACACATCAGCCCTCTGCATGGGTTGCGTTGCCTCCACCGCCGCATCACTCTTCCAAGACACACTGTCGTTGCTGGTGCTAGCAAGAAATTACGGAGACGAGGGCATGAGATGTTTGGATATGGTTGATCGGGAGGAAAGACAGGGTCATCTGGACAATTAGAGAAAAAAGTCAGAAACCAAGTCAAGAGCTACTGTGCTTTCTGATCTTTGTGGTTCAGGAGAATGGATGCCCATGGCAAAACTTCATTTTTTTGAGCTAGTAGAGCAATATGGAAAGATCTGGCTTCAAAGGACTGGCCTGTCAATGAATCCAAGGGAAGGCCATGGTTTGGACTTGAGGAATATCCAAACCATTTTGTCATCAACACATGGTCCAAGGGGTGTGTAACGTTAGAATTTGCTTTAAGGAAAAGTCTCCTCTTCAAAAAAAGAAAAAATTGTAAGTAATTATGATGGGTAGCAAAACCACATGTGATAAAGAGAGTAAGAAATCATCATCCCTGTTCTCTATCTTAAGCATTTCAAGTGTTAGAAGCCGCACAACAGAGACGATGTAGGTAGGAGTTGAAGCAAGAAACAAGGGACGACTGCATCGCAGTGATGAAGACAGAGGGCATTGGGTGGGTGAACCATGTATAGATGAGAAAGCCACACAGTTCATTACAAAGTTGTATGCAACCCACATCTCAGATCTCAAACGGCAAATTGTTAGAGTTCGGTGGATTGACTCAGCAATCAAGGATGGAAGATTGAAAGAAGAAGAAGAAATCGGCAAAGAAATAATATGAAAAAACAGAAAGGAAAAGAGAATAAAGAGGTTCTTCCTTGAATTGGTGGAGCTTGGATGAGAGATTGCATCCAGCGTTCCTCCTCTTTCCAGATTGGGATAGGAAAAGAAGGTGAAGAGGTCGACAGAGGAGGAGAAGAGAGGATAACATGTCGTAAAACAGATGCAAACCATTTGCAAAAAGGTAAAATAGGTATTTGGGAAAAATTGATTCACCGGTTTAACATTTTTCATCTTGGTTATTGACGGAAAGGAGGTTTTTGTCGTGTTCTTTAAAAATTTAGGGGAGGTTTTTACTAAAATAAAATTACAGGGGAGGTTTTATGATTGTTAGAAACTTGAGGGGAGCTTTTTGTATATTACCCAAGAAAAGCATATCAAACCCCTGGTTCGTCATCACCAAAACAGTGATATTTGGACTTTTCAGAGTCCAACCCATTAAACCCTAGAACCGTGCAACAATTAGACTAGTTCAGGTGTCATAACCTAGGGTACTTCAACCAATTAAACCTATTATGAACTGAATATTCATAGCAGTAAATAATTGGACAACTACATAAAAACTATGCAAAAATAGTGGTTGGGAGTGTGGTCACCATGGTTTCAAAACCGAATCGGATGGGACGGTCGGACCGAAAAAACTAGGAACCGGTCAGGTGATTGGTTCCGTTTTTCCCTAAAACCAGATTTTCTCAAAAAACTGTTGATTTTGGTAAGCAAACCGCTGACCCGGGCGATTAACCGTTCAAACCATTCGAATGATTTTTTTGTTAGAATGGGCCGATCGTTCAATTCGAACGATCGGACCGTTTGACCTGGGAACCGAACCCCTGACAAATTCATTCTATGAGTCGGTTTTAAAAACCTTGGTGGTCACCACCTTTCTTTATGGATATCCGTGATTTCCATCATCTTGAAAGTGGGAAACTACTCTGGGTTTTCTAGAATTAAACAAAAGAACCCTATTCTAATCTATTGACTACAAAAGAAGCATTATGGGAAACCAGCTATCAAAAGTGGCGGCCCATGTTCTTGCAACCTTAAGGTCCCATCTTTTCGGTAAGTTACTTACCCGGGTAAATGCAATTACCTGGGCAAGTTTTTATCGGGAAACATTTATCCGAGTAAGTGCATTTACCGATGTTCTTTTATTTCTCAGGTAAATAAAGTAATGACCATTTTAGTCATAAAAATCCATTATTAAAAGGGGCATTTTTGTCCCATTCAAGTGTTAGCAACTTTCCTCCTAGATGGGAAAGTTATTTACCCACCTAGGAGATGGGTATCAATTACCTGAGTAAGTGATACCCAGGAAAATAAACTTTCCCTGGTCCCTACATTAATTTGAAAAATGAACATGTGATTCTTGATCAATTGGAACCAAAATCCCATTGACCAAATTTCCCCCCTCTCAAAATCCAAAAAAAGAACGCCCCCTAAATGATTCAGTTTAAACAAATAGCCACAACCATACTCCAACCATTCATCCATAGAACAAGCATGTAATCAAGCCAAAAAGGCAATTGTAAATCGAATTTATATTCTTGCCCCCCAAATATTGAACTAAAAGATGTAGTTGGCAAATTCATAAGTACTAGTAGATGATCCCGATATAAGCTTTCAATCCGGTAGTTAGGCCATTCAACTTACCGACTAGTCTTTGTGCATCAGAAAAAGCCTATAGGGACTTGATTCTTTTTTCCTTTGCATATTGAACTGAATGCCTTCTTTGATTTCTCTAATTTTTGCTCAGTACTTGTTATTAAATATGCTTCTCTTGCAAGTATGATTTGAATTGGTGATTGTTGAAGGATGTATTTGATGGAGGTTGATTTGACCCGACCCCTTGAGACAGTGACATGTGGACATGACTCAATACAAGTAATAGCTCAGCATCATAGCCTGACCGCGACTAAGTAACGAGTCCGCAGGACAGCTCGCTATAGGGGGAGCCCACTCCAGCGCGAGCTATAGGACCCCTGATGTATTGAAAGGGAATACTCCAAGACAAGTCTATCCCAGCTCGCGAGCTAGGGTAACCAGGTCGCTCCAATACTTAGGTTGAAAAATTGCCTAAGGGGCCACTTTAGGAGGAACCAGCTCGCAATACCCTCAGGAGCTCGCTACAAGGTAGCCCGTGACAGGGTAGCTCGCTACTAAGTGACGCGATGTTTTCAGGAAGCTTCTATCTGACATGACCGTACCCGTCAGACTGCGCCACGTCTCCTGACCGACGGCGCAATCCTTGCCAGCCCGACAAGTTTGCGCCCACGTCTCTTGACAGGTGGTGGCGTGTTTGTCCTTCCGGGACGTGTCGCTCATCCGATTGGGTAGTACACTGCAACGGTTACCTGCGCAGCCCTGGTAGATAACGACTGCGACAAAGGTCCAGTGGCGGTTACTCCCGATTTGACAAGAACGCTCATATATAAGAGTCCCCTAGTCGAAGGGAAGGGCTCTCTGGAATATCTCGAACTTTCTCTCGAGGTAACTCATTGATCTAGCACAACCTACACTCTTAGCCTTCTTTACTCTTTACCGTTTTCTCCAGCGTTCTTACTTAAGCATCGGAGTATTCTCACCGGGAAAGTCCCCCGGGAATCCTTCACCATCTTCTTCTCAGGTACCGTTCGTCGCCAGCGAGGAGCTAGTCAGCTGCCAGGTAGGAGTGCCCGGATTGCGCAGCATTAGTATCCATTTCCTACATTTCTTGATCTTTATCAAAAGATCCATCAACAAAGAGATTGATCGAAGGATGAGAATGCTCAACAAAGTTTAAAACAAGCTTTTGCACTAAATGACACGCACACACCTCATGGAGAGAATGGATTCCTAGACCTTCTCCCTTAATGGGGATTACAAAATTTATCCCAACTTTGCCAATAGTGGTTATTGCCAAACTCCAATTAACCCCCAAAGAATTGAACAACTGTTCTATGTATAAAGTTAATAACCTTCTTAGGAGAAGTAGCAATATGAATGGGCATCATCTCATGGACAAGTATTAAGAGAACAAGCTTACCTCCTGAGGAGAGGGTTTTTGTTTTCTATCCTTCTAACTTTTTTTGTTTTGGATTTTTCCAAGCAAAAACCTATAGTCACTATTTCTAAGCCCCCGTTCTCTTTCCGAGAAGTTACTTATTCGGGTAAATACACATACCTGGGTAATAAGTGTTTCATAGGAAATACTTATCCAAGTATTTACCCATGTTCTTTTATTTACCAAGTAAACAAGACAATGAACGTTTTAGTCATAAAAATCCATTATTAAAAGAGATAGTTTAGTCTCATCTAAGTGTTGGCAATTTTCCCCCTAGGTGATAAAGTTACTTACCACCCGGGAGATGGGTATTACTTACCATGGGTAATTTGGCCAATGGGAACCAAAATGCCATTGTTCACAAAACCTATTAATGAGGGGTGATTTGGCCCTTTAGTGACATCATGAAACGTGGTACCCCAGAACTGTTACACGACACCTTAGTGCCACGTAAGCATTGACTTCGGAAGCACTTTGGATACATCGCACCTGTCTCGACCTCCTCAACCCCACCTTAGCAGGCTGACCTGCACATGCCCCAGAAGGTGTTAGGTTAGTGTAAGAGGCGACTTGTCACCACAAACTTGACCGAGGCCTGGTTGGTGACCTACATGACGTGACAGGCAGCCTCCTTCACGAGTGGGTTATTGTCTCTGATTCCTCCGGGACCACGCCGCCACATCAACAGAATTGACTCCCATCCCACCCGCTTTGGAGGTAACTAGATAAGCATTATCACTTTACGTGGAGTCCGTCTCCGGGTGTGAAACTGCCTCTAAACGAGATGGGCCGATGATCTCGGATGTGCTACGTGAAGCCTACGACAACCTATGCCTATATAAAGGTGTCCCATTCCTTAAAAAAGGTACGCACGATATAGCACTCACATCTCTCTTGCATTCTCGCTTTCTAAGCATTGAAAACTCTTCACTGACTTACGCATTGGAGTGCCCACCCGGGGTACTCTGATATTGTTTCATTGCGGCTTGACTAGGGAACCTCACTTGCATGGCATCCAAGTTGTCATCCAGCAGGGAGCGACTAGATCGCGCACCATTGATTGGTGCCGTCTATGAGAACTCGCTATGAAAAGCTAAAGTTCTCACCCGTTCATTAAGCCTTGAATCAATGGCATCCTCAAGCAATACCAATGTCAACAACGCTGACAACTTGTAGGTTGACAACACTACCACTAAGCGACGCGATGTTTTCAGGAAGCTTCTATCTGACATGACCATACCCGTCAGACTGCGCCATGTCTCCTGACCAACGACGCAGTCCCTGCCAGCTCGACAAGTCTACGCCCACGTCTCTTGATAGGTGGTGGCGTGTCTGTCCTTCCGGGACGTGTCACTCATCCGATTGGGTAGTACACTGCAACGGTTACCTGCGCAGCCCTGGCAGATAACGGCTGCGACAGAAGTCCAGTGGCGGTTACTCCCAATTTGACAAGAACGCTCATATATAAGAGTCCCCTAGTCGAAGGGAAGGGCTCTCTGGAATATCTGATATCTTATCTGGAATATCTCGAACTTTCTCTCGAGGTAACTCATTGATCTAGCGCGACCTACACTCTTAGCCTTCTTTACTCTTTACTATTTTCTCCAGCATTCTAACTTAAGCATCGGAGTATTCTCACCGGGCAAGTCCCCCGGGAATCCTTCACTGTCTTCTTCTCAGGTACCGTCCATCGCCAGCGAGGAGCTAGTCAGCTGCCAGCTAGGAGTGCCCGGATTGCGCAACATCATTTGGCGTCGTCTGTGGGAAACACTTCAAAAAATCCTTCCTATAAGTTTCTACATTTCCTTTCAAGAACTTAGCATTCATGGCCTCCTCCAACAAAGCCGGGCGTGGTGCCAGCCAGAACGCTTTTGGAGAGCAACCCCAGCTTCCCACTGTCTGTATCGGACAGTTCACCGTTCCCCTCTCTGTGGACAGGATCCCTAGCCTGAATGTGCCTCTTACAGTGGCACTCGTGAACTCTCCACTCCCTTCCACAGTTGGAGCAACCTTTGTTGAACTTTCGGTTGTGCCCCCAGTGACCAACTAGAATCAGTTGGAAGACTTAGTGCAGTGCATGCGAGCCATGCAAGCTCAAATGCAGCAGTTCCAACAGTTCCAACTCTACCAGCAACAAGTGCTGCATCAGGTCTCTCAGTACCACTATCAGCAACAGTTCCCTTCCTTGCCTCAGGCCCAGCAGCCACTCCCTCCTAGGCACCCGGCCTCGAAGCAGACCAAGCCCCCCTGCCGGAGTGAACGACCTCGCTGGGGAGAAGCCTATCAGGCCTAGGATCTCTCCAAGAGCCAAGCCTCTTCCCATGGCAGAAAGGAGAGGCTAGTCACCCCCGCCTCGCAGCCTATAGGCAGGTCGGGGGCCTCCCAGCCAGTCAAGCCTGTATCGCCCCAGCACTTGCAGTTCGAGCTCCTGCTCGCAGAAAATCCGTTTGAGGTCCTAGCCGCAGACACCGAGTAGGGCCCTTCGGTCCAGAGCTACCACCAGCAGTCCGAGCCCATCGAGCTTGGTAACACTAAAGCAAGCAGCACCAACGCTGAGCCGGCAAAGCAGCAGCGAAGACGCCGGCGAGCTCGCCGAACTGCTACCCATGTCTCTCCCAAGTTCAAAGGTAAAGAGGAGGTGAGCTCAGGTGAAGTAAAAGCTACTCATCTCCTCTCAGTTCCTTCCCCATTGTCTCCAGAACTTCTTGTTGTCCCCATGCCAAGAGACTTCAAGCTCCCTCCACTGGACAAGTATGATGGATCCTTCGATCCGAATGATCATGTGGATGCCTTTCAGTCCCAGATGCACCTGGCAAGGGCCAGTGAATCCTACATGTGCGTGGCCTTCTCCACCACCTTCAAAGGGGTAGCCCGCACATGGTATAGAAACCTCGCGCTCAGTTCGATAAGAAGCTTGGCGCAGTTTGTGCAAGTTTTGACCTCCCACTTCGTCACCAACAAGAGGTGCCTAAGAACTCAAGAAAGCCTCCTCGGCATAATTCAAAAGGAAGGGGAATCCATTCGGAGTTACATCAAGCGATTTAATGACGCTTGTCTACAGATACCCGATCTGGACCCCGTAGTTCGCCTCACCGCAGCCAAGCGAGGTATTACCCACAAAGAGTTCAAGTGGCACGTGGTCGTCAATCAGCCCAAGACCGTGATCGAGTTTCTCAAGCTCACAGATCGGTTCATAGGAACGGAGGAAGAGATCAACCAGAAGGGCAAGCAGACCCTCGAGAAAAGAAAAAGGGAACCAGAGCCCTCAACTCAGGGCGACAGCAAGAAGAAGAAGGACCAAGCTCAGGGGGCAAAGCCAAATCCGCCTTTCCGAGCTCCTGTAGCAGAAAGGGACTACACGCCCCTCAACGCGAAGCGGGCCGAGATCCTCATGGCGATCAAGGATGCCCCGTATGTGAAGTGGCCACCTCGGCTGAAGGTGGACCCTAATGTTAGAAATAAAAATTTGGATTGTAGTTTTCATAAAGACCATGGTCACAGCACCGAGAACTGTAAAAACCTCCACGACGAGATAGAGGAGATCATCCGTCGCAGGTATCTGAGAAATTTTGTACAAAATAATAATAGTAATAATAAAGCAGGTCGACAGGGGAGCAGAGTAGAGATGCTCCCGAGTCCAGTAGGCAGGCAGAACAGACACAGAAGCAGCCCCCCGAAGAGAGACCAGTTCGGGGGACCATCCATGTGATAGTTGGCTGTTCGATTGTGGCGGGCTACACCTCAGCTGTAGCTCGCGCATTAGCTCGCGAGGCCGTCAGGGAGGAACAGAACCCCCCGAAGCGGCCATGGATGGAAGACCCAATCTTCTTCATAGAAGATGACGCGCGCGGGGTCCACTACCCCCATGATGACCCACTTGTCATAAAGATGAAGATCAATGACTTTGAAGTCAGGCGCGTCCTCGTCGACTCAGGCCGCTCAGCAGGCATCCTCTTCAAAGCAGCCTTCGACCAACTTCAGCTCCAAGAGAGCGACCTGAAGCCCGCAAACACTCCCCTGGTAGGCTTCAGCGGAGAGGAAGTCAGGCCCCTGGGAAGGATCACAGTACTTGTGGAAGTCGGCACGTAGCCTAACATAGTGAGGCTCAGCCACGATTTCTTAGTGGTCGCAACCCCCTCCCTGTATAACGCCATAGTAGGTCGGCCGATTACCCATGCCTTACAGGCTGTGGTGTCCACTTACTACTTGGCCATGGAGTTCCCCATGGACTTCAGAATCGGGATAGCACAAGGTGACCAGCTGGAGTCTCGCAAGTGCTACGTCGCCGCCCTCAAAGGGAAAGCCAAGGTGGCCGATGACCTGGAGCTGGAGCGACCTACGAAGTAGAGCGAGAAGCGAGCTGCGCCCATAGAAGAGACCGTCTCCATCCCAACCTCGACGGAGGATCCAGCCTGAACACTCCAGATCGGTGCTTCCATTGAGGAGCCTCTGCAATCTAAATTGGTACGCTTTTTACTCGAAAATTTAGATGTTTTTGCATGGTTCGCGGCAGAAATGCCCGGCATAGACCCTAGCATTATAACTCATAAGCTTAATACTGATCCTGTAGTTAGGCCCATTAGACAGAAGAAACGCAACCTAGCCCCAGAGCGATGGAGGGCAGTCGACGAGGAGGTCGGGAAGCTCCTTGCAGCCGATTTTATCGGGGAAGTCCATTACCCGAGCTGGGTGGCCAACCTTGTTCTGGTAGAAAAGGCTAACGGTAAATGACGCATGTGCGTCGACTACACCGACCTGAACCGAGCTTGCCCAAAGGACTGCTTCCCACTCCCCCGGATCGACCATCTGGTGGACGCGACCTCGGGGCATGAGTTGCTGAGCTTTCTAGACGCCTACTCAGGCTACAACCAGATCAGGATGGACCCGACAGATGAAGAAAAGACTTCCTTCATAACCGAGTTTGGACTTTACTGCTACAAGGTCATGCCCTTTGGGCTAAAAAATGCCGGGACAACCTTTCAAAGACTTGTAAATAAGTTGTTTGAGCCATTGATTGGCCGAAAAATAGAGTGTTATGTAGACGACATGGTCATCAAAACCCAGCTTTCATGCGACTTAATACAAGACTTGCATTTAGTTTTTGAAATTTTGCGTAGATTTAATATGAAGTTGAACCCGAATAAGTGTGCCTTTGGTGTCACCTCGGGTAAGTTCCAGGGATACATTGTTAACCGGCGTGGCATTGAAGCCAACCTAAACAAAATAAAGGCCATCCTAGACATGAGACCACCCCGAAAAGTGAAGGAGGTTTCGAGGCTGAATGGCCGAATAGATGCTCTGAGCCACTTCATGTCCAAGTCGGCAAACTGCTGCCTACCTTTCTTTAAGGCAATTAAAAGCAAAGGGTTTGAATGGACCCAAGATTGCCAGCTCGCGTTCGATGAGCTGAAAAAGTACCTCGCTAGCATACCGGTCTGAACCCAGCCCGAAGAGGGCGATGTTTTAGAGCTGTACCTCTCGGCAAGTGACAAAGTGGTCAGCTCGGTACTAATAAAATAAGTAGATCGGGTCCAATGACCTATCTACTATGTTAGTATGGTGTTGCAGGGAGCGGAGACAGGATATCCGGAGATAGAAAAGTTGGCCTATGCACTGGTTATTGCAGCCCGAAATCTCCGTCCGTACCTCCAAGCTCATACTGTTATCGTCCTCACCAACAAACTTCTGAGGCAAGTCCTACTCAAGCCCGAGGTCTTTGGTCGACTGACGAAATGGGCCATTGAGCTCAGCGAGTACGACCTCCAATACAAGTCGCGAACTGCTATTAAGGCCCAATCCTTAGCAGACTTCGTCGCGGAGTGCACTTTTAGCTCCAAAGTCCCCAGGCCGGTTGAGCACAAGGCCCCCAGTTCGGGCGAGCTCGGAGCTCCCAGGCCAGTTGAGTCCGAGCACCGTGAGGTAGTAACCAGTGTGGCATCTCTCCTAATTAGGCCAAGCGCGAACTGAGATGAGGAGCCCTGGATCCTTCACGTAGATGGCTCCTTGAACCAGCAGGGCAGCGGAGCCAGAATAGTTCTGCACGACCCAAGTGGCACAAAGTTGGAGTACGCACTACGCTTCGAGTTTGCGGCATCCAACAATGAAGCGGAGTTCGAAGCGTTGATAGCCGGGCTGGCTCTAGCCAAAGAAGTGAAAGCCAAGCATATCGTCATCTGCAGCTATTCCCAGCTCGTGGGCAATCAAATCACAAGCGAATACGAAGCTAGTGAACCGACTATGATAGCCTATTTTTCCAAAGTAAGAGAGCCTCTACTCAACTTCCAGTCACACTTCATCAGACAAGTCCCGAGGTCGGAGAACGTTGAGGCCGACGCCCTGTCCCGGTTAGCCAGCACCAGTGATAACACCATGAGAACCGTGTACATAGAGAACCTGCCTCAGCCTAGCATTCTCGGGGGGCAGAGGAGGTCGCTCCTATCGGTCAAGCAGAGCCGAGCTGGATTGACCCATTCGCGATCTTCCTGCTACACGGGACCCTCCCTGCAGATCGCAATGCCGCCAGAAGGGTAGAGCGTCAGGCGGCCAAATACGTCGTGATAGACGAACGACTGTACCGAAGATCCTACACACTCCCCTACATGCGCTGCTTGCGACCTTCCATAGCTGAGCTCGTGCTCCGCGACACTCATGAGGGCCTGTGAGGCAGACACTTGGGGGGCAGGGCCCTCGCCCAAAAAGTGCTACGACAGGGGTACTACTAGCCAACAATGAAAGCAGATGCTATTGAGCTCGTCAGAAAGTGTGACAAGTGCCAGAAGCATGCCAATATCCACCATCAGCCCGCTGCAGACCACCAGCCCGTGGCCTTTCGTGCAATGGAGCATCGATATACTCAGACCGTTTCCACCAGCGACAGGCCAGAGAAAGTTCCTAGTGGTAGCAGTGGATTATTTCACCAAGTGGGTAGAAGCTGAACCTCTCGTGATGATCATAGTTCGAAACGTCCAGAACTTCTTTTGGAAGAACATAGTGTGCCGCTTCGGGTTACCTCGGGTACTGATTTCTGATAACGGTAAGCAGTTCGAGGACATTAAATTCTAGAACTGGTGCCAAGACATGGGGATCCGACAGAACTTCACTTCAGTCGCACACCCTCAAGCAAACGGTCAAGCAGAAGTCACGAATAGAGCCATCCTCCGTGGACTGAAGGCACGGATAGACCGAGCTAAATGACTATGGGCAGACGAGCTACCCTGTGTTCTATGGGCTTACCAAACCACGAAAAAGACCGCCACATGAGAGACCCCCTTCAACTTCACCTACGACACTGAAGCAGTCATCACAGCTGAGGTCGAGGTTCCCTCGCTACGACTGAAGCATATGATGATAAGTCAAATGAAGACGAGCTACGTACCAACCTCGACCTACTCGACGAAGTAAGGGACCTCGCATATATCAGGACCGCAGCTTACCGACAAAGAGTAGCTTGGTACTACAACGCCAGGGTCAAGAAGTGGAACCTTTGCGTCGGCGACTTGGTCCTTTGTAAAGTTATGGTACCTGAGCCTAGCGTTGGCAAGCTAAGATTGAATTGGGAAGGACCCTACCGAGTGAAACGGGTGCTCGGGGAAGGAACATACTAGCTCGAAACCCTTGAAGGGAAACAAGTACCTTGGGCATGGAATATTATCAACTTAAGACAGTATTATCTGTAACTACTGAGTAGACCATGAGTCACTCTCAAAGCCTAAGGGCCAAAAATGCAGAGCTAACAAAGACCTCGACGCGATAAGACCCAGTCGCCTCTATGGCATGGGCGAACTACTGAGTAGACCACGAGTCACTCTCAGAGCCTAAGGGCCATAATGCCGAGCTAACACGACCTCGGTGCAATAAGACCCAGTTGCCTCCATGGCATGGGCGAACTCCAAGAGTGGACTATAAGTCACTCCCTCAGCCTAAGGGCTAAAACACCGAGTTAACTAAGACTTCAGCACGATGGAAGACTTAGCCGCTTCACTGGTAAAGGCAAAGTATTACGTATCAGAGGCATAGGCAGCTCGGGACTCCACCTACGACCCTAATTCAAAACCAGAACCAAGTGTCGAGTCCCCCCCGTCACCAGAATCAGAATCAGGACGGAACCTGCACTTTGGAAGCTCGGGACTCCACCTACGTTTCATTTTGAAGAAACTAGTTGAGCAACTTTGTCAGTTGGAACCACCACCACTGGTTCCACTGAGTCTCAAAAAAGGAGCCACAGACGCACCCATCGCATTGTAGGAAAAAGCCGAATCACCCTAAAGGATGAGGGGGAGGCAAAGAAAGAGGAAGTGAGAAAAGAAGAGGTGAGCCAGATCGCCTCATCGTCCATGCCGCATGTGTCCAACACATCCCCACTGGCGGCCGAGATCCTTGCAGCCCCCAACCCAAGGACTTTAAGGCCCCTAGCCTTGAGTCTTATGATGGTTCCATCGACCTAGTTGACCACCTCGATGGCTTCCAATCCCTAATGCAGCTTCACAGGGCCTCAGATGCGAGCTTGTACATGGCCTTCCATCCACTTTTTGAGGCACAACTTGGATGTGGTACTCAGGACTGGCCATAGGCTCAATAAAGGCATGGAGGTAGTTCAAAGACGTATTCATGACTCACTTTGCCTACCAGTAAGCGGTGCTCTAAGTCTGTGACCAGTCTCTTGAATGTAGTTCAGCATCATGGTGAGAAGCTTAGAGACTATATCAAAAGATTCAACTTGGAGCGGCTATAGATCCCCAACCTCAATCCCACTATTCAGTTCACCATGGAAGTCAACGATGTCTGATACCCTAACTTGCGGTGGGAGGTCGAGTTGAATCCTCCTAATTCCATGGAGGAGTTCCTTGACCAGACAACCAAGTTTATAAAGGTTGAGGAAGCACTCAAATCCCGGTTAGAGTTGAGTAGGAAGCAGAAGAGATCAGACAATGACCAGGTTACGAGAAAGCAGAAAAAGAAAAGTAGGTCCCCCAGGCGTATAAGATCGCCTCATAATAGATGTAGCAGGTCGCCCCACTATAGGACTAGATTTTCATAGAGAAGTAGTAGTCCGTCAGGACGACGTTCCCAAACTAGACCAAAAACTACACTCCCCTAAATGCTAGAAGGGGGGAGATTCTAGTGGAAATTAAGTCTGTTGAGTAATTGAAGTGGCCACCTCTCCTCAAGGGAGACCTAGTGAACTGGAATTAGGATAAGTTTTTCCACTTTCATAGAGAGAGAGGCCATGGCACTAAGAACTGGCGTAACCTCAAAGACGAGATCGAGGAGCTGATCAAGGGAGGTTACTTGAAGAAGTTCATCAAATAGGATGACCATGACCGCCTTACTAATCAATTAAGGATAAATGAGCCTCCGCCGAAGAGAGATTAGCCTCCGCATGATCCACCGCAAGAAGATTGCCCTCTCCGGGGAGTTACCAATATGATCCCGAGTGGGTCGATAGTTACTAGATGTAGCTCGGTCGATAGGAATTCAGTTCGGGAGTTGGTTCACAAAGAGGAAAATCTGTTGAAGTGCTCGTGTGTTGAAGAGATCATCTATTCATAGAGGATGATGCACGTGGACCAAGGATTATCTAGGTGTAAATGTTGGGGCCAAATTAGACCAATGTTGATTGGGTCAAGGGTTCACTACCGTGGGCAGTGAATTCAGCCTAGCCTCTTTTAGAGGTTGGGCCAAACCCATGTGGGCTTATGTAAGATCATTGTGGGGTCCCATACCATACAATATTAGGCCTAAAGTGTCCTTGCAACATCTTGGGTCATGAGCCTTTGAAGTAGATGGGCCTAAGGCTCATAATTAAAAAGATTAAGTAAGCTGTCACATGACAACTTCATGTGCTCTAGGTCGAATATGGGTTTGGAAATGGGTATGAAGCACCTATCCTCTCAAGAGGATAAAGCTTATCTCTTAATAGAGTCCAGATTCAAATTAGATTTGGATAGTCTCCTAATTTGATTAGGAGAGTGCTTCATAAGTAGATAAAAGAAGAAGAGGGTGAACCAGACTAAAACACCTTTCTCTTGTTCTCTCCTCTTTCTCTTTGTCTCTCAAGAAACCCTATCATGACCTAGTGTAAGTACATGCAGTTCACTATGGTGGGGATGCTAAAATAAAAATGGAAAAATCCCAATTGGACACTTTTGTAATGGCACAACGACACTTTATCAAAGTAATGTAAGGCCTACGCACTTGCGATGCACACAAAAGGCCTTCTTACACTTGCGATGAGCATGAAGCACCATCCGAAACCTTTGATGAACATAAAACACCTCCCCGAACATGCGATAAGCAATCAACGTCTCTTGAGACTTGCGATGAACATAAGATGATATCGCAAGTATGAGATGAGCCCAATGCTAAGCACCTTGCGATGAGCATGAAATGGCAATTCTCGCTGTAACAAATGAAGGATAGATCTCGAGGTTGGTGACACCCGCCTACAAGAGATTGGTATTCCTCCTGTTTACAACTAGCTATGACGAGGCACCTTAGAGGCAACAGACCCAAGCACACTAGTCAAATTTAGGTCTTGCCCTTGACACCTATTCATAGGGAAACCCGTAAAGGGACGTAGCCTACATGTGCCACGTAAGAATCCTTAGGAGAAGGGAAACTTTATCCTTAAAGGATTTAGTTGGATACATGGCAAAATTTCAATGGTGTACCCTTAATAGCTAACATAAAGATAAAAATCCCCTTTCCTAATAGGAAAGGTCTTTGTTTGGATCCTTCTTCTTATAGCTTCAGGTCCTCTTTATAAAATGGGGATGAATCACTTCTGCAAATGAAGAGGGATTCCACTACCTAGAGGACAACCTCCACTCTCTTTGTCGGTTCAGGTTAGCTCAATACAATCTCTGATTTTAAACTCTGTTATTGATAAAAAAATGCTGGTTGTTATAAGGTCATGCCTTTTGGCTTGAAAAACGCTGGGGTGACCTACCAATGACTTGTAAATGAAGTCTTTTTTTTAATCTTATTTGAAATAAAGTAGAAGTTTGTGTAGATGATATGGTTGCAAAAACTAAATTTTCTGAAAACAATTGCCGACCTAATAGACGTTTTTAATGTACTAAGTATAGCATGAAGTTTAACCTAAACAAGTGTGTCTTTGGTGTCATGTTGGGCAAATTTCTTGGCTACATAGTGGATCGATGGGGGCATCGAAGCCAACCCTGATAAAATTCTGGCCGTCTTACATATGCAACCTCCAAGATCCATTAAGGAATCCCTAAGGTTAATAGGTCAGATAGCCGCCCTAAACCAATTCGTGTTTAAGTTGACTAGGTGATGTCTTCCATTCTTCAAAGCAATTAAAAAGGCCCAAGATTTCAAATGGATTGAGGAGTGTCAGCTTGCGTTCAATGAGATTAAGAAATACCTTAGCTCCCCGCCTTTAATAACTAGGATGGAACCTGGGGTCAAGCTAAAGATCTACCTCTCCATGGGTGACAATGTGGTTAGCTCGGTGCTAATCTGAGAGGTGGACAAAGCGCAATGTCCTATCTATTATGTGAGTTAAGTCTTGCATGTTGCCGAGACCAGATGCCCCAATATAGAAAAGCTAGCTTTCTTGCTAGTGTTAGCAGCCCGCAAGCTGTGCCTTTACTTCTAGGATCTCACAATCGTCATTCTTACCGACAAACTTCTAAGGCGAGTGTTGTAGAACCCGATGTATTGGGGAGATTGACAAAGTGGGCAATCAAGCTCAACAAATACGATATTTGGTTCAAGCCGCATCTTGTAATAAAGGCCAAACTTCTAGCCGACTTCATTGTCGAGTGCACACTCAACATGCCAACCCCTGAAGTTAGAGAACCTATCACCACCTTGGAGGCTTTGACTTGTGCGTCACCTATTCCGGCTTGGGATGAAGAGCCCTAGATCCTCCATGTGAAAGGTTCATCCAATTAGAGAGGAAGTGGAGCCAAACTGATCCTCTATGGACCGAGTGAGGTCAAGTTGTAGTACACCATTCAATTCACATTCTAGGTTTGAATAATGAAGTAGAGTATGAGGTGCTCATAGCAGGATTTTTTGTAGCCCAAGAGGTTTGTGTGAGCTGGTGGTCAACTAAGTGAATGGGTAGTACAAGGCCCGGGAGCCTGCAATGTTGGCTTACCTTGCTAAGGTTAGAGAGCTCCTCCCATACTTCCGCTCTTGGTATATTCAACAAATTCCAAGGTTTGAGAACGGTGAGGCTGACACATTCTCCAAGTTGGCCGGTGCGATAGACACAACTAGAAGAATTGTTTAGATCGAAGACCTGCCATGTCCAAGCATTGAGAGGGTGATAGAAGAGATCGTTCCCATTATGGTAGCAGTTATCTATGTAATCCTTACTCATAGTAGAGTGTAAGGTAGGTTTGGGTATAGAAGGACTCGAACCTGCGACCATTAGGTTAAAAGCCCAATACTCTACCTAAGCTATACACCCAAAAAAAGATGTAGTAGTAAATAAGGAGTGGTGCGGAAAAGAAAAGAGGGCTTCTTCTCATCATATTAAAGGGGCGCGACTTGTATGAGGGTCGTACTACAGAGAAAGTCTGGTCTTGTTTCCACTCATTGAAGATTCTATCTACAAAAGAAGGGCAATGGGGGATATTATATCTATATCTATATCTATATATCTATATATAGATATAAACAAATCCCCCTGGCCATTGTTGTTTCTTGGTGAAACATTAAAATAGATCTTGAACAAAAGCCAACTATACTTAATAGGGCATGATTTTTTTTTCTTTTAAATCGTTTGGGAATATATGATGGATAGAGTTCTTTCCCATATGATCAGGACACAACTGTCTCTGGGTTGTTTGTAATTTGTCTACACATACTTGTTGGAGTAATCAGACCAACTTCACTTTAATTTCCCTTCTTAACTACAACTTAGCAGCATACATTTGACTCTTGGGCTTTGTCTCATTCCAATGATTTGTTTACTTTTTGGCTTTAAGGATCAAGACCATGTTTTTTGGATTTTTCTAGTGGTTAGTTGATGCACCATCAACCTTATTCATGGTGACCTAATGGTTAAGCAATTTGTGGAGAAATGCCTTTGATTGGCATACTAACCTCCAATCAGGTTCCATTGATAATTGCGACCAAATGGAAAGAGAATTTTAGATCACTTTTATAGCACTCGTCGCATACTAAGTATGTTGAACTAACGATTACAAAGTAGAGAAAATATGAGCCCGTCATTGAATACATCAATTATTGGAGAAATCTCTATCTCAACTACCGAAATAAGATTACTAAAGCTTCAACAATTGATACTTGCATCCAAGGGATGCATTAGGTGTTGCATTATATTCTTAAGGGAATTAATAAAGCCCCAAAGTTTCGAAGAGTTGGTGACTCAGGGTCATGACATGGAGCTAAGTCTGAATGCTTATGGAGAGCAACACACTCTTGACTTTTGAAAAGAGAAGGAGAAAAATGATGCAAAGAAAGAGGTAAAACCCTCAAATCCAAGGGAAGTTATGACAACCACTGTGGCACCCATAAAGATTTTAGGGAACAAGAAAGTTAAAGAAGAGATAAGAAAATGTGCCTCTCAAGATAAGGGGATGCCAAAATTCACGTTGAAGGAAATGGAGGAGGAGTATCCATTCCTTGATATTGATGTTCTGGGGATGGTAGAGGCTCTTTTGTCCAAAACCTTAGTGACCTCTCTGAATGCAAGCGCCCTAAAGAAGAAGGCCGAATAGAACATTTGAAGTTTGTTAGTACTACTGGATAATTAGCCATCTGGTTAAAAAATGTTTTATTCTTAAAGATAATTAATGATGTTGCTATTGCAAATGTTACTACTATTGCATTTGGATCCTTTGATCCAAATATCTTTCTTTAGCCCTTGCAAAATTTCACCAAGGATTAAACAAGTTATGGGGGCATGGCGTATATCATGTGAAATTTCCTTTGGGTCTTTCGACCCCATTATTTATAATTGCAAGTAAGAAGTGACAAAAAGTCAAGCACAAAAGCAAGCACTTCGCCCAAAAGAAGTAATGTTATCTGAATCAAAGGGACTATGGTCACTTGGTGTAAACGTCACATTAAGTGTATATGCATTCTCTATTGTCCATGGGAAAAGCTTAAAAGGAGCTTCAAAGTAAATAGCACAACGATCTCACCAACATTTGATGACTTCGTGAGAATTCTCCCCGAAAATCTCTTTCATAAAGTTGAGACCATAGGGGATGTGACTAGTACTAAAATGGGAGGAATAGATGAAATCCTATCTCAACTTCATGAGATACCATCTCAATATGTCTCCATTCCACGCTTTCTTTGCCAAAAGGATGTTCATCATGCATGGCAACAATTACCTCTTTGGATGAGGACTTACAACTTAGATATCGTTTCCATTACAGGCATTTCTATGTAATAGGGTACGTTCGCGATTAAAAGATATGATGGATACTACTTGATTATGGGTCATCCGTTAACATCATGCCCATGTACAATGAAAGAGAAAGGCATTTCCAAGGATGAGTTAACCCATAGCAAACTCATGATTCAAGGATTTAATCAAGGGGGCAATAGGCCATGGGTATGATTCGTTTTAGACTCACTATTGGTGACCTAACATCCTCAACACTTTTCCATATTATTTATGTTATGACTTCATACCACTTGCTTCTAGGTCGACCATGGTTGCACAAGATGGGGGTCTGTCTACACTACACCAATGCTTTAAGTATTATCATGATGGCGTTCAAAAGTGTGTGGTCTCTGTGAAGGGATGAGAGATCCATCTTATGGACGCCCAAAAGATTGCGGAATAAGGGGCGAATTTCAAAAATTTTTCTCTCCCTTCAACTGGGAATCGTATTCCCCATTTAGAAAATCATATTTTCAAGGATCAATCTTGAACCATAAACTGAACCAGATCTGAACCAAAAGGAGTGGGAGAGGATTATACCTGATACGGAGAAATACTATCTCCCAATGGAGGTGTTCACGCCTAAGGAAGGATCCAAAGACTGCTCCCACTGAAGATGCCGCAGTGCAGGATGGAGCAGAATCAACAACGTTCTTCAAAAGAACTTGACCCTTCACAAGAATCAACTGGATGGCTTGTGAGTACAGCTCCAACCAATCTTTTCCCAAAAGATTGAAATCAAGATCCAATCTTGATTGCTCCCAAGAACTGGAGATCGAACTGAAGGAATGACAATGGCAGGAAGGTGGCGGCAGAAGAGAATTCGCAGTATGCAGGAAATCTCTCAATCTCTCTTTCTTTTCAAAGAGAAGAATGCTATTGATGTTGTTATATCTATTCTTCAAGGCTGCCGCCCCCTTCCCCTTTTATAATCTTAAAGCGATAAGGGATAATCCTTATCTTATCTACAGATCAGATCAGCTGTCTCCTAATCTAATTAGGAGGTTTCCAGATCTAAATCTTATTTAGATCTTGGACTCTCTGAGTGGATAGGGTCTAAGCCCAATCCTTTTAGCTGACCCACTTCAGAATTCGCCCCCTTTAAATGACTGATCAAATCAGCCCAGTTCGAAATGGGCTTAAGGCCCATTTAAGGTTATGTACTCAAAAACCTTCCAAATTGCTGCCCAGTTGGGCTTCCTTGTATGGCGTGGGACCCAAGCATTGATCTACACATCAGCCACATGGGTTCAGCCCAGCCTTTGTTACAAGGCCTGGCCGAATGCACTGCTGAAGACAGTGTACCCCCTGAAAACCCATCAAATGGGCTCTATGGGCCCAACACTTACACTAAGTGGTCCCTCGGCCAAGCCACCTTGTAACACCCAGGGACTGTGGGCAGATGCAAGATTAGCCCATCAGGTGTTATCCTCAATGGTCTTACACTTAACCTCTCAGCCCATAATGATCATACACTGCCCGACAAGAGAGGACCTTTCCCTCGGCTGCAAGGAACAGTGTTGCACTCTCCACTTATGTGGATCCCGGGAATTAAAACCTTTTGCAAACATTTTAGAAACCATAATATATATACTTTTATATCCTATATAAAATATATTTGCAAAACAAATCTCAACGGTTGAAATCGGTTGCCGGCAGTCTTGGTTTCCATCAGTGAGAGTGCATCCCTAATCATTACCTTTGTCCGACAAAGGGGCTGATCCTGTCACTATGATCACCCACTCAGATGAATTCTCGGACTGTCCCAACATACCCAGGTTTTGACCCCCGCTAAGGATCTCACTGATTGGTACATCAAAGATAGCCCAATCCGACACCTAGTGCAGTATCATAATCGAGTCTAGGGGTCGGGTGTAACTTTCCAGTTTTGCCCATCAATCTCCAAGGTCCAGGGCAACACTGGAAATCTGGTCCAGTTCAAAGATTCAATTAATCCTACACTGTATGTGCCTAGGGTCTCACCCTGGCAGCTGAGACAGGCCACCCCAACCGACTTGGTGGCACCACAGTGTCAGCCTTGTCAGGATAGGTCTCCCCAGACCGACCCACCGGCTGTGAACATTCTAAACTAACATGAGTCTCATTAAGTGTCTAGTTTAAGGGTATTACACAGAAACATACCAAGGGAACATGAATCAAATATGTATCTTTATTCATTTACAATAAACTCATAAAGTACATCATTCTGATTGAAGCTAAGGGCATACAAAACTGTCTAACACTCTGAAAGTAGTCCGTTTACAGAAATTGAATCATACTTTGTAGATGCTAGGTTCTATTCAAAAGATGAAAACATTTCAAAATCCTTGCCAATTTCCCTATCCCCATTAGGGAAATGCCAAGGCCATGAGGATTGTAAGCTAGCAAGACAACACAAAGAATTCTCTCCTATTATTGAAGAGAGAGAGAGAGATTGATACTACAACGAACTTGAAACCAAAAGCATACTATTAAATCACTTCAAAGCCAATGTTAGTGCTTTGCTATATTCCCAAGGCATGTTGCAAGGAAGGAAGGATAACTTCCATTTGTGGTGGCACTTAACAAGGAAGAGTCATCTTTGTCCAAGGACAACCTTAAAGTCCTACATGACAAGTTAGTTTTACCGGTTTCAAAACTTAACACCCCAAAAATTGTTATCCCTAGTGTAGCTATCCCATTTTTGTGCTCCTTAGTCTTTCTGCAGCATTTCAAGCTTCAAACATGCTTCAACTAACCTCTCAGTTGATTTAGTGGTATTTTTCGAATTTTTTAAAAGTTGGGGTCTCAAGGATCCATGACCATAGGTACATAGAGCGCAAAAATCTAAATCCAACGACACCAAGACCACCTGAACTCGACATTATTTACCCCTTCATCTTATGACCCATATCTAAAATTGATTCCGATCATCCAGTTGTAGTCATTTTGATCATGAACCTCATTTCATGTCAAATCGGAAATCCAAAACCATAGGTACATAGAGCCCAAAAATTCAAATCTAACGACACCAAGATCATCGAATCTGACACCGTTTTCCCCTTCATCCTAAGACCCAAAGTAGGAACCAATTCCGATCGTCCAATCGGGGTCAATTTGATCTTGAAACCAAATCAGATATATAAAACAATAGGTACATAAATACCAAAAATCCAAATCCAACGAAACCAAGATCACCCAAATCCTACACCGTTTACCCCTTTATCTTAAGACCTGAAATCAAAATCGATTCCGAAGGTCCGATCAGGATCATTTTTGATCCTGAACCATATCCCATATGAATTTGAAATACAACCTTATGGATATGGATAGTGAAATTCTGAGTCCAACTTTACCAAGATTTGTCCAATTCTGACACCGTTAGCCTCTCCATCTTGAGACCCAAAGCTAGATTTGGTCCGGACCCTCTATCTGAAATCCTCTTCACAACAACTTCAAACCTAAGGGATCCCACAACCAAAACTTTCTCTCAACTTCTATAATCATATTAAAAATCCAAGATTTGACCATCTAGGAGCCTTCAATCAATCAAGCCAATCACCTAAACTTGGAATGTCCAATTTAGGTAAATTGGTAAAATCTTCCACCTATTGTGATTGATTAAGAAGATCTCTCTCAAAACTGTCATGAAAGCCCCTTCCCTCAATCAATCTCCCTCCAAAAACCCTTTAAACATGAGCCATTAATCTCCCTTGTCTCTCTATCTCAGCCCTCCATTCCCTTCTCAAAACTCTATAAATACTCCCCATGCATTCTCACACTCAAGACACATAATCCAACTTAGGGAGAGAATTCTACCCCTATTAGCTTAGAGAATACCCCTTTCATGTCCCAAGCAGCCCAAGCTTCCCTAGCTCATGTCCTAGACTCACTCCCCACCATCTCCAACGTTCCTAGAGTTCCCCATATCATCTAAGTTCCCCCATATCATCTAGAAGCCAAAGAACACCCCGGGTCATGCATACATCCAAGATAAGAAGCATGTAGCGTTCTTGAAGCAGCAATAGTGCATTGGAAAAGAAGCTTGGGCCACATAACTCATATTTTCAGTCTTTCACGATGATCAGGGATTCAAGATTAAGAAGCTTCTGAAATTCAAGTAAAGAGGAACAAGCCAATTTTAGCTGAAGTCTTCTTACACTTGTTAATTTATCTAGATTGTTTTCCCTTGAGTAATTTTTTTTTCCTTTTGTTTCTTGTTTTTCTTGTCAAGTAGCCAAGTAAGATTGGCTTACCAGTTGTGTGAATGTGAACACTATCTGTTTTGACCAATATGGAGTAGTGGTCTAAATGTTTTATCTTCATAACTTCTAGTTTAAGTCATTTTAATTTGTTACGGCTTGTTGTTCCTCTTAATTCTCATGCTACATAAGTGTTTCATTTTGTTCTTGATCAGCCCTTTATTAATGGAATTCACTCCCTGGAGTTGACACGTCTATGCTTTGGATTAGCCCTCATATTATCACTTGGTTTATTGATTTAACTCTCTTGGTTAGATTAGCTAGGACCTCATCTCTTAGTTTACCTTTTTAGTTTACACTATGCATTGTAGTTTTACTAGATTGATCCTCATCATATGTTTAGGTAATTCATTCATCTCTTAGAATTTTATATATTTTATATTAAATGTATTTCACATGTCCTTTTTTAGAATCAACGTTTGGCCTTCTCAACCAAGTATTTTTTTTTTCTTTTCTTGCATTGCATGCTTTAGAATATAGGTAATTTGATCATCATCATCCACTTTAGTTTGTCCATGATAATTAAAGACGTGGCTTTATTAGTCGGCATTCATTTTGATTGATAATTTGTCAAGCTTTTCTTTTTTCTTTATCCTTGCACCATTAGAAGAGTAAATACAAGGTCCATCACTTAGGATTTTGTTAGTTTTCATATAGAATAATTAGTTTTTAATTCATGTATTCTCCACCTACTTGTTTTAATAATATCAATAATAGGTCACTTGCATATTTTACCTAGCTATTTGATCATTCTCTCTTCATTTTATATTGTCACTTCTTTAGTTTTTTTCTTTCAATTGTTTGAATATTGTTTCTTTGTTACTATGAAAATGTGTTAATTTTTAAGGCCCAAAATTATTAAAATTTCCTTGGAAATTGGTGAAGTATAGAGGCTGGTTTAGCCAAGCGCGTATGGGGTGCCTGACACCTTCCCCCACCGTACCTTGGTCTTCGGACCCTAAGAATCTCATTCCCATTGGGTAACGGGTCAAGAAAACAAAATGTTATCTTCCAAAAATCGTGGATTTCATAAATTCCCAATTCCAAAAATTTAGGTGGTGACTCCATACTCCATACTCCATATTTTCCATCCCCCTCCGGGTTGGGTAGCCACACCTGGTTCTAGAAGATTGCTAAAGGGGTCAACATCAATAGAAAGTAATAGATCCATGCTAATTGAGAAATGCCTAAAGGGATGGTTTGACCTGAAGGTCTATAAGTTGTTTAAGAATGTCAGATGTGGAAAAGGGGAATTTAGAAAAATGGGTGAAGTCATTGATGTGCTACATTTAGGGTTAACTAGAACTCAACAAAAATTGCTTAAGTTAGGACATGCGATAATACCCCAAACAATAAAAGGGTTAGGGTTTTCCTCAAGCATGCCTAAGCATATTGCAGGAAGAAGAAATGCTAGCACAAATCATATCATAGTTGAAGTTGTTGAGGAAGAGCCCAAGAAGCTACTAAGCAGCACATATCACCCTTTGATAGGTTAGGAATGCCTACATCTTGCATTTCAGTATTTGAAAGGTTAAGCCAATCAACATCATTCTCAACTACAATTCAACCAAAGGCGGATTGGATATGAGGAAAAGACAAATAAAGGAAAAAAAGTGAAAGAACACAAGGAAGTACCAAAGGGAAAGGATGGCCCTCAGATTCTCGTCCCTTCTCACATAAAGCGACAAGCTGCATTGGAAGTAATATGAGGAGATACACTAATGATCAAGTGGCGGCGAACTTGTGGTGTTCACAAACCAAATATTTGAATCCAATATTGGAAGAGTAGCTTGATGAAGAGGAGGATATTGTTTCTACTAATCACATAACAACAACAGAGCTCTCGGATGAAGATGCTAATCAATCAAAAGATGAACTTGACGAAGCACCTCCTGCTTTTGAGGAAGGAGGACAAGCCATTGTGGATGAGTTAAAGCAATTGAATCTTGGGACTGAAGAAGATCCTCGACTTGTATATGTGAGTGCAATGCTAGGTCTAGAAGAAGAAGCTCAGTATTTCAAACTATTGAATGAATATATAGATGTCTTGGATGGACTTATAAGGAAATGCCTGGACTTGATCGAAAAATATTAGTCCATCATCTCGTAGTCAAACATGGTGCTTGTTAAGTCAAGCAACCCCAATGTCTCTTTCATCTAGAGATCGCACCACAAATCAAAGCTGAAGTCAACAAGCTTATTAAAGCTATCTTCATTCAAGAAGTAAAATATACAACATTGTACCCGTGAGAAAGAAGAATAAGCAGATTAGTGTATGTGTTGATTTTTATGATCTCAACAATGCATGCCCTAAAGATGATTTTCCTTTACCAATCACTGAGTTGATTGATGCCACTAGTAGACATGAAGCCCTATCTTTCATGGACAATTCATCAGGCTATAGCCAAATACGGATATTACCCAAAGATAAGGAGCTTATCGCATCTCATACTCCAAAAGGAATTTATTATTATAAGGTTATGCCCTTTGGGCTAAAAAAATGTAGGTGTGACATATCAACGTGCGATGTAGAGAATTTTTGATGACATTCTACACAAAGTGGTGGAGTGCTATGTTGATGACTTGGTGGTAAAAACATGAAAAAGGGATGATTACCTGAGTGGCGTAGGTAGTGTGTTCGATCTATTAAGGCATCACCAATTAAAGATGAATCATCTAAAATGTGCCTTTGGAGTAACTTCAGGAAAATTTCTTAGCTTCATTGTGTGATATCGTGGCATTGAGATATATCAATAAAAAATAAATGCTATCTAAGGCATGCCAAAACCAAAAAACTTGCATGAATTGAAAAGATGTGCCTTTTGAATTTGGCATGAAGATGCCATCTATTCAATTGACTAATGAAGAAAGATGTGCCTTTTGAATGGGATGAAACGTGTAGGAATGCCCTCCAAAGCATTAAAGACTACATTCAAAACCCTCTAGTGTTGATAGCTCCAATTCCTGACCAACATTGGATTCTTTACATTGTTGGGCAAGAACAATCACTAGGCGTTTTATTGGCTCAAGTAAATGACAAAGGCAAGGAAAAGGCCCTTTATTGCCCAAGTCAAACCTTAGTAGGGGTAAAACTAAATTATTCACCTATTGAAAAAACTTGTTTTGGGATTTGCCCCTCATAGAGCGCTCCTAACACCAACCTCATAGCCACATCCCACTGTGTATTGGGAACTATAGACATAAAAATTTTCATGGGCTACTAAATGGGCCCTACCCCATAAACTCAAAATTTCTCATGGGCCTTAGTATAGGCCCTTCTATTTGGACTATGCTCCATACTTGCAATATGCACAAAAATAGGTGATCTTTGTCATTGGATTTGGACTTTTGGGATCTATTTACCTAATTTATTGGATCCCAAATTTCAAACTTTTTTGAAAATCCAAAAATGCCCTTGGGTAGCCGAGAGGTTAGCTAAAGTATGCTTGAAGCTTGAAGTGCTACAAAAGACTGAATGACACAAAAATGGGGTGTGTACAGATTGCCCCACTTTGTTAGAGGATGATAATTCGAACTACAATATTTAAGGAGACAACCCATTTTTGTACAGAAATGCGATGGAATGACTATCGTAGTTCAAAAGAATGTTGCTTGAAAAACCTTTTCATGACAAAAGTAATGGTTGATTGAAAGAAGATGATTGTTTTTTATTGAAAACGATTTCCTTGAAATCTCCGCCTATGGTACGCTCCCAAAGTTGTTTAGCACTCATTCGGGTGCTGACAAAAGGATTTTTGTACGCGGGCTAATCCCTAAATCTTCCTGAAAGTGTTTTTGAAATGAAATCTCTCACCCACAAGGTTTATGTGGAATTTTAGGACTATAGTCATCCCTACAATAAAAGAATTGTAGGATATCTCGTTAGCCAATTTCTTGAGATTTTTCGAGATGCATTGATTTGATAAATAAATGATGAAAAAGGAAGGATGATTTTTGTCAATGAGAAAACATTTTCTATAGAAAACCGTTAAGTGTGGGAAAGTCATTTTAACGTATTTCCTTATTAAGCACAACTAAAAGAAATCCAACAGGTTCCTACACCTGAACCATGCATGTTTGACTTGGGAAAGCCAATATGGATAGCTCTTTGGGCATTTGGAATTGAAGTCCAAAATACACTTTGATATTGGGAGTTGGGTCAACCACCTAATTTGAGAATTAGGGGCATATAGGAATTAGAGCTCTAGTTTAGGATGCAATGCAATGATTGTAGTGATGCTGATATGAAGATGAGGCAATGCAATTGTAACGAAAAGTTGCACGATTTTCAATTAAGAGATGATATAGTTGATGATTACATACCTGGTGCTTACCTGTGTTGAAGCTTGATGGTTGGTGTTGATGATATATGATGGAGTAGATAGTGGTGATGGATTGCATGAGATGTTGAATTTTTTGTTTTGTTTGGAGAAATATAAACGCATTACTTATTGAAAACATTTTTTTTTTTGTTGTTGGGATTTTCTGGTCTTAGAAGCACTACTTGAGTTATTGAACTATGTTATTAGCATGTTGCACACAGAATTAATCCAAACTACTAACTTAGGAGCTTAGTCACTTCTTCAAGATATAAATGTCACCAAATTCTGGCTAAATCCAAGCCTTGTCGTAAGATTAGTCATTCACGATCTCCTCGATTTTGGATCATGTAGCAAAGCTTAACATAAGTCACACTCTCAAATTGAGTTTCTTTCATCCTTAGCTATGCCTAGTTTATATCATCTCCCCTCTTTGAGCTCATATTGAAAGGAGGGGCATTCTTCCATCATTGCTCATGGCATTTATTTTTGATGCTCAATCTTTTGCCTAGATTCCCTTTCAGGTTTTGATCCACCAAGTTTGTTTCTCACGTTTTAGCCTCTTTTTTTCTTTGTTTTTATTTGCTTTTTTGTGCCTTATTTTTTGCCTGAGTCACCCTTTCGGGTTTTTAACTTAATAGGCTAAAGACATGTCCTTCCTTTAGAATGGATGCATTTAGAACAAGGGTCAAGACTACCTACGTACTTGATGTGGGATCAAGTCAGCGTAGTTTCGGGAGAAGTTGATTCTAATCATAAGTGGTTGGTAGCCTGATGAGATTTAGAGAGGACTTTTGTTTGGAACAAAATGTGGTTTGACATTTAGGTTAGGAAGGGAGGGAGCAGAGGATATAAGGTTTCTTTGATGGTTTGTGGGTTAGTGAAAAGGACAATGAGGTGTAAGTGTTCAAGGGTCACCTTCTTGTGAGAATTGCAGGGTTAGTTTTTTTAGCAAGAGAGTTTCTTAGAGTCGTATAAACTATTTCCTTTGGATTAAGGCTTTCATTGCCCAGGGGTCCGAGGAGGACTTTTACTTAGAATGAAATGTTGCTTAGGGCTTAGGTGAAGAAATGAAGTGATAATAGGCTTAAATTAATGTGGCACTAAAGGGCCTATTGAGGGTTTATGAGTGCACTTAAGGGCCTATTGTTCAGAACGTGATAGATTGCAACTTTGACTTAGCTTGAGCTTGGATTTCTCTTTTTTTATTTTGATTTTTTAGTTTTCTTTAGAAATTTTTTGTCAAGACTAAACTTTTTTTTTTCTCATAACCATGTTGCCCCAAGTTTGGATGGAGGTTGGTGATTATTTCTCAAAAGGACCCAAAGGAAGGTGAAAGGGTGTAGAAAGGAAAATATTTTTGTTTTTTTTTTTTTCGAAAAATTTTGAGCCAAAGTGACTTACAAGGAATTAAAATGTGATCATGGGTGGTTCAAGGTAAGTATTGGGCAAAAGATGGCCTCCCCTTTTGTGGATCCCTCAAGACTTTCGTTGCCCCTTGCCTAAGACATAGGTGGTTAACTCCAAGAGTCCTTGTCTCGCTTGAATTTTTCATTTTTTTTTTTGCATTGCCTAAACAGATTGAAAAGGTAAACTATTCACTTAGGTAATGGTTTAGGGATCAAATTTCATGGTTCATAGAAGAAGGGTTAAGGTCCTTTCATGGGTTGCAAGTGGTAAATGTGTAAATATAATTGGCTCAATAGGGGTAACAATCAGTCAAAGGTGGCCTCTAAACTTAATATAGGTGCTCAATGCTTTTTCTTTATCTGTTTTTTTTTTTTTTTTACCTTTTTCTTTCATTTTTGTTGCTTTTTTTGTAAGCACCTTAAGCTTAGGAAGTCCATTCATACTTGAATTGATGACACACTTGGAACTTGCTGCATGTGGTTCTATTTAGATGTGGTTATGAGGATTGACATTGAGAATTGATAGGATGATTTATCATGTTTTGAATTTTGTGATGCTATGATTTGAATGATAATCTGTTATGCTGATCAAATGTCTTGTCATGATTAATTAAAGTATCTTTATTACTATTTGAATTTGTTCCTCAAAGATCAATTAAAGGTGAAGCATTGGTTGATTTCCTAGTGGATCATCCTATCCATACAGGTTGGGAAATATCTGAAGACCTCTTAGATGAGGAGATTTTTTTATGTTGACTTGCCTACTCCATGGGAACTATTTTTTTTGATGTTGCACGAAAATATGTTGTAGGAGCAAGCATCATGTTTGTCTCCCCACAAAGGGAGTGTTGGAAGGGTTAGGATCCATCATATGGATGGCTAGACCATGCTAGATGGTTGGGTGATATTTAAAAAAATTTTCTAATCCTTCTAGGAATCGAATTCTCTATGTTTTGAGAAACTACATTTTTTAGGACCGATCTTGTACTAAACTGGACCAAGTTTGAAATCAATTAAAGAGGGAGATTTATACCTGATATGGATACAAAAAATGTAGATCCCATGGTGGAAGTTCACACCCAAACCAGTCCTAAAACCTGCCTCCACTGCAGATGGCGCAATGTGTAGGTGAAGCTGATTCAGCAACCCAATTTTCAGCAAAACTGCAACCCAACTGCTTGGATCGAACTGGGGAAGGTGTGCTTGAAGTTCCTTTGAATTTTTATTGCAAAAATCAGAAGAAAACCGATCTCTATTAGTTCCTGAAAGCCGAGGTCATGATAGGGTTTCTTGGAAGATAAAAGAGAAGAAGAGAGAACAAGAAAGAGTGGTGTTCTAGTCTGGTTCGCCCTTTTCTTCTTTTATTTTTTTATGGAGCACTTCTCCTAATCAAATTAGGAGATTATCCAAATTTAATTTGGATCTGGACTCTATTAAGAGATAAGCCTTATCTTCTTAAGAGGGTGGGTGCTCCATACCCATTTCCAAACCTAGATTCGACCCAGAGCTTAAGTTGTCATGTGACAATTTACTTAATCTTATTAATTAGGGGCCTTAGGCCCATCACCTATAAGGTTCCCGACCCAAGGGTGTTGCATGGACAACTTAGGACTGATTTGTATGGCATGGGACCCACAATGACCTCACATAAGTCCACATGGGTTCGGCCTACCCTCTGTTAAGAGGCATGGCCGAATTCACTATTAAACACAATGAACCCCTGAGCACATCACTATGGGCTCAATATAGGCCCAACGTTTACACTTAAATGATCTTTGAATTCAGCCATCCTATGAAGACCCAAGGATAATGAACTTAAGTAAGATAATGCTTTTAAGGTAATCAACCCTTAATGGTTTCTTACACTTAACCTCTCAGCCCATAATGATCAAACACTACCCGACAGGGAATGACCTCTCCCCTGCCTACAAGGTGTAGTGTCACACTCTCTGTTCGGATGGATCATGGAAATTAAAACCTTTTGCAAACATTTTTCATAAAACACAATATATATATACAAAACCAAAATCTCAGACACAATTGAAATCCACTGCCGGTAGTTTAGGTTTCCATAAGAGAGAGTGTAAGCCCTATCATTCACTTTGTCCGACAAAGGGGCCGATCCTATCACTATGATCACCCACTTAATTGAGTTCTCAGATTTTCCCAACATACCCAGGTTTTGACTCTCAATTGATCTCATTGATTGACATATCAAAGACAACCTAATCCAACACCTAGTGCAGTACCATAATTAAGTCTAGGGGGTTATGTGTAACTTTCCAGTTTTACCCATCAATCTCCAAAGTCCAAGGCATAACTGGAAAATGGTCAAAGTTCAGTGTTTCAATGAAACACACACTACATGTGCTTTGGGTCTAACCCTAGCAGCTGAGACAAGCTGCCCCAACTTCTTTGGCAGCACATTAGTGTCAGCCTTGGCAGGATAAACAAACTTCCCCAAGTCTATCCGATGGTTGAGAACTTTCTAAACTAACACGAGTCTTATAAGTGTCCAATTTAAGGGGTAATTTCACAAAAATATACCAATATCAACATGAAACAATAATGTACTTTTATTCATTTACAATAAATGTTTATGTACGTTAATCTGATTAGAGCTAAGGGCAGGCACTGTCTAACAAGGAGGTCTTACCCTTCTCATTTGTCTTGAATAGTTTATGCTCTAATAATGTGGGGCAAATCTGGTTTATAATCTGATTAGGATCAGCATTAGGATAAGATAAGTTTTATCCACTTAAGAGTCCAGATCCAAATATCAGATTTGGATCAAGAGACTCTTTCCTAATTGGATTAGGAAGCTGATCCAAAGAAGGTTATAAATAAGGGGGTGAATTCCTCAGTTAACACAATTCAGCATTTTGCAGTTTTCTCCCTCACCTCTTGCCGCCCCTACCCATTTTGATCTCCACTCTTGGATTTGATCAAGAATAGTTCTTGATAATGTTTTTTTCTAGAAGAAACAATCTAAAGTCGTGCTCATGCACACCCTACATAATTCTTGTTGAAGAATTAGGGTTCTTGTTGAAGAACCTCTTTGCTGATCCTGCCTCAACATAAGCTGTGTCATCTTCAGTGGAGGCGGGTTTTGGTGACCTCTTTGGACGTGAACACCTATGTTGGGAGTTACTATTATTCCGTATCAGGTATATTCCTCTCCCTCTTTTGGTTTCAGGTTTCGTCCGGTTTGTTTCAAGAACAAACTTTGAAAAATGCAATTTTTCTAAATCAGGGAATACGATTCCCAGATGGGAGAAAGAAATTTTTGAAATTTCGCCCAACCACACTGCATGGTTCGGCCATCCATATGATGGATCTCCTATCCCTTCAATAAAAGTACAATATGGAGCATGTTGGATATTAGTATACCAATCAAAGACATTTTCTTGCAAAGAATGTACAAATTACTTCACCATTGGGTCACCATGAATCCTTGTATTGTTATATGTTTTTACAAAATGTACAATATGTTGTTGAGGATTGCCTTTTCCATCAAATTGTTAAAACTTTGGTGGTTGGTATCCCAAAGGCACGTGCATGTTGTCAATATGCTTAGTGAAGGGCTTGGTGTAGACCGCAGATGATTGTGGAATCTCTCTATATTGCGTTCATATTGTATCTGCTATCATATTTTGGAGTTGTTGCACAAATAGGATACAATCCAAACATGATGGGTGTCATGTGTAGCAATTTGTTCTTGTGAGTCCTCGTGTACAACGTTCACTTGTGGAATAAGAGAAGTGATTTGGAAATCCTTCTTTTTGACGTTCTTTGTTAGTTTCACAATAGTTGTAGTCATTTTAGCAAGTTGCTCTTCAATGATTGTAGCCCATGCCACCATGACAGGCATGGCAAAAGAATACCCCAAGGATTCAGAAAAGATTTGGTTCTTAAACACTCTATGGTTCAAATAGAAGGGCCTATACTAAGGCCTTTGAGAAAATTTGAGTTTATGGGGGTAAGGCTCATTTAGGAGCCCATGAAAATTTTAATGTCTATAATTCCCAATACATGGTCGGATGTGATTGTGAGGTTGGTCTGAGGAGCACATTCCAATTCCCAAAAGGCACACCTCTGGCCCTGGTGATGGTGAGGAGCCACCAGTCGTGCTCACATCAATGCTAACAATTAAGGCCTTCATGAACTTTTTGGTTTCAGACCTTGCAATGGTTCCAAGTAGGGGTGGATTCGAGCCAAGCCGAGCCGAATAGTACCAGACTCAAGCTCAGCTCAAAACTGTTCTACAAGGCTCGAGCTTGGTTTGAGCCAGAACCTTGAGCTTGAGCTTGGCTTGAGTAAAAGATTCATAAGCTCGAACTCGGCTTGGCTCAAGCTTGATTTTGTCAAAAAATATTTTATACAAATAAAAAATTATATAAAAATATTTTTTATTTGATATTTAAAAAATACTTCATGAGTTGATCTCTATTCGGCTTGAGCTCGACACGTTTAATAATCAAGCCAATGAATTGGGCTCGAGCTCGATTGAAACCGAGCCGAGCCGAGCTCGAGCAGCTCGTGAAAAGCTCAACTTGTTGCCACCCCTAGTTCTAAGATTGTTCACTAGATCGGATTTTCTCATTCCAATGACACTATTAAGGTGTCAATGGACTGGTTTTGGGTTGAATCCCATCTAAATCAAAATCAATTTGGACCATTGGACAGACCGATGATACATGTTGAATTGGACCAGTTCAAACTTAATGGTTTGAAGTATTTATTGGATTGGACCTGACCTGGTCCATCCGTAATGGATTTATATTGGATTGAATCAGGTTGAATCTGAAAGAATGGTAGGATCCATCTAATGGACGCCATGAAGGTTGCAGAATGGGTGGGCGAATTTCAAAAATTTTCCTACCTTCTTCCAACTGGGAATCATATTTCCTAAATTTAGAATACAATATTCAATGGTTCTACTTGAACCATAATCGAACCAGATCTGAACCAAAAGGAAAGGGATGAATTATACTTGATCCAGAGAAGCAGTATCTCCCAAAGTTGGTGTTCACGCCCAAAGAGGACACCAAGATCCGCTCCTACTGAAGATGACACAGCTGTATGTGGAACGGAACCAGCAGAGTGCGTCCTACACACTGGATCCTTTGCAAGAATCCTCTGGAAACTCTGAGCACCAGATCTTTTCAGTCTTTTCTGCAAAGCTGATGTCAAGAAACAATTTCTTGATTTCTTTCTTCTTCAAATATCGAATCTTGTAAGGAAGAATGGTGGCGGTTGGAGGAGATCTCCTGGGACGAAGATGGCTGAATAGCTTCTCTTCTTTCTGGAGTCTGTATGAGATCCAATCTCTATTCGCAGGATGCTTTCTTGCTTTTTCAAAACCCTTAGGTTCGAAATCTGATATTGATTTCTCTCTTAAAGTTTTCCTCCTTTCTTCTTGATTAAGAAACCTCCTAATTAGGAGTTATCCCAATCCAAATCAGTATTTGGATAGGGGATGATCTTAATCCTATCTGCAGATTAAGTTAGCTTACTCCCGATCTTATTAGGAGGTTAACAGATTCAAATCTCTATTTGAATTTGGTTTCCCATAGTGGATAAGGTTAAAAGGCCCTATCTTTTTCTAACTTTAATCCCAGATACGCCTCATAGATGGGTGATCATATCAACCCAGCTTGAAATGGGCTTTTAGCCCATTTAAGTGTTCAATGCTTAACTAGTTTCCAATCTGCTGCCCAGTTGGACTTCTTTGTATGGCGTGGGACCCAAGCATTGATCTACACACCAACCACATGGGTTCGGCCTAGCCTTTATTACAAGGCCCAGCCGAATTCACTGGAAAGCTCAGTAAACCCCTGAGCCCATCACATGGACCTTATGGGCCCAACACTTACATTAAGTGGTCCTTGGGCCAAGCCATCTTATAAAAGCCCAGGGACTGTGGGCAGGTGCAAGATTAGCCCATCAGGTACTATCCTAAATGGTCTTACACTTAACCTCTCAGCCCTTAATGATCAAGCACTGCCCGACAAGAGAGGACCTCTCCCTCAGCTGCAAGGAACAGTGCTGCACTCTCTACTCACATGGATCCCGGGAATTAAAACCATTTGCAAACATTTTGAAACCGTACATATACATATATATATATATATATATATATATATATATATATATATATATATATATTAATTTTGCAACACAAAATTCCAACGATTGAAATCAACTGCCAGTAGTTTGGTTTCCATTAGAGAGAGTGCATTCCCAATCATTACCTTTGTCCGACAAAAGGGCTGATCCTGTCACTATGATCACCCACTCAGATGAATTCTCAAACTGTCCCAACATACCCAAGTTTTGATCCCTGCTAAGGATCTCACTGATTGGCATATCAAAGACAGCCCGATCCGACACCTAGTGAAGTGTCATAATCGAGTCTAGGGGTCAGGTGTAACTTTTCAGTTTTGCCCATCTGTCTCCAAGGTCTAGGGCAACACTGGAAATCTAGTTCGGTTCAAGGATTCGAGTAATCCCCTACTGCATGTGCCTTGGGTCTTACCCTGGTGGCCGAGATAGGCCATCCCAACACTTGGTGGCACACCAGTATCAGCCTTGGCAGGATAAATCTCCCCAAACTTATCCATTGGTTGTGAACATTTAAAACTAACACGAGTCTCTATAAGTGTCCAGTTTTAGGGTCTTACACAGAATTATATACCAAACAACATGAATCAAACATGCACTTTTTTTTTATTTACTCTAAATGTCAAAAGTACATCAAATCGGATTGAAGCTAAGGGCATATAAAACTGTCTAACAGAATCAATATCTAGTCCATTAATGGTCCAAATTATTCATTGGATTGGATTGAACCAAGTCCATATGTAATATACTCATATTGGATAGGACTAAATCCGGTCCACTTGTCACCCCTAGCCACAACCAATAGTGGAGATAGTGTTGTCGGTCTTGTCAAGAACTGTATGGATGAAGAGCTAAGGTTGTCCATCCACCTTGCTCTTTGTATGTCAAAGATCATCGGAACTTGGAAGCATTATTGATGAGCTCTCGAAGAAACATATTCTTTTGCATCATTCATTACCTAAAAGGAGAGACAAATTTGCCCAGCATTAAACTAGTAAACTCAACTCATAAGGAGGGTACATTGAAATATTCCGTTTGACATAAGAGCTGAAACATGTGATAGGGGAGGTATTAATTCATTTTGAAAAGAGAAGGGAGGTCTTTGTAGGTTTTAGTTTTGTACCCTGAAAAGAAATTGCATTAGCCTTAGAACTTTTGAAGGCCATTATTCAAACTTCAAGCAAATCGAATGACCTGCATTCTCATGACTCAAATCTGAGTGATTGATTGCATTAGCTCATGACCTTTCTCATAATGTCAACTACAATGAGATAATTTCCAATTAACCGATTGTCATAATCTCATGACATGCATTATCTTAGGACCTACTGTTTTTAACTCATGCTCGATTAATTGTGAAATGCAATTGATGCTCGTACAGTGGCAAATGTTGACAAGGTTCAAGGTATAATACAAAAGAGTATATTAAAAGGACAATTCCAGAGAAATTATATATGGATGGATGTTCAAAGTAGGGTTGCCAATTTTTTAAACCATCCACCTAATCCACCCAACTCACCCATTAATTAACGGGTTGGGTTGTATCCATTTAGCCTGGGTCGCACGCGAGTTGGTTAATCCAATAAAGGGCAATTTAATGGGTTGGGTCACAGTCATCCAATGGGTAACCATTAACATTTACTATTTCAGGTTTTCTGCTTTGCCCCTCTTTCATTCTCTCAGTCAAACATATTTCATTTTAATTTTGCAACTCTTTCTCTTTAACTTATAATCAAATCATTTTTTTTTTCATTCAGCACCAACTTCTCTTTTACTAACTAATCTCATCTGAACATTAAAAAAATTGAAAACAATAATTGTTCTCTACTTTTGTCTCTTGGTGCATGTGAGGACCGACAATATCTAGGCTTTACCTCTTTATTAATAGAAAATATCTAGGCCTGAATCTAAGTCCAGCCCTTATATAAAGCCCAAAGCCTGATCTGAACACACAAAAACTTTTATCTACACTGTAATTTAATAAACTAATATGTTCAAACTAGGCTCAAACCAGTCTTATTTGAGAAAGCTTGAGTTCGAGATCATGACCTTGAAGTTATGTTCAAGCCCAACCATGAACAGGCTAGGCCAGGCCAACCTCTTGGGCTACTCAGCCCATGAACAGGTCTAGTGTCCAATCAATCAATTGTCTGGAAACCCTAAAGTCTATACTTCTTGTCTTTGTCATTGTCACTCATGAACGATAGACTCATTTCTTGCTTGTTCTCTTCTTCAATTTCTTCATTTTACGGTTCTGCATTATTTTTTTCATTTTGTATCTACATTTGTATTTTTTGTAATTTTTCTTGTTTCCTATAAATTTTGTTATTTTTCATTTTCTATGTTTATTTATAACTTTTGTTATATTTTATTGTATTTTCTGTTTTTTGTTTTCCATGTTTTTTTATAATATTTGTTATATTTTTCTGTAATTTATGTTATAATCAAATGTTTTAAAAAATGACCCGGAACTAGAACCATTCTGGCCACTGGTTTTCGGGTCAACGGTGCGACCGTCCAGTCTGAACAGACGGCTTGTTCTAACAAAATAAACTAAAAAAAATAATTAAAATTTAAAAATGGCCAAAAACCGTTGAACGGGTTGACGGTTCAACTGCCCAGGTCAACGGTTTATTGATTGATTCGGCGGTTTTTGGCTAGGGGCCGGGTTTGGGGTAAAATGGAACCGATTGCGTGAACAGTTCCTGGGCAAAACGGTCCAACCATCCGGGTCAACGACGGTGCGAAAACCATGTTATAATCTATGTATGTAGGATTAATGGGTTGGGCGGGTTGGAATGGGTTATGGCAGTTTTGGGTTAAACCCAACCCATTTAAATTTTTCTAAATAGATCATTAACATGTTACTGGTCACGCAGGTTGGGTTGAAGCTCAACCCAAACCCAATCCAATCAAACTCTCCCAATTTCCACCCTTAATGCTAGAACAAATCAAATAAATACATTAACACAATTTTAATTAATTAAAATTGGATTATCAATGGGTTAGGTCTACTTAACAGAACCAAACCAACCAAAACGACTGTTGGTTCTAGTTCTGTGGTTTTGTCCCAATTAATAATTGGGGCTGAACTCTTTTGCTGTTCGAAATTGATTAAAGATAATAATATATAAAGGCTGGTTTTTATTGTAATTTTGTTGTATTGTGTCCAAAAGGGTAAATCTTGTATATAAGATTTTTGACTAAAAACATTGTTTTATCAACATAATCACTTCTATTAACGTTATATTATCGAAGCTAAAGTTTAAAGTTGGTAATTTTATAGGTAATGAAGATCTCAAATATAATCGTGTCCAATAGGGTAAGACTGAAAGGATGAGATATCTATCGTATGAACGCCTGAATCTTGTGGAATAGAATGAGCGAATTTCAAAAATTTCTCTCCATCCTACTGGGAAATGCATTCCCTATTTTAGAAAAATCATATTTTTCAAGGATCATTATTGAACCATGAACCGAACCAAATCTGAACAAAAGCACTAGGAGAGGGATATATTTGATATGGAGAAATAATATCTCCCAACGAAAGTGTTCACGCCCAAGAAAGGATCCAAAGACTGCTCCCACTGAAAATGGCATAGTGCAAGATGGAGCAGAATCAGCAGTGTTCTTCCCAAGAACCTAAATCCTTCACAATAATTAGTAGGATGGCACGTGAGCACAACTTCCTATCAGTCCCTTCACAAGGAACTAATATCAAGATCCAATCTTGATTTCTCCCACTGAACTGGAGATCGAACTGGGAGGTGAGGCGGTGGCAGGAAGGAGGCGGCAAGAAAGAATTTTGCAGGGTTGCTAAATTCTCCCTTCTGTGATTTCAGCTCTGAAGACAGGATGTGAAGTGTGTCAAAAGGCTATCGCCCCCTCCTCCTTTTATAACCTTAAAGGGATCAACTCCTAATCCCATTAAGAGTTGCTGATCCAAATCATATTTGGATTAGAATTCCCTTTAAGTGATAAGGGTAAACCCTTATCTTATCTACAGATTGGATCAATCTTCTCCTAATCTCATTAGGAGGTTTCCAGATCTAAATCTCATTTAGATCTTGACTCTCTGAGTTGATAGGGTTAAGACCTGATCCTATATGCTAATCCAATCTCAGAATTCGCCCCTTATTTAACTGATCAAATCAGTCCAGTTCGAAATGGGCTTTAGGCCCAATAAGGTTATGTGCTCACTTAGCCTTCCAAACTGCTGCCCAGTTGGACTTTCTTGTATGGCGTGGGACCCAAACATTGATCTACACATCAGCCACATGGGTTCAGCCCAGCCTTTGTTACAAGGCCTGGCCGAATACACTGTTATGGATAGTGCACCCCCTGAAACCCATCACATAGGCTCTATGGGCCCAACACTTACCCTAAGTGGTCCCTGGGCCAAGCCACCTTGTAACACCCAGGGATTGTGGGCAGATGCAAGATTAGCCCATCAGGTATTACCCTCAATGGTCTTACACTTAACCTCTCAGCCCATAATGATCAAACACTGCCCGACAAGAGAGGACTTCTCCCTCGGTTGCAAGGAGCAGTGTTTTACTCTCTACTCACATGGATCCCGGAAATTAAAACATTTTGCAAATGTTTGGAAACCATAATATATATATATATTTTTATATCTCATATAAAATATATTTTGCAAAACAAATCTCAACGATTGAAATCGGCTACCGGAAGACTTGGTTTCCATCAGAGAGAGTGCATCCCCGATCATTACCTTTGTCCGACAAAGGGGCTGATCTTATCACTATGATCACCCACTCAGATGAATTCTCAGACTGTTCCAACATACCCAGGTTTTGACCCCCGGTAAGGATCTCACTGATTGGCATATCAACGACAGCCCAATTCGACACTTAGTGCAGTATCATAATCGAGTCTAGGGGTCAGGTGTAATTTTCCAGTTTTGCCCATCAATCTCCAAGGTCTAGGGCAATATTGGAAATCTGGTCTGGTTCAAAGATTCAATTAATCCTACACTGCATGTGCCTTGGGTCTCACCCTGGTGGCTGAGACAGGTCACCCCAACATTTGGTAGCACACTAGTGTCAACCTTGGCAGGATAAATCTCCCCAGACTTATCCAACGGCTGTGAACATTCTAAACTAACACGAGTCTCATAAGTGTCCAGTTTAAGGGTATTACACAGAAACACACCACAGGAACATTAATCAAATATGTATTTTATTCATTTACAATAATTCCATAATGTACATCATTATGATTGGAGCTAAGGGCATACAACTGTCTAACAACTCCCACTTGCACTTAGGTCCAATCTGGTACAAGCCGGAGTCCCATACTTTCCACGTGTCTCTCAAACACTTTTTGTGTCAGTGGCTTAGTCAATGGGTCTGTTAACATTCTCCGCTGACGCTACCTTCTGAATCAGGACGTCCCCTCTACCAACAATTTCCCGCAGTACGTGTTACTTCCTCTCGATGTGCTTCGACTTCGAGTGGGCTCGTGGCTCCTTAGCCTGAGCAATTGCTCCATTGTTGTCACACAACAACAGGATGGGTGATGTGCTCGATGGAACTACTCCCAATTCATGAACGAACTTCTTCATCCACACGGCTTCCTTGGTAGCTTCACTTGCGACAATGTATTCGGCTTCAGTTGTTGAGTCTGCCGTGGACCCCTGTTTGTTGCTTTTTTAGCAAACAGCACACGATCCTATCGTGAAAACATACCCAAATGTAGACTTTCTATCATCTGGATCCGATTGGAAATCGACATCAGTATACCCTTGGATCTGTAGTGAACTACCATCGAATACCAGACAAAACTCTTTTGTCCTTCAAAGGTACTTAAGTATGTTATTCACAGCAGTCCAGTGCTCCTGCCCTGGGTTGGCCTGAAATCTGCTTACCACACTCACTGCTTAAGCAATGTGAGGATGAGTGCACAGCATGGCATACATGATGCTCCCTACGGCCGAGGCATAGGGAACGTCCTTCATGCCCTCAATCTCCTCAAAGGTCTTGGGAGACATCTTCTTGGAGAGAGTGACTCCGTGCCTGAAAGGAACAATTCCCTTCTTGGAGTTCTCCATGCTATATTTCTTGACAATTTTGTCAATCTAAGCAGATTGGGATAATCCTATTATCCACTTCGATCTATCTCTATAGAGTCGAAGACCCAGTATATAGGTGGCTTCTCCAAGATCTTTCATGGAGAATTACTGTGAAAGCCACACTTTCACCGTAGTTAACATTCTTACATCATTCCCAATGAGTAGAATGTTGTCTACATACAGAACCAAGAACGTAACCTTGTCCCCACTGGTCTTCTTATAAACACAGGGGCTCATCCGGATTCTGCTCAAAGTCAAACGTTTTGACAGTAGAGTCAAATCGGATGTTCCAACTCCTAGAAGTTTGCTTAAGTCCATATATGGATCTATTCAATTTACCCACCATTGTTCCTAACCTGCAGCAATAAACCCTTGCGGCTACTGCATATAGATATCTTCAGTAAGATCTCCATTCAAGAACGCAGTTTTGACATCCATTTGCCAAATCTCATAGTCATGGTATGCTGCTACAGCTAGCAGGATCCTAATGGATTTAAGCATGGCCACAAGCGAAAAGGTTTCATCATAATCGATGCCCTCTTTCTGAGTGTACCCTTTCACCACCAGACGAGCTTTGTAGGTCTCAACCCTACCATCGGGGCCCTTCTTCCTCTTGTAGATCCATTTGCAACCAATTGCTTTTACCCCGGGGGGCGGATCTACTAGAGTCTAGACTCCATTAGTCTCCATTGAGTCCATCTCAGCTCTCATGGCATCTACCCACTTAAGGGAGTCTATGTCCAACATAGTTTTTGCATAAGACACGGGATCCTCCTCACTAGTCATGGCTTCCACCAGGTAACTATCCTGGTCATAACCAAAACAGACTGGTGGCCTGGATACCCGGGTAGATCTTCTAGGTTGGTTACTACCTGGAACTTGTGGGACACCTCCCACTACATCCGAGCTCTCCACATCAAGAACAATTTCCTGACGATGATTGTTCAGGATGTAATCATTTTCCAAGAATTGTGCATTTCGACTGCAAAACACCTTCTGCTCACTTGGGTCATAGAATAGGTAACCTACAGAGCCTTTTGGGTAGCCTACAAATAGGTAACGATTGGTCTTTGATTCCAACTTGTCCGGACTCGTTCTTTTAATGTGTGTCGGACAACCCCAAATCTTCAAGTGTCATACACTTGGTTTCTTTCCGGTCCAAAGCTCATAGGGAGTCTCTGGAACTGATTTGGTTGGAACCCGGTTCAGCACGTATATCGCAGTCTCCAATGCGTATCCCCAAAAAGATGTGGGTAACTCTAAACGGACGAGAAGTGATCGGACCATATCCAATAAGGTCATATTCCTCCTCTCTGAATCACCGTTAAGTTGTGGTGTAGTAGGAGGAGCCAACTGTGATACTATCCCATTGACCTTCAAGCAGTCCCTGAATTTGTCAGAGAGATACTCGCCACCTCGATCCGATCGAAGGGCCTTAATTTCTCTCCCTAACTGTTTCTCGACTTCTTGTCTGAACTCTTTGAACTTTTCAAAGGATTCAGACTTATGTCTCATTAGGTACATGTAACCATACCGAGAATAATCATCGGTAAATGTAAAGAAGTACACGTGTTGGTTACGGGTCCTAACACTTAGAGGACCACATACATCAGTATGTATAAGGTCAAGCGTGCCTGTACATCTTTCAGGCTTACCGTTAAATGGCCTCTTTGTCATCTTACCCTCAAGGCAAGACTCACAAGTGGGAAGATTTTCTACAGTTAGAAAATCCAAAGGACCATCCTTTACCAGTCTTGTGATTCGGTCAATACCGATATGGCCAAGTCGGTAATGCCACAGGCACGTGGGATTAACTGTATCACGTACTCTTTTCTTGGGGATATCAGTCGACGTAGTTTCGGTTATGTTAGTTTCTAGAGAAAGATGTAGAACATAGAGACTGCTCTCCAGTTCCCCGTATGCGATGAATCTGTTATTTCTTTTAATAGTAATCGTATTACTGAAAAAGATAGAATATCCATCCGCACATAGTTTTGACACAGAAATCAAATTTTTTCTTAAATTTTGCACAAAAAGACAATCTTTATGTACTATGGATCATTCTCTGAAAAATAACTCGACGGTTCCTATTGTCGTAGCTGCAACACTTGCAGAAGTCCCCAAGTAGAGCATCAATTCGCCTTCATTCAGCATTCTGCTTACCTTGAACCCCTACAGTGAGTTACACGCATGAGTTGAAGCACCAGAGTCAAAACACCAGGACGCAGAAGCCACCAATAAATTGGTTTCTATGACACAAGATTCGAAATTACCTTTCTTGGATTCCAGGTACTGAGGACAATTCATCTTCCAATGGCCGGTCTGTTTGCAGAAGTGACACGCATCTGATGCCCTGTCTTTCTTCTGCTTCTTGGGTTTGGCAGCTTTCTGCAGAGGCTTCTTTGCCTTCATATTTTTCTTGCCTGATTTGCTAGCTTCAGCAAGCATAGCCACAGGCTCATCCCTCCTAATTAAATCCTCGGCTCTTTGCAACATGTTGTTGAGTTCCTGGACACTGACATTCAGCTTGTTCATATTGTAATTCATTATGAACGGGTTGAGGGAAGGAGGCAAAGAGTTAAGAATGGCATCCACTTGCGTGCCAAGATCTAGCCCGGATCCAAGGGCTTCAAGTTCATTGATATATCCCATCATTCGAAGACAATGGTCATGAACCTATTGCCCCTTGGACATTTGAGCAGTCATGAACTGTTTCAAGACCTTCTGCCGAGTTGAACGATTCTGCTCTTCGTACATTGTCTTCAAACTATCTAATATGTCCTTGGCTAGTTCGATCTGAACGAACTACCTCTGTATCGGATTGTCTAGAGAGGCAATGACATAGCAGCGGGCTAGGGAGTTTTTATCCTCCCAATCTTGGAATTCCCTCCTTCTGGCCTTAGAAGCCTTGTCGCTCGAACGCTCCGGGGCAGGATTTTTAACAATCTTATCCAATTTTTCAGATGCTAGGACCAGCATGAGGTTACGGTACCAATTGGCATAGTTCGGGCCCTTAAGCTTGTTGTCGTCAAGAAGCTTTGCAAATTGTCCGTTTGCCATTTTCTGATAAAACAATAAACATTAGTCCACAACCTAATTTGATTCATGTTCATTACATAGATATGACTTTTAATCTATGTTCCATTCCCATTTGTTCATCTCTGAGATTTCCCTCCCATCTCAGTGACGGAGACAACGACTTGTCTCTAGAAATGTGGGAAACCACATAGGGTGCATGGAGCCAATTGTTTCAGTTGCAAAACCCACCACCTTTCTGTGAAGGATCATATCCACTCATCATATGAGTTTTCCCTTTGGCCTCTATCAAACAAGGTTCAGAGCTGTTTTTAGGTAAACCTTTTTATCCAGTTAGTGCTCACCCATCATATTCGTGAACGGCAATGTACCGTGAGAGAGTTCCCATTTTCTGGTGAAGCCCCTCCCACATTGGTCTGTGATGCCTCTATCATCTTATGAAACACTCGGACAAGCCCAACAGCAAATGGATAGCCCATTTTCTGGTGTGTTTCCTCATTACTAAAGGACCCATCCTCATGCTAATGATGGAAGGCCTTTAGAGAGTTCATCACATGAATCTCCCTATCACATGCACTCATATTTGCTGGAGGGAATGAGAAATTACGCCCTAGTTTGATCTAGGTCAAACCAAAGTGGCTCCCACTGATTTTCTTAAAGCCAGATTTTGGTGGGCCCAAATCGGCTAGGGTTCCACACGTATCCTCTTCAGGAGGTGTGGGGCCCACCACTGAGGGAGGTCATCCAATGACCATTAGGGACACCATGGCAATGATGTGCGCAAGAGCCACTATCGAATCAACATGGGCCAAGCACTTATGGCCCATGTACGTAGCACATCACACATCTATACATCACATGCAGGAAAGAATTGATCCAATCAATTAATATCTGTAAAGCCCATAACATTAACCATTAATATTATCTAGGTTTATGGGCCGAAATTAGGGTTGATCAATTTGGTTCATATAGCTTTATTTGTGAAGTGGGCTTTTAGTAGTTTTAACAAATTAAAACTGGGCCTTTACAGGTTGGGTCGAATTAAATATTTAATTAATTATCAATCCTTAGGCCCATTAGTGGGAGAATTAGGGCTGACATTCAGTCTTGATCGAACCCTAGATTCGGTCCAACCAGTTTGGACCAATTTGGTTCGAATGGGTCTAGGGTTTGGTCTTTAATTAAAGATTTAATTTAAGAAATTAATCTGAAATACTGATAAAAGAAAAACAAGAATTAGTTAGATAGGGCTGTTCGCACAATCCATCCTGCAAAACAGAGGTTAGATCACAGTTTACAGTTTCATAAACTGCAAATCACAGATAGCGACTCTCCCATCTGCGAAATCTCCTTCCTTGCGCTGCCATCTTCGATCCAAAATAAAAATTAAATAGAAAACCTAATTTCTATTATAATTACATCAGATCGAATACCTATACATTTAGTCTAAAATTAAAAAAAATTATTTTACAGACCAAATGTAATAAAATAATCAAGAAACTACAAAATCGCAAGTTCCCTGCACCAATCAAGATTTTGATTTCCATGTGTACGAACAACCCATAAATCAAGAAAATTATAAAGAACAGTTCTATAGAATAATCAGATTTATAAAATTTAATTTTAGATTAATCGTCCATTAACTGGAAACAAATTTTCCAAAAAAACCTCATATTTGCGCAAATCAAGTAGAACGCCTTCTACCCATTTGCGCATGTTTAGATTTGATCCAATTCGGTTCAAGACTTGAACATGGCTCTGATACCACAGAAGGGATGAGATATCCATCGTATGGACGCCTGAATCTTGCGCAATAGAATGGGCGAATTTCAAAAATTTCTCTCCATTCTACTAGGAATCGCATTCCCTATTTTAGAAAAATCATATTTTTCAAGGATCATTCTTGAACCATGAACGGAGAAATAGGAGAGGGATATACCTGATACGGAGAAATAACATCTCCCAACGAAGGTGTTCACGCCCAAGGAAGGATCCAAAGATTACTCCCACTGAAGATGGCGCAATGCAAGATGAAGCAGAATCAGTAGTGTTCTTCCCAAGAACCTAATCCTTCACAATAATTAGCAGGATGGCACGTGAGCACAACTTCCTATTAGTCCCTTCACAAGGAACTGATATCAAGATCCAATCTTGATTTCTCCCACTGAACTGGAGATCGAACTGGGAGGTGAGGCGGCGGCAGGAAGGAGGCGGCAAGAAAGAATTTCGCAGGGTTGCTAAATTCTCCCTTCTGTGATTTCAGCTCTGAAGATAGGATGTTAAGTGTGTCAAAAGGCTGTCGCCGCCTCCTCCTTTTGTAACCTTAAAGGGATCAACTCCTAATCCCATTAGGAGTTGCTGATCCAAATCATATTTGGATCAGAATTCCCTTTAAGTGATAAGGGTAAACCCTTATCTTATCTGCAGGAGGTTTCCAAATCTTAATCTCATTTAGATCTGGACTCTCTGAGTGGATTGGGTTAAGACTCAATCCTATCTGCTAATCCAATCTCAGAATTCGCCCCTTATTTAACTAATCAAATCAACCCAGTTCGAAATGGGCTTTAGGCCCAATAAGGTTATGTGCTCACTTAGCCTTCCAAACTGCTGCCCAGTTGGGCTTTCTTGTATGGCGTGGGACCCAAACATTGATCTACACATCAGCCACATGGGTTCAGCCCAGCCTTTGTTACAAGGCCTGGCCGAATACACTGTTATGGATAGTGCACCCCCTGAAACCCATCACATGGGCTCTATGAGCCCAACACTTACCCTAAGTGGTCCCTGGGCCAAGCCACCTTGTAACACCTAGGGACTATGGGCAGATGCAAGATTAGCCCATCAGGTATTACCCTCAATGGTCTTACACTTAATCTCTCAGCCCGTAATGATTAAACATTGCCCGACAAGAGAGGACTTCTCCCTCGGTTGCAAGGAACAGTGTTGCACTCTCTACTCACATGGATCCCGGGAATTAAAACATTTTGCAAACGTTTGGAAACCATAATATATATATATATATATATATATATATATATATATATTTTTATATCTCATATAAAATATATTTTGCAAAACAAATCTCAACGATTGAAATCGGCTGCCGGTAGTCTTGGTTTCCATTAGAGAGAGTGCATGCTCGATCATTACCTTTGTCCGACAAAGGGGTTAATCCTGTCACTATGATCACCCACTTAGATGAATTCTCAGACTGTTCCAACATACCCAAGTTTTGACCCCTGGTACGGATATCAGTAATTGGCATTTCAAAGACAACCTAATCCAACACTTAGTGCAGTATCATAATCGAGTGTAGGGGTCAGGTGTAATTTTCTAGTTTTGCCCATCAATCTCCAAGGTCAAAGGCAATACTGAAAATCTAGTCTGGTTCAAGGATTCAATTAATCTTGCACTACATGTGCCTTGGGTCGCACCCTGGCGGGCCACCCCAACATTTGGCAGCACACCAGTGTCAGTTTTGACAGGATAAATCTCTCCAGATTTATCCAACGGTTGTGAACATTTTAAACTAACACGAGTCTCATAAGTGTCCAGTTTAAGGGTATTACACAGAAACACACCATAGGAACATGAATGAAATATGTAATTTATTCATTTACAATAAATTCATAATTTACATCATTTCGATTGAAATTAAGGGCATACAACTGTCTAACAAAGACTCAATTTCCCAATAAATGAATGGGATTGTTCTTGGCCTATCATGTGGAACGGATTATTAACCTGAGACATTCGCAACTCCAATTAAAAATAAGTTAAATACAAACAAAAGATATATTTCCTTTTTCAATAAAACCAATATAACTAATATATGCACTTATGAATATTTGTTTTTCCAATAAAACCAATATAACTTTTATTAACATTTATGAACATAAAATTTTATCAATATCAATATTTTAGCAGACATTCATTAAGAGCCGTTAAGATATAGAATCTATGTTGTAACTATGACAAGTAATCGGAGCATGACCTAGTGAATGTATACTTTCTTTTGATAACTTTTTACAGAAGCCAATGGGCCAAATCATCCTTCCATGGTTTTCTTTAATCCTAGTTGATTGCATTCTGTTTTTCATCAAAAAAGCCCCTAGTTGATTTAACTTCAATTGGTTATTAATTATATATTATATTTTTGGTCAATGTATACAAGTTCAAAATCTTTATTTTTGTTTCCCCTGATTAACAGTTCATCTTGATTCTTGGCATATTACATATTTGAAACTTCTAGAGGGAGGAAAATTAATCAGTCTTAAGGCTGTGTTTGGTTTGAAGGAAAAGGTATGGAAGGGTAAGGAAACCTATACAAACTTCTTTTTCCCTACTTTTCCCTCCAAACCAAACACAGCTCCCAAATACAATTACACATGGGGCAAGTGAACACAAATGAATCAATTTAGGTCATTAGTTTCTGCTCCGGCAGATGATCCTAGAAAAAGCGAACAAACAAGAGTAATGCATGGCGTACAGAGCTATGCTGAGACATTAAGGCTGCATTTGGTATTCCTTATTTTAAGGATCTCCTTTTTGCAGTTAAAATGCCCTTATGAACACCGAGTTTTTAACAGAAAAAAGGAGATGAGTCGTTAAAATAAGGAATGCCAAGTGCAGCCTAAATCTCTTGTTTTAGTTCCACTCGATTGCATAATCTGTTCTCCAGACACCTAATGTTAGAAGTAGAAAAAAAGGTGCTGGAAGTCTAAATGCAAACAGTGACATATTTCTTGTCCTAAGGAAACGAGGAAAAACATTAAAAACATTGGATTCGTAGGGGAAGAACCAGATTCTTAAATAAACAATTTGATCTTTGCTTGGCAGTATATTCATCTGGCCTTAAGAATCCAAGTTAAAGGACTTCTAAAGTTGCAACTCCCATGTTCAAGAAGGTATTTGCAATGAAAGCGTTCTGCTTATATTATTCACGATAGACACAGAGAGGTACCTACACAATCTCTCAATATCAAAACAAGATGAACGTTACATAGTTCATGTAGCCGAGGAGCACAAACATTTTAACTAGTGGCGACAGGAACATCAGATTGTGCACCCCACTCAGTCCAAGATCCATCATAAACAGGAACATCATGCTTCCCAAGTCGGTGAAGTCCCTGAAATTAGAAGCATAAGCTCTTCTTATTCTAAAATATCATAATTAAAAAAGTAGTTGACAAATTCAAATGAAAATATTACCAGTGCAAGAATACATGCAGTTACGCCAGTGCCACAAGAAGTAATGATAGGACCGTCCAAAGAGATACCTGTAACATAATATGTATGTTATGAAAGTGTAAATCAACTGATTGGGGATTGCAATGAAACACCAATTATATTTCAAAGATCAAACATACAGAAGAAGCTAAAAAAAGAAGAGAAAAATGTAACTAACTAATTCATATCCATGGTCATGAGGATGACATTTTCTTTTAAAATTAGAGAAACTTTTGTGTAACCTCTTTCCACTAAAACAATGGTGAAGGTACTTGTATTAAATACTCGAAAAAAATCTATACATACAATTATTTTCTTGCAAGCTTTACGAATCCATCTTACACTCTGCAATATGTGTGGAACCCACCTTTACCAACATAGATGTAAACACACTAAGACAGGGCCAGGAAACAGAGACCCTTGTTGCCTGGGAAATGTTTTTATATAAAAAAGCCTGATTAATTTTTAGTTTGTTTTTCTAGTTTTTTATGAATTAGTCCTTATCCCTAGTAAGTTGCAACTAGAAAACATTAGAACTGACCTATCATGAAAAACTCAAGCATTAAGAGTAGAACAAAAGCAGAGCATTGCACAATCTATGAATGAAAAACCTAAAATGTGTTTCTGAGCATGAATAAACAAGCTTAAAGGTAGAGACTTATTCTGTTAATGATAAAGCCCCTATGATGTTAAATGTGGCAAAGATATAGAACAGAGATAATGTATGTGTATGATAACTGCACAAACATATGGAAATTTATGTTACAACTTGAGAATAAAGGAAGAAAGAGAAGAAAAAGAAGGGAAAAGGTAGAGAAATATGTCTCCTACAGTAGAGAACAAAAAGAAAGTTAAAAAGGGTCTAAAGGAAGAAGATACGAACTGAACTCTTCTCCTTGTTGACCTGCACCGTTATTCCATTCTTTAGAATGTGCAAAAAATACAAAAATGCTCCTGTTAAATGATTCATAACAGGGGAAAATACAATGCTATGCTAAGAGACCAAAACGCCCCTTATGGGCATACATTTCAACACTGTTGGAGCATATATATATAATAGATCTCCAACTTGTTACAAATATAATCCATCTTAGTACGACACAAGCTCTTGGTAGCTGACAGCTAATTTTCTGACTTGACATAAGGAGTAACAATATCACCATTTATCACCTTTTCTCTTACAAAATGACAATTGACTTCTATACGCTTGGTCTTCTCATGGAAGACCAGATTGGATGCAATGTGAAGAGAGACTTGATTATCACAAAACAATTTGATAGGTTTCCCTATAGGAATACCTATCTCTTGAAGTAGAAGTTTCAGCCATATCAACTCACAAGTGGTGTGGGCCATTGCTCTATATACTCAGCCTCAGCAGTACTCCTAGCCACTACACTTTGTTTTTTAATTTTCCAAGTAATGAGATTGCCACACAAAAGGATACAGTACCCTATAGTAGAACTCCTGTCCATTAAGGTTTAATTCTCTCCCTTTATTGTATAGTAATCACTGACCTAGAGCACTTTTGGATATCTCAACACTCTCACAACACCTTCCCAATGAATGATTGATTGTGGGGTTTTGCATGAACTGACAGAACCCCTACACCAAAGGAGATATTTGAGTGGTGTGATGGTGAGATAAATCAATTTTCCATCAGGAACAAGGAAGACTCTCAAAGAAGGTGATGTCAGGAACAACAAATGACTTACGAAGGATAGGATCATAACATTCGTACCCCTTCTAGGTGCTAGAGTAGCCAAGAAAGACACATTGGATTGCTTGGGACTCAAGTTTATCACGCCTAGGGCCCAAGTGATGGACAAAACAAATACAGCCGAAAACACGCAGAGGGAGAGAGAAAGGGGACCTTGAGGGGAACATGACAAAAAATGGTTAGTCTTTAGTAAGGACAGATGTAGGCATGCGATTGAGCAAGAAGTATGAAGTGAGAACAGCATCACTCCAATAGGTTTTAGGGACAGACATTTGGAGTAAAAAGGCACAAGCTATCTCAATAATGTGATGATTCTTCCGTTCAGGTTCAGCTACACTATTTTTCTGAGGTGTGTGGGAATAGGAAGATTGATGTATAATGTCTCAATTGTCAAAATAAGATTGAAAGGAACTATGGAAATTCTCCTTTGTATTATCAAAATGAAAACTTTAGTACAAACACCAAACTGATTTCAAATTTCAGCATGTAAGGAAAGGAAAATGGAGAAGAATTCTGAACGTTCTTTCGTTATTTATATCCATGTCATTCTTGAATAACCATCAATGAAGGGTAACATCAAAATCCATTATAAGAAGACACATGACTTGGACCCCAAACATCTAAGTTGACAAGATAAAAAACAACTTAAGACTATATTATCTTCCCAGGTAACAAAAGTGACTCTATGATGCTTGCTGAGTTGGGACAATTCACAATCCAACTGAGACATCGATGCCAAACTAGGGACCAACTCCTGTGGATAGGCAACACATCAGTAGAATCATTAATACCAATGTCATCCTCAATTATGACATGATTGGCCTAGGAAGAATCCTCAATTATGATATGATTGGCCTAGGAAGATGGAGGACCATGAAAGTCATAACAGAAAGCAACTGTCCCTCTCTTAGCCACAATGTGTGCACTCTCTAATAGTACCACGACTACCACTGTTTCTTCCACCACCTCTTCCTTACTTCCACCACAACCACCTCTAAAACGGCAACCAACACCTCTGACTGCACCTCTCCTCCTAACGCTTCCACCTCCACCACATCTAGCTACTACTAAGACAGACTTCTCTGAAGTCAGAGCTCTCACAGGTTCAAACTTTGATCTCAATCTTGACAGGAATCTGACAACATTTAAATGTTCCCTTTGAGCTTATTGTACATTCAAATCGGGTAAGAGAGATTGATAAACATTCAACTCATTCCATAGATTTTTGAAGGTAGCAAAATACTCCTCTACACTCTTATCACCTTGTTAAAGAGAAAAATAATCTTGATATAGTTCATAGATCTGTGTCACATTGTCTCGCCTAGAATACAATTGTTGGGCATGTTCCCAAATTTCCTTGGCAGGGTCCAGACACATGAGATTAACACTAATGTTGTTTTCCATACTATTCTATAAGGCAATCATAATTTGAGAATTTTCCTGTACCCAATAACCATACCCCTAAGACCCACTCTTAGGTTGATTTCCGTAACATTTTTCAACTTTCCTCTTGCAATTAAAGAAATTTCCACAGATTTAGTCCATGGTACATAATTAGTATCATTGAGAGTAACAGTATTTAACCGAGTGTTCAGAAAATCAGATTGCACTACTACAACAGACATGAAGATGGGCATTGCATATGTTAAGCCCTTGATGTTGTACTGTGATAATCAGGCTACAATTAATATAGCTCACAACCCAATTCAGCATGACAAATAAAAGCATATTGAGGTAGATACACTTCATACAGGAGAGAGCTGAGAAGAAAAACAGCCTTTTGAAATGAAAAGACTGTTCAAAATGTTGCAGAAAATTGATTGAGAATAGCAGAAATCAGGTTTCAAGGAGAGAAGAGGAAGAAGAAGGTGGTGGCAATATGGGTTCAGAGAGAGATTTTCGAACATAACCTCCTCTTACACCCTTAATCCTATTTCATTAACTTAATTTTAGTAATTTACAGAGAGGCCCTTAGTTGGGCAGATAATTAAAAGACAACGTACGAGAAAAAAGCCTAAGTTGAGGCCCATTACAGCAAAGAACATAAAGAAATAAAATAAGACAGTCTATGGGCCATTCAGTTCATCATTCCCCCTCAAGCTGAGCATAGATGTCAATCATGCCAAGCTTGCTAGTATCATGCTGAAGTTTAGCCTTAGGGATGCCCTTGGTAAGGAAATCAGCTAACTGTCCTTCAGAAGTAATGAAAGGTAGACAAACTTCTCTAGAAGCCACTCTTTCTTGAATGAAATGTCTGTCAACTTTAATATGTTTGGTTGTCATGTTGCACTAGATTGTGAGCAATGTTGATGGCAGCCTGATTATCACAGTATAACATCAATGGCTTATCATGCTCAATACCCAGTTCATCCATCAAGGATCGAAGCCACAGGAGCTCAGAAACTCCATGAGCCATGGCTCTGTATTCATCTTCGGCTGAAGATCTAGCAACAACTAATTGTTTCTTGCTTCTCCAAGGAACAATATTACCTGCCACCAAGCTACAGTACCCAGAGGTAGATCTTCTGTCATCGATATTTCCGGCCCAATCAGCATCTGTGTAAGCTTCAAGTTTCATATGATCATGCTTAGCAAATAGAATTCCCTTTCCAGGAGAACCCTTCAAATAACACAAAATTTGTTTTGCTGTTGCCATGTGAGTGTCCCTGGGAGCATGCATGAACTGACTAATGCAACTGACAACATATTATGCAATGTCTGGCCGAGTCATGCACAGATAGAGCAGTTTCCCAAGTAGCCTCTGGAAGACTCCCTTATCTTTCAACAATACTCCATCTGAGGTAGAGAGTTTATGACTCATATCAATAGGAGTAGCAACTGGTCTAGCACCCATCTTCCCTGTTTCAGTGAGCAAGTCAAGTACATACTTTCCTTGAGAGTATAATGATCCCATCCTTAGATCGAGCAACTTCTATGCCAAGAAAATATCTCCAATTCCCCTAGATCTTTGATCTCAAACTCTGTATGAAGGAAAGATTTAAGATCATTAATTCCTGATACATCATTACCAGTCACAACTATATCATCAACATACACAATCAAATATACTGCCAAAGAGCCTCTCCTCTTCACAAAGAGGGTATGATCAGACTGAGTCTATACATAACCAAAGATAACAAGGGCAGCCCTAAACTTTTCAAGCCATGCCCGAGGGGACTTTTAAGTCCATAAAGAGATTGCTTCAGTTTGTAGACTTTCCCTTCCATATCTGATTCATACATCATGGAGGAAGAGACATATAGACCTCCTCATGTAACTCTCCATTCAGAAATGCATTCTTTACACCCAGCTGGTAAAGTGGCCAATCTGAGTGTGCAGCCAGAGATAGCAGAACTCTCATAGAAGTCATCTTTGCAACAGGAGCGAAGGTCTCCAGATAGTCAATTCCATATGTCTGTGTATAACCTTATGCAACTAGCCTAGCTTTGTACCTTTCAATGGTGCCATCAACATGATATTTGATGGTAAAAACCCACTTACATCCTACTGGTTCCTTCCCTTCAGGCAAATCAACAACTTCCCAAGTGTCATTCTTATGCAAGGCATCAATTTCTATTCTCATAGCATCCCTCCATTCTGGAATAGTAAGAGCTTTTGACACAGACCTGGGTATTGGGTTAGAAGCAACAGAAGAAAGATAACCAAAATATGAAGGAGAGAGCAAACTATAAGAAAGGTGTTTGGAAATGCAATGTGCAATACACTTCCTTTTACCTTTCCTGATAGCAATAGGGACATCAAGGTCTGTGAAGGATGGCTCCAAAGGGGCTGCATCAGTACCTATTGTCTCTTCTGTGACTGGAAGTGCAGGAGGCTCATGTGGTGTAAAAGAAACAATATGCTCACTTCTAGGTCTCTGTCGTTGGTACATCATAGGATTAAAAGGAGGATGAGGAGGTAATGGAGGTGGAATAGGAACACTAGAATGAGAATGAGATGATTGATCCTCCCTTGACTCATTTGAAGGAGGAAGAGGCTCAAAAGAAGATTCAACTGGGACAGGAAGGGGGAGAGCAAACAACTGTGACAAATTCTCCCCCTTTGGACAATGCCTCTCTTGAGAAGGATCATAAAAAGAAGAAAGCTCATCAAATGTGACATCCATTGAGACATACTGAGTTCCAGTCTTTGGATCAAAACAACAATAACCCTTTTGTGTGGGAGAATAACCAAGGAAAATGCACTTATGAGCTTTTGGTTCAAATTTGTCTCCGGATACTTGGAATATGTACATAACAAGTGCAGCCAAAGACACAGAGTGAATTAGGAAAAAGGTCCTTGCCTGGATGAAGAAGACTGAAAGGAGACTTAAACCCCAACACCCTGGATGGCATACGATTGATTAGGTAGGTTGTAGTGAGAACAACATCACCCCAAAATCTTGTAGGGACATGTGAGGCAAACAGGATACTTTTTGCAACTTCAACAATATGCTGGTTTTTTCTTTCAGCAACTCCATTCTGTTTTGGGGTCCTAACATAGAAGCTTTGGTGAATAACCCCCAAATCAGTGAGATAACATGTTAGGTTTTTCTCAAAATATTCTTTCGCATTGTCGGATCTGAAAATTTTAATTTTGGTATCAAATTGGGTTAGAACAAATTCATGGAATTGCCTCACAAGTCTATTAATTTCGTCACAGGACTTCATCAAAACTATCCAAGTATATCGTGAAAAATCATCAATGAACAAGATAAAATATTTGTAGCCACCCATAGAGGGTGAGTGGTAAGGCACACATCAGAGTCCACAATATCGAATGGAGAAGAAGATCTTTTATTACTCAAAGGGTAATTGCTTCTACAATGTTTTGACAACTCACAATGAAGACTTGACAAACTAATTCCCTTAAATAGTTCTGGGAATAAATGACTCAATGAAGTAAAAGAAAGATGACCCAAACGAAAATGACATAACATGACACGACTGACAGACTCTGAAGATGTAGATCCAAAGGCAACTTTCCCAGGTTGTCCATGGCCCTGTCTAGGAGTGTCTAGCAGATATATTCCATTCGCCTCATGGCCACTCCCAATCACTTTTTGAAACTCCAGATCCTAAAAAACACAATAAGAAGGAAAAAAGGTTATACAACAATTCAAAGACTTAGTTAGGCTACTTACAGATAACAAATTTGTATTTGGTTTGGGTACATGAAGAGTAGAAGGAAGTACCAAAGAGTTTGTAGCCTTGATGGCTCCCTTGCCAGAGATAGGAGCAAGAGAGCCATCGGCTAGGGTGATTTTGTCATGGCCAGGAAGCAAATCATAAAAAATAACCTGAGATAGTTGCATGATTGGCAGAAGTCCGTATACCTGAATGAGCAAATGCAGAAGAGGTTGAATTTCCCGGAGGATTGGAAGAAGAGGCACCCTCTAGGTGACTAATCATCCTTCCAAACTTCTCATACTCTGCCTTTATAGTTGCTAACTGCTCACTAGTAGTCCTCTCTTCAGTTAGGCATTTGTCATTATCTGGACCAGCAGCAATATTGGCACTCCCTGCCTTCATATTATCAGACTTCTTTTGAAAACGAAGGGGAAGAAGCTCCGGATGCAATTTCCAACACTTGTCTTTTGTCACTCCCTGCTGGTAACACTCACTGCCTGAGCCAACTGAATTTCTTGTAATTCCCTTAGGTTTCACCCCCATATTAGCAAAGTGATCATTTAGACTAGCTCCTTGAAATTGGACTAGTCTTCTGCTTTCTTCACTGCTTACCAAGGCATAGGCTTGAGACAATGAAACACTACACTTGGACAAGATATTTTGCTTTGTGATGTCATATTTGAGATTTAGTCTTGTCAAAAACTCAAACACCCTGTTTCTCTCAACAAGTTTCCTGTAGGTCTCAGCATCATTAGTGCTTTCCCAGGCTATAGTTTCCATCAAGTTAATTTCTTGCCATAGAGATTTCAGTATTGAGAAATAAACAACCAAAGGTTTCTCCCCTTGCCTTAAATTTTTCACATCACTCCTCAGCTTGTATGCTCTATCTATATTTAATTTCTGGGAATAGGTTTTAGCAACACTGTCCCATATTTCCTTTGATGAATTCATCCACAAATAGTGTTGACTAATTTGAGGTTGCACTGAAATCACTAACCATCCGATTACAGTATAATTTTCTTGCATCCATTTTTCATAGGATGGATCATCTTCCGAGGGAGCCTTCTTGCTCCCGGAGATATAACTCCATTTGCCTCTACTGTAGATATGAATTTTTATTGATTGTGACCATGCCGGATAATTAGCATCTAGCTTGACTGTGGTCATAGCCAGTAGAGAGTCAACAGAGGCTCCCGGAACCTGTCCGGATTCAGCAACATGCTTGTTTTCAACTTCTGAAGGGTCCATCTTCTTAAAACACTTCAAAAATAACTTCTAATAACTTCAAATAACAATCAATGAAGACAAAAAAAATATTGTGTTGTGAATCCCTCTATGCAGCCGTACCTGTTAACTGTGTCACACTCGGAACCCGAGAGAAACAGAAAAAACTCAGCCAAACCTTGTAGACTTCACAGAACACCAAGCAACTTGAATTGATCTTTAAGATGAAGAACAAGAAGTCTTTCAGTCACTGAGCGCCCAGGTCAAACTCCCTATGGGGCCCGCAATCAGATTTCTCCAGTTAATTAGGGTTTCGGGCAACACACTTGATATTGTCAAGAGGACGACAAAGACAGTCTCCTCTCTAGAAACCACTAACAACTAGGCTGAAAATTGTTTCTTTAACCATTCATCCGATTTAGTTCTCCATACACACTGTGTATGGGAAGAAAGAGGAGAAAAAGAGAAGAAGAGCCCGCTCTGATACCAAGAAGAAAAACGGCCTTTTGAAATGAAAGGACTATTCAAAATGTTGTAGAAAATTGATTGAGAAAAGCAGAAATCAGATTTCAAGAAGAGAGAAGAGGAAGAAGAAGGTGGCAGCAATAAGGGTTCAGACATAACCTCCTCTTACACCCCTAATCCTATTTCATTAACTTAATTTTAGTAATTTACAGAGAGGCCCTTAGTTGGGCAGATGATTAAAAGACATGACATAAGAGAAAAAAGTCCAAGTTGAGGCCCATTACAGCAAAGAACATAAAGAAACAAAATAAGACAAACAGTCTATGGGCCATTCGGCCCATCTTCTCTACAAGTTGCATTCGGAGAAGTTTGTCTCCCTTTCATTGCCTCAAATGAGAAACTAGTAGATGTTCTAAATAAGGGTGTATCTAAGGAAAAATTGCAAAACTAAGTAAACAAGCTGGGCATGATTGATATCTATGCTCAGCTTGAGGGGGACTGTAGAGATATTGGGTTGGATGGGCCATAGCTCTTTTTCGTTTTAGTTACAACACTGTTATGTCTTATATCTTTATTAGTGGGCCTCAAATTATGGGCCTATTTAGTTTTTTTTTTTCTTTATTGTCTTATTTAGCTGGCCACCCTACTAAGGGTATACTTGTAATTATATTCAGATTACAATGTGTGCTAATAAAAGTAAATTTGGGGGCTGGAGAAAGGTTTGATGGTCTCTCTTCTTCCTTTTCTTCCTTTCCTTCTCTTGTTCCTCTTGTTCTGAACTCTCTTTCTTCTTATTCTTCTTTCTTTTTTCTACTTTATTATCAGATTTGTACAGGTGTGATTTACATCTGGGGAAAGGGTAGAGAAAGTTGTCTTCTACAGTAGAGAACAAGAAGAAAGTTAAAAAGGGTCTAAGATACGAATTGAACTCTTCTCCTTGTCAACCTGCAGTGTTGTTCCATTCTTTAGAATGTATGAAAATACAAAAATGCCTCTATTAACTTATTCTAAATAGGGGAAAATACAATGCTGTGCTAAGAGACCAAAATGCCCCTTACAGGCATATATTTCACCAGTTTATACACAAGGAAATGCCTAAGTGGGAGGTTAAATAAGTGGTAATGAAATTCCAATTGGATTCCACGAGTTGGATTCGATTCAGTTATGTTGGATGCTCTTAAGATGGTTGGAGATGTACTCTAATGGATGGATCCCACACATAACAAAAAGAGGCACTCCCACTTATTTGGCCGGCAATAGGAGTAGGAAGGTTGACTTGAACAAAATAGTAGTTTACTAGTTTCACTAGCAAATTGCTAAAAGCAGCTATGGCCGAATTAGGAGTTGGAGATTCTGGCTCTCTGTTCTCCTACTAGGACTTGAATTAGGGAAACTTGGGAATCTATTTAAAGCCCAAGAAACCCTAGGTCGAAGCAACCAATTCACACAACAGGTATTCTTCTTCCTAGAGTTCAGCTGAGAGAAAAAATGTAGAGAACAGTCTTCTTCCTTCTCCCTTTCAACTATGATGTTGCTGAAAATGCAAAGGGGTTCATTCTTGTTGGTCATCAACTACACTAGGATCTTACTGTGCTTGTGGTAAGTCTCTAATCAGTCAGTTTCTTTTAGGCTGAATTATGTTTTGCTCCAAACCCCATGTTGATCTGATTTGAGAGCAAGATTTCTCCACTAGTCTACAATCTACAGTCAGGGACAATCAATTGGAAATTGAAATTTTAAATTGCACATCCCAGACACATTCCACTGCACCACTTTCCAACAATGGTATCAGAGCAGGTTTAGAAGTTTTCTTAAGAAATTGCAGATATGGTTAGTTCAGGATATCTGTGATTTGCAATTCTTTCAAGTTTTTGTTTTGAGAGAATAGTTCTTTCTAGGGGTGTGTGTTCTGAAATTAGGGTTAATTTAATAAGGCTTGGTATTATTGTGATTGGTTGAATGGATGATAATTCTCTCTCTCTCTCTCCTTTTATATGAATTAATCAGTTGTAATCACACTGGGTGTCCACTTCTGATGGGTGGTTTCCCATGTGTTTTTCCTATTGTAAGTTTTTTTTTTTTCCATTAGATGAATATATTTCAGTTGTAAGCAATAGGACAGTTTTTCCTTATTTTTTTTTCTTTGGAGTATTGAAGAAAAAATACTGGATCACACGAGGGAAGATCATGGAGAGGATCTCAAGCAATTGGAACCCGGAAAAAGACAATTTGGCCAAGCATGTTGCAGCCCTCACATTGTCTTGATTTAGTCTGTTTGTGTGGTTGACTATTGATTTGTTTAAATTAGACTTAATTCAGATCAGATAACCTGAAACTGCTTTAACGTTTAGCAGCACTTAAACCAATGAAAATTTAAGATCAATTTGACTCTAAGTTAGAACCGAATTGGTCCAATAATAGCTGAACTCTTACAGCAACGTTTGGACACTGATATGGTGGGTCAAACTTAAATAAATCATGGATTAAAGTGCTGAGATGTCAATCAGGTTTAGACCCCATTGATGGGCCATAAGCCCAATTTAAATTAGAGAAAAATAAGCTCATAGCTGAACCGGCCATGCCTTCATGGGCTGACCTAAATTTGGGCCTTTAAAGCCCAACTAGCAAGCATTATTCTAATTGACAAATAAGTTTGACTATGGGCCTGTTATGCTAAAATTTTAATTGGACCAGCCTATTTAATTTATTTGCTTTGTTTCTTACTCCTTAATGGGATGGATGCATGTGAATGGATGTGATCTTTTTTATGCTACATGGCTACAAGTGCTTAGCCAATGTTCAAACTTTATGGTAACTCTAGAACGGATGTATGACATCTACTTGCAACCTTGGATCATTGAATGATCCCCCTCCAACTGAGTCCAATTGCTCTCTCTCAAAAGAAAGAAATCCCACACTTCTTAGCAACCTGCCCAGACCAGTTTTGTTTAGGTCCTATGAGAATCGATGGAGTCTCCTTGGCTGAACCTTCCCTTGAGTTGGCAAGAAATAATTACTTAAACCAGGCAGTTAAATATCTAACCAAATACACAATGTACTGATCCTAATATATAGATAGTCCTTACCTTCTTGTTCAAACCTTTTCTTAAGCTCATCTGCAGGTAAAAGGGTCTGTGAGCTGTCCAACATCTGTAAGAAGCCAAAACAGATTACAGAAAAATCTCATGGAAATAGTACAATTAAGCTTGGTAAGTAATGATGGACAGCAAAGAAAAGAAACACCAGGCCTAAGAGAAATTATTTTTGGCATGATAAGGAACTTTATCTAACATAAAAGGGGGGAAGAAAAGAAAAGAGATAAAACAAACCAATTGAATCTGAAAAAGATGAGGGCAACATGCCCAACTTAATATTTATATATATTCCCAGGTTAATTGAAGAACAAAATGAACTTCAGAAGCTTTATTTTTTTGATAGATAACTTCAGAGTTTTTTGTTAGTAAGTACAGGAGATGAAGAATCAATCTTTAAGGACTTCAAAACTGGTAAGCATAACCAGAACTGCCCTCTCTGGTAATAAAGGTTGGACAGTTTGCCAAGTACAATCAAGAGTTTGGGCATTCAGAAAATCACTATTTCTCATATAGAAATAATTAATAAGCTCATACCAACTCAAAAGAGCTTTGTCACAACTATTGGAAACAGATTGAAATAGAAAATGAAAATTCCTGTGGTCAGGATATTGGACACTGAGAATAACTAGTGAATTTCTGTGACATTAACTGAATTTCTTTCTTTGTTCTTGTTGATGTAGTAAGCAGATTGTTGACATTGGCATATGTCCATCTTAAACTCATCTAATTTCTAATGGAGGTCTTTGGGACATAAGCAAGATAAGGAGTGCAATTTGGGCCAGGTTAGCCTGAACTTAACCTGGAGTCAGGTTGGATTGGGTCGGATTGAACCCTTGGGAAACCTTATCTAACCCAATATCTTCATATTTGCATGTATAAATATTAAACAAATATGTAGTATGCATGTGCGTGCATACAAATATGCATAAACAAACATAAACAAATATATAATAACAATTTTTTAAGGCAAAAACTTTCTAGTATGATACAATTGTAGTACTCCTTGTATATATATTAATGCTAAAACCAGTAACCCTTAACCCATTAATCTTGAATATATGAAATAAGAACATTTTAACAAAATGAAGTAATTCAACCCAACCAGAAAAAGTGGGGTTGGATTAGGGTTATGGTTGGGGTTTAACAACTTGGGTTGGATTAGAATGGAAACCTGACCTAACCCGGCCTGACTTGCAACCCTAAACAAGATTGCTTCATTTCTTTTTGTTGATGTTGTAAGTTAGATTGTTGAAGTACAAACAATTTATACTCGGTTAAACCTTAGATATGGGGCATATTGGTCAAACCTTAGATTGTTGATGTTGAGAGAGAGAGATCTGGCTACTACCAGAATTCACTAAAACTATATTTATCAAATCATTTCTTCTAAGTTTCTAAAACTTTATTTATCAAAGAAACATTAACAGTCTTCTTCATCTTTCTCTTCTTCTGAGAGGGGGGGGAGGGGGAGATCGAGTACTTGATAAATAAAGTTTTATTAAACATTAACAGTCTTCTTCTTCATCTTTCTCTTAACTTTCTTCTGAGGTTTGGTCATGTATTGATCAAAACCATTTATCAAATACATTCATCTAAGTTTCCATTACAATGACTCTATTTAAGGACTCAACCCATGGATTTACATCTTCCCTTTACTATCTACAATTCAACTAGGAAACTGACAATAATTGATTCCTAAATCTAATTCCTTTAAAAAGACAAATTCATGTACAACCCATTAGAAAACTTTGATATGGACTCTAAATCCTAAACCAACTCTAAATACTCGCTACAACCCCTACTATAATTAAACAAAGAAAAGCCAATTCCTAGTACCATTACAAACTTACATCCTATTAGTAAATGGCTCACAACTTTCTTAAAACATATAAGATTCACAGTACAGGACTTAACATTAGCAAGATACCTAAATTTCAACAATTTGATTATGAAGGGCAACTCAAGGGTGGTAATAGGTTGGATGAACAGCAGAAATCAAATTCCTTGGCAGCACCAAAATATGATAAAAGAAATACAAGAGTTGGAAGGGATAGAATTGTAGAAAGTGTATTGGCCCGTTGATCAGCCAACAATATGGCTGATAATTTGGCTAGACAGAGTGTAAACAGGGACCGAATGTTCTTACAGAATTGTAATGAGTTTGGGGAGTAAAAAATTGAAAAAAAAAAATGGAGTGTTTAGGTGGTGATGGCATCACCACCTGAAGTGAAGAGTCCTTTCTGTTGTACATATTCTATTCATTATATTTCATCGTAGTAAGAGTCAAGTTATCCATCAAGAGTTGGGAAGGGATAGAATTGTAGAAAGTGTATTGACCCGTAGATCAACCAACAATATGGCTGATAATTTGGCTAGACAGGGTGTAAAAAATTGAAAAAAAATTGGAGTGTTTAGGTGGTGATGGCATCACCACCTGAAGTGAAGGGTCCTTTCAGTTATATTCTATTCATTCTATTTCATCGTAGTAAAGTCAAGTTATCCATCAAGAAAAAATCAATTTCACAAGATCTTTGCCTCACGCAAAATGGACAAGTCTTGACTTTTGATCACTGAAAAATTGTTTCGAAGAAAGATGATATCATTAAAACTTTAGATTTTCAAAAATCCAAAAGTTCTATAAACTATTAATCCCAGATGTGGAGTTTTACAATCATTAGATTCACAAGATCTTGGTCTCATTCAATAGGTGAAAAACCAATCTGTGCAGATTCAGGAATCTTCCCAGATGTGGAAAATGATTCTTTTAAGTGTTAATTTATGCAATTGTTTGGTGCAATTTTACTAAACAATTGCTTCTTAGGAAACAAGTATCTAACATGGTTGAGGGATCTGCCTTCTAATAAAACCTTAGCTTAAGGACTATTTGGTTCAAACTTCAGACAGAGGGATCTATAACCTAATTAAGAACTAGAGTTCAATTGTAGGTTTGTTTAGAAATTAAATTGGATTCATAAACAAAAGATGATCTAAATTATGGAAACATATGAATACTTCCATCATTTCCCAGCATAGTAGGTTCCAACTTCCAAGTTATTAAATATGAGTTATCTCATTGGTTGTGCTTTTACCTGTACAAAGGGAACACACTTGCTGCCTGGTACATGACCACTTCTTATTCCTTTTCGAGGTTCTGGTGCAACCCCATCAAACCTGAAATTAGATCATATATTAATCCAAGAACAACTATTTCCAGTGGCACAGTTTCCATAAGGAACAGTTATCAATAAGGAACAGCTTCTATATGTTTTTATTATTTTTTTGATAGGCGGAACAACTTCTATATGTTGATCAAAGTTCCCAACTCTCAATACCAACCATGTAAATTACTCAAGCTTGGGAATATGTAGAGATAGTTAGTAGGTCATTAGTGTGTGTGTGGTTCCAGCCACACTTTATTTTATTATTTATTTCCTTATGTTACAGTCTTGGTAGTTGGGCCGGTTGGGCCTTGTTTATTTTTTGTTTATTTTTCTTTTGTTTTAAGTAGGGGTATTAGAGTAACTCCTTTTGTAAGGACATGAATATATATATAATATTTAGTGGGGCGGCAGAATTAATCTAACCGAACCCCTTTTCTTCTTTCTTCTCTTCAAAGCTCAGTTGACTTCTTTTCTTTCTTCCTGAATTACATCAGAACACACCTTTTTATTCTTTTATTCAAGTTGGTATCAGAGCTCTTGGCGAGGAAAGACTAGGGTTCTCATGTAAGCTTGATCTGGTCGGCTACATGAGAATTCTTTAGAACTGGATCTTCTGCAGTAGCGCCTGGTTCTTGGAGGTTGCTGGAGTATTGGAGACTGCCCAAGAAAGTGAAAGATTCTTGAAGATTGCCCGGTGACCAGGAAGAATAGGAGAAATTAGGTGCAACCAAGATTAGGGTTTCAAACCGAGGTAGCGATCAGAGTTTTTTTCTGAGAAAGGTACAATTTTTAGTAGAGCTGATCTTGGTTAGAAGGTGTTAACCCTCTCTATAAGCAACGGCTGATAAATCTGAGTATTCCCTGCTGTTTTCTCCCTTGTTTAAAACCCTACGATCAGTTTTTGAGGACTCGAGGACTGATTTTTGACTGATGATGAACTGGGGAGTTGACCTTTGATTGTGAATGCTTTCTTGGAAAGTAACTATCGATTGAGATCAAGTTCTTGGTGACTATTCATTGCTGTGATTAAATTCTGGGTGTTTCTTTTCTCTAAATTTCTTAGTGTTTCAGCAGAAAAGAAATTCTTTTTGGTTATTTTCTTGGAGTTTTTGATCTGTTAGTGCTCTACATAGAATGGAGAAGGCTGGAAATGAGTTAAAAACACAAGGGGAAGGACCTTTTGGGACTAGTATCATGACTGAAAATTCGTTTCAGATTACCACTGTTAGGTTTGATGGAACCAATTACTTGGAATGGGCCCAATCAGCAATGATGGCCATTGGAGGTAGAGGTAAATTAGGTTATGTGACTGGAGACACAAAGAAGCCAGCCAAGGAAGACATATCACATCCAAAATGGGTTCAAGAGAATTATTTAGTGATGACTTGGCCATGCAACTCTATGCAGCCTCAAATCAGCTGAAACTACCTTTGGGCAAAAACAGTCAAGGAGATTTGGGACACCATGAAGGAGACATACTCCCAACCTCTTAATGTTGCTAGAGCTTATGAGCTGAAGTGTGAAGTGAATAATCTCAAGCAAGGGGAGAAGCCAGTCTCAGTGTACTTTGCTACTCTGAAATCCCTTTGGCATGAAATTGATCACTTGGAAATTATTGAGTGGAAAAGTTAGAGGGATGCAACAACATATAGAAAACTGATTGAAACAAATAGAGTGTTTGAGTTCTTAGCTGGTCTGAACTCAGATTTTGACATTATAAGACAGTAACTTCTCACTAGGGAGAGTGTGACATTATCTCAAACCTATTCATTGGTTCACAGTGAAGAGAATAGGAGGAAGGTTATGTTATCATTTCAGCCTATGGAATCAGCCTTTGCAGCAACAAAATCTAAGGTTGGAGGGGAGAAGGAAAAGGAAAGAAAGAAGGAAGATAAAAGAGACATTTTTTGTGATCATTGTAAGAAGCCAAAACATACTAGGGACACTTGTTGGAAGTTGCATCCCCACCTAATGCCAGTGCGACTTAGAAACAAGAAGGGGAGTGCTATTGTGGCAGCTATTACAGATAGTGCATCCACTTCCAGCACAAGGATTGCTCGTGTTAGTTTAGAATATTCTCAGCCGTTGGATAGACTTAGGGAAGTTTATCCTGCCAAGGCTAACACTAATGTGTTTCCAAGTAGGTTCGGGTAGCTTGTCTCAGCTGCCAGGGTTAGACCCGAAGCACATGTAGTGTGTGTTTGATTGAAACACTGAACCCGGACTATTTTCCAGTTATGCCCTGGACCTTGGAGACTGGCGGGTAAAACTGGAAAGTTACACCTAACCCCTAGACTCGATTATGGTACTTCACTGGGTGTCGGATTGGGCTTTCTTTGATATGCCAATCAGTGAGATCCTTTGGGGGTCAAAACCTGGGTATGTTGGGGCAGTCTGAGAACTCACTCGAGTGGGTGATCACAGTGACAGGATCAGCCCCTTTGTTAGACAAAGTGAATGATCGGGACAGTACTCTCTCTGATGGAAACCAAAACTACCGGCAGTCGATTTCAAACTTGTTTGAGATCTGTTTTGCAAAATATATTTATATGAAAATATATATAAGGAAAAGTTTGCAAAAGGTTTTAATTCTTAGGATCCATCCGAGTAGAGAGTGCAACACTACACCTTGCAGCCGAGGGAGAGGTCCTCCCTTGTCGGACAGTGTTTGATCAATGAGGGTTGAGAGGTTAAGTGTAAGACCATTTAGGGTTGTTATACCTAATGGGCTAATCTCACTTAAGACCATTGTCCTTGGGCCTTCATAGGATGGTTGAACTCAAGGACCATTTAGTGTAAATGTTGGGCCCATTAAAAGCCCATACTGATGGACTCAGGGGTTTATTGTGTTTGACAGTGAATTTGGCCAGGCTTTTTCACAAAAGCTGGGCTGAACCCATATGGGCTTATGTGAGGTCATTGTTGGGGTCCCACGCCATACAAACAGAGCTAAATTGGTCAGCAACTAAAAGGGGACGTGAGCCACTTGTTAAATGGGCCTAAGGCCCACGATTAATTAGAATAATCAGGGTGTCGCATGACAACTTAAAGCAGTCATGTGACTTGGGCGAATATGAGTATGGATATGGGCTTAGATCAGCAATGGGATAAGAAGAGAACTCTTATCCACTTAAAGAGTCCAAATCCAAATAAAGATTTGGATTAGGAGAGTTGATCTTTAAGGCTTATAAATAGAAGAGGGCAAACTGCTCCAGATTACATCTGCTCTTAGTTCTCTCCCTCTGCTCTTGCCGCCCAAACCCTAGTTCGTTCTCCATCTGGTGTTTGATCTTGATCAGTCTTGGTTTCTGATTTTTGCAAGAAAAATCAGATTTGCATCGTCCTTATATCCCTTGCTCGATCCAAGTTGTTGGATTGCAGTTCTTGCTGAAGGATTGCATTGCTGAACCAGCTTCACCCTAAGTTGCGCCATCTTCAGTGGAAGCTGATTTTGGTACCCACTTTGGGCGTAAACACCCACTTTGGGAACTAGATGTGTGGAATCCGTATCAGGTATTCTTCTCCCTTTCTTTTGGTTTCAGATTTGGTCCGGTTCGGTGCAAGAACAATCCTTGAAAAATGCAATTTTTCTAAAGCTGGGAATGCGATTCCCCGGAAGGGTAAAAAGAAATTTTTGAAATTTTGTCCTATCACCCAGAATGGTTCAGCCATCCATATGATGGATTTTCCCTTCCTTCAGTTTGAGGTGTGAAAGCTGCGAACTTGCAAAACATTGTAGATCAACTTATCCTTTGAGCAATAAAAGAAGCAATATTCCTTCTAAAATAGTGCATACAAATGTTTGGGGGCCATATCATACTCCTGCTATGGGGGGGGGTACAAATACTTTTTGTTATTTGTTGATGATTATACGTTTCTTGTGGGTTTACCTTATGCACTCTCAAGATGAGGTCCCTTCTCTAACCCAGGCTTTCCATCAGATGGTACTGACCTAGTTTGAAGTTAGGATCAAAATTCTCAAAACCAATAATGCCAAGGAGTACTTTGCAAAACCCTTGACATCATACCTCCTAGATCATGGGGTCATTCATTAAAGCACATGTCCCCGTACACTTCAGCAGAAGCATCATGCTCAACTCTAATGTTCCCATACACTTCTGGGGGGATGTAATCCATACAGCTGTTTACCTTATTAACAGGATTCCTTCACGGGTTCTAGACATGAAAACACCATTCAACCTTTTGTATCCAAACAAGGACATGTTCACTATTCCACTTAAAACTTTTGGGTGTACGTGTTTTGTTCAAATCCTTGGACCTCAGTGTTCCAAATTTGATCCCAAAGCTGCTAAATGTATTTTCCTTGAGTATGCACAAAATCAAAAGGAATATTGTTGTTATGAGCCTATTTTAGGGAGGCATTTTGTGTCCATGGATGTCACCTTTTTTGAGGATATGCCCTACTATCATAGGGCTTCTCCTCAAGGGGAGAGTAGTGAGGAAGGGATTTCAGCCCCAAAAGTTCCATTACCTGTCCCAGTTGCTGAAGGAGAGTGTCGTGAAGAGGAATGCCAAAAGTGCAAGGAATTGAGAGTGTATCACAGACAATGGTGGAGGCAGGTTGATTCCCGTCCTCAACAGTAGTCCAAGTCAATCCCAACATCTTCTATAGCTCCAGATCCAGGCACTACCACTGTTCCCACTGTTGAGCCCAATATTGCATTTACTTTGCCTAACACCGTTGACCCTCAGCCTCCGCCTTCAGATGACCTTGATCTCCCAATTGCCATTCGTAAAGGGAAGTGTTGTTGTACTTCATCCACTGCACATTGTATCTTCAAATTCCTTTCTTATGATTGTCCCTAAGAATCCTATAGATCTTTCCTGGCATCTATTGCTACTATTCCTATACCCAAAATAGTGCAAGAAGCTCTATTGATACCTGACTGGAAGGAAATAGTGAAAGTAGAGATGGATGCTCTTGTTAAGAACACATGGGAACTAGTTGACTAGACTGAGAGGAAGAAACCTGTTGGATCCAGATGGGTATTTATGTTAGACATTGTATGCCCTTAGCTCCAATCAGCTTGATGTACATTATGACATTTATTGTAAATGAATAAAGTACATATTTGATTCATGTTATATTGGTGTATTTCTGTGTAATAATATCCTTAAATTGGACACTTATGAGACTCGTGTTAGTTTAGAATCTTCACAGTCGTTGGATAGATCTGGGGAGATTTATCCTGCCAAGGCTGACACTAATGTGCCACCAAGTTGGTTGGGGTGATGGCTTGTCTCAGCTGCCAGGGTGAGACCTGAGGTACATGCAATGTGGGTTTGCCTGAAACCCTGAACCGGACCAAATTCCAGTATTGCCCTGGACCTTGGAGATAGATGGGCAAACCTGAAATGTTACACCTGACCCCTAGACTCGATTATGGTACTGCACTAGGTGTCGGATTAAACTGTCTTTGATATGCCAATTAGTGAGATCCTTAGAGGGGGTCAAAACCTAGGTATGTTGGGGCAGCTAGAAAATTCACTTGAGTGGGTGATCATAGTGACAAGATCAGCCTCTTTGTCGGACAAAGTGAATGATCGGGGAATGCACTCTCTGATGGAAACCTAAAATTACCGGCAATTGATTTCAAAGTTTTGAAATTTGTTTTGCAAAACATATTTATATGATATTAAGTGTAAGACCATTTAGGGATAATAAACCTGATGGGCTAATCTCACATCTGCCCATAGTCCTTGGGCCTTCATAAGATGGTTGGACCCAAGGACCATTTAGTGTAAATGTTAGGCTCATTAAGAACCCATACTGATGGACTCAGGGGTTCACTGTATTCAGTAGTGAATTCGGCCAAACCTTGTAACAAATGCTAGATTGAACCCATGTGGCTGATGTGGAGATCAATGATAAGGTCCCATGCCATACAAAGAGAGCCAAGCTAGCCAGCATTAAAAAGGAAGTGATTTTGAAAGTTTAATGGGCCTAAAGCCCATTTCGAACTAGATTAATTGGATTAATTAAATACAGGTAAATCTAGGTATGGATTAACAGATAAGGATAAGAGGATAACTCTTATCCACTTAAAGAGTCCAGATCCAAATAGAGATTTAGATCAGGAAACTTCTAATTTGATTAGGAGTAGCTGGTCTTGATCTGCAGATAAGATAAGGGATTATCCTTATCACTTAAAGAGTTCAAATCCAAATAAAGATTTGGATCAAGAAACTCCTAATTAGATTAGGAGATTGACTCTTTAAGGGTTATATATATAAAGAGGAGGGCAAACTAAAAAACACATCTACAATTTGACTTCTTTCTGCTTCCAGTTCTCTCTCTCTGCTCTTGTCGCCCTACCCTGTTCGATCTCCACTTCTTGGAGTTATCAAGATTCGATCTTGATATTGTTTCTTGGTGGAAGAAACAATTTTGAAGTTGTGCTCACTACCCTATTCGATTCTTGCTGAAGAATCTGAGGTTCTTGCTGAAGAATCTGAGGTTCTTGCTGAAGAACCACTTGCTGATCCTACCTCACCCTAAGCTGTGTCATCTTTAGTGGAGGCGGATTTGGTATCCTCTTTGGGCGTGAACACCTACATTGGGAGTTCATTTTGATTCTGTATCAGGTATATCCCTCTCCCTCTTTTGGTTTCAGATCTGGTCCAGTTTTGTTTCAGGAACGAACCTTGAAAATGCAGTTTTCTAAATCAGGGAATATGATTCCGGATGGGAGAAAAAGAAAATTTTTTGAAATTTCACCAACCTCCCTACAAGGTTCGGCCATCCATATGATGGACCTCCTGTCCCTTCAATGTACTGTGAAATATAATGCTGATGGTTCTGTAGAGAGGTATAAGGCCAGATTGGTTGCAAAGGGATTCACACAAACGGCATAGACTATATGGAAACCTTTGCACCAGTTGCCAAGATGAACATTGTCAGAGTCCTACTATCCATTGCTGCAAATTTTTTATGGCCACTATTTCAGATGGATGTTAAGAATGCATTCCTCAATGGAGACTTGCAAGAAGACGTGTACATGGAGTTACCCCCTGGTTTTTACAATACAAAAGCAGGAAAGAAAGTTTGCCGCCTAAAAAAGGCTTTATATGGGTTGAAACAATCTCCAAGAGCTTGGTTTGATAGGTTTAAACTGGCTTTGGAAAAATTTGGTTACATACATGCTCAGTCAGATCACACTATCTTCTTTAAGAAGACAGACTCTTCCCTGACCCTACTTGTTGTCTATGTGGATGACATTGTGGTAACATGAAGTGATATGATGTTAGTGTTATTAGCCAGTACATGCATTCTCCTAGAACCACTCACCTTCTTGCGATATACTCTTCAAGAATAGTGGTCACATGAAAATAGAAGTATATACAGATGCTGATTGGAATGGATGTATTGATGACAGAAGGTCTACCTCTGGGTATTGTGCATTTGTGGGGGGAAATATTGTTTCCTGGAGAAGTAAGAAACAAAATGTTGTTGCTCGCTCTAGTGTCGAAGTTGAATATAGGTCCATGGCCAATGGTGTTGCAGAAGTGCTATGGCTGAAATTTTTGCTTGATGAACTGGAAATTTATTATGAGAACCCTCTGATGTTGTACTGCGATAATCAAGCTGCAATTAATATTGCCCACAACCCAATACAGCATGACAGGACTAAGCATATCGAGGTGGACAGACATTTTATCCGAGAGCGAGTTACATCTCAAGAAGTGTCTTCCTTATATTGCCTCAAACATGCAATTAGCTGATCTCTTTACTAAAGCAGTCACAAAAATCAAGTTGGAGATAGATTTACGCAAGTTGGGAATGACAAATATCTACTCCCAACATGAGGGGGAGTGTAGATATAGTTAGTAGGTCATTAGTGTGTGTGTGGTTCCAGCCCCACACTTTATTTTATTATTTATTTCCTTATGTTAGTCTTGGTGGTTGGGCTAGTTGGGCCTTGTTTATTTTTTGTTTATTTTTCTTTTGTTTTAAGTAGGGGTATTACAGCAACTCCTTTTGTAAGGACATGAATATATATATATATATATAATATTTAGTGGGGCAGCATAATTAATCTAACCGAACCCCTTTTCTCTTTCTTCTCTTCTTTCTCTTCTCTCTTCTTCTCTTCGAAGCCTAATTGACTTCTTTTCGTTCTTCCAGAATTACATTAGAACACACCTTTTTATTCTTTTATTCAACAAGCTTTTCTTTTTCTTGGTTAAATTATTTCCCCATTTTATTCTGCACACAAACACTTACTTTTTATTAAGAAAATCGCAATGAAGGGGCAATGTAGTAAATTCAAAGTCATCAAAAGCAATTTACTCAGTTGTAATAATTGTCATGGGATTAAAGTCAAGAACCATAATATGAATCATTGGAAGAGAATAAATAAGCAAAGGTTATGACATGAAACAAGTATATGAGAAAACCAAAGAGTAGAGAGAAATGAGAAATCTTCATATGGTGTTCATTATCTTTTCTTGATCAGAAGAAAGTAGGTTTATTTATTAGATTCAATTAGAGCATTAATCAATACAGTTTGATGACAAGAAAGTCATCCCCAATTTTCAAACCCCAATTACATAGAAGCCCAAAACAGTCACTGCCTCATAACCCCTTGTTTGGCAAGGAAATCAGCTAACCCATTTAAATTCAGCCTCTATGTCCATAGCAATCTGTTCCACTTATGACTGAGAGTCCAGGGAGTACATCTGTTTCAGTTTGTCCATGAGATATCTACTTTTGAGTCCCCTTCCACTTCAACCCGTCTGACACCCAGTTGCTTTGCTAACTGGAGACTTAATATATAGCTTTCTAAGGAGAAGCTGAAGAAGACTGCGGAGCAAAGCATCCCGGCCATTACCTTCCAGCCCATGAATGATTTCTATTACCTTGTGCCACAGCTAGTCTCTCTCAAAATGAAATCTTCATAAACAGTTACCTAGTAAAGCAATATTTTTTAAGGCAATGTTTCCTAGCCCTAGGCCCCCTTTTCCCTTGGGTTTTGCTAACTGCTTCCCATTTTACCAGGTGATCCTTTTTTTCATCACTAGCTTCCCAGAGGAAGTCCCTCATGAATTTCTCAAGTTGCCCTACTGTCCAAGTTGGGATACAAAAAGTGGATGGGAGGTAAATGGGAAGATTGGTTAGTGTTCTAATCAATGTGATTCTTCCACCTAGAGAGATGTAGTTCTGTTTCCATAGGGTTAGCTTCCTAGCAAACCTCTCCACTACTGGCTTCCAAAATCCATCACTACTAGGGTTCTCTCCCAAAGGCAAGCCTAAGTAAGGCCCCATTTGGCATCACTCCAAAAAATCAATTTTGGTGATTCTGGGGATTCTTTGGATGAGAATCTTGTTTGGGACAGAGTATTTGTACTTTCTCTTTTTTTAGGATGAGAATTTCTGTTTAAAGGCACTATTCTCCAAAGTGAAAATTTTTCACTTTGGAGAATCACAATTCTCGCTACGTCCTATAGTAAATAATGAACACATGTGCAATAGTCCCATGTGCAAGTGTGGGTAATTGTGTCATTCTATATCAAATGTATATCTTGATTGAGTAAAATGCCCTAAAATGTTGGAAACCCTCTCCAACGTCTTTCTCCTTCCCAAGGACTCCAACGGCTCTATCTGTTCTCCCATCTACACAGGTGCATGGCTTGCAGCAATGCGTTTTGTTTTTTCTTTTCATTGTTTTGGATTGCAGCAATCTCCTCTGTTTCTCTTTTTCCCCATTGTTCAAGTTCTTAATCTCGTCCACTATGCATTCAGAGAAGGTCTTCAATCGGGCCATCAATAACCAATTGTCCTCATCAGGTCCAGTCTTTCCGACAGACATAGCTTCACCAAGAATCGTGGCTATGCTCTTACCTTTAAAATTGGGGTTAGTTGCTTCCAATATGAACTGATGGTCTCAGGTATCAACATTGGTCTGAATCAAATTAGCAGCAACAGCATCAGTATGAGCCACCAACACGGTTTCGACCCCCATGATATCAAACTGCAATCTGGCTGCAACGAGCCTATTGACGTGCTCACTTACTGAAACCAGAACCTTTCCAGCCATGTGCCCACACTTCGGAGTCATAGAAGACTGTTCTTAGCCTTGTGCCCTTCTTTATCTGATTTGTTATGTGATTGATAATTCTTCATTTTAGCATGCTGCACCTGTTTGTACTTAATTATTTTCTTAGATCTTTGCCCATTGACTGAATTGACCTAAATATTGAAATCACTTTTTTAACTATTTTTGAATTCAACATTTGGCCTCAGCAATGAGACTTACATTTCCTATGTACCGGATGCTCTTGTATCTTTTATTTGGTGATTGTGGTACCCCACTGCATAGCTGATGTTTGGTAATCCTGGTTTGTCAGGAACTGGTTAATTTTGGTTGAGGGTTGCAGTGGGATCTTGCTGGGGTTCTCAATAGATTCTTAATCCTTTTGTCTCAGAATAATCTTCCATCAAGTAAACATAAAATGCTTGATTATAGTTCTCTCCAGGTTTCTTGTTCTTTCTAGTGCCATTGTAACCTTTCTGTAAGTTTTCAGCATATCAGAGTTCTTTTCACACAGTAGGCTTATTGTGTGGTGAAGGATCTAATCACCTTAATTTAAGTTTTATACCAAATCTACATAATTCTCATTTCCTACCTCTATGTACACCATAAAAAGAATGGGAAGGAAGCTCTTTATTGGAAGTGGTTGCACAGTTTTAAATTATTAACACTAAAATCAGCCATGTGACATTTTTATTTATATATTTATTGTGTCAAGGAATGAGTGTTTATCCATGTGAACTTTAGGAGCGTATACTAGCTATGTTGTTGCTACAAGGCTTAATGAACAGCTTCCCCACTTTGAATAAAATGTAAGCACTCAATCGGTCAGAGAATTGATTTCAAGAAATTGATTGCTGCCAAACGTGATTCTGTTTTTGAGAAACAGGAATCAAATGACTGTGCCAAACAAGACTGGTGATTATCTGAATGAAAATTCTCAGGATCCATTCTTTTTTGAAAGGATTCTGAGAATGAGAATCCCCAGAATTGATACCAAATGGGGCCTAATAGGCCAGTTTGTAACCTCACAACCCAATAAGTCAGAAAAGCTCAAAAGCTCCCTCTCTTCTAGGTTGATCGCCGCAATTCCGCTTTTACTCCAATTAATCCTCAATCCAGTCAGGCCCACAAAGTTATCAACGAAATCCTTTAGGTTTCTCACCAATTGTAGGTTAATGTCCTCACAGAATAGAATTGTGTCGTCAGCAAATTGGAGATGAGGGACCACCACTTGATTTCTAACAATTCTCCATCCCTTAAAAAGGTCTTGTAGATGATCTGCTTTCACCGCCATTCTACTTAGGCCCTCTGCCACTAGGGTGAAAAGGAAGAGTGATAAGGGGTCTCCTTGTCTAATTCCTAGCCTAGTCAGGAATAAGTCTTTTACTACACAACTGATAAGAATTGAGTAATGAACAGAGATGACACACCCTTTAATCCATAATCTCCATTTTGCTTCAAATCCAAGCCTCTCTAGTAATTATAGAAGAATTCTCCAATTCACTAGATCATAGGCTTTCTCTAAGTCCACTTTCCACAAATGCGCCTCGAAAGGGTGAGACTACTAAAGGTATCACTTATTTAAACCTTTTTTTTATCAGCAACACAAAAATTGATTCATTAGTTTAAAAATAAGAAATACAATAAGGAGTTGTGGGCAAAAACAAAAAGCCCAAACAGAAACCATTCACTATTTACATAACTGCCCAGAACATAGGTTGTCTCTGAATTCCTTGCTTTGCTAGACCATCAGCCATACTGTTTGTAGATGTTCTAATCCGCCTGATTTGGATCATCATGTCTTTAGGAATCTGCTTGAAGTGCCTGAACTCATTCCTTAACTTCCATATGACACCTTCCCCCTTTTTCAGCCAACCCACAACTACTTTTGAATCACCTTCAATAATCAGCCTATCAATCCCCATTTCTTTAGCTTTCTCTACTCCATAGACTGCTGTCATCAGTTCTGAAAACCTTAGGCACAAAGTCCGGGTGTGTTAGTCACATGTTTTCAAACCTAAAAGGTCTAGGTCCAAACCCAAAAGTTTCTCGGTAACTCTAAGCAAAGCTTTAGCCAGCAAACCCCTCCATTTTGCTTCCCAGATTTCATTGAAAAGGAACTTTATCTAATTTTGAGCAAGATAGGTTCTCCTCGAAGTTTGACCAAGTAAAGTTGGCTTTAGAAAAGGGAATTCCTTTAGATCACAATTATTGATAGTCATTAAACCTCCTCATGCTAGTTGTGATAGACTGCTAGGGATTGTTTGACTCATTTAGGAACCTTATTACATTGAGGTCTCCACCCAAGCACCAAGGACCTTCCCATAACCCTTGAATTCCATGAAGCTCTTCCCACAATTCATTCTCTCTCTATAATTATTTTGGCCCATACACATGGGTTTAACACCCAAGTAAAACCATCCTCCACCATCCTGAACTTTAAAGAGACAGAAAAACTACTTATCAGTTCCTCTAATGGTTCTACCACATCCTCTCTCCAAAGAGTAACTATACCCCAGAGGCTCCCCAAGAGGGAGTTGAGCACCAATTCACACCTCTTGCTTTCCACACACTTCTTACCCATCTTCTATCTAGATCTGTTACTTTGGTTTCCTGTATCAATACAATGTCAGGCCTTTTTCCCTCCACAAATTCTTTATCAACCTTCTCTACCTCGCACTTCCTAGACTTCTCACATTCCAGCTAATGATCTTCATCAACATAGTTGTAGAATGACACCCTTCGAACACCCTTTGTCCTTCACTTAGGAGCCTTCTCCCTCTCCCCTCTTCCACTGAATTCTAAATCCCCTTCAATGTCTGAGAGTAGTCTTTCTACTTTTGATCTTTTCATTTTCTTCCTGCTTTTATTAAATGGTTCTTCTCCTGCACTCTTGATCTTCTTTCTGCTTATACTCTTCCAACAAGGCACAGATTTGCTCGCAGATGCTCTCTAGTTGCTTCACTTGTCCTTTTCTCAATAAAGAAGTTCCTTTATTTCAAATTCAACCCCTTCCACCTCCACTCCCTCACCTCCAGCTGTTCTGTCCAATTGGGATGCCAGGGTACCTACTTCAGGCATTGAACCCAAGTTAGTATCAAAACCCGAATGGACAAACATACCTGGCCTGGCAGGAGATGAATGGGCTAGGACTTGTGTTGGGGCATCAGTAATAGAATTCTGGACAAGGACCATTCCCTCTGGCAGATTCAGTTGTGGATGTACTTGGTTCAATCAACACCTTGTCAACCCCTGTGTACAAAGAAACCTTTTCTAGGTTATCCTGTGTGTGTGCCTCTTCATAAACCTGCAGATATGGTTCCTGCCCCTCCAGACTGAACGCCTTTAATAGTTGATTTCTGGAAGGGATTTGGTTGCCGGAATAGTTGTACCTTGATCATCCTCTATAGTTGCTGCTAGGTTCGCCTTACCCTTATGTGACACAGTGACTGTTAATCTGTTATAATCCTTGATTGTTCAACCTCAACATCTACGCTCTTACGTTCCTCATTCCCAAAGCCTTCCGGTGCAGAAGCTTCCTCTTCCAGGAAAAGAATAGCTGTGTTTAAACTTTCTTCTTCCAACAAATCTTTTGTGGCTTGTAGATTCATGCTTCCAAGGCTGTTATTGATCAAAAAAAAAAAAAAAAAACCTGTACTAGTTGGAACCATTGAAACGTTTGTGTTAAGGCAAGATGACTACTGAAGATTCATATGTTTCTGGAAGACCATCTATCTTCAGTACTGGTAGAAAAAAATAGTAGTTTCCCAATATCTATCACACCCTTGGATGGATTGAGTTATTTAGAATGGCAAGGTTTGAAACTGTTTGTGGTTTTGGAGTGTGCTTTCGTTTTTATGTTCTCTAATGGAGCTTCCTCCTACAGTTTTGGAGTGTGCTTTCCTTTTTATGTTCTATAATGGAGTTTCCTTTTTATGTTCAGTACTGGTAGAAAAAACTCATTTTTTATCATTAATGAATTTTGTGATAGTGATTAAGGGAAAAAAAAAAGACCTATGGATTAGAAAACAAGGAGCCAACACCATAAAAAAAAAACAAAATACGTACAGAAACCAGCCCATAGAAGTATTACTCTCAAGCGAAGAACCCCCAATATGTCAACTAACCCTTTCCTAGCTATGTCTGAGAACGAATTTTCTGGTTAGGTATCAATCTGAACTCCTTTTCTACAGGCATGAAAGATGTAAAAGATAATTTCACTATGTTTCCTAGGATTCCAAGTTTAGGATTAAGTTAATGAGTATAAACATTAATAAAACAATTTCAACTGATAAATAATTGTTATACTAAATAATGAAGGTTGCATAGTGGTGGTCGAAAATTAAACTGACACTAACCAGGAATCCGGGATAGTAAACATAATATCACATAAGTGCAATTTCTCACAGAAATGGTCAGTATATTAAACAAAGAAAGATGAGACAGATATCTCGATAAAGCATAAATGGATAATTGGTATAATGATGATTCAATAAACGGCTTCACTACCTGGCCTTCGAGCGGGCATCTACATGTTGGTATGTTTTGTCCTCAATGTTTTTCTTAACCTGAAGCATATAATATTAGAAATAAATGGGAGACTTAAAAGATATTTGACAAAGAATCATCAATGTGTTGGATGAGGGAATGAAACAGCATTTGTTAGCTTTGTACAGAGTCTACTACTAATTAAACTTTTAAGTCTCTCTCTATGAAATAAATAATGAAATCAAATAGAAGAACCAGACTGAAGAAATTGTAATTCCTTCACCAAGCTTTTGTAATAGTCAGTCAAGTTTGAGAAGGTTATTTATTATCAAGAACAGAACTAGCTGTAAGAAAAAAGTATTAAAAACAGATATTCCAATTTGAGAAAGGTAGATATTTGCCGAACCTATGTATCAAGTGTTTCAACTGACCATAATTTTTTTATAGCTTTTCTTTTCAAAATTGGACAGGGGGGTTGGTCTTAAGCCTGCCTACGCCCTGAAATTGGTCAAAACCCCAAAAGACCCTTATTTGTAGTATTGGTGGCCTGCCAATACGATAAGTATATTGGCTGATATATTGCGAAATTTTGATCCTTGTAAATAAGTTATTACAAATATCTATTTGAATATGTTACAATTATTGACTCTAAGTATCCTCCTACATGATATGCATTGCTTTCAAAACACTTGACCATTGAGCTTGTGTTTGGTACCATTGCCATTTCAGGTTTAAACGTTTAGAGAGGCAATGGCATTTCATGTGAAAATGCCAACATAAGTGTTTTGATATGAAACTTGTTTGGTTGATACTTATGCTGATTAGATGTTCAACAAGTGTTTTGAGCAGTGTTGTGTTATTGACATTGCTACCGGAAACAATTAAGGCCAAGTTTGAAATATAAATGCTTATTGAATAAGTGCTTAAAAACAAGTGTTTATTTTAATAAGCATTTATGAGCGTTTGGTGAAAAAGCACTTAAATGACATGGCGGGCCAAGATAGACCAGAAAGGAAAAAAGCACTTAAAATAAGCCCAAAATTTGGGCTTCTCAAATAAATGCTTATTCTCAGAAATCAGAATAAGCTCTTATTCCGTGCTTATTTCTCAAATGCAAATAAGTGCTTATTATTGGTGTGGTCCTGGCCCAAAATAAGTGCTTATTATTGAATAAGCACTTATTTTTAAGCACTCCTAAACTTAGCCTAAATGAAATGTCTATATTCAATGTGACATCACCCTACTATACTGATTTCTCATCCAATGGTCAAATTTAAAATAAATGTTTTCTGATGATTGGCTCATTATTACACAGATTAACATCTAGATGTAGATCTAATGGATCTAATGGTTCTAGAAGAATAGAACCAAAAAATGAACCTTTGTTTTGGAGGTAGGATTAATGTGTATTTGATGGTGTATATCCATCTTTCCTAGTATGCAATGCACCAAAATATATTTCTACACTGTCACGTAACATACCAACTACGATCCAGATCATTGGACTGTCTTCAAATGGGCAGATGATGGAGGAACCATCAATTTGATGTTTATTTTTTGATCAGAAGAAAATATGTTTATTTATTAGATTCAATTGGAAAGTTAATTAATACAGCTTGATGACAGGAAAGTCATTCCCAATTTTCAAACCCCAATTACATAGAAGCCCAAAACAGTTGCTGCCTCATAATCCCTTGATTGGGGAATCAGGTAATCCAGTTGCCCTTCTTTTAAACCATTTAAATCCCAGCCTCTATATCCATAGCAATCTACTCTATTTCCCTTATCACATGTTTGAGAGTCCAGGGAGTATGTCTGTTGCAGTTTACCCAAGAGAATGACTACTTTTGAGTCCCCTTCCACCTTAACCCAGCTGCTTTGCTAACCGGGGACTGTAGTACTGCCAACAGTTCAGCCTTCAAGGAATTTCCTATACAAATTGGCTCTGAAAATAAGGCAAAAATCCTCCTTTTAGCATTTCTGATTACCCCTCGTATTCCTGCCTGTTAAGTTTTGGGCTGATATAACATGTTTTTTATTTACATACCATAGTTAGGGAGTTATTGGGCCTTAGGCCCATTAGTTTATGTTTTAAGTTAAGAGTATTTTTAAGTTCTCACAAGTAGCCGACTTACTAAGGGCATACTTGTCTTTGTACTCTATTTATGAGTATATAATCTAATGAAAGGGGCGGCCAGACCTAATTCTAAGCTTCTCCCATTCTCTTCATCATATCAGCAAGAATACTGAGTCAAAGTCAGTGGGTCAGATTATGCTTTGGCATAATCAGTTAGGACATTTGTCTTTTACTTCTTTGCATTTTTTGTTTCCCAAATTGTTTAAGTGTGTTAGTTTGTCCAGTTTGGAGTGTGAGGGCTGTCAACTTGGAAAGCATTGTAGACATTCCTTTTAAAGCAAGTAATAAAAGATGTTCTGCTTTTGATATTGTCAACTTGGATATATTTGATGAGATCCCGTGATGAGGTACCGTCTTTGGTTCAACAACTCCATCAAACAATGCCAAGGAATACTTTGAAAAAAACCTGGCATCATACCTATTGGAACATGCAGTTATCCATCAGAGCAGTTGTACATACACTCCACAACAGAATGGTGTAGCAGAAAGGAAGAACAGACATATTGTGGAAGTAGCAAGAAGCATGATGTTGAGCTCTACAGTTCCAGGAGTCGGTATGTTACTATGGATGTCACCTTTTTTGAGTCCACACCTTTTTTCTTAGAGGGTTCTTTTCAGGGGGAGTGTTTTAGAGAAGGAAGTGAGCAATCTATACCACTTCCTATTCCAGCTCCTTTGTCTACTCCAGTGTCTGACCTACCTATCTCACCCACTTTGCCACCTCCATTGCGTCCTGTCTCTTAGTGTTTTACATGACAACGCCTATGACAGCACAGGGAGGTTGATTCCATAGTAGATGAACCCACATCACTCCCTATCGGCTCATCGGAGATTCCAGGTTCGATTGACACAGACCTAGGTATGCCTCTTGTTCCCCCTGATGGTTTAGTTCCTATTGATACTACTACCCCTGCTCCTAACACCAATGCAGATGACCTTGATCTCCCTATTACCCTCAGAAAAGGGAAGAGGAAGTGTACTACTCATTGCATCTCACACAATCTTTCATACAGTGGATTATCCCCTTCCTACAGGGCCTTCCTTTCCTCCCTTGACTCAGTGTCTATACCCAAGAGTGTTTGTTAGTGAGGCTCTCTCCAAACTTGAGTGGAAGACAACTATGTAGGAGTAAATGAAAGCATTGATTAAAAATCAAACATGGGAGATTGTGGATTTGCTTGATGGCAAGGAGACAGTTGGATGCAAATGGGTTTATACAGTGAAGTACAAGGTTGATGGGAGTATAGAAAGGTACAAAGTGAGGCTAGTTGCAAAAGGGTAATACTCAGACTTATGGCATAGATTACTTGGAAACCTTTGCACCAGTGGCAAAGATGAGTTCAGTTCAGACTCTTCTATCACTAGTAGCTACATACTCTTGGCCACTCTTCCAACTTGATGTGAAGAATGCCTTTCTCAATGGGGACTTGCAGGAAGAGGTGTATATGGACCTTCTAGCTGACTTCTACAATAATGTCAAAAAGGGAAAGGTATGCAGGTTGAAGAAATCTCTATATGGTTTAAAGCAATCACCCAGAGCTTGGTTTGACAGGTTTAGAAGTGCATTGGTTGTATTTAGCTATACTCAAACTCAATCTGATCATACTCTTTTGTGAAGAGGAGGGCGTCACTGGTGTCAGTTTTGATAGTGTATGTGGATGACATTGTAGTCACAGGAAATGATTTGAGTGAGATTGATACCTTGAAGAAGAATCTGCACAAAGAGTTTGAGATTAAGGATCTTGGGGAGCTGAAGTACTTTCTGGGCATTGAAGTGGCAAGGTCCAAGCATGGGATCTTCATCTCATAGAGGAAGTATGTTCTAGATCTACTACAGGAGACAGGAAAACTTGGGGCAAGGGCAGCTGATACACCTATTGATCAAAACCATAGGATAAATGCTTCCGAGGGTGAACTAGTGAAGGATGTTTCAAAATATCAGAGGTTAGTGGGGCGGTTGCTATACTTATGTATGACACGACCAGACATCTCTTATGCAGTGAATGTGGCAAGTCAATACATGTATGCCCCACGAGTTCAGCATTGGGAGGCTATTGACAGGATACTCCTATTGTTTGCTGACAATGGACAGTTGAAATTAGAGGCTTACACAGATGCTGATTAGGCAGGATGTCTAGATGACAGGAGATCTACATCAAGAGTTTGTACTCTTGTTGGAGGTAATTTAGTTTCATGGAAGAGTAAGAAACAGACAGTTTTGGCAAGGTCAAGTGCAGAAGCTGAATACAGAGCCGTGGCACATGGCGTTTCAAAGCTCCTTTGGATTCGTTCCTTGTTAGGGGAGATTGGAGTTGAGGCCGAAGAACCTATGACACTATTCTGTGACAATCAGGCAACAATTAACATTACCCACAACCTAGTTCAGCATGATAGGATGAAGCATATAGAAGTGGATAGACACTATAAGGGAACGGGTGACATCCGGAGAAGTTTGCTTGCCATATAATGCATCTGACTTGCAGCTTGTTGATGTTCTTACAAAAGGAGTTGCAAGAAACAAGCTAGAGCATGATCTATGCAAGTTGGGAATGTGTGACATTTATTCCCAACTTGAGGGGGAGTGTTGAGTTTTGGGCTGATATAACATGTTTTTTATTTACATAGCATAGTTAGGGAGTTATTGGGCTTTAGGCCCATTAGTTTATGTTTTAAGTTAACAGTGTTTTTAAGTTCTCACAAGTAGCCGACTTACTAAGGGCATACTTGTCTTTGTACTCTCTTTTATTTATGAGTATATAATCTAATGAAAAGGGGCGGCCAGACCTAATTATGAGCTTCTCCCATTCTCTTCTATCTCTGTTCTCTCTCTTTCTCAGCTGAAACATTTTCTTCTCATTCTTTTCTTCTTTCTTTTTTAGAGTTTTTTTATCAAAACAGGTTGTCCAAACTTTTCCACTTTACCAACCATGGGTTTCCAATTGAGTTCCCATCAAAATTCAGCTTGACTTTATTGTTTTTGGGGGGTTTCCAGTCCACCCTTACCCTATATTTTCTCTCAAAAATGGTGCCATTCGGTTCAGGCTCTTTGGATGTCAGTAACTAAGAACATTTGGAAACTACCCAATGTCTTTACCCATAATGCCACCTTTATCTTTATGCACTCTATCAATTCCTCTAGAGACTTGCTCTTTTTAGAGAAGATTCTATTATTCCTTTCTTCCCAAACCACCCAACAAATTGTTGCTTTAGTGGCTCTCCAGAGTAACTTCCCTCTTTTCTATGATTGCCTCAAGAAGTTAGGGTTAAACTATACCACCACATCATAGTTTTCAAGGCGCCAAGGTGAGGCTAGGCAATAGGGGGTGTCTAGTTGCCTAGCCGCCGGCGATAGTTTTTTTTTCAAGTAAAAACATGTATCCTAGGGTAGTTCCCTAGGTTCCATAATCATATTTCCTTAATAAATATCCATAGTTTTCATAAGAAAAGTATAAACTTCATGTTAAAGTATAGAAAATCAACATATTCCAACATATTCATGAGAAGAAAAAGTAGAAAGAAAAGAAAATTCAAAAAATATAGGAGTTGAACACCTATTTCTGTTATAGGAAAAGAAGAAAAGAAAAGGTTGAAGAAGAAGAAGAAGAAATTAGTATATAAAAACACAAAATTAGTAAAGAAAAAGAAGAAAATATGTTGATTGGACAACATTTTATGTTCTTTCTTACTTATTGGTTCAGGTTTTGAAGTCTTTGAGGGTTCAATACAGCATTTAGCAATGTTTGTGTTGATTAAACCCTAACAAATAAGAAAATAACAAAAAGAAATTAGTATATAAATACACAAAATGAGTATTTTAGTTTAAAAATGTCAATTTTATAATTATAACCTCAAAATATTAAGAATATAAAAGTTTGTTATAACACACTATAGAAAACTTCTTGGCGATTAGGCGAGGTGAGACTCCCAAGGTGCCTTGTAGCCTAGGCATCACCTTGGCAACTATGCACCACATCTTGAGGGGGATCCCACCTGCACCCAAAAGTAGTAGAGAAAAACTCCCAAATTCAATGCACAAAGGGACATGAAATTAATAAATGAGATAGAGTCTCACCACTGCACCTACATAAGAAACACTAGTGAGGAGAAAGGCAACATAAGGCCTTCTTCCCTGCAGCATGACACAAGTGTTTACCTTACAAAAGAAAGTTTTCCAGCAGAAAGCTTGAATTTTTGGTGGGATAGGATTACTCCAAATTTCTTCCACCAGGAAGTTCACCCCTTGAGGGTTAGGAAAAACAAGGATTTTAAAAAAGGTGGAACAAGTGAAGAGACCATCTGGTGAAGCTGCCCAAATTCTAGAGTCCTCAAGGGAATGGTCTATGAACACTTGCCCTAAAATGTCAAGAAAATGGACCAAGAAGGGCATTCTTTAACCTTTAACCCTCTTTTCAAGCCCAAATCCCAACTTAAGCTAGTTGGGGAAGCTGTTACTAGTCTAGACATAGTTTCACCCTTTAAAGTAGAGAGAGTAAAGAGGTCTAGGAATTGGTTTTTGAGTGGATTCTCCCCTAACTACAAGTCTTTGCAAATTTGTACTTTATCACCCCTTCCCACATCAAACCTGATGGAATTAAGAAAGAAAGGGTAGACTTCATGAATAGCTTTCCAAGGAGAAACAGAAGAGGAGTGTGGAGCACTAGCATCTTGACCATTACCTTCCAAACCATGAATGCTTTCTATTACCTTGTGCCATAGCCCGTCTCTCTCAAATGGAAATCTACATAACCACTTACCTAGTACAGTTGTATTTCTAGAGGCAATGCTTCCTAGCCCCAAGCACCATGTTTCCTAAGGTTTGCTAACTTGTTCCCATTTTACCAGGCGATCCTTCTTTTCATTTCCCAGTTCCCAGAGGAAGTCCCTCATGAATTTCTCAAGTTGCCATGTTATCCTAGTTAGGATACAGAAAGTGGATAGGAAGTAAATGGAAAGGTTGGCCAGTGTGGCTCTAATCAACGTGATTCTTCCACCTAAAGAGATAGAATTCCATTTCCAATGGCCTAGTTTCCTAGCAAACCTTTGCACTACTAGTTTCCAAAATCCATCAGACCTAAGGTTCCCTCCCAAAGGCAAGAGTAAGTAATAGGCCAATTCCTAACCTCACATCCCAGTAAGTCAGCAAACCTCAGAAGCAACCTCTTTTCCAGGTTGATCCTTGCAATTCCACTTTTACTCCAATCAATCCCCAATCCAGTCAGGCCCACAAAGTTATTAATCAAATACTTCAGGTTCCTCACCAAGTGTAGATTAACAAACTCACACAACAGAATTATGTCATCAACAAATTCGAGATGGAAGACCACCACTTGATTTCTACCAATTCTCCACCCCAGATCTGCTTTCACCACATTCTACTTAGGACCTCTGCCACTAGGGTGAAAAGGAAGGCTGATAAGGGGTCTCCTTGCTTAGTTCCTCGCCTAGCCAAGAAGAAGTCTTTTGCCACACCATTGATAAGAATTGAGTAATGAACAAAGCTGACACACCCTTTAATCCATAATCTCCATTCTATTCCAAACTCAAGCCTCTCTAGTAATTCTAGAACTTTCCAATCCACTAGATCATAGGTTTTCTCTAAATCCACTTTGCACACCAAATACCTCTCTCCTCTCCTCTTCTTTTACACAAAACATTCATTAGCCACTAGAATTTGACCCACAATTTTGCCTTCCTTCCATAAATGCACCTAAAAGGGTGAGACTACTAAAGGTAGCACTTGTTTAATCTTCTCTAACAGGACTTTTGAAATGATTTTATAGACACTCCTTATTAAATTTATCGGTCTGAAATATTTTGGGGTTTTGCCCACTTTTTTTTTGTCACCAATGCAAAAAATGTGGCATTTACCACTAGGGGATCTCCCCTTTATGAAAGAACTCATCGAAGACTTCCAAGAGGTCTAATTTCAAAAAATCCCAACACTCTTGGTAGAAGGCCATAGAGAAACCATCTGGACCAGCGGCTTTGGATCTCTCCATCAAAATATAGCTTCCATAATCTCTTCAAGGGAGAAATTTCGTTCTAACATCAGGGATTGTTCCTCTGAAATTCTGTCCAAATCCACACCCGACAAGCTTTACCTCACCCTAGCTAAATCTACGAAAAGAGCTTTAAAATGGTTCACAAACAGCCTAGTGATCTCTTCACCATCTCTTATATCCCAACACTCAATATCCACACTAAGAATGGTGTTTTTGCTTCTACAATTTGCAAGTGAATGGAAAAACTTTGTATTACCATCCCCTTCCACAAGCCATTTACATCTAGAATTTCCAACAAATTTCTTCCTTCCTTAAGATCTCTTCCAATTCTTACATTTGCCTCCACCTTTCCTTTTTCTGACAAGATTCTGAGGGCCTCTCTCCTATCCAACTCCTCGATTTAATGCCATTTTCTCCTTGTTTCTTCTACCCTACCAAATTGCTCTTTATTCCAAACTTTATTTTTTTTCCTTTAATTTCTTTAGCTTCCTGGCAAAAGACACTACTTTCTCCCTTCCTAGAAGTCTAAGTTCTCCCCACCAAACCTTTAACCTTTCCTTAAAAGAAGGATCTTCAAACCACATATTCTCGAATAGTTACTGTTTTTTTTTCTGGGCACATGACCAAGAAAGAATAATAACAAACCCCAAAAAGTTGTCTCAAACATCTTCGATCTATTCTCAGGCCCTGAAATTCTGCTGTTGAGAATATGTGCTATCAGAGAATATGGTATTACTATTAGAGCATATTCTCAGGCCCTGAAATTTTTCTCTGATACCATATTATTAAAGAAAAAACAGAAAAGCAAGGGAATAAAGAAGTGAGAAGAGGGAAAAGAATTGATCGAAAGCCAAAAGATAAACTGCTGGTTCCAGCACATAATTTATATGTAGCGATTTTACAATAAAACGGTAAAAGGACACTTGTTCCCTTGTGGCACATAAAGTAAGAAATACAACAAACCCAAACTGGTTCTCTGATATACTTGTTTCATGTCATAGTTTGTGCTCAATTATTCTCTCCCAAAGTTTCATATTGCATCTCATGAGTTTAATCCCATGATAGTTATTATAACTTTGTATACAACCTTTGTTCATAAATATAGGCACCATACTACTCTTTCCCTGTTCATTAGGCATCTTCTTTTCTTTCATTATCTTATTATATAGCTTAGTTAATCATTAAAAACCTACCTTTCCATGCTTCTATTGGAATCCCATCGGGTCCTAACGTTTTTTCCTTTTCATCTAATTTAATGCCTATTTCACTTCAACAATTCTAATTTTACAAAGATAAATGTTATTTTTAACAATATTCACTTAATAACTGTTCAAATAGTTTTTCCATATTTGCCTGATTTCCTCATCTTTTACCTTTGATCTTCCTATTTAATGCACTTAACATGGTTTATAGCTCTACCTATCCTTTCTCTCATTTATGCTAGTTTATAAATTCCTTTTTCTCCCTCATTAGTGCCTAATTTATGATATGCTCATCACAAGCCCTAAACTTAATTTCACTTACTTTCTTTTTAACTTCCTTTTTCTTACAGACTTATAATTGTTCCAATTTTCTGTCTTTTTTGTCCTTTGCCATTCCTTGTAACATGCTAATTTTAATCTGATTAGTGAAGTAAATGGGAGAATCTCCAAATACAGCGAGCAAATGCACAGTGTAATATCATTCACAAAACATCAAAAGCTTACTAGATACAAAAAAGTTAGTCTGTAGACAGATTTGAAGTTATTGCCAAGGAAAAGATCTTGTCATATTTTGGATATCTTCATCAATTTGAGAGGCTTTGTTTTCAAAGATCCTTCTGTTTCTCTCCATCCAAATGGCCCACAACACAGCAGCAGGCAGCAAGAACCAAATGGTCTTTCCAGTATATTTTTAATGTGTACTGGGTCAAAACCCTCTTCTGGGTCAAGTAAATAGTTGTGATTCTCCATACCTATAGTGGAACTAGATCTTGTTTTGAAACTCACTCCATTTGACTTCTTAAGCAGCATGACTATCAATCATAACATTCTTGATTCTGGGAATTGTAGTACATACAGAAATTGACCCTTAACTATAATTATCATCTTTACATTTCTTTTGTAATTGCAGGTAATTTTGGCTGCACCTACAACCAATTGGAGCTACTATCCAAGATAACAAAACGAAACCTTAGAAAAAAAAAGAGCAAAGGTAAATGTACCTACATTTTAACATTTTTCTATGGCAATTTTTTTGCAATCTCATAAAATGAGCAGCAGTAATCAAACTGAAGAACTTAACCTGGTCAAGTGTCCAGACAAGATGTGCCTGGAATTTAGCCTTAAAAGTAATTGGAGCAACCTGCAACGGCATAAATGTTTTCCATAAGAAATAGTAATAAAAAAATACGGAAAACAAAAAAAAATGAGAAGGCAAAACACTAATAAAGTATTCTTTCCAGCAGGTACCAAATGTATAATATAATTCAAACTTTCAAACCCAATAAAATAAAATAAAATAAAAAACGAGAAACAAGATCAGAGCATTTTACTAAGAGAAATAAATCAGTAGCACATAAGATCTTCCAACTCTAGGTTGAAGAAAACCAGATAAGCAGAAAAAGCAGCACCAAAAATCTAAAATTTCCCTTCTATGACTAGCCAAATAAGTTCAAACCCCAATGCAAAGAATCACATTTTCATGAATTTGAGTGGAAGCTCTGTTCAAAAGGTAACTGTACGGCTGTCAATGGATTGGGTCAGGTTTGGAACAGTGTAGAACCATCCTGACCTAACTATTAAATGAGTTCAAATCTGCTACCAACCAGACACTCCCAACATGTCCCAACCAGCCGCTGCAACCGCACATTGGGAATATCTCCCCATGATTGACAAGGGAGATGTTCCCAATGTACGGTGCAATTGGTTGTTGGGACAGTGTTATGAGCATTTTGTTGGTAGCAGATCCCTACCCTTATTAAACTACCTAGACCCACAACCGAACCAGACCCTAATGGTTCCAAAATACTAGTGTAAGACAGTGGATTTATGTAAGTACATTGACCCAGCTGACCTGGCATAAACCCGAATCAGATTGGACCAATTCAGACCAATTATTTACTAAAGCAAAGTTGTGTGCACCAATTTAAGTGTTAGAAATTATTGGAATATTAGTTAAAGAGCAAAATAGGCAAAAACAAAATATAGGAAATTCTGGAGTTGTAAAAGTAAAATCATTATAAATAGGGCCCCATACCCATATGGGGATCCATTAACATTATACTCATGAAACCCATTAACAACAAAAGCCCATGAAACCCATTATGGGGGAGAGGACCCACATTCTAGCTCTCCCTCTTTTTCCTTTCTCCTTTCTCTTTCCCTCTCTCTGCAATCACTGACTCATCCCACTGCCATTCTCCTCTATACCTTCGGAGCTCGACCACCAGAATTTCTGGTTCATTTCCAATCTCCAGAGATGAACTGTGACAACAGATGCTCAAGAAGACAGCCTGCTGTTATCGGAGCATCCTGCCGAATCACCAACAACAACCTCCACCCAGCTTCACCAATAAATCAACTGTTTATTTGTGCAGATTTCGTTCTTGCTCTTTCCCACTTTCTTTCTTGTATTTCATTAATTATGAGCAAAATAGAATTCATGATCTTCCTTGTGTATATAATTTAATCACTGCTATCACTGACTTCAGAAAGTTGCGGCATCAAGCAGATCTCCTTGTTTAGAAACCTTTCTCTCAATCAGACATCAGGAACAGAATCACCATTGTTGTTGGACCCACGGTTTATAGAGCTTGAATCTTTGCAACACTGCTTAGAGAGAAGAGTAGGTGGTAAGATTAGGAGGGCAATCTCTTCTGTCAATTGTCAACTTTAGGCATTTATAGGTCAGATCTTAACTGGTTATCTGATAAAGTTGCTCGTTGATTGTTCTTTCCTCTCTTCTAGTAATTCCCATTGGTTTGTGCAGTGATTTAAAACGTGCACCTCAAGCGTGCCTAGCGCACAGGCAAGGCCCATTTTAGGGTAGGTGCCTCGCCCAGGTCCTAGGCGTAGCCCTTTCAAAAGGCACACGCCGGGTGCACCTTGCGCCTCAGCCCAGGCTTGCGCCTTTTGAAAATTTGATACTTTTTTGCTTTTTTTGAGTCTAGTGGCTGGGCCGGCCCAGCGGCTATTTGGTAATGTTGTTCATTCATTCATCCTAATAAAATATCTTCTTAAAAAGCAATTAAAACTATAAAATCATTATTTTTTGTGTGAGAACTAAGAATTTAAGACCCTAACATGGACTTGGTTGGGCTTGCCTCGAGGGGTGTGGCACAAAGGCAGCTCATAGAATCAGGAATGTAATATGTTTTACATCACATTAACTACTTAAAGTGATGCAATTGAGAAAAAAAGAGATTGTGGGTTTTACATGCTTGAAAACGTTTTATATGTTTGATTTTAATTTTAAATTCTCATTTAAATATGCTTTACATGTTATGTTTATGTATTTTAATTTTAGACAATAGGATTTTTAAAACATTTATTTTAAATTTTAAGTTTATATTTTTATTAATATTATGTTTAAGAATTTTTTGATTTTTTTTTGCATTTTTTATTTTCCTGACAATTTTTCTTTTGATTTTTTAGCATTTTTTTATTTTTGCACCTTGCTTAAAAGGCACGCACCTCACCTTGCGCCTTGCGCTTTTAAAACACTGGGTTTGTGCAAAGTAATGTGTTTTGTTTTGCAGTGGCATGCACATTCAATTTGTGTTTCAGAACTTTGATCTCTAGTGGTTTTCTTAGCCGCCTCTGTGAATTCCAGTTAAAATCCTATAATCCTAGTTTCCCTGCAATCCTGCAATCTCCTTGGCAGTCTGTAGTTTGCAATCTAGAATTTGCTTCAAAAAAAAAACAAATACTTTGGACTCTTGAGTGATCCCATATCATGAAGTGATCTCATCTGTGAGGTAATCCCACAGTCTCACAACCCTGTAACCCTAATACCCATCAATCCCACCTACGGGGCGGTCTTGTGGCCTTGTAGCCCCAAGGCCTTGCAGTGAGTGCTGTTTGTACACTAACTGCATAACTGTGTGACATCATGGCCTCTGTTCTTTGAGTGATTTCCTCTTGCGGTTGTCTTGTTGGTGAGAAGCAAGCCAAATAAATGATTTCCTTCCAGGATTTCTCCTAACAAGACCTTGTGTCCCAGCTGGACCTCGCAATGACCTCATGTTATTTATGAGACCCGAGAGTCGAGACCTGTGCAAGCCCCAACTTATGAAACCCAAACCCTTTTGAGATTTTCCACTAGTGAGACCCCTAGTACCCCCTTCTATGGACCTTCTTTCTATTAGACATTTGTGAATCCCAAGCGCCCAATAACCTGCTTTTCACAAGAGTCCCATTAACCACTACAAATCCCATACCCCCCACATCTATAGACCCCATGCCTCTGTGACGACCCTAAGCATGGTAAATTAATTGATTTGATTTCTTCTTTCTTTGTCTTCATGTGATTATTATTGACCTATAAATAAGGGAGGGGGATCAAGCAGTTAGTGCATTGACACATGGTTAGGTTTGTTTTACCCATGCCCAAGAAAGCCAACATGACTTCTAACCTTTTTAGACCATCTTCAAACCTAACTATTGGTCCAGTCCATTATTTTAGTCTCCAGCTTGACACATGCATCTCTTTTAGTTTCACAAAATTTAAGCATATCATAATCATAGTTGGTCTTTTCATTAAAATCTTCAGGATTTCTTTTTTTTTTTTTTGAGGAAAATGTAAAATCTTCAGGATTTCAATCGAACATCGACATTCATATCTATAGATAGCAATATTAGTGGGTGTCCAGTCCTTTTTGCAAGGCCCATGTTATTGGCTGATTTTTTTTATTTTTTCTGTCAGAATTAGCATGGAAACAATTCCAGTTTTGTATTCTATGCAATAAATCCAATTTTCTGTTAATTTTTTAGATTGCTATTAATAGATAGATCTATCCAGGCCTACAATCTTTGATTGAAAAAAGGAAGGTGATGGGGCAATTACAAGGGGTAGAGGTGACACTCAATTCAGTGAGTAGAGAAGCCAATGCATTTGCTGACGCACTGGCTAAACAAGGGGTGGGAAGGAACAATTTGTTTTGGACTATGTTGTAACTGGATATTTCCTTAGGGAGAGCTAAGAGAGTTTATCTCTCCCCCTTTTCATTGTACTTAATTGTTCATTAATAAAATTGTTTTTGGCATTGATCCAAAAAACATCTTTGATTGAATTTCAGAACACAGAATGTTTCAGCACCTAGCATATTTCAAATTAGTCTATATACAATTTAACCCATTGCCATAGTAGACGTGTGCCACACCTTGCTTTGATTGAAGATACTACAACAAAACCTTCTTTGAAAAAAAAATATATATATAATAATAATAATAATAAAAATAATAATAATAATAATAATAAGACTGACCATAGTGTTGACTCTAAATCTTGGCCACACTATAGGAGTTCAAGGAGATGCCCCATGTACAAGAAACTTTACCAATACAAAAACTTAGAATTACTCTTTTTTTCATGCTGTTAAAATTACTTTTTATGCTGTCAAAAGAAATATGAGAATAATCTCATTATTGAAATTAGTAAGAAGAAGCCAACAACTGCTACAGGGAAGATATGTATACACAGAAGGAATATTGAATACAAATAATCCATGTGGATCTTTTTGTTTAAAAAAACAAGAAAAGTAACGTTTTTAAAACCATAGAATTCCAACAGAAAAGTTGCAAGAAATTCAAGCCACGCTTAACCTTTTTCTAAGTACTAAAGCTTAATCCATGCTCCATACGGGCCCAACCAAGGTTCAACCAATTCTCAGTTGAGGTTCTTTTTGTTTGCAGAAGTTATATAGCTCTTATTGTTCGCATGTTCTCCTTCAATTTGTATGGGGGTGGTAGTTTTCTTTTCTTCATGTAAACCAATTAGTTTTCCTTTGAAGTAAAATCATAACTTGCTTATATTATCATCAATGCTTTCACTTAACACCTTTATATGCTAGTATCCCTGGACTGTATAGATATGAACATGGATATGGATATGGAAAATACCCCAAATAGGAGTTTCTCAAAGAATTGACCAAGAAAACAACCAATGCTTTGTGGAGTACAGGAGATGGTATCATAGTATGATGAGTTAGCAATGGAGATGATGACCACCTTGAGCCACCTAGAAGTTCTTTTTGAATGTGATTTTAATTTTAGTTTTTGTTTATGTAATAGATCATGTAGTTTAACTGTAAACCGTTAATTCTTGAAGCTTGTAGGATCATTTCAATTGTTTATCATTTTATTATCAATCTTAGTTTTTTGGCTTTGTGTGATGGTTTGGATGTGATGTTAAACCTTAGTTTTTATTTATATAATAAATTATGCACTTTTAAGTGTTAATTGTTCACTATTGAAGTCTGTAGGACAACTTCATTGTTTACTAATTTGTTATTGATCTTAGTTTCTTGGCTTTATGTGATAGTTGGGAATAAGATAATAGTCTAAAAATGTGTATTAATACTTCTTTTATCATTTTACAGAATATCATTGTATTCTTTCTTCCCATATTGTCCACACTATTGCTGATCTTGTGCATCTCCACAGAACTCTCTCTCTTCTTGACCATGTGAAGGTTTCTATACAGAACAACATTGCCATATTTGAAGGCACTGTCCCCCTGCAACCAAAGAGAGACAAGAATCTTTCCCAAATGCAAGCAACAAATGGGCAGGAGATTAGTAAATGATATCAGGTCTCACCATTAGCCTTAAAACCTTGAAAGGCCAGATCAATCTTTTTCTTGCTAAGTTTACTAGCTGGAAATCTTTCTTTTAGTATTCTGACTCAAGATCATAATAAAGAATAGAGGTTTTCAATTGGCATGTAGATGCTTTCTTTCATGGCTGATGGGGAGAATGTGATGCATTTGTTTGCTGGATGTTACTTTTCTAAATATATGAGGGGATACTTTTACAGCCTTTATGGTATTGTATGGAGCTGCATTCCTTTAGCAATCTGCTGGGAATTTTGGAAGGAAAGAAATAGAAATCTTTGGTGGATAATCAAAAACCAGGGAACAAATTGTGTTCTTGAGTGGGAAAAGACCAAGGGACTGGGTTTTAGTCCTACCCGAGTTTGAACTGTCTGAGTATGCTTTTGGTTGTTGATGTAATAGTGTTTCCTGCTTGCTTAGTGTACTTTGTTTGATTCTAGTGGTTCCTCATCACCTTGATGTAATCTCTCTTTTTTAATAAAAATTTTTCTTGTTTATTTATTATCAAAAAAAATAAAGCATAAAATGTTAAGAGACAAAAAATCATAGAAACTAGTCCAGAAACCAACACCTACATTGTATAGAAATGAGGATAAAAATGATGCATATCTAATATTTAATAGAACAGATAACAGACGAAGAACAATACAAAACATTGCATCTACATGCATGAATAAGCAACCATACCATTTTTCCCTGATAAACCTTCTCTATTGCTTCTCTAGCAGCACTAGCTTTTAAAATAGCATCTCCAGAAGCACTAGATTCAACATCATATCCTGAAGCACGCCATTGTGGCAATCCTCCATCCAACACCCAAACTCTATCATGCCCAAACACTCGAAACATCCTTGCAATTTAATTAAATGCTATTTTAAATCAATTAAATGCTATTTTAGCTATAAAAGGAAATCTGTTATTTTAGCATTTTTTTACTGTTACTCTGAAGCCTACTCTTACCACCAAACACGAGCTGCACTGAAAATTCCCTTTCCATCATAAACAACCACCCCATCTTCATTCTGAATATCCAGTGCAGAAACTGCAGCAGCAAAAGCTTCTTCCAATGGCAACATATGTGGCAACTGATCCAAATTATTTAAATTAAAGACAGCTCAGCACAATTCTTATATCATTAAATTAGGGAAATACAGAGATGGTATTGTGAAAAAGACCACAATTGTATACACCAACAGCATACTAATAGAATAGGGATAATTTAAGGAGATGGAACCCCCTACTCGCATGCACACTATATGATTTATTTTTATAAATGAATGGCAATTTTTAAGGCTGCAACTTGGGCTGGGTTAGGTTGAGTCGGGTTGATGCTCGGGTTAGGGTTAGGGTTGAAATTTATGAACCCGACTTTACTTCGGGTTGGGTTAGGGTTAACCCCTCGGGCAACCTGACTCTATAGTACATATCATATATAAATATATTATATATATGATATATCATACATTGATTTATTTAGATGCATGATAGTTGTATAGCCCCCACCACATACCATCATTTATTTCTTTTAAAAGAATCACTTCACTTAATCCTAATTAGAAATACTAAAACCTTAATAACATATTTTATGGTTTTTGAATATTTCATTCTTTATCTCCTCTCTGTTGTTTTCCACCCATAGCTTACTGTCCATAAAAGATCTATTATAAGTCATAACTCATAATAAACTATAGTCATTTCAAACACTTTTTTTCTTAATTTTGTACTTAAAAAACCAATAAAAACAACAAACAAATACTAATAAAACATAGGATTAATATATGTAGTGAAAGTTGAGTTAAGATCTGAGATTAAGAAGTTCTATGAGATTTCAAGGGATGGAAGAAGGTAGGGTTGGGCCCAACCCGAGCCCAGCTCAACTTCGGGTTGGGCTGGGTTGGGTTAGGGTTGAAGGAATTTAGTTAGGGTTAGGGTTAGGGTTGGGTAGGTCAAGTTGAAGGTCGGGTTGGTCTAGGGTTGGCCTCAACCTGACCTAACCCAGCCCGACTTGGAGCCCTAGCAATTTTATTAATAAGAGAAGAAAGTATACAGTCACCCTAAGAGGAGCCACGAGATGTTACCTCCCCTCAGAAATGAGAACATAACCACACTCCTTTTTTTTATAAATGGTAGAGTTTTATTAAAAAAGTGAAGGGATTACATCGAGATTTACAAGACAAGCCATCCCAATAGGGATGTGATGTGCGATCCCAACATAACCACACTCTTGACAGAATACAATTATAAGGTAGCCCAAAACAGTTCAACCCTAGAAGCCCCTTGTTTAGCCAAAGAATCAGCCATGGCATTTGCTGATCTGCTAATCCACTGAAATCTGATTGGCATATTATTTGTAAGCCAATTAGCTTTCTTGAGAAGATCCCTGTAGCCCCAGAAAACTGTTTCTAGATCTGACAACCAACTCACTACCACCTTAGAGTCCCCCTCAACTATCAAGTTCTCCACTCCAAGTTGGTTGGCAACCTGTATTACTTGCACCGTGGCCAGTATCACAGCCCTTGTAGAATCACCAATTTCCATTGGGCCTGAAAATAAGGATAGAATGTTGCTATCCTTATCTCTCAAAATCCCTCCTATACCCAAAGGTCCTGGATTACCTTGATTACTCCCATCAAAGTACAACTTTACAACTCCCTCCATAGGGGGTCCCTTTTCTGCTTGTAATCTATTCTTTTTGGAGGCTGTGAAAGCCATCTCTGCCCAACTTTTCCGAAAATCATCATAAGAATAATTCATAAAAGGGTCCGAAGTTTTCAGCCAAAAAAAAAAAATTCCCTTGTCAATATGCACTCCTTTACTTCAACAAGCCTCCCCTAATACACTTCCACATTAGTTTCCCTCTCTTCATTCACAACCCAAAAGTAGATGATCAAAGAGCAAATTTACTTTAGAGGGAAAATTCCACCTACACCCAAACAACATAAAAACCCAATTCCAAATATCAGCAACAAAGGAACAAAATAGCAACAAGTGGTGGCAGTCCCCACTCTGCACTTTACACAAAATACACCAGTTTGCAGCTTATCCAGAGTATTGATCTTACCATAATAGACTTCCCAAACAACTATTTTAGGGGGCATAGACCTTCACCAAATTTCTTTAATGAGGAACATCTAAGGGGAAGGAGTAGAACAAGGGGACTTGAAGGAGACACAAATGAATGAGCCACTAATAGTTAAAGTCCAAATTCTTCTATCAGGTTTACAGGGGTCCAAACAAACAGAATCAAGAAGAAATAAAAGCTTAGAGACGCAAGCATAGTTTTCAATGTGCCAAGGCGAGGCTAGGCGACAGGGGGGCGCCTTGTCGCCTAGGCAATGGATTTTTTTTAAGTAAAAATCACATATCCTAGGGTAGTTTCCTAAGTTCCATAACCAACTTTCTTTAATAACTATCCACAATTTTCATAAGAAAATTATAAACTTCATGTTTTAAGTCTAGAAAATCAACATATTTATGAGAAGAAAAAGAAGAAAGGAAAGAAAATTCAAAAAATATAGGGGCTGAACCCCTATTTTTGTTATAGGAAAAGAAGAAAAGAAAAGGTGGAAGAAGGAAAAGATGAAGAAATGTGTTGATTAGACAAAATTTTAAGTTCTTCCCTTACTTATTGGTTCAGATTTTGAAGTCATTGAGGGTTCAATACAGCAGTTAGCAATGTTTGTGTTGATTAAACCCTAACAAATAAGAAAATAATAAAAAGAAATTAGTTTATAAACACAAAAAATGAATATTTTTCTTTAATAATGTCTATTTTATAATTATAATCTCAAAAAAATAATATAAAAGTATTTTATTACACAGCATGCAAAACTACTTTGCGACTGGGCGAGGCGAGCCTCCAAGGGTGCCTTGACAACTATGAACACAAGCATATTTCATCATCCGGTCCCTTAAACCTCTACGAAACCCAAAGTCACAATTTAAAGTCAATAGGAGAACCAAGGGAGAAAGGAACCTTGAAACAAGCTCCTTTTTAAAGAGGGAGACAAAATAAAGCGAGGGGAAGCGGTCTTTTAGAGGTTGAGTACCCACAAACATCTTCCCAAAAAAGAACAGAATTGCCAAAGCAAACATCATACCTTACAAACTTGAGAAATTTAGGAAAAGTGCCAAAAATTGCCTTCTAAGGTGTTGTGAGTGTAAGTACATGTAGCCTAGTATCGTAGAGGTTGTGATAAGAACCTTGAACTACAAGCACACAGGGAATCCAAGTTGCAGTGAGGATTGTAATGGTACAAGATACAATGATAAAGCATCTGTGATAAGTAGCATGACGACCAGTAACATAAAAATAATGAGTCACTAGAGACCCTCTGGATGGCCGATAGACGACCCAAGAAGCAAATGCAAGTCACCCTCACCCAATAGCCGGACAAAGCCAGACGAAGCATATTCCCCTACTCTCTGCGATTGGCTACGAATGGCTCACCCCATCGTGACTGCCATGTTGCTTAGACAGGTCAACGCTTCCAGAAGAACTTTGTCCTTGTCACATGGCAAAAAACCCATCAAGGCTCTGTAGCCAAAACGTACCATGTGAGAATCCTAAGGGAGGAGAAATCGTAGTCCCAGAAGATTCCCACTAAACACATAGCGAAACCCCAATATGGCTTTCCCAATTAGAACCGGAGAATCCCGATCCTCTTCCTTATCAAGGAAATGTCCTAATTTGGACGTTTCTCCTTATGACTTTGGAATCTCCTCTATAAAAAGGAGAAACACAAGAACCCACACACGAGAGTTGTCTCTAGATCCCCAACCTACAAGCTTCCACAACCTTTCCATTCCCTGTTCTCCAGCAATTCTCTTTCTCCCCCGCACCAATCCTCAATCATCTTCACCTTTCAAGGAGACCATCTCTTTGCTGCCTTACCACCCAGCTTACATTAGAATCTTTGGTTAAGTCCTTGATCGCAAAGATGGTTCCCAGAAGGATCAACCTTTCCCCAATCCCAGAGGAGCCACACGCCAATGTCAAAATGGAGGTGAACCCTAAAGAAATAATTCAAGAAGAGCAGTCGAGCTCATATTGAGTTTTTGTCCCACAAGGTTTATGACTTTGAAGATCGGTTCGGTTGCCTAGAGCAGGTGTATGCTGAGATGAAAAGCACCATGCAATTGCTCTAGCAATAGACACCTGCCACAGAAAATCCCCCTTGTAGAAATCTTTGGCATTCTTTTTAAATTCCAGCACATACCTCTTTCTTTCTTCTAAGTCAAACTCCTTATTTAGTTGTTTACCTTTAGAACTTGCTCCCATTACAAACTTCTTCAGCCATTCAATCCCTTCGAAACCTTCCAGCTGAACCATAGCTTTCTTAGCCTCCCTAATCTTCAAGCTTGACAACCCTTTAATCATGATTTCTTCAAAGATAGAGTCCTTAGCTTCGATCATCAAAGCTTTCCTCCATCTTGCAGCCTCCACGAACCTTTCCATCTTCGTCTCAGGAACAATAATAAATTTAACTAATTCATCTTCTTGGGGCTTTCTGAATTCTGAATATACCAGAGAGTCTACTCTTTTCAACATTGAACATCAAAACAAGGGCCTTTTCCCTAGCACCCACAGATGCTGGGTCTCTCATGGTCTTTGTTATAAGAATATGATTTAATTTTTGGGGGGTCATTTGATAAGCCAGTTTAAATTGCTGAACTCCAACCACTAGCTTGAGTAAAGAGGATTTGTTTATAATTGTAAATAGGGTGTTTTATTTAAATAAAATATAAACTATGCAAAGACACTTAGTTCACAATAATTATGAATTTGAAGAATTAAGAATAATGTACAACTCTTCTTTTTTTCTTTTTATGATTAGTTACAACATACAAAAGGCAAATCTCTCTGTTTAAAAGGTAATCAAAATTCTTTACATGGTGATTGGAGGAGATCCCATTGTTGATAAACCAGGCATATCCAAAGTATATAGGCAAAATTCCTTATTTCAAGTTTTCAACAGACAGGAATACCCTAGTGCTAATTTTAATAGGGGTATTTTCTTTCCACAAGGGATTAATAGGGGTACCTTTTGTCTTTTCACAAGGGATGTGCTCCATTTACAAAAGCAGGACATGTCCTAATCACCACTCTTTTTTACTTTAGTAAGATATATTAGAACCTCTGTATAAATGTGGAAAACATGTGATATATGCCAAGGGAAAAAATCTCACATTTGTAGTTTGATCTGATATTCCATCTACATCAAAGAATAAAGCACCAGGAATGTGTGCAACCTGTATAAAATAATAAACACTAAAGTCAATGCCACAAGTTGAACCTGAACAGGTAAAACAATAATACAATATACTGGAGAATGCTATAGCTAATACAACGAAACAATGCAAAATACATAATACTTAAATGGCAGCCTTGAAAAAAATGGTCAATAACTTAAATTTGTGGAGTAGAAGAGTAGAAAGATCAGTCTAGGGTTTCGGTTCAGAAATTTGAAGTAGAAGATCAACAGTGCTTTCAAAATAGAAGGATAAACTTGGAATTATCAAAAATTTTAATGATGGCTACAAAGGTCCTAAGCGTTTTATTGGAGAGCCTATTTATGTTATGTGGGGCCATCCAAAAAGGCATGTTTAAGTTGGTTTTGAAAGTTCAGGGTATATATAAGTAGCTTCTCAAACATACAGGGTATATATAAGTAATTAACCCTTAAAAAAAAATCAAAAGTCAATACGAAATCAACATCAGTACCTGGTATTCTTGAAATGGATTCCTCTGCTCATCTGGCATGTACCAGGAAGCATCTAACACCTTAATGTAACAAACCAAACATCAGAAGCTGAAGAAAGTAAATAGAAGCATATGTATTTTCATGGCTAGGTCATAATAATACTTAATACAATAACAATAGCTTTGATGCAGGAACTGAAGAGTCAAGCTTGGAGTTTTCTGAAATTTTGTATTCCTGTATTTTTGGACAGTAGGGTATTTTGGTCATTTTAACATGAGCCTGTGGAGCCTAATATATTAGTTTGATATATCTAGTTAAGATATTTTGGTCATTTTAACATGGGCCTGTGGGGCCTAGTCTATTAGTTTGATTTGTCTTCTAGTTGGTTTATGTTAAACATTTCAGTCATTAAATAAGTAGGGTTATTGGTTCTACCAAAAAGAAAAGTGTCTTTGAATTGCAATAGTATAGTGGCAATTTAGTAGGTTTCTATTTATGAATCCTACTAGAATCTTATAATAATCTATTAATATGTATGAACGTTTTACACAAAGATCAATGAAGTTCAATTTAGTTCCTACAGACTATGCTACCTATGGTGAGTGATTCCCATGCCTTCGAGTGATTCTAGGTTTCCTTTCTCTTCTTTCTCTCACTATTTCTCTTCTTATCCTTCAAGAACCCATTACAGTCATCAACAACCATAAGTTTTATCATCAAAAGGCATTCAATCATTCATCAATCCTACATCAGTCGGTATCAGAGTTCAAGTTAGTTACCATGTTCTCTCAAAGTGACTGATCCAATAGGCATAGGGTATCTTGTAATCAATTGTATGGATATGGATTTAAAACAAATTTCATTTTTTTATCAGAATTCAGAAACATGAAATATCATTTCTATTAGAAAAAACAGGAACTATACATATTTTACAAAGATGAGAGCATAGAAGGAAGACAAAGAGATATCCAGAGGTGGAAGACGATGGGCAGGGGCGTTTGGGGGTAGAAAGGTAATTTCAGCTAGAGGGATGAGGTGGTTTTATTTAATGAAGGACACGGGGCGGAGAACCTTGAGAGAAGGGAGGGAGTTGAAGAGCCTAATGGGGATCTTTCAAGACAGGGAGATGAAAAGTCTTCCCCGGCTCTCGATGGATTTAAACAGTTGAGTGGGAACCACCATTTTGATAAGAATATCTTAACTTCCAGATTTGTTTCTAGAGCAGATAAGATAAGGGGGCATAAGAAGAGTAGGCTCAGAGTTAAGTCTTTTTTCTGGTTTTAAGGTGAGAGGCATCTCGATAAGGGGAAAGGTCGTATGTAACATTCGAAAAAGAAGGAATGAAAAATGGGTCTGGGTGATTACGAAGTTTGCTAGCTCAAATCTTAGGAGTGTTGCTTCAAATGGTGCTAATGATCCTGGTGAATCTTCTCATGTTCAAGCCCATGTTTTCGACCAGCCAGCAGGATGCTTAGTTCGGTTCTTCAATGGTGAGCCACAGGAAGATGAAGTCACAGTTCTGCCACAGGAGTCAGAACCCCAATGTGGTTGTGTATCTTCTCTTGGTGCCCCAGTTCAGGCACATAGGGACAAAGTATGTGGAATGAGAGTTGGTTTCTTTCAGGGGTGGAGAAGGGGGCCGTGGTTTGCTTTGGAAATGGAGTGGTCTTGGTTGTGGAGGGGGAGGTGAGAACTAGGAAGGGTAAGGCCAAAGAAGACAAGGAGGATGGGGCAGGTGCAGCACAGATATAGTGTGGCTTTTGTTTGAGCCACAGCACATTTTTTATGAAGATGGTGGGAATACTCTGGTTGCAGAAGTTGCTGGTTGGAAAGCTGGGTGTAGATTTAGGGCGTAGAAGGAAGGAATTCAAAAATTCTGAGTTTGATGCTTCATTAGGAAATCTGAAAAAAATCAAGGGCTGCAAATAAAACCCATTTAGTGCATGTTACTAAAGTGTTCTCGTGTCTGAAAGATGGCCTTGTGGGGGCAGGCCTGACTAACAAATTTAAAAAATTGTGCAAAAGAAAAAGAATTAAACCCAGAAGTACAAGGCTTGAGGCTACATTTGGGAAGGTTGGAAGGTGTAGAATCCTGAAAGAAGCCCTGATTTACCTTTGAATACTCTTAGGGGGGGGGGATCAAAAGGGGAGGAGGAGCAACAAGGAAGAGTTGATCTACATGTGCTTGTTGACAGGGAGGTAGAGGTTGGCAAGTCTTTGGGTCTTTTCTTCTTGGGAGGTGAGGCTTTTTCGAGAAGTCCTTTAGAAGACTACGAGAAAATAAGAGGGACGAGAGTCTTAAGAAGACCAGAGTTGAGGAAGGGGGAGAAACTTGGAATGAGGAAGGAGGGAAGGAAGATTATTTTGATGAGGAGATCTGAGTTTGTTTGTTTTAGTGTTTCCCTTCTTGTTGTTTAATTGAGTATGCTTGTTTTGCACTTGTTGGTTGGTGCTATCTTAGTACCATATTGGTTGTACTCAGTTTCCCTTTTTTCTTTAATAAATTCTTCTTTTATTAAAGAGGAAGGAGGGAAGGAAGATTATTTTGATGAGGAGATCTGAGTTTGTTTGTTTTAGTGTTTCCCTTCTTGTTGTTTAATTGAGTAGCACTTGTTGGTTGGTGCACCATATTGGTTGTACTCAGTTCAAAACCATTGAAATGTTGTCCATCATCTTTTCTACAACTAATATAAAATTTGAGTACTTAATGATCAAAAAATATATTCACCACTAACCGCCCCTTCCCAAGATGCACATATGAAGAGGCAAAACCCAATCTTTTTGAATCAATTGAAACTTTTTTTCCCTGATAAGTAACAGTGAAATTTTATTGAATATGATCAAAGAATGTTGTGTACAATACAAAGCTTAGGCTCTGAAGTGCTGTCATTATTTAGCCATTTCACTACTGTCTTTGACTCCCTTTCAACCACTACGTTCTGTACATTCAAGCTCTTCCCAATTCTAGGCTCTGAAGTGCAGCAAGCAATTCTGCCCTTGGAGAGTTACACACACCTATCAGCCCTGAGAAAATCAATAAAATGAAACCTACACTGTCTCTAAAGCATCCTCCTATTGCTACTGGACCAGGATTTCCAAGGCTACGAACATCAAAACTGAACTTAATTTGGTTCAACATAGAAGAAGTCCACTCCCTTGGATTAACAACCCTTGACATGGAAGAATTTGCTATAACCCGACACCCTCTAATTATATCATTTTTGGAAAAGGTGCAAACAATTCAAGGGTTTTAATCCAATTCACCATTCTTGATAGACCAGTCCTAATAGCTGCCTCCTTAAGTCTTCGCTTTTCATTGAAAATTCTCACATTTCTCTCTTCCTACAGAGTCCATAGGATGGCAGCTCTTGTACACCTCCACAAAACCTTAAAACCCTTCTTCTTGGATTAAAGAGTGAGGTCTTAAATGGGTTTTCCATGTCACTGCACAGGGACCACCTGTAGTCAAAAAGAGCAAATAATAATTCCCACACACAATGAGAAATGCTGCATTGATTGAAACATTTCACAAGTATTTATTTTCTTTGTGCAAGATTTCCCAATCAAAATCTTCCTACATGCTACAAACAACTGCAGCATAGATACATCTCCATGAGATTTCCATCTTATGGTAGGAGGAGAAAAGAACTTGGCCTCAAAAAGAATGGAGATATCTAAGAAAGGGGATGCCCCTAAGCCTCGGAAACATAAATTCAAGAGATAAAAAGATGATTTATTCATTTGCCACGGATCATCCCTTCACAAGATAACATGTCAGGGAACATACCTTTTTTTGCATTAATCACAGCATCTCACAGGTATTTATTTTCTTGTGCAAAACTTCCCAATCAAAAGCTCTGATTTGGAGTGGCAGGACCTAAGCAACCTTGTCTCTCCAAACAAAACCCAGCCACAGGTTGGTCCTTAGTTTGAAACAACCTGCCTCTCAAGCCAACTACAGGTGGAAGTATATAATCAAATGCTATTTCTCCTCAACCATCAGGATGAATTGATCACCCAACTTCCTCATATTTTCAAATTTGAAATGTCTAAGGCTGTAAGAGAGAGAGAGATCTTAGGATGGCCGGCTTATGATTCAACACTTGATTGTAGATCATTTCTTGCAGTAATTCTGACAGAGCAATATTCGATCTAAGAAAACTACAACTGTATCCAGGAGTATCAAACTCAGAATCTTTTGGTTGTTTGACCAAGTGAAACAGCTGAAAAGTGTGAGAACACGGATTCAATTCTGAGAATGGCAATTTTGTGCAGAAAGAAAAAAGCCAAAGGTTAGCATCGTATCCAGTTCACCCCTCCCAAGACACCAGATAGCTTGGACCAACATTGGGTAATGGTCTTTTACCTATAAAAAATGGCACTGTGCAACTAAATCCCAATTTTTCAAGGACAACTTTGCACATCCAATTCAACAATATAATTATTGATTCTCCTCAATGATTATTTTCCTTCAAGTAAAAATTACATTAAGTACATATATTAGTAATAAATTATTGTTTCATATTCCCATCTCTTGAATCTTTGGATTCTAAAACTCATTTATCAAAAAATAAATAAACTTTGGATTCTAAACGTTCACTCCTTGATTCACCTTTTGTAGTGGATAGTTGTGAACCTATGATTTTGTGCAGAAGTTTTAATAAATAAAAAAGATTTACCTTCAATGTGCAAGGCACACAGAGGGCTTAACTACTATACATATTCACACACATACATGTATATATTGCATTTTAAATACCTTATGTATTTGCCCATGCCCTTCTTTTGCTGACTTTGTTGCCAAAAGCAAGAAGAGAGAAATTCATATTACTCTGAAAAAGAATTAACCCTTGAAGATGATTGAACAAAACTAACCACTTGCCCATAAACAATGCAGAGAATTTTTCTAACAAGTGAAAAGATTCATTAACCAAATTTGAAAATGAAAAAGGAAGATATAGATACAGTTGCAACAAGAAAGCACCTTAACATCAGGCACCCTGAGGTTAGCATGAAGCCAATCAACAGAAACAACAGGTTCCTTAGTAGACACAGATTGAGTTGAGAATGCAGCTTTTGATCCAGATATTGAAGAAGCCATTGCACAACGAGCCAAACCAATATTTGGCAACAAAGAAGAAATGTCAACCTGTCTGCAAAATGCGTTCCTCTAGAGGGGAAAAAAAGCAACATTATAAGAGCTCAGCCAAAACAAGGAAAAAGACAAAAAAAAGGTTTGGGCAAACAAGGACAGTCCAGAATCAGTAGAATTCTTAAAGGCAATCATTAAGCGGTGGCGGGGAAAAGACATCAATCCTAGAAAGTAAAAGGCATTCTCAAAATTCATTTATCTATGTAAATAAACACTATGATCAAGTTAAATAAAATAAAAATAAACGCGTTAGCAAAGAATCACAGAATGCTAAAAAGAAAATAATTTCGGAACAAAACCACGGACCAAAAGAATTTGCATTGTCGAACCATCGTACAAAGTGTAAAAAAAAAGGTAATAACCAGAAATCATGAAACCCAACGCAGAGAAATCGATCATTCGAGTGTAACCAATCATGAAGAGGTAGTAATGCAGAAGCCCATTATAGAGGCTCAATCGATGATAAGAATCAAAACCAACCAATTTTATGCTACATATCCATAAACGAATACATGCTTTCAAGGATTGGAAACAGAGATTCGAACACTTACATTAACAAAAGAACTGTATATTTGTGGCTTCTGTGAATAAGCAATCGAAGAACGAATCGCCCGAAGTCCACCTAGCGACCTTCTGAGAAGGGGAGATGCCATTTAATCGAATAAAGTTCGAACACTCGATTTTTTATGGATAGATATTACACTCGATTCAATCTAGGGAAAGAGTCCAAGCATCGCAGCTGTTTTAGTGACGAGTTTGGCAGAGCTTTCTTTGATTCTTTTTTTTATTTTTGTCTTCACCTAATTCAGTGTGGAGAATCTTAACGGGGGAACGGGGTCAAGGATCACGGGTGCAACCAACGAAATCGATGACGTTTTGCATTTTATACTTTAGATGAACTACTTTGGGCAGTGGCAATTACCCCTTGAAAATTTTCGGTAAATTACAAAAATTCCCCTGTAGTATGGAGTCAATGACAAAGACCTCTTATAATTTGTGACAAACACCCTTAAATTTTTTAAATTGCGACAAATACCTCTCGGTTGTTAAATCAGATAACGAAAAGCATTAAGTTACTAAAATGCCTCACTAAATTTTCCCTATTTTCTTTTCATGTAATTTTTTTGTTAAAACCTAACTGACCCAAAAATACCTTCATTACTTTTTACAAGAGCTAGTGAAACACTCATTAGGGATCTGGATGTAGTAGGCATGTTAGGTAAGCACAATGGGTGAACATGTAATAGTTGTGTGACACATGTCCTAGTTAATGTGCATTTCATCCAAACGTTTTTATTATGTTAGACAGAAATTATCTATTATTTTATTATCTTAATCAAAATAATTAAAAATAAAAACAATGAAAAAGGAAAACCTAAACATGTTGGGAGTTGGGACTCATTTATGTTTTCTTTTTTCATTGTTTTTTATTTTTAATTATTTTGACAAAAATAATAAAATAATGGATAATTTTTGTCTAACAGAGCAAAAAAGTTTGGATGAAAGACATATTAACTGGGACATGTTTCATACAGCTATTACGTGCTCACTCATTGTGCTTACCTAATGTACCTACTACATCTGGACCCCTCATTCAAGTGATTTCCACTGAACTCGACCAAACGGCACAAACCTCTTCACCATGAAAAGATCCAAACTCTACAAAGTCACGACGAACTAGTTAGTTAGATAAATAACGATGGCCGTCTAGTTGGGTGGTCTGTGCATGGATTTGGACCTTGCAATTAGAATAGAAAAAACTCGCTAAAATTACTGGTGCCAATACTAGTGAGAAAAAGGCACTTTATGAAAAGTGGGAACGCTCTAACTGGATGAGTCTTATGATCATAAGGATCACCACTTTCACTACAATCCGTGGTGCAATTCCTTAAAAGGAAAGCAAATGGATTATTTAAAGGCAATAGAAAAACACTTTGCTGGCTCCACTAAAAGGAAAGTAAATGGATTATTTAAAAGCAAATGGTGGTAGTGGGGTACATGAGAACATTATGAAGATGAGTGACATGGCAAACCGGATAAAAGGAATGGATATGGAAATATCCGAAGGTTTTCTTGTGCTCTTCATTATGATTTCTCTTCTTGCACAATTTGGTCCATTTAAGATCAACTATAATACACAAAAAGAGAAATAGAACATGAGCGAGCTGATCGCCATGTGTATTCAAGAAGAAGAAAGGCTTAAAAGTGAAATGTTTGAAGGAAGGGCAAAGAAATGGCCGTATCTATAGAAGGTGGGGATCATAAAGCTCGTTACTTTTTCTATAAAAAGAAAGGACACATAAAGAAAGAATTCCCCAAATATGTGGCATGGCTCAACAAGAAAGGTAAGAATTTTGCCTTTATGTTTTCTTAATCCTATTTGGTTAGCGCACCATCTAATACATGATGGGTGGATATAGGAGCTACAACTCATGTTGTCGTTTCTCTGCAAGGCTTTCTGACAAGTCAACAGATGCATAAGGGAAAACGCACCATAACCGTTGGCAATGGAATAGAGATAGATGTTGAAGCCGTAGGGACATATTGTCTCATTTTGGATACCGGCTTTCATCTAGACTTAGTAGATACAATTTATGTACCTACATTTAAGAGAAACCTTATTTTAGTTCCTAAACTTAATTCCTCTAGCTTTTAAGTTTAAGAACAAAAGTTTCACTCTACTCCATAATTCTATTAAAGTTGAGTGTGGTGTGTTATGCAAAAATCTTTATAAAATTAAATTGCACTTTATCTTTACTTATGCCCAATATAGCTTGCATGAAACTATATAGTCAGAAATAAAAGAAATTGAGTGAATGAGAATTCATCCATTATGTGGCATAAAAGATTATGCCACTTTTTTAAAGAAAGAATGGAATGTTTCACAAAAGATGGAATCCTTAATTCATTGGATTACTCTTCTTCTTTTATCTCTTTATAGAGCACTTCTCCTAATCAAATTAGGAGATTATCCAAATCTAATTTGGATCTGGACTCTATTAAGAGATAAGCCTTATCCTCTTAAGAGGATGGTGCTCCATACCCACTTCCAAACTCAAATTCGCCCCATGTCACATGACAACTTAATTAATTATATTAATTATGGGCCTTAGGCCCATCAACTATAAGGCTCATGACCCAAGGGTGTTGCATGGCCAACTTAGGCCTGATTTGTATGGCGTGGGACCCCACAATGACCTCACATAAGTCCACATGGGTTCGGTCTAGCCTCTGTGAAAAATCTTAGCCGAATTCACTACTAAACGCAGTGAACCCTGGGCACATCACTATGGGCTCAAAATGGGCCCAACATTTACACTTAAATGATCATTGAATTCATCCATCCTATGAAGACCCAAGGATAATGGGCTTAAGTAAGATAAAGCTCGTCGGGTAATCAGCCCTGTAATGGTCTCTTACACTTAACCTCTCGGCCCATAATGATCACACTCTCTGCTCGGATGGATCCCGTGAATTAAAAACTTTTGCAAACATTTGTTTATAAAACATAATATATATATATATATATATCATATAAATATATTTTGCAAAACCAAATATCAAACACAGTTGAAATCCACTGTTGACAGTTTAGGTTTCCATCAAAGAGAGTGTAAGCCTTACATTCATTTTGTCTGACAAAGGGGACGATCCTATAACTATGATCACCCACTCAAGTGAATTCTTAGACTGCCCCAACATACCTAGGTTTTGACCCTCAATGGATCTCACTGATTGACATATCAAAGACAACCCAATCCAACACCTAGTGTAGTACCATAATCAAGTATAGGGGTTATGTGTAACTTTCTAGTTTTGCCCATCAATCTCTAAGGTCTAGGGCATAATAGGAAAGTGGTCCGGGTTCAGTGTTTTAACTAAACACACACTGCATGTGCTTTGGGTCTAACCCTAGCAGTTGAGACAAACTGCCCCAACTTCTTTGGTAGCACATTAGTGTCAGCCTTTGTAGGATAAACTCCCCAAGTCTATCCAACGGCTAAGATCATTATAAACTAACACGAGTATCATAAATGTCCATTTTAAGGGGTAATTTCACAAAAACATACCAATAACAACATTAAACAATAATGTACTTTTATTCATTTACAATAAATGTATCTGTACATCAATCTGGTTGGAGCTAAGGGCATACACTGTCTAATAGCTCGGGCGGTGAGGGTCATTCTTTGACAAGAGCATAGGAAATATTGACAAAGAACAAGCAACCAGAGATGTCTATAAAATCAAATAATGGAGATGTTTGTAACTTTCTGCTCTTTCTCTCTTCGAAATCCTTTGAAGCTGTGATCCCGTGCCACTGCCACTACTAGGAGTTACAACAAGTGTCATCAATAGCCACTTCATTGTTCGTGACCATTTTCACTTTGGTCCTAAGGCAAGTGTTTTCACGTCAAAAAGGGTAGTTTAGGCATTTAAAAAACTTTAAACAGCCAAACGAGAATCTTTTTCGAAGTTAACTAATAGAACACTAAAGGAGGGAAATCTTTGTCTAACAACTAAAGTTCAAAGGGGTCTTTGTTGTAAATTAAAGTATAGGTGGTCTTTGCCATTGACCCCATAGTATGGGGGGTCCTTGTAATTAACCCAAATATTTTATTTGCAACAAGCCCTCTCCATTAACTTTAAAAAAGAAAAAAAATTCTAATGTGACTCAACTTTGAAATTCCCTAATTACACTTCTTTAACAATTTTTACTATTTTTCTACTTTCATTTGTCACTGGTTTAATTGATATTAACTGCATATTATATTTCTTGCAATTCTAAGTTTCCATAGAAGTTTTTGGTTTTTTGTTATTGTAATTTCTATTTTATAGAAGTTTCTTAAGGCTCAATTTGGATGGAGTACAAATACAAATATGTAGAGTGCAAAACCATGTATTTTGTATATATTTATATTTGTATTCCTTCCAAACTAAGCCTAAAGAATATTTTGGTAAGTTAAATTTTAACTTAATGGGAGGGGGCCTTTGTTGAAATTTAAAAGTGTAAGGGGTCTTTGTTGCAAATGAAAGTTCAAGGGGTAATTTCCACTACCCCTAAAGTATAGGGAATTAGTCTATAATTTACCCTTTTTTTGATAATTAGCAATGGGCATTGCACAATGAATTTAAGGTTTAAAGATTTTCGAAAGTTTATTCTCTTAAAAAAATCTCAATTTGATTCACCTTTATTTTTACTCTTCTCTTTTACATTACTTCCTATTCTCCTTTTTTTAGAAATTTCTCAAGGTCTTATCCTTTAAAAATCCCAAAAAGTTGTCATTTTCCATATGAGATTTTTTTTTTTTGCATTATTGTATATTCTATATTGGGGTTAAAAATTTAATTTGGCAATCAATGAGATCTAAAACTAAACATGGGTATTTTAGGTCTAAATTTATTGAATGGTTTTTCAAAAGGTTTAGAAAGGTAATGGTTTGGTAGGGTTTGGGTTTCTTAGGAGGAGTGCCTCGATGAAGATTTTGAATTACGTTAACTACAACCAATGAGAGGGCTTGATTTGGAGTCTTATTTGTATGAGGGGTAAAATGGGTATTTTTAGGTCTAAAATTTGATGGATGGCCAATTAGGGTGTTTAGAAAAATGTTGGTAGGGTTTGGGTTTCTTGGGAGACGTGTCGCAATGAAGATTTTGAATAGGATAATTATGGGTAATGAGAGTGGTCGATTTGGAACCTTTTCTGTTTGAGGGTCGAAATTTTTATTTTTAGTTCTAAAACTTATTGGATAGTTGATTAGAAAGTTTAGAAAGGTAATAATAGGGATTGAGTGTCTTGGGAAGAGTATCGTGATGAAAATCTTGAATTAGGATAATTATGGCTAATGTGAGGACTCAATTTGGAACTTTTCTATACAAGAAACAAAATAGGTATTTTTGGATCTAAAATTTATTGGGTGGTTGATCGGAAGGTTTAGAAAGGTAATGATAGGGTTTGGGTGTCTTAGGTGGAGTGACATGATAAAGATCTTAAATTGGGACAATTACGGCCAATGAAAAAGCTCGATTTAGAAGCTTATCCATAGGAGGGGTGAAATGGAAATTTTGGGCCTAAAATTTGATGGAAGTTTCATTAGAATGTTTAAAAAGATGTTGGTAGGGTTTGGATGTCTTGAAGGTTGTGTTGCGATGATGACTTGAGTTAAGAGAATTGCAACCAATGAGAGTAGTCGATTTGGAATCTTATTTGTGAGAGGTGCAAAATGGGTATTCTTGGGTATGAAATTTGGTGGAAGGTTGATCGGGATGTTTAGAAAGGTGGGCATACTTGGGTGTCTTGGGGGTTGTGTCACGATAAAGATGTTGAATTAGGATAATTATGGCTAATTAAAGTGACAAATTTAGAATCTTTTTATTTGAGGGGTAAAATGGTAGTTTTAAGCCTAAAATTTGATGAACGATTGATCAATTTGTTTAGAAAGTTGTTAGGTTTGGGTGTCTTAGGAGTTGTGCCATGATGAAGATCTTGAGTAAGGATAATTACAACCAATAAGAATATTTAATTTAGAATCTTATCTGTAATAGGGGAAAAATGGGTATTTTTTGGTTTAAAATTTATTATATGGTCAAGTGGGATGTCAAGAAAGGAAATGGTAGGGTTTGCATGTTTTAAAAGTTCTGTCGTGATGAAGATCTTGAATTAGGATAATTGTAGTCAATAAGAGTGTTCAATGTAGAATCTTATTAGTAATAGGGGTAAAATGGGTATTTTGTATTTGAAATTTATTAAATGGTTGACCGTAAGTTTTACAAAGGTAATGCTAAGTTTTTGATGCCTTAGAAGTTGTATTGCAAAGAAGATCTTGAATTAGGATAATTATGGCAAATGGAAGTAATCAATTTGGAATTTATTTTGTTTGAGGAGTAAATTATGTATTTTAGGGTCTGAATTTTGATGGATGATCAATCGGGAGGTTTAGAAAGCTATTGGTATGGTTTGGGTCTCTTGGGAATTGTGTTACAAGATTTTGAATTAGGATAATTACGGCTAATAAGAGTGGTCGATTTGGAATCTTTTCTATTTAAGGGGTAAAATTGGTACTTGGAATTAAAATTTATTGGATGGTTGAGCAGAAGGTTTAGAAAGGTAGTGGTAGGGTTTGTGTGTGTTAGGAGGAGTGTTGCGATGAAGAAAATCTTAAATCAGGATAATTACGGCCAATGAGAGGGTTCGATTTGGAATCTTATTTGTATGAGTGGTAAAATGGGTATTTTATGTCTCAAATTTGATTGATGGTTGACCGGTATGTTTAGAAAGTTGTTGGTATGGTTTGGGTCTCTTGGGGGTTGTGCTACAATAAAGATTTTTAATTAGGATAATTGTGACTAATAAGAATAGTCAGTTTGGAATCTTTTTTTGTTTAAGGGGTAAAATGGGTATTGTTGGGTCTAAAATTTATTGGATGGTTGATCATAAAGTTTAGAAAGGTAATGGTAAAGTTTGTGTGTCTTGGGAGGAGTGTTACGATGAAGATTTTGAATAAGATTAATTACAATTAATGAGAAGGTTTGGCTCGGACTCTTTTATGTTTAAGGGGTAAAGTGGGTATTTTTGGAAATAAAATTTATTGGGTGGTTGATCAAAAGTTTACAGGTTTTGTGATCACCTAGCTATGAGTACTCACATTAAAAGAGGACCACAAACTCTCCCTAAAGAGGCTAGTTGCAAATGCTCTCTACCCTTTGGACCTTGAACCGTAGATACCTTTGTAAGATGCAAAGCAAAAATGAATAAAGTAAGTCGTAGTTTAAGGAACAAAATAACTGAAAAGTTGATTATGCGATAGATATTGTCTCCCCTGAAATGAAATGTAATAGAAGCTTGCGGGCATAGGAATCAAAGCGAATATATTCCTTGCATTGTAGCTCGACAAGTGTCCTCATCAGAGTGACCTAAGGACTCGAACCCTTAACCATCTGAAAAATATATTGGATCTTAAATCATTAATTGTATAGGAAATATTCTAGAACTCTTGCCCATGCACGAAGTAAGCCTTCCTCTCATCTATTAATAGTAGGGTTCATGATATGAAAAGGGATATTCCATCATTCCATCTCTCATCCTTCCACAATTCGACTTCATTCATTCTATTCAGACCTCAGTCATTCCCTAAGTTCTTTTCTAACCCTAGCATCATCCCATCCTTTATTCTTTGAAACTTTCATTTTCACCTTCCTAAACTAGTATCATCATTTATGTCATTATCTCAGTATCTTATTCATTATTTCAAAAACTTGGACCATCCCTACAATGCCACACCTACATAAAAATCTCTAGTTGTAGTTTTGTAGAAGTGTAGTAGGATGCCGCCTTGTAAGAATGTCATCACCTCTAGAGATGAACAACAACAACAACAAGAGCTATAACAGCTAGCACCAGAGGAGACATCACTAGATCTTCATGCACAACAGGAGTTCTCTAATAAAGACCCCATCCACAACCACTTGGCTAACCTTGCTAGCAAAGTTCACGATATGGAGGAGTACCTTAACAAGTTGGAAGGTATCCAACATTGGCGCTTCGCTAAACTGGAGAAGAAGCAAGACCAACTCTTTAACTAGCTAAAAGAGAGTTTTGTAGTATTGTCGACTCAACATCTAGTAGTAGAGGTGCCGGAGTGCAGATCTATAGCTTAAGCGTCAATACATTACCATTGGGATCAAGAACCGATTGTCAACCACCTCGAGAGTTGGAACACTACTAGCCTGACTCTCCATCACCTAGGACTTCACCCAGGATGCCACCATCACCTCGACTACCACCACCAGCATCCCAAGTCCCATGAACATCAGATCTAGGATCACTAGTAAGGGTGATTGGTGCGATTGCTTGCAGCACATGTTGAAGGAAAAACTATTGGATTGTCCCTAGTTAGTTGTTGGAGACTATTCGAGTAGTAAAGTTTATCAATCTTTATACTAGAAGCCTTATTGTCAATGGATTGCCTAGAAGCCCTACCATTAGGGTTACTTTGTGCTGACCTCCAAGTAATATTACAATGGTGTCAACAACAATGCTAGGGAGCACATCAACAAGTTTGAGGATGCCCTAGGCCCCTTTGCCATGGATGAAGACTTGAAGGTCAGGGAGGAGTTGATAGAAAAATTGGTTTGTCAACTTGGTTTGTCATTAGTCTGGCCTAGCCCTACCATTAGTCTGGCCTGACCTACACTTGGTTTGTCAACTTGGCACTAGAGAGAATCTAGTCTTAGGAGGAGTTGATAGAAAAATTTTTGTCTAAGTAGTTCATAATGGAAATCGGGCTCACCATGGCCAATCTAAGGGGAATTCTCCAGCACGCCAATGAGGAGTTGCTAGTGTATTTGGAAAGGTTTAGAATCTCCACCCACAAGCTACATGATGACTAGGTGAGGGGAGTTGATTTGCTAGAGGAGTGCATCAGGGACATGTACCCCCACTACAGACTCAACATCGAGAATGTGAACTTGTAGGACTTTACTAGCTTATGGCAATGCGAGGAGGACTACTCGGATATTGAAGAGGCCTGCAAATAGGGAAGTGGTTAGAAGAAGTTTACTTTGTATAAAGAATCACCCATGGAAGAGGAAGAGAAAGTTTAGATTCACCATGAGAGCTAGTACCCACCCCTTTCACGTATGGAAGAAGGAGGTGTTGGCCATCATAGAGTAGCTCGTAGATGGAAAGATCCAAAAGCCACTAGTTGTGCCTACCAACTAAGGAGGATAAGCAAAACATATACTTTTGTGAGTTCCACTAGACAGTCTCGCATAACATCATGACTTGCGACAAATTGCGGAAGTACTTTGAGGAGTTTGTTCAACTGAAGGGCTTAACCCAAGTCTTAGCCGAAGGAGTGAATGACCAGCCCTTGTCACCTCACCCACTTGCAAGAAGCATTAACATGATCTATGGTGTTGTTTGCAACCTGGCTATGCTCACGGTGTTGTCAACAAGGTTTCTCAAGAGTAAGCATCTACAACAATTCTTTCAGGAGAAAGGCATTTTCACAAAAGCACAACAAAGGATGGCCAGAGGCTTGGTCAAGATTGGGAGAGATGGGACAGGACAATGGACCAAGGTCATTTCTTTTGTACCTGAAGATATAATGGTAAAGGATCCCCACCACAACCAGCCATTGCACGTAACAGGTCACTTCAATGGATATGAAGAAAGAAGGATGATGATGGATGCAGGTGGCGGGCAGCTCTGTAAATGCTATGTCCATGCATACTTTGTGGGCCATAAGGATCAAAAATATTGGGGATAAAAGTATGAGTATGGAGATCTCGAACTTTAATGCCAATGTTTTCTAGACCCTAGGCTTATGAATGTTGTAAGTGGAAGTTGGGCTCTATAGCTTGAAGGTAGAGTTCCAGATCATGGCAGGCCGCCCCACACATCATGTTTTGCTAGGCAAACCATTCATCCACCATCTACAACTGGTCCCCTCAACGTATCATCAATGTGACAAGGCCATCCACTGCAAAAAGCTATAGGATATTAGGAACTAGGTCACCCTTTGCGATTATCGTGACACCTATTGGATGTCATGTAATACACAAAGACGATGTTGGAAGATGATACCAAAGTTATCAAGATAATCGGCCATCCAATCACAAAGCAAGCACCCGTAAATCTCCAATCCAATGAGTTACATCAATGCCAACCTTCTCCACCGAAAAAGCAACGAATCATGAAGACCAGGTGTATAGAGGTAGTCACCCTAAAAGGAGACAATTTCTACACTATAGTGCAGTGTGATAGCATTTTCTTGCAAGAGTTGCATGGGCAAGCCTTCATGCCTGCCCTAGCCTCCACCTCCACAAACTAGGTATGAGTTCCACCTACCCACCCAAAGTAAAATTTTTTGGGAACAAGTTATATCTTTCATAGTGAGCATAAATTTCTTTTACAACTATTTCATCCCCTCTCACACAAGTGTCTATTCTCTAAAATTCATAACCTCATTAACTATAAGTATCATCAACAACTATTTTTATTAAAGTAATTAAGTTGATTTCTTAATATAAAAGTTCATGTTAACAAAAAATTATGCAAGTTACTTGTTATATTTTTAATTTATGTAAGACCATTACTAATACCAAATTCTAAATCCATGCAAGTTATCTATTATATTTTCAATCTATGTAAGACCATTATTGATATCGAATTCTGAATCCATGCAAGTTATCTATTATATTTTTAATCTATGTAAGACCATTATCGATACCAAATTCTGAATCCTTGCAAGTTATATGTCTTATTTTCAATATATTTTTACAATAACTCACAAATGGCACATTAAATTCTATTACAACACTATATGCAATTAGAAAGCACCATACAACAAACCACTCAACTGCAGATAATAAAATAATAATAACCTTAGCAGACAAGGACATGAGTGAGACATTAGAGTATATAGCTGAGGTACCACCAGTCCCATGGACATTCTAGGAGACTATAGAAACAATTGAGGAGAAGTTAGAAGAAATAAATGTCTCAAGCTTAATCGAGGATAGGAAACCACTTTTCATTTTTGAGGACTTAATTGAAGTAGAAAAGGCAAAACTAACCAACTTGCTGAAAGAGTTTAAAGATTTTTTTGCCTGATCTTACATGTTAGACAGTTTTGTATGCCCTTAGCTCCAATCAGTTTGATGTACTTATGACATTTATTGTAAATGAATAAAGTACATATTTGATTCATGTTACTATGGTGTGTTTCTGTGTAATACCCTTAAACCAGACACTTATGAGACTTGTGTTGGTTTAGAACGTTCACAGCCAGTGGGTCGGTCTAGGGAGACCTATCCTGATAAGGCTGACATTGATGTGCCACCAAGTCGGTTGGGGTGGCCTGTCTCGGCCACTAGGGTGAGACCTGAGTTACATGCAGTGTAGGATTAATTGAATCTTTGAACCGGACCAGATTTCTAGTATTGCCCTGGACCTTGGAGATTGATGGGCAAAACTGGAAAGTTACACCTGACCCCTAGACTCGATTATGATACTGCACTAGGTGTCGGATTGGGCTGTCTTTGATATGCCAATCAGTGAGATCCTTAGTGGGGGTCAAAACCTGGGTATGTTGGGATAGTCTGAGAATTCATCTGAGTGGGTGATCATAGTGACAGAATCAGCCCCTTTGTCGGACAAAGGTAATGATCGGAGATGCACTCTCTCTGATGGAAACCAAGACTGCTAGCAGCTGATTTCAATCGTTGAGATTTGTTTTGCAAAATATATTTTATATGAGATATAAAAGTATATATATTACGGTTTCTAACTGTTTGCAAAAGGTTTTAATTCCCGGGATCCATGTGAGTAAAGAGTGCAGCACTGTTCTTTGCAGCCGAGGGAGAGGTGCTCTCTTGTCGGGTAGTGTTTGATCATTATGGGCTGAGAGGTTAAGTGTAAGGCCATTGAGGGTAATACCTGATGGGCTAATCTTGCATCTGCCCATAGTCCCTGGGTGTTACAAGGTGGCTTGGCCTAGGCCCAGAGACCACTTAGGGTAAATGTTGGGCCCATAGAGCCCATGTGATGGGTTTCAGGGGGTGCACTGTCCATGACAGTGTATTCGGCCAGGCCTTGTAACAAAGGCTGGGCTGAACCCATGTGAATGATGTGTAGATCAATGTTTGGGTCCCACACCATACAAGGAATCCCAACTGGGGAGCAGTTTGGAAGGCTAAGTGAGCACATAACCCAATTGGGCCTAAAGCCTATTTCGAACTGGGCTGATTTAATCAGTTAAATGAGGGGCGAATTCTGAGATTAGATTAGCAGATAGGATTAAGTCTTAACCCTTATCACTTAAAGGGAATTCTGATCCAAAAATGATTTGGATCAACAACTCCTAATGGGATTAGGAGCTGATCCCTTTAAACTACTTATTAAAGGAGGAGGGGGCGGCAGCAATTAGAACACATATATTCACATCCTCTTTAGAGCCGAAATCACAGAAGAAAGAATTCAGCACCTCTGCGAAAATTCTTTCTTGCCGCCTCCTTCCTGCCGCCGCCATATCTGCCAGTTCGATCTCCTGTTCTCAGTGAGAGTGATCAAGATAGGATCTTGATATCATTTCTTTGTGAAAGGGCAGATTGGAAGTAGTGTTCACGTGCCGTCCAGCTTTTCCTTGCGAAGGATCTAGTTCCTTTGAGGAACGTTGTTGATTCTGCTCCATCCTGCACTGTGCCATCTTCAGTGGGAGCAGTTTTTGGTTCCTTCCTTGGGTGTGAACACCTCCATTGGGAGATACTATTTCTCTGTATCAGGTATATCCCTCTCCCACTGCTTTTGTTCAGGTCTGGTTCAGTTCTTGGTTCAAGATTGATCCCTGAAAAATATGATTTTTCTAAAATAGGGAATATGATTCCCAGTAGGATGGAGAGAAATTTTTGAAATTCGCCCATTCTATTTCACAAGATTCGGGCGTCCATACGATGGATATCTCATCTCTTCAGTAGTATCAGAGCCAGGTTCAAATCTTGAACCGAATTGGATCAAATCTGAACCTCCGCAAATGGGCAGAAGGTGTTCTACCCGATTTGCGCAGATATAAGGTTTTTCTGGAAAATTTGTTTCTAGTTGATGGGCAATTAATCTGAAATTAAATTTTATAAATCTGATTATTATTTAGAACTGTTCTTTATAATTTTCTTGATTTATGGGCTGTTCGTACACATGGAGATCGAAATCTTGATTGGCGTAGGGAACCTACGATTTTGCAGTTTCTTGATTATTTTATTACATTTGGTCTGTAAAATAATTTTTTTTATTTTTTAGAATGAATGTATAGGCATTCAATCTGATGTAATTATTAATAGAAATTAGGTTTTCTATTTTTTTTTTTATTTTGGATCGAAGATGGCGGCGCAAGGTAGGAGATTTCGCAGATGGGAAAATCGCTATCTGCGATTTGCAGTTTATGAAACTGCAAACTGTGATCTAACCTTTGTTTTGCATGATGGATTGTGCGAACAGCCCTATCTGACTGATTCTTGTTTTTCTTTTATCAGTATTTAATTTCAGATTAATCTCTTGAATTAAATCTTTAATTAAAGATCAAACCCTAGACCCATTCGAACCAGATTGGTCCAAACTGGTTGGACCAAATCTAGGGTTCAATCAAGGCTGAATGTCAGCCCTAATTCTCCCATTAATGGGCCTAAGGATTGTTATTTAATTGAATGCTTAATTTGGCCCAACCTGTAAAGGCTCAGTTTTAAATTGTTAAAACTGCTAAAAGCCCACTTCGCAGATAAAGCTATATGGACCGAATTGTTGAACCCTAATTTCGGCCCATATACCTAGATAATACTAATGGTTAATATTATGGGCTTTAAAGTGGGCTTTATAGATATTAATTGATTGGATCAATTCTTCCCTGCATGTGATGTTTGGATGTGTGATGTGCTACGTTCATGGGCCATAAGTGCTTGACCCATGCTGATTCGATAGTGGCTCTTGCGCACACCATGGCTGAATGCACATCATTGCCATGGTGTCCCTATTGGTCATTGGATGACCTCCCTCAGTGGTGGGCCCCACATCTCCTGAAGATGATACATGCAGAACCCTAGCCGATTTTGGCCCACCGAAATCTGGCTTTATGAAAGTCAGTGGAAACCACTTTGGTTTGACCTAAATCAAACTATAGCGTAATTATTCGTTCCTTCCAGCAAATATGAGTGCATGTGATTGGGAGATTCATATGATGAACTCTGTAAAGGCCTTCCATCATTAGCATGAGGATGGTTCATTCAGTAATGAGGAACGCACCAGAAAATGGGCTATCCATTTGCCGTTGGGCTTGTATGAGTGTTTCATAAGATGATAGGGGCGTCATAGACCGATGGGGGTGGGGCTTCACTAGAAAATGGGAACTCTCTCACGGTACCTTGGCGTTCACGAATATGATGGGTGAACACTCACTGGACATAAAGGTTTACTTGAAAACGGCTTCGAACCTTGTCTGACAGAGGCCAAAGGGAAAACTCATATGATGAGTGGATATGATCCTTTACCGAAAGGTGATGGGGTTTTGTAGCTGAAATAATTGGCTCCATGCACCCTATGTGGTTTCCCACATTTCCAGAGACAAGTCGTTGTCTCTGTCACTGAGATGGGAGGGAAATCTCAGAGATGAACAAATGGGAATGGAACATAGATTAAAAGCCATATCTATGTAATGAACATGAATCAAATTAGGTTGTGGACTAATGTTTGTTATTTTACCAGAAAATGGCTAACAGACAATTCGCCAAGCTTCTTGATTACAACAAACTTAAGGGCCCTAATTATGTTGACTGGTACCGTAACCTCAATCTAGTACTGACTTTTGAAAAATTTGATAAAGTTGCCAAAAACCCTGCCCCGGAGCGTCTAGGTGATCGGGCTTCTAAGGCCCGCAGAAGGGACTACTTGGAGTGGGAGGAAAAGAACTCCCTGGCCCGCTGCTATATCATAGTTTCTCTAGACAATCCAATACAGAGGCAGTTCGATTAGATCGAACTAGCCAAGGACATATTGGACAGTCTGAAAACTATGTACGAAGAGCATAATCGTTCTAGTCGGCAGAAGGTCTTGAAGCAGTTCATGACCGCTCAAATGACCAAGGGATAGCAAGTGCATGACCATTGTCTACGGATGATGGGATACATAAACGAGCTGGAAGCCCAAGGGTCCAGGCTAGACCACGTCACCAAGGTAGACGCCATTCTGTATTCTTTACCTTCGTCCTACAATCAGTTTGTTATGAATTATAACATGAAAAAGCTGAACGTCAGCTTACAAGAGCTCAACAATATGTTGCAACGAGCTGAGGAATTGATTCGTAAGGATGAGCCCGTCGCCATGCTTATGGAAGCAGGCAAGCGTGGCAAGAAGAGGAGGTCTAAGAAATGGCCTCAGAAAAAGGGCAACAAATCTAAGAAATTGAAGAAGGACAAGGCATCCGATAACGGTCACCATTGTCACCAGACCGACCACTAGAGAAGGAACTGTCCTGCCTACCTAGAATCCAAGAAAGGTAATCTCGAATCCTTTGTCATAGAAACCAATTTGTTGGTTATTTTTGCATCCTGGTGTATTGACTCCGGGGCTTTGACTCATGCATGTAACACATTGCAGGGTTTCAGAATAAGTAGAAGACTGAGTGAGGGAGAGGTGACGCTCTTCTTGGGAACTTCTGCAAGCGTTGCAGCTATGGCCATCGGTAGCGTAGAATTGTTTTTTAGAGAATGATCACTTGTACTTAAAGATTGTCTTTATGTACAGAATTTAAGGAGAAATTTGATTTATGTCTCAAAATTGTGTGCTGATGAATATTCTGTTTTTCTTTAGTAATACGATTACTATTAAAAGAAACAACAAATTCATCTAATGCGGGGAACTGAAAAATAGTCTCTATGTTCTGCATCATTCTCTAGAATCCAACATAGCCGAAACTATATCGGTTAACGTTCCCAAGAGAACTCGTGATATCGTTAGTCCTGTGTGCCTGTGGCATAACCATCTTTGCCATATTGGTATTGACCGAATCACAAAGTTGGTAAAGGATGGTCCTTTGAGCCTTGCCTTCATGGTAAGATGACAAAACGGCCATTTGGCGGCCAGCCTGAAAGATGTACGGGCACACTTGACCTTATACATAGTGATGTATGCGGGCCTCTGAATGTTAGGAGTCGTAACCAACATGTATACTTCATCACCTTCACCGATGATTATTCGCGGTATGGTTATGTATACCTAATGAGACTCAAGTCTGAATCCTTTGGAAAGTTCAAAGAGTTTAGACAAGAGGTTGAGAAACAGTTGGGGAGAGAAATTAAGACCCTTCGATCCGATCGAGGTGGCGAGTATCTCTCTGACGAATTCAGGGACTACCTAAAGGTCAACGGGATAGTATTGCAATTTGCTCCTCCTGCTACACCACAACTTAACGGTGTTTCAGAGATGTGGAATAGGACCCTAATTGATATGGTTCGATCACTTCTCGCACACTCAGAGTTACCCACATCCTTTTGAGGATACGCATTAGAAACTGCGATTTACATGCTGAATAGGGTTCCAACCAAATCGGTTCCGAGCACTCCATATGAACTTTGGAGCGGAAATAAACCAAGTGTCAGACACTTGAAGATTTGGGGTTGTCCGACACACGTTAAAAGGATGACCCTGGACAAATTGGAATCGCGTACCAATCGTTGACTATTTGTAGGCTACCCCAAAAGCTCTATCGGCTATCTATTCTATGACCTAGGAGAACAGAAGGTGTTCTGTAGTTGGAATGCCCATTTCTTGGAGGAGGATTACATCCTGAACAATCATCGTCAGGAAGTTGTTTTTGATGAGGAGAGCTCGGATGTAGTGGGAGGTGTGATGGGTTGTTGAAACCCTCAAAATTAGTACTAGTTCCACAATCAAATAATTGCAGTAAAAAGTGGTACTAGGTCGAATCCCACAGTGAGCAAATCAGTAATCTTTTAGCCGAATGGATAAAGTAATTGAGTGGGAAAATAAATGAAATTTAAAAGAATAAGAAAGCAATAACAAACTAAACAAACAAGAAAAAATCAGTCTTACCGAATTCTGGTTCATGGGTTCGAGTTGAATCGATTGGCCATCGATCCTAGGTAAATTTTAGTATTCTTGCCATTCAAGCATTTAACCTTAAATTTATTAGGATAACCATAATAAACCTTGCATTTTCCTAATTCAGTTGACCAAACCCAGCATTCGATCAACACTTATCACCACTTAACTGGGTACGATAGCGCTCCATGTTAAACAGTGATAGCATTTAGATTTGTGAAAACAGTTAAACCAAAATAACAATAATTGAGATAGCTGCATTTACTGAATCTTGTTCTATCGATTCCTTTAGGTTGAACCATGTTAAAACATTGGTCAAAGGCTGTCACGAACAATTGACCCAAAAGATACCAACCTAATTGCTACTTGTACCATTATCCGTGACAATTACGGATCACCGAAATCATGGATAGCAGTAGGAAAATCAACATTAATTCAGTTTGTCAAACTAATTAACATCAATATTCAATAAAATATGCACAAGAATCAATGAATACTTGAATTAAAAAGCAAGAAATTAAATTAATTACATAACCTCACAATGACACAATCGAACCTCCCCCCTTGAACCAGAAAAAGAAGCTTAGCTGCTCATGATCTGTGCAATCTCCATGCTTTGCTTCTCCATAGCCGAACTGCTTTCTTGAGCTTCTTGGTCTTCTTGATGATCTCTTGAATCTTGGAGTGAGTGATGGTAGAGCTGGTTTGCCCCCCTCTTTATATAGCCAAAGGAGAGGGCTGTTTTCCAACTCCTTCTAGGAGATTATCTTATCTTTAGGGAGTCTTGATCTTCTTTGAACTAATCCTATCCTATCTCTCATCTAATGATCTAATCTCAATCTTCTTATCTCTCTAGGATTACATTCAAGACTTTAGATCTGATAAGACTCTCTCCTTGGAGATTACATTCGAAATTTGGACTCTTAACTCTTGAATTCGAAGTGGGCTGCTTTAAAACTTGGGCTACTTCATGGTACTTCTACGAGTTGGGCTTAAGTTGTGAAATGGGTCTGGCTACGAACTTGCTCCGAATTCGGTCTCGTTTTCATACTCAATACGGGCTGAACTGTCGAAACCTAAAACATAAAAGTTGTGGGCATTCCTTTCATCTTTCTAATTCTTCTCGAATTGTCCAATTCGGAGTCAGGAATTGAGAGTTAGGCCCAGATTACTGACTGTCGCTGAAACTGTGCAAAATCACCCGATTTGCCTTGTTTTCTTCCAATTGCCTTCTTTATTGCCCTGAATCGAAATACAAGAGTAATGAGTTCATTTAAGTGCTAAGGTAATGTAAAAAGATGAAAATTAGGGGACAAAAATAGGGATCTTTTCAGTGTCATCAAGGTGTCTCACAAGTTCCAAGTAGTGACCAACCTAGAAGATCTACCCGGGTATCCAGGCCACCAGTTCGTTATGGTTATGACCAGGATAGTTACCTGGTGGAAGCCTTGACTAGTGAAGAGGATCCCGTGACTTATACGGAAGCTATGTTGGACATAGACTCCCTTAAGTGGGTAGATGCCATGAGAGCTGAGATGGACTCAATGGAGACCAACGGAGTCTGGACTCTGGTAGATCTGCCCCTTGGGGTAAAAGCAATTGGTTGCAAATGGATCTATAAGAGGAAGAAAGGCCCCGATGGCAGGGTTGAGACCTACAAAGCTCGTTTGGTGGTGAAAGGGTACACTCAGAAAGAGGGCATCGATTATGAGGAAACCTTTTCGCCTGTGGCAATGCTTAAATCCATTATGATCCTGCTAGCTGTAGCAGCATACCATGACTACAAGATTTGGCAGATGGATGCCAAAACTACGTTCCTGAATGGAGATCTAATTGAAGATATCTACATGCAGCAGCCGCAAGGCTTCAAAGCTGCGGGTCAAGAAAACATGGTATGTAAATTAAATAGATCCATATATGGACTTTGTTAGACAGTTTTGTATGCCCTTAGCTCCAATCAGTTTGATGTACTTATGACATTTATTGTAAATGAATAAAGTACATATTTGATTCATGTTCCTGTGGTGTGTTTCTGTGTAATACCCTTAAACCGAACACTTATGAGACTTGTGTTGGTTTAGAATGTTCACAGCCATTGGATAAGTCTAGGGAGATTTATCCTGATAAGGCTGACACTGATGTGCCGCCAAGTTGGTTGGGGTGGCCTGTCTCTACCACCAGGGTGAGACCCGAGGTACATGCAGTGTAGGATTAATCGAATCTTTGAACCGGACCAGATTTCCAGTATTGCTCTGGAACTTGGAGATTGATGGGCAAAACTGGAAAATTACACCTGACACCTAGACTCGATTATGATACTTCACTAGGTGTCGTATTGGGCTGTCTTTGATATGCCAATCAGTGATATCCCTGGCGGTGTCAAAACCTAGGTATGTTGGGACAGTCTGAGAATTTATCTGAGTGGGTGATCATAGTGATAGGATCAGCCCCTTTGTCGGACAAAGGTAATGATCGGGGATGCACTCTCTTTGATGGATCCAGGACTGCCGGCAACCGATTTCAATCGTTGAGATTTGTTTTGCAAAATATATTTTATATGAGATATAAAAGTATATATATATAACGATTTCTAACTGTTTGCAAAAGGTTTTAATTCCCGGGATCCATGTGAGTAGAGAGTGCAGCGCTGTTCCTTGCAGCCGAGGGAGAGGTCCTCTCTTGTTGGGTAGTGTTTAGTCTTTATGGGCTGAGAGGTCAAGTGTAAGGCCATTAAGGGTAATACCTGATGGGCTAATATTGCATCTGCTTACAGTCCTTGGGTGTTACAAGGTGGCTTGGCCTACGGACCACTTAGGGTAAGTGTTGGGCCCAGAGAACCCATGTGATGGGTTTCAGGGGGTGCATTGTCCATAACAGTGTATTCGGCCAGCCCTTGTAACAAAGGCTGGGCTGAACCCATGTGGCTGATGTGTAGATCAATGTTTGGGTCCCACACCATACAAGGAGGCCCAACTGGGCAGCAGTTTGGAAGGCTAAGTGAGCACATAACCTTATTGGGCCTAAAGCCCATTTCGAACTGGCCTGATTTGATCAGTTAAATACGGGGCGAATTCTGAGATTAGGTTAGCAGATAGGATTGGGTCTTAACCCTATCCACTCAGAGAGTCCAGATCTGAATGTGATTCAGATCTGGAAACCTCATAATAGGATTAGGAAGGGGCTGATCTAATATGCAGATAAGATAAGGGTTTACCTTTATCACTTAAAGAGAATTCTGATCCAAATATGATTTGGATCAGAAACTCCTAATGGGATTAGGAGCTGATCCCTTTAAGCTTATAAAAGGAGGCGGGGGCGGCAGCCTTTAGAAGAACAACATTATTCACATCCTCTTCAGAGCTGAAATCACAGAAGAAAGAATTCAGCACGCCAGCGCAAATTTTTTTTGCCGCTTCCTGCCGCCGCCACATCTGCCAGTTCGATCCCCTCTCGTCTGTTGGTGTGGTCAAGATTGGATCTTGATACCAGTCCTTTGTGAAAGGGCTGATTGGAAGTAGTACTCACGTGCCATCCGGCTAATTCTTGCGAAGGATCTGGTTCTTGTGAAGAACACTGCTAATTCTACTCCATCTTGCACTACGCCATTTTCAGTGGGAGCAGTTTTTGGTTCCTTCCTTGGGCGTGAACACCTTCATTGGGAGATATTGTTTCTCCGTATCAGTTATATCCCTCTCCTACTACTTTTGTTCAGATCTGGTTCGGTTTTTGGTTCAAGATTGATCCTTGAAAAATGTATTTTTCTAAAATAGGGAATACGATTCCCAGTAGGATGGAGAGAAATTTTTTGAAATTTGCCCATTCTATTCCGCAAGATTTGGGCATTCGAATTGGATCAATATTTCTGGAAAATTTGTTTCTAGTTGATGGGCGATTAATCTGAAATTAAATTTTATAAATCTGATTATTATTTAGAATTTTTCTTTATAATTTTCTTGATTTATGGGCTGTTCGTACACATGGACATCGAAATCTTGATTGGCGCAGGGAACCTGCAATTTTGCAGTTTCTTAGTTATTTTATTACGTTTGGTCTGTAAATTTTTTATTTTTTATTTTTTTTAGACTGAATGTATAGGCATTCGATTAGATGTAATTATAATAGAAATTAGGTTTTCTATTTATTTTTATTTTGGATCGAAGATGGCAATGCAAGGAAGGAGATTTCGCAGATGGGAGAATCGCTATCTGCGATTTGCAGTTTATGAAACTACAAACTGTGATCTAATCTCTGTTTTGTAGGATGGAGTGTGCGAACTGCCCTATCTGACTAATTCTTGTTTTTCTTTTATCAGTATTTAATTTCAGATTAATCTCTTGAATTAAATCTTTAATTAATGATCAAACCCTGGACCCATTTGAAGCAGATTGGTCCAAACTGGTTGGACCGAATCTAGGGTTCAATCAAGGCTGAATGTCAGCCCTAATTCTCCCACTAATGGGCCTAAGGATGGTTAGTTAATTGAGTGCTTAATTGGCCCAACCTGTAAAGGCCCAGTTTTAAATTGTTAAAACTGCTAAAAGCCCACTTCGCAGATAAAGCTATATGGATCGAATTGTTCAACCCTAATTTCGGCCCATATACCTAGATAATACTAATGGTTAATATTATGGGCTTTAAAGTGGGCTTTACAGATATTAATTGATTGGATCAATTCTTCCCTACATGTGATGTATGGATGTGTGATGTGCTACGTTCATGGGCCATAAGTGCTTGACCCATGCTGACTCGATAGTGGCTCTTGTGCACACCATGGTTGAATGCACATCATTGCCATGGTGTCCCTACTGGTCATTGGATGACCTCCCTCAGTGGTGGGTCCCACATCTCCTGAAGAGGATACGTGCGGAACCCTAACCGATTTTGGCCCACCGAAATCTGGCTTTATGAAAGTCAGTGGGAGATTCATGTGATGAACTCTCTAAAGGCCTTCCATCATTAGCATGAGAATGGGTCCTTTAGTAATGAGGAAACACACTAGAAAATGGGCTATCCATTTGCTGTTGGGCTTGTCTAAGTGTTTCATAAGATGATAGGGGCGTCATAGACCTGAAGGGTTGAGAGATCCATCGTATGGACACCCAAATCTTGCAGAATGAAGAGGGTGAATTTCAAAAATTTTTCTCTCCTTTCAAGTGGGAATCGCATTCCCTATTTAGAAAATCATATTTTCAAGGACCAATCTTGAACCATGAACTAAACCAGATCTGAACCAAAAGAAGTAGGAGAGAGGTATACCTGATACAGAGAAATATTATCTCTCAATGGAGGTGTTCATGCCCATGGAAGGATCAAAAGACTGCTCCCACTGAAGATGGCGCAGTGTAGGATGGAGCAGAATCAGTGTTCTGCGTCCTAGTTTATTGACTTTGGGGCTTCAACTCATGCGTGTAACTCACTGCAGGGGTTCAAGGTAAGCAGAAGGCTAAGTGAAGGAGAAGTTACACTATACTTGGGGACTACTGCAACTGTTGCAGCCATGGCCATAAGAACCGTGGAGTTAATTTTTAGAGGAGTTATTGTATTGAAAGATTGTCTATGTACAAAATTTAAGGAGAAATTTGATTTCTGTTTCAAAACTGTGTGCAGATGGTTATTCTGTCTTCTTTAGTAATACGATTACTATTAAAAGAAATAACAGATTCATCGCATACGGGGAACTGGAGAATGGTCTCTATGTTCTACATCTTTCTATAGAAACTAACATAACCGAAACTACGTCGACTGAAATCCCCAAGAAAAGAGTCTGTGATACAATTAATCCCACGTGCCTGTGGCATTACCGACTTGGCCACATCGGTGTTGACCGAATCACAAGGTTGGTAAAGGATGGTCATTTGGATTTTCTAATTGTAGAAGATCTTCCCACTTGTGAGCCTTGCGTACAAGGTAAGATGACGAAACGGCCATTTAATGGTAAGCCTGAAAGATGTACAGGCACACTTGACCTTATACATACTGATGTATGTGGTCCCCTGAGTGTTAGGACATGGAATGAACACGTGTATTTCATCACCTTTACAGATGATTTTTCACAATATAGTTATGTGTACCTAATGAGACACAAGTTTGAATCTTTTGAAAAGTTCAAAGAGTTCAGACAAGAGGTCGAGAAGCAGTTAGGGAGAGAAATTAAAGCCCTTTGATCAGATCGAGGTGGCGAGTATCTCTCTGACGAATTCAGGGACTACTTAAAGGACAATGGGATAGTATCACAATTGGCTCCTCCTGCTACACCACAACTTAACGGTGTTTCAGAGAGGAGGAATAGGACCTTATTAGATATAGTCCGGTCACTTCTCATACACTCAGAGTTATCCACATCCTTTTGGGGCTACGCATGTGATGGGTTTCAGGGGTGCATTGCCCATAACAGTGTATTCGGCCAGACCTTGTAACAAAGGTTGGGCTGAACCCATGTGGTTGATGTGTAGATCAATGTTTGGGTCCAACGCCATACAAGGAAGCCCAACTGGGCAGTAGTTAGGAAGGCTAAGTGAGCACATAACCTTAATGGGCCTAAAGCCCATTTCGAACTAGGCTAATTTAATTAGTTAAATAAGGGGCAAATTCTGAGATCGGATTAGTAGATAGGATTGGGTCTTAACCCTATCCACTCAGAGAGTCTAGATCTGAATGTGATTCAAATTTGGAAACCTCCTAATGAGATTAGGACAAGGCTGATCCAATCTACAGATGAGATACAAGTTTACCCTCATCACTTAAAGGGAAGTCTGGTCCAAATATGATTTGGATCAACAACTCCTAATGGGATTAGGAGCTGATCCCTTTAAGGCTACAAAAGGAGGAGGGGGCAACAGCCTTAAGAAGATACATATTCACATCCTCTTCAGAGCTGAAATCATAGAAGGAAGAATTAAGCAACCCTGCAAAATTCTTTCTTGCCGCCTCCTTCCTATTGCCGCCTCACCTACTAGTTCGATCTCTAGTTCAGTGGGAGAAATCAAGATTCAATCTTGACATTAGTTCCTTGTGAAGGGACTGATAGAAAGCTGTGCTCACTTGCCATCCTACTATTTCTTGCGAAGGATTAGGTTCTTGGATAGAACACTACTGATTCTGCTCCATCCTACACTGCACCATCTTCAGTGGGAGCAGTCTTTGGATCCTTCCTTGGGCGTGAACACCTTCGTTGGGAGATATTATTTCTCTGTATCAGGTATAATCCTCTCCTACTGCTTTTGTTCAGATCTGGTTCGATTCATGGTTCAAGATTGATCATTGAAAAATATGATTTTTCTAAACTAGAGAATGCGATTCCCAGTTGAGGGGAGAGAAATTTTTGAAATTCGCCCACCTTATTCCGCAAGATTTGGCCGTCCATACGATGGATCTCTCACTCCCTTCACCATGATACATTATGTCATAGTACATGTTCAAAATTGTAAACAGTGTCATATCCATACACCATTGATACATAACCCGCCCAACCCCTCAACCCCACCATCACACTATGGCCTTTCTACACTTGGCTTATGGACTAGCTTGATAAGGAAAATCACACCTACCTTACACTGATATTACTGGATTTAATTACTTTACAAAGTGAGTAGAAGTAGTACCACTCGTGAAGTTGACCACAATGAATGTAGCATACCCTAGGTTCGGGGAACCTATGAGGGTTTTGGAAAATAACACTCTATCCTTTAAAAAATTTAAAGGTTTCAAATCTACTTGGCTAGTATGGAGCCAAGTTAGGGAACTTCACCATCTATTATATATTCTTAAGGAAATGGCCAAGTAGAGGCTACCAACAAAACAATCCTAAAAATGTTGAAGAAGGTAGTAAATATCCACCAAATATATTGGGTTTATAGAACTTTCAAAAGAAAGGAAATAGATGCATTGCCATATAACCTAGTTTATAGTCAAGAGGTTATCCTACTTGCAAAAATAAAACCAGTGTCCGCACGCATAACACAACAACTATGCCAAGAAGTTTATTCAAAAGACATGGATGAGACGTTGTATGCACAACTAGAATGCCTAAATAAGAAAAGAGAGCAAGCCTTAATAAACCAAATATCATATAAATAGCAAATGACAACTCACCATAACAAACCAATGCGGACAAGGGAGTTCAAGGAGGGGGACCTAGTTATCAAGGTAGCTCCACACGATAGGTAGGGAATATTGGTTGAGTTAGAAATTAGATTACTTAAGGTCAAACCAGTTCTAGTGGCTAGCCTAATTTTTAAACTTTTTTAAACCAACTTAAGAACTAATTTCTTGGTAATTTTGAAATCTAAAATTTTGGGATCGATTTTGTATTGAACTAGACCAGATTTGAGACCCAAATTAATTTATGATTATACCTGATACGGAGTCCACAGGTGCAGCTCCCAAAGTGGTAGTTCATGCCCAATGTTAGACCCGAACTGGCCTTCGGCTGAAGATGGCACAGTAATGAAGTGAAGCTGATTCAGCAATGCGGTTTCTACACTTTAAACCTTCAATCTTCTTGGGATTGATTCAGTAGTGTGAACCTTCTTAGGACTGATGTTTCTTTTCCAAATACATAATTGTTAACACCAGATTTTTTGCTCATTCCATTCTCTAACCCACTTATCAAACTCTGGATGCTCGATCAAACCTCAACTGTGATAAAACCCCAAGGAATCAGGTCTCAATTCAAATATCCCTAGATTCACCGTTAGATATAAGATTCTCTTTCAACGATCAAGGTTGTGCCACATCACCATAATTGATCCATGAACAGACTCCACTGCATGAAACAAAACATTTGAACATCCAATCGCACCAAATTTTAGCCCTAAACTCCTTGATTTTGCTACTCATCCATTTTATTCTATGTGTTTGACACTATGACACTTTTCAAACCTAAAACCTACAATCCATATGTCCTTGACGTGATCAAACCTCCCAACAACCTCGTAATTCAAATCCATGACACTCTACCAAATTTTAATTCAAAATTACTTCATTCGACCCTCTATCAAGTCAAGATTCTATTTCAGTAAATCTCATTAATGGGATATTTCTAGCCATAGATGTCTAGCATCCAAGTTTCATCCAACTATTTAAACCTCACCATCATATCCGAAAACCAAAGAGCCCTTGCATGTCAAATTTTGTAACATAACTCCTTTGTTTGACTGTTAAACAAGAAAAATTACATTTCAGGTCTTTTCGTTAATTGATAAACCATAAGCTAAGACCTGATCTAAATCAAATCTGTCAATCCACACTTCTAATAAAAAATCCATCACTTCCATCAAATTCAGGATGTTCAAAAGTGCTTACCCACCAAATTTCATCCTAAAATTCCCTTGTTTGACCCTGCATTGAGCTAAGATTCTATTTTAACAAATCTTATTAATTAAGAACATACTAGCCATAGATCTCCATCGTCCAAGCTTTATTTAACCGATCGGACCCCACCACCTTGTTTAGAGACCCAAAAACCCTTATACATCAAATTTCACAGCCTAATTCACCCATTTGACCATTAAACTAGAAAGATTTCATTTTGACACATTAGATTAAATCGATATATCAGTTATTCCAACCTGGGAAGTCAAGAGGGTGGGGGCTGACATCAGCCCCTTACTTGACTTGTTAAAACACCTGGACTAATAAAGTGAAGCTAAGTAGACTTTAAAAACCCCAAAACCTAAGGTTAAGAAAAGATAAAATAACATTTATAGGCAAGTTAAATTTATGTCTTTTGTCGCTAGTAGCCCCAAATACAAGACTGTAATGTATATCACGCCCCAAGATCTCATTGGATGCACGAAACACATATAAATCCATTCCAAATCAAGGTAAAATGTTACAGAAAGAAGGAAAGGTCGATTGGAGGCCTTTTCCTCTTATAATCTTTTCCTTTTTTTTTTTTTATGAAAGATCTCTATTGAAGCCCATGCTATGTAGTTGGGCGAATTTCAGACTTGTTTCCCCTTTTCTCTATAAATAGAGACCTGACTAGAGCTTGAAGAAAAGAGAGAGACTTAAGAAGCATCTCTTGCCTCTGTAGAATCTCTATTTGCTAAAACTCCCTAAGCACTTGAGCCCCAAAATGTCAAACCCATCTCCCCTATTTTCAGACTAAGGATTTGTAATCAAAAGCATACTCCTGCTCAATTGCTCATCCAAGCTTCATTGTAATCCATCTCATTTGCTGGAACACTCCTATCAAGGTTTTACACGAGATGTAAGTCTCTCATTCTACTATTTATCTTACATTCCTAGTCTTTGTTTTTTAGTGTGGTTCTGGGTTGCTCGGAGTCCTGAAACCATGGAGAAATCGTATTCTTAGCATCCTCTAGATTGAGAAAAAGAGGTAGAGAGGCAAGGGTTTTAGGAAATTAGTACCTAAGACCCAATAACATCACCTCAAATCATCTTTGGGAGAAGTCAAACGTTTTCACTAGATTTCAAAAATTCTTAGCAATCATTTTTATTAGTTCTTTTGCTAGAAGTTGAGCCTAAACAATTATTGTATTAGGCTTTTACAACAGCTTGGAGAGAGGGGTGCCTAACACCTTCCCTCTCCCAATCCTTGGGAACCAAAATCTCTTGGTTGTGCGCCTTTCCCCATAAAGAACGGAATCACTATAAAGGAAGTTAGATCATTTTTTTAAAAGTTGAAAACGAGATCCCATTTCTTCTGAAAATGAATAGAGAATCCATCTTTTTGAGCTGGCCATAAGCTTATTGGAGCTCACAGCTAGTGACTCCATTAAGGATATGCTGGAACCTTTACCGGGAGTTGTTTGGGCTCAATTTCATGCCTTTTTATTGTGCACTTTAAAGGTTAGAAGTTGCTAGAGTACGATTTGAAATCGCATCTCAGCATGGCTTAGCACTGTTGGACCTTGCATTTCAGCCAAGACTTAGCATTGTTAAACCTTTAAACCTTCTAAGTGATTTAAACTCGCATATCAGGCCCTCTTAGCAATTCAAAATCGCATTTCAGCAATGCTCATTGCGGTAGACCTCCTTCATATGTTGAAATCGCATCCTAGGCTTATCCAACACAATACACCTAAAACTGCACCATTACCAAAATTGCACCTAAAATCTCATGCAGAGGCACACCTTTGTCAAAATCACACATTCTTTTAGCTCCATCACAATCCAAAACATCAAAATTGCTCCACCTTCAGTTTCACTGCACCTTAGTTAGCCAAATTGTACCCTATTTCAGTTTTGTTGCACCTTAGTTAGCCAAATCATACATCATTTTAGTCTCATCGCTCCTTAATTAGCCAAATCACACCTTAGAGTATCTCCATCGCACTTGAGAGCACCATCATAGCACTTAAAATCACACCCTTCTACCTTCCCCGCACATTGTCATCGCACCCAACATCGCAGTGCACCCCTCATCTCAGCGCACTTAGCCTCTATCGTACTTAGCCTTTATTACCTTGGAAAAAGTTTACATTTCTCGTATGGTAGGAGAAAAAATGCAAATTTCTTTTTTCTACGTAAGTAGCTTTGTTTATTCTATCTGTGAGTTATTGTAATTTGTAGATATTTGTTTCATTTCTTTTACATCTTTAGCTTCCATTGGAAAGGATAAAGAAACATAGCTTCTCTTAGTTCCCCAAATGTAGCCACCTAGAGACGATGATGTATTCTTCATCTACCATTTGTAACTAGGGTTTTTTACACTAAGAATTGATAGAAGTTTTCTTTGTATCATTGCTTGGCAACTGGGAAGGCAATCTCATCCTCAATGGGCATTCACAAATACACCACTGCTTCTAATGTTGGGAACATTTTAATTTCCCCAAAAACAGAAGACCATGAGACCATCTTTTTTGGATCCTAGCACTTAAAGACTGCCTTTAGCAAATGCCACTCCAATCACACCAATGACAAGTTCATAACATTCTCCCATCGAAATGACCCTCTCCTACGACTCTAACATCATTTGCCAACATTAGAATGTTATGAACTTGTCATTCTAATCACACCAATTACAAGTTCATGTATACACATCAATGAAGCAGATTGAAGTAGCTTTTAGTACTTCAATTTCATCTGAAGTGAAGCACCTAAGTCTTCAAGTCGGATAAACCTGAAAAAGATAGAGAGGGATAGAAAATGCCTTGTTCATGGTCATTGTGGGCCATTTGCTCTTCTTACTTGATCGCAAAAGGATCCATGCAAGACTAGTGATAGCGCTACACTAAGTCAATGAAGCATTATCGATTACTCTAGTCCCCATGATCTTAGCATAAATTTTATGATGTCTAAACCATGTTACATACATGCAGAGCATGGCCATTCCGTGGCTCCCTTCAAATCTGGTAGCTTTGTTTGATACAACATCTACCACATCTATTCATCCACATTGGGAAGTTTTAATTTCAACCCTCATACAAGGTAAAAGAAATTCTAAGCACCAATCCACAATTAGTAGCTTTGAATTGAGAAACAAAACTTGACATTGTTGCAAAGGGTTATTGAAGGAAAGATTAATTAGAACATTGGGTTATCTATCCAAGAGTGGTGTAATCAACCCCATTTAGTGGTAGAAGGCAGACAGAGCATGGTTTTGGTAAGACTATATAGGTTGTTGCCATATATTCCAGTACGAGTCATAAGACAATTACGCTTCTTGCAGTTCATTCCAACCATCGATGACATCAAAGGGGACATGGTTGATTTTATCAAGTATTGCAGGAATATGGAAAGGAGATTTGGAGAACATTGGGCTTCTAGAAAAAGGGAATTCTCGACCTTGTTACCAACCACCAAGCCGATGTGTGATCATATATACAAAGAGTGAGTGTGCAGTCAAAGTTTCCCATCACCTCTAGCACCATTGCCTGAACTTCTTATCCTGATAAGGCCTCCATCCAAGGGCACTATATCAAAGGAATCTCTTAAGCGGCCTCTAGATGATGTGTATCTGAAAGCAACACTAAAATTTCACAAGCAAAAAAGGATAAATGAAGAACAAGAGGTGAGGATTGGAAGGCACAAGGATTCTATGAGGAAGCAAATGGACCCTCGTTTCAGCATTGAAAACTCAATTTCATTCCTTTGATAGTGACTCCTTTCTCCACCTGAAAATCCTAACCAAGAGATTTCGGTTCCCAAAGGATTAGAAGAGGAAAGGTGTTAGGCACCCCTCTTTCCAAGATGTTGTAATAGTTCAATATAGGAGTTATTTAAAAATTCCAGTATGAGAATAAAATGGGTGGATTTAAAGTTTCAAGTTAAAATCTTGGAGGGTTTTCTCACGACTAGGAGTCATATAGATCTTGGAGACACTTCTGAGGTCTCTATTTTGCTTCTCCCTTCTCCATATCTCCATTGGGGCTTGAGTTAGGTCTTTATTTTTAGAGAAAGAGAGGGGGATAGGTATGAATCTTTCCCAACTAGAGATCCTAGAGGGTACTTAATCAAGCTTTCCTATTTGATGAAAGGATTCTCCTTGATTTGGAGTTGATTTTCATGGGTTATGTGCATCCAATGGGAGCTTTGGGCATGTCTGTCATTGTAGTCTCGTATTTGGGGATGTTAGTCACATAAAATGTAAATTTGACACACTTATAAATGCTATTTTGTCTTTTCTTGACTTTAAGTGGTGATACCTTTGGGGTATTGGGCTTTTTAAGTCTAGGCCTGATCTTATTGGTGCAATTGTTTTGATAGGTCAAGTAGAGGGGTTGTTGTCAGCCTCCACCCTCTTGAGGTCTCAAGTTGTGATAGATAATGTGGCGATTTAATTTGGCACATCAAAATGGAATCATTCTAGTTTAACGGTTAAATGAGTGAATTAAGTGCCAAAATTTGACTTGCAAGGGTTTTTTGGGTCTCTGAACAAGGTGGCATTGTCTGATTGGTCAAATGAAATTTGGATGGTGTAGATCTATGGCTAGTATGTTTGAATAAACGAGAATTGTTGAAATAAAATCTTAGCTTGATGGAGGGTTAACAGTATAATTTTGGGATGAAATTTGGGGGTAGGCATTTTTGAACGTCCCAAATTTGATGGAAGTTATGAATCTTTGATAAGAGGTATGGATTGATAGATTTGGTTCAAATAATGTCTTAGTTTATGTTTATTATTTAATGAGAAGGCCTAAAATGGAATCTTGCTTGTTTAACGGCCAATTGGAGGAATTTGGTTGTGAAATTTGACATATTGGGGTTTTTTGGAATTTTGAACACAATGGTGAGGTTTAATTGGTCAAATAGAATTGGAATGGTGGAGGTCTATGGATGACAAGTTCAAATTAACAAGATTTGCTGAAATAAAACCTTTGTTTGATGAGGAATCAAACGAGGGAATTTTGGGATAAAATTTGGTGGGTAAGGATTTCTAAACACCCCGAATCTAATGAAAATGATGAATATATGTCCATTAGTTGGATGGTATTGAAATGTATATAACTATAAAATATTAAATTTACCAATTATAAACTTTATATATATATATATATATACATATATATAATATTTTTATCAAACTCAGAATTTTAATTAGATTGGATGGGGTTAAATCTACATCCGATCCGATTAATTTTACATCCAAATGCAGGATAATCGGATTGGGAGTTGAATCAAGTATCAGAATTTTGGAATCCATTGACAACTCTTAACTTCTAATGCTTAAATCGACGGAGCCCTTATAACTCTTTTTTCTTTCAACGTTTTCAATGACGACAAAAACTGCAACATATCATATGATACAGAAACATATGCATCAATACTTTGAACCTTGGTTATAATCCAAGATGTTCATGCTAGATCTAGAGTTCAAAATCTTCATATGCCTTTATCACTTATTAATCATGAATTTCGACCATTGTTCCAGGGTCTATCCATTTGTAGTCTCAAAATGTTTGATTCTATTTAGGCTCAATTTGGAAAGAGTACAAATGCAAATATGTACATTGCAAATACATACAAAAAATAAGGTTTTGCATTTTACATATTTGCATTTGTACTCCTTCCAAACTAAGCCTTAGGTTGCATTTGGAAACAATGCAAATATGTAGAGTGTAAAATGGTTCATATAAATTGTAAAGTTGGGTTATTTTTGCATTGACAAATTTACCTTCTTACCAAATAGACTTTTAGTTGTAATTGATGCAAACACGAATTCCAATAAAGCATATGCTTTTTTTTATCAAAAACCCACTTGAATGCAAATTTACTTCTTTTTTATTGATGTACTTTTACATCTTATTACCAATGTAAATATACATTGATCTGTCATTTGTCAATGCAAAAATGTAATGTTGCCAAACACAGGCAAAAGTGAAGTAGAGTGCAAATTTACCCCGAACCGAGTACACTCCATTTGCATCATTTCCAAACGCAGCCTTAAGTATTTATCGCTCTCTATAGTCCAGTCTACACCACATTCACTTCTAGTTTGAACTATGCAATCCTCGAGACAAAAGACACTAATAAAATAGAAACTAAACAAATTACACGAAAAGACATAAAAATGAGAAAACAAATGATTCATTCAAGTTTTGATGGGTCCACATACAGTTATCCACAAGGAAACGCTGGATGAATAACATGATTTTCTATGTAACGATAAGATACATGACCAATAGGGTACATTACCAACGAATTTCTAGACCATCCCAAGCGAAGAACTTTCCATTGTCATTGTGCTTTGCATTGTTGATAATGCCTAGGAGCTTTTGTACTGAGAATTCGGTAGTGAAGAGCTTTCCTTTAGGAACATTTCTCAAAAAAGGCCTTGACAAATCTGTTTCCACTGTGCCCGGGTGCAATAAAATGCAAATGATTGGATCTTTCTTCCGTGCAAATTCCAACGAGATGTTTTTTGTCACTGTTTGCATAAAATGGAATAAATCAGGAAATATTTTGAAAAAAGGAAGTTGTATCAGTATGTTTCTCCTTTCAATTGTGCACTACGATCTAATAAACAAGCTTGAGCGCAAATGATTTTAAACCCTACTTTTTATCCTTTTTGAACGGCTTGAAAACGAGTAATCTAGTTATAGCATGTCTCCCCTAACACTCCCCCCCCCCTTTCAACTTAATGTTTGTTAGCTTGTCTTATTTTGGTATCATATCTAAATACTTTCATTTTGGTGTTTTATATGATTTAACATATTTTAGTGATTCAACTTAATGTATGTTAGCTTGTCTTATTTTTGTAAAAGGGACATTTGTCTTTTGTTGCTTTTCCTTTGCTCGATAGAGACCATGAGAGAATTAAGGAGGCAGTAATTGAATGCATTACAAACAGGGTGCCTTGCAAATCCCTTGATACCTTTTCAGCCATCTCAACAGAACATAATAAAAAAAATGGGGAAGTGGCGAAGTGGCTAGGATATCTACAAAAGAGAGTGCAAATCAAATAATATAGGGTGGGGGGGTAATAAGGGGATTCATAAAACTCAACTTTTAGTATGGGAAATCTAAGACCTTTAGGAATTAGAGGTGTCTTTGTTAGACAGTTTTGTATGCCCTTAGCTTCAATCAAAATGATGTACATTATGAGTTTATTGTAAATGAATAAAAGTACATATTTGATTCATGTTTCCTTGGTATGTTTCTGTGTAATACCCTTAAACTGGACACTTAATGAGACTTGTGTTAGTTTAGAATGTTCACAGCCAGTGGGTCGGTCTGGGGAGACCTATCCTGATAAGGCTGAGACTGTTGTGCCACCAAATCGGTTGGGGTGGCCTGTCTCAGCTGCCAGGGTGAGACCCTAGGCACATGCAGTGTAAGATTAATTGAATCTTTGAACTGGACTAGATTTCCAGTATTGCCCTGGACCTTGGAGATTAATGGGCAAAACTGGAAAGTTACACCCGACACCTAGACTCGATTATGATACTATACTAGGTGTCGGATTGGGTTGTCTTTGATGTACCAATCAGTGAGATCCTTAGCGGGGGTCAAAACCTGGGTATGTTGGGACAGTCTGAGAATTCATCTGAGTGGGTGATCATAGTGACAGGAACAACCCCTTTGTCAGACAAAGGTAATGATCAGGGATGCACTCTCTCTAATGGAAACCAAGACTGTCGGCAGCCGATTTCAATCGTTGAGATTTGTTTTGCAAAATATATATTTTATATGAGATATAAAAGTATATATATATTATAGTTTCCAAAATGTTTGCAAAAATGTTTTAATTCCCCGGGATTCATATAAGCAAAGAGTGCAACACTGTTCCTTGCAGCCGAGGGAGAGGTCCTTTCTTGTCGGACAGTGTTTGATCATTATAGGTTGAGAGGTTAAGTGTAAGACCATTGAGGGTAATACCTGATGGGCTGCATCTGCCCACAATCCCTTCACATCGGTGCCAAGTCACCTCATCGGCACATGGTCGCCTTGCATTATGGTTGTCCCCCTTTAGCACGTAAGTGGCACCTCCCATGGACCGGTCTGAGCTAGGAGAGTGCCCCGGCCATTGGACTTGAGGTCATGATCTAGTGCTACTGACTTTGGTGGAGCCATCCCATCGGGCAACTCCTAGCCTCTAAGCGCATAAAGGCTTGTCCTGGCCTACCTTGGCCTGGATGCCGCACGGGTTTCTTCCGTTGTAGAACTACCCCCGTGACAGTTGGTATCAGAGCGAGCTAGTCAATTGCAGCCGCAGTTGGTTTTCAACAGATTAGCCCAGAGCCAGTTGAAGCGGTCATCCCAACAAGCAGCACATTGTGGGGTGCGGTCCCTAGGCACTTCCACCCAGGATCGAGCAGAATTCAGATCAGGCCTAGCAAGAGGCCATTTCATTGTTCGTGTCCCCATTCTAATGACACTAAAACAGCTTCCCTTGTGGGGGCAGACGCATTTGTTGTTATCCTCATGCGGGGGCAGACGTGTGAGCCTTGATAGGAATGCGGGTACACTGCCCGAGCAGATTGCTTATCAGGCCTAGCAAGAGGCCATTCATTGTTCGTGTGCCCATTCTAATGACCCTAAAACAGCTTCCCTTGCGGGGGCAGACGCATTGGTTGTTGTCCTCATGCGGGGACAAACGCGTGAGCCTTGTTAGGAATGTGGGTACACTGGCCGTTGAAGTATGGCGGTCCTACACCTGCAAAGTATCAGGTGGACATGCTCAGTTTTCAGGTGGAACACTTGCAGTAGCGAAAGCGCATCACCAGGCGAGTGCATGTTCGGCAGCTTATGGGTAAAAGTTTCCACACTCGCGTTTGAAGCGGTCAGGTCTCCTTGAGACAGCAGCAGTGGGGCCCCCTCGGAGTGAAGATGTAGCCCGATTTGGCGAGGCAAAGCATAGTTTCAAGGGCCAAGAGAGCATAAGCCATGGCTAGGTTTGAGTAACCCGAATCGGCGAGGTGAAGTCTGCAGGCCAGCATGGTGAAAGGGTACCCAAGTCATCGCCAACATGAGTAGACCTATCAGCGTGTTCGGTAACATCACTGAAAAGCTACCAAGAAGACGGTTCAGCCTTGAGGTAAGATGATACATGGGGTGGACCTCCGCGAAGCACCACACACATTTCTTCGAGGGACCTTCTTTCACAGTTCAACGGCATAGCCATTGCGCGGTTTGAGTAACCTCAACACTGGGAGGTGAAGTCCAGGCAGACCGGCATGGTGAAATGGTTCCGTCCCCATAAATGGACACCAATATAGGCAAGAGCCGGGTTGGCCAGGCGAGCCCTGGAACTGGCAGAAGAGTGGATGGCGCGGGACATAGACGCCCATTCACAGAAGGAGTCATTGTCGAGGTCAACAATGAATAGAGTGGGGGAGCTTGTTACGGTTCGACACAGGCTTAGCCTTGCCTACGCTTGGCAGGCTTACGTTAGGGACATCACCGTCATTTTCGCCTGTAAGATTTTTGGGAGAATTGATGTTATCTTCAGGCAGACCACCAAAAGCTTAACGTACTCTTTGAGGAGGGGTGGTCGACCTCCTTGGGTGCCTAACCTTGGCACTCCTAGACCATCATCCCCTTGCGGGGCGACCCTGGTTAACGGCTAGCATGGCTACCAGGGTTCCTCATGGGCGCACACTTACTCATGGGGACAATGTTGGACCGGCACTGCGCTACCGATACTCAAGGGAGGCTTGGCATGCAGGCCTGGCTCAAGCATGACCCTTCATCACGCCAGCCCCTTGCCCAAGCTGAGTGAGCTATCCCGTTGCCTCTAGCGCGCGGGTGTGTTTCGGCCCAAGCGGTTGCCTATCATCATGGCACACAGGTGCCTGTCATCACCGGCATACAGGAGACCCTTCACATCGGTGCCAAGTCACCTCATCGGCGCATGGTCGCCTTGCATTATGGTTGTCCCTCTTTAGCATGTAAGCGGCGCCTCCCATGGACCGGTCTGAGCCAAGAGAGTGCCCCGGCCATTGGACTTGAGGTCATGATCCAGTGCTACTGACTTTGGTGGAACCATCCCATCGGGCAACTCCTAGCCTCTAAGCGCATAAAGGCTTGTCCTGGCCTACCTAGGTCTGGATGCCGCACGGGTTTCTTCCGCTGTAGAACTACCCCCGTGACAACATGGCGCCCTTGTACCAGTTCGGTTACTCTCATAGTTTGAGAAGACGCAAGACCGGTCAAGGCTTGTAGGGATACTTCCGGGTATTCCTTTGTCCATTGCCCCCATTCTTGGTTGTCCATTGACTCTTCAATGTCTATTGATTGCTCAACATATTCGATTTCAGGTTGAAGGAAGAAAACTTGAGGGATCTTACAGCGATGGCCCGGCCGGAATTTGTCTCCACATGCATAACAAAGGCCCTTTTCTCGTCGGGCTTGCATCTCAGCCCAGGTTAACCTCTTGGCTAAGTCGGGGCCAGAACCAGAGTTGGCGTCCTTGCCTATGATTCCTACTCCTGATCTGGGCTCCGGTTTACCCAAGATACCTGGTTCTGGGTTCGGTATACCTGGTCTGATCGCAGCTCCTAGAGGTCGATTAATCTTTCTTGCCCGATTCAGTTTGTCTTCATGTAGTTGAGCTAATGCTGCTGCTTCAAGAACGGTGGTGGGCTGCATGGCTTTTACCTCCAGCTGCAATTCTTCCCTGAGTCCACCAACAAAACTGTCGACAAGCGCGTTTTCTGGCCAGCCTTGCACGCGCACAACTAATCTTTCGAACGCCATCTGATAATCTTGGACGGAGCCGGTCTGTCATAGCTTAGCGAGGCTTTCATCATAGTTCTCAAAAGCCGAGACTCCAAATCGCATGGTTAAGGCATCGGTGAAGTCTGTCCATGTGGCTCTTGGGTGCCATCGCTGGTACCACTAGTACCAGACGATCGCCTCTCCTTCTAGGTGTGCAGAAGCTAATGGAACACGATCAGGTCCCTGTGTGTCGTGGTAATCGAAGTTTCTTTCTGTTCGTAGAAGCCAGGATGTGGGATCTCCCCCTGCGAAGATGGGAAACTCGATTCTTGCTGTTCTTGTTCCGCTTTGATGACTGGTGTCACTGCGTTCTTCCTGATTCGGCGCGGGTGGTGCTTGTGCTAGTCATTCAAGCAAGGATGCAAAGCTTTCTTTGATTTCTTTGACGTCAGCCGATATTCTTTGCATTTCTCCTTCCATGTTGTCGATTATGTTCTCCATTGTGGACGACCTTGTGCTTTGCATCTTGGCTCTGATACCAACTTGTTAGGAACTACCTAACTCAGGGACTCTTTCGAGGGAGCCTGCCTCCTGAATGAGAGAGAGAGAGAGAGAGAGAAAGAGAGACAGAAAGAAAGAGGGATTGTATTCCAAAATCGATAATCCCCTCCTAGCTTCCTTTCCTTATTTATATACTACCGTTACAATTCTTTTATACCCGCCTCTCCACTTGTCCAGTTTGTTAGTTAGTTTGTTCTAGTGGTTGGCTGTTAGTTAAGGCTGGTGTGGCCTTTGCTTGTACACTTGTATTCCCTTTATTTGTGTCTCAACATGACACCACCACCTTTATCACCATCACCAACCAGCGCAATGACGGCATAATGGTAAATAATGTTTTCATATCTCCCACGGTCACCTCTGGTTGCCACCGATTCAACACTAAAATAAATCCAGCCATTGACCATGGTCCCCTCATAATCACCAAATGCAAGTCCGCCTCATGGGTAAAGAAAAACATGAACAAACTTCCATCTGGAGCGGATTCTACTTGCACCGGCCTACGTAACTCCCAAACCCTTGGAAATAAACCACTCACTGCCGTCGGATGGACCATCTTGTCACCATAAACTTTTCCAATCAAACACCATTTCCACCGATCTAAGTCTGCGTCCAATTAATTACCAACTTGTACCCCATCTTCATCTTCCTTCCCTAATCCCTGGAAAGCTTCATCTAGTGAGTCCACTCCTCCTATATCCTGATCCTAGTAGTCTCCCACTATAGAGAGCAGCGCAACCTCCAACTTGAGGCAGATCAAAGTCCCACACTCAGAGATACGTTAACCAAACGTACCCAGAGAGAGAACAGTCATCTGATTCTCAAATATTTTCTCATTAAGAGAAGTGATGGCAGTATATGTTAAGACACAAATAAAGGGAATAGAGGGACAAGTGTACAAGTGTACAAGAAAAGGCCACGTCAGCCTTTAAGTAATGTAACTAACAGCCAACCACTAGAACAAACTAAATAAACAAACTGGACAAGTGGAGAGGCTGATATAACAGAATTGTAACAAAAGTGTTATAAATAAGGAAAGGAAGCCAGAAGAGGAGGATTGATTTTGGGAATTCAGTCTCTCTCTCTCTCTCTTTCTCTCTCTCTCTCTCTCGTTCAGGAGGCAGGCTTCCTCGAAAAGCCCCTGAGTTAGGCAGTTACCTAACAAGTTGGTATCAGAGCCAAGATGCCGAGCACAAGGTCGTCCGCGATGGAGAACAGGGTCGACAACATGGAAGGAGAAATGCAAAGATTATTGGCTGACGTCAAAGAAATAAAAGAGAGCTTCGCATCCTTGCTTGGGCGACTGGAACAGACACCACCAGTGCCGAATCGGGAAGGATAGGAAGAACGCAGTGACACCAGTCATCGAAACGGATCAAGAACGGCAAGAATCGAGTTTCCCGTCTTTGTAGGGGGGATCCCACGTCCTGGCTTCTACGAACCGAAAGGTACTTCGATTACCACGATACACCGGGACCAGATCGTGTTCCACTAGCTTCCGCACACCTGGAAGGAGAGGCGATCGTCTAGTACCAGTGGTACTGGCGACGACACCCAAGAGCCACATGGGTGGACTTCACCGATTCCTTAACCATGAGATTTGGAGTATCGGCTTTTGAAAACCATGATGAAAGCCTCGCAAAGCTACGATAGACCGGCTCCGTCCAAGATTATCAAATGGCGTTCGAAAGGTTAGCTATGCGCATGCAAGGGTGGCCAAAAAACGCACTGGTTGGCAGTTTTGTTGGTGAACTTAGGGAAGAATTGCGGCTGGAGGTTAAAGCCATGCAACCCACCACCGTTCTTGACGCAACAGCCTTAGCTCGACTCCATGAAGACAAACTGAATCGGGCAAGAAGGATTAATTGACCCTTGGGAGCTGCGGTTAGACCAAGTATACCGAATCCAGAACCGGGTATCTTGGGTAAACTGGAGTCCAGACCAGGAGTAGGAATCACAAGCAAGGAAGCCAACTCTGGTTCATGCCTCGACTCAGCCAAGAGGTTAACCTGGGCTGAGATGCAAGCCCGACGAGAAAAGGGCCTTTGTTATGCATGTGGAGACAAATTTGGACCGGGCCATCGCTGTAAGATCCCGCAAGTATTCTTCCTTCAGCCCGAAACCGAAAACGTCGAGCAATCATCAGACATTGACGAGCCAGTGGACAACCAAGAATGGGGGCAATGGACAAAGGAATATCCGGAAGTATCCCTGCAAGCCTTGACCGGTCTTGCCTCCTCTCAAACAATGAGACTAACCGGACTGGTACAAGGGCGCCATGTGTCAATTCTTATAGACAGTGGCAGCACTCTCAAATTCATTACTCAAACATTGGTCAGACAACTAGGGATTCCGGTCCAACCATGTATAGCATTCCGGGTGCACGTAGCTAATGGGAGCAATCTGGTGTGCGACAGTACATGTGTAGGATTAAAACTGAAGATACAAGGGCACGTGTTCGAGGTAGATCTACATCCCTTGGAAATCAGTGGAGCAGATGTAGTTTTCGGGGTCCAATGGTTAAGGCAACTAGGGCCGGTGATATGTGACTGGGCCCGTCTCACAATGGACTTTCAAATGGGCAGCTCACAGGTGCATATTCAAGGACAGATGTCCAAGGATCCAGGACCCATTAGTCTCACCACCCTAAGAAAATAGGTAGCAAACCCAGCCCACATCATTTTACTGCAGATAAACTCCCACGGGAACGGCCCAATTCTAGCCCAAGGAAGTAATTCTAGCAGATCCAAAGAAGCCCACATACAACTACAACAGTTACTTCAGAAGTTTTTAGTAATCTTCCAAGAGCCTAAGGAACTACCACTGAGACGTGCCCATGATCATTGCATTCCATTGCTGCCCGGAATGCCACCCACAAATGTAAGGCCCTATCGTTACCCCTATTTTCATAAACTAGAGACTGAGAGACAAGTGCAAGATATGCTTGATAGAAAAATTATACAACCCAACCAAAGCCCATTCTCCTCGCCGGTATTACTTGTGAAAAAGGATGGGACATGGCGGTTTTGTATAGACCATAGGGCCCTGAACAACATTACTGTGAAGGATTGATTCCCCATACCGGTAATCGATGAACTCGGTCGGGCCACAATATTCTCTAAACTAGACCTGAGATCGGGATATCATCAAATTCGGGTCCATGAGGGTGACATCCACAAGACTGCCTTTCGTACACATGAGGGGCATTATGAGTTTTTGGTCATGCTGTTTGGGTTGACCAATGCGCTAGCTATGTTCCAAGCACTTATGAATGACATATTTCGACCCCATTTGCGCAAATGTATACTCGTTTTTTTTATGATATACTTGTATATAGCGCTACATGGGACGAACACCTATTACATCTACAAATCACCTTGGAACTACTAAGGACTCATAAACTCTTTGCAAAGGAGTCAAAGTGAGCATTTGGACAGACTCAAGTACACTACTTAGGGCGTAGCCGAAAATGGCATTGTAGCAACAGACCCGGAAAAGATCTCAAGCATGATAAATTGGCCCCGACCTCAAAATGTTAAGGAGTTACGGGGCTTCTTGGGTCTAAAAGGGTACTACCGACGATTCATCAGAGGGTATGGACTGATTGCTGCCCCCTTGACAAGTTTACTTAAGAAGAATGGTTTCTGTTGGACTAGGGAGGCCCAACAGGCCTTCGAGACACTCAAAACAACTGTCTCGTCCCCACCGATGCTCGCACTTCCAGACTTCTCAAAGGACATCATCATTGAATGTGATGCGTCAAGCCAAGGAGTAGGTGTGGTTCTCATGCAAGAAGAAAGGCCACTAGCATTTTTCAACAAAGCATTGACAGCACAAAAATGGGCCAAGTCAGTATACGAATGAGAACTGATAGAAATTGTTCTCGCAATTCAGAGGTGGCGACCCTACCTTTTCTAGGGAGGAGGTTCATCATACGAACTGACCACCATAGCCTGGAATTTCTGTTGGAGCAGTCCGTATTATCCCCGGAACAGCAGCGATGGATAGCCAAATTACTCGGCTATGATTATGTCATTAAATACAAGGCAGAGCATACTAATAAGGTGGCAGATGCGCTGTCACGCCAACCACAACTATTTCCATTACTTCTCATGGGCCCAACGTGTTCCATCATGAGTCAGTTAAGGGAAGAAGCTGAAAGACACCCACAACTGAACAAGCTGTGTTCACAGGTCCAAGAGGACCCTACTAGCCACCAAGGGTACACAGTGGAGAATAACTTGCTGTTGTATAAACGTCGAATGGTGATACCACAGGATTCAGCCCATATTCAATAGTTTCTTGAATTGTTCCACTCATCACTAGCAGGAGGACACTCGGGGATTTTGCGCACTTACAAGAGACAAGCCACTCAATTCCACTGGAAAGGCATGCGGAATTCGGTCCAAAAATTCATAGCCGAATGCGTCATTTGCCAGAAAAATAAGGCTGATACCTAGTCTCCAGCAGGTCTGCTACAACCACTCCCAATTCCTACACAAGTGTGGGCGGATATATCCATGGACTTCATAGCGGGGCTTCCCCTTTCCTATGGCAAGTCCGTCATTCTTGTAGTTGTTGATAGATTCACCAAATACTGCCATTTTCTCCCTCTTTCCCACCCCTTTACAACTTCAATGGTGGCTGAGATTTTTACTAAGGAGGTGGCACGACTGCATGGTACCCCTAACTTTATTGTCTCAAACCGCGACCCAACTTTTATGAGTCGTTTCTGGGCAGAACTTTTTCGACTATAGGGAGTGAAACTCTTCAAATCTACCAACTACCATCCTCAAACAGATGGGCAAACTGAGGTAGTCAACCAGAGTTTGGAAACCTATCTAAGGTGCTATGCAAGAGATAGGCCACGTGATGAGAATAAAATTTGTCATATCTTACACTTAATTGGTACCTAATTGGACTCATTACTCATGCATTACGATTCAGGGCAAGCAAGAAGGCGATTGGAAGAAAACAAGGCTAATCGAATGATTTTGCACAGTTTCGGCACCGATCAGTGATCTGGGCATAACTCTCAATTTCGGACTCCGATTTGGACAATTCAAGAAGCAATGGAAAGATAAGGAAAAGGCCCACAACTTTTATGTTTTGGGTTTTGGCAGAATCGGTCCGCATCGAAGACGAATTCGGGCCCAAAGTCGGAGCAATTTCGCAGCAAGGCCCATTTCACAGCTGAAGCCCATTTCGCAGAAAAGCCTTGAAGCAGCCCGAATGCAATTTCGCAGCAAGGCCCATTTCACAACTGAAGCCCATTTCGCAGAAGAGCCTTGAAGCAGCCCGAATTGTTAAAGAAGCCCAGTTCAAATTCAAGATCCAAGAGTCCCATTAGAATAGAAGTTGAATGTAATCCCAATAAAAGAGTTTTATCAGATTTAAATTTTCAAATTGTAATCCTAGAAAGATAAGAGATAAGAGTTAGGTAGGATAAATTCAAATTAGACTAGGACTTTCCAGTTTGAGGATAATCTCCTTAAGGGAGTTGGAGAGCAGTCCTCTCCCCAAACCTATATAAATGGGGGGCGAACCAGCACCCAAGGCATCAATTCCTCCAAAAGAGCTTCAGTCTTCAAAGAGAGAAATCAATAACCAAGGAGGGAGAAGCAAGAGTTCGCCCCCTTTTCTCATCTGGAAGCTGCGATTTCATCATGAAGTGTTTGTAAGTTTTTATTTCTGGTTGAAGGGTTAGGGAAGCCTTGATTCTGTAACATTGTGAGATCTAATTGATTTTTATTTCAGTTCATTGTTTATGGGTATTCATATGTTTTCTGCTAATTAACTGTGAAGATTATTTTTGTTGATTAAGCAAGAAGGGCCCCTTGCTCATTCAATGAAAATAATCTATGGCCGATTGAACCTCCAGTTTCGTATATGATTGGTAGGTTCGATCATGGTGGCAACTAACATAAATTGATTACAAAAAAGTTTTCGATCTATGTCAGGAAAATGTATGATCTGGTTTAAATGGTCCGAGCTTGTGAGATCACTGACCAGAATTGGGTCTCTCCCCTCTTAATGCTATTAATAGGTTAAATCCTAAGAGCTTGTTTAGGACTGTCTATTAATAAGGGAAGCAATCAAAGAGTTTGTTTTGGTTGTCGAATAATAAGAGTAGAGACTGGCTGTTAGAGCTTGTTAATAGCTATAATCAATTTATTCATAAACATATGAATCTATCTTGCATCAGGGATCAATGCTATGAATCAAAGCTGAACTTGTCCCTTCAACCGGAAGTTTTCTCCCATCGATTTAATCTTTTGTTTTCTATTATTTACTGGTTTTCCTTAGCTTTACAACCCCCCTTAATCCATCTACTTGGAAATAAATCCACCCAATCCCTGTGGAGAATGACCTTGTTCATCACTATCTGCAAATTATTAACCCAGAGCAAGACTATTTATCTTTGGTTGGGTTCGGCACCCACGAAATTTTGGCGCCGTTGCCGAGGATTGGCGTCCTCAGTAGGTTTATTTCCTTTTGTTTGGTTTATGCCTCGCTCTTCTCGTGTAGGTAAACTCCACTATGACCCTGAGATCAAGAACACAGTTCGCCGCTTGAGGAAAGAAGCCAAGCAACCCCGCAACCAATCAGCATCGCTTCCAACTTCCAGGGTGAAGTCGGCTGCAGATATCATTGAGCCATCCAACCATCCTGAAGAAGAAGTCATGGCCAATAATGAAGAGAAAACCCTTAGAGAACTAGCCGCACCGGATCTGCACCAACAACCTCTCTGCATCAAATATGTAGATCTAGCGGTACCCTTCGAACTCAAATCTGGTCTTATACACTTACTCCCTACTTTTCATGGACTTACAGACAAAGACCCTCACAAACACCTAAAAGAATTCCATGTAGTATGCTGAAGCATGAAGCCTCAAGGTGTTACCGAGGAACAGATCAAACTGCGCGCCTTTCCTTTCTCATTAGCTGATAAAGCTAAGGATTGGCTTTACTACCTACCCTCCGGTTCCATCACCACATGGAATGATATGAAAAGGCAATTCCTTGAGAAGTTCTTCCCTGCTTCCCGAGCTACTAACATCAAAAAAGAGATCTGTGGTATAAGACAATTCAGTGGGGAAACTCTCTACGAATACTAGGAGAGATTCAAGCAACTATGTGCCAGCTGTCCGCAACATCAAATTCCAGACCAACTCCTTATCCAATATTTTTACGAAGGGTTACTACCAATGGATAAGAGTATGATCGATGCAGCAAGCGGAGGAGTGTTGGTGAACAAAACTCCTACACAAGCAAGAGAATTGATCTCAAACATGGCCGCCAACTCTCAACAGTTCGGCTATAGGCTCAACCCTCTAGCAACCCATGCTAACGAGGTAAACATCTCCTCCCTGGAACAAAAAATTGCAAGCCTGACCTCCCTTGTCTGTCAAATGGCCACAGGTAATACACAAACGGTGAAGGCTTGCCGAATTTGTTCAACTCCGGGACATCCAACTGACATGTGCCCTACACTTCAAGATGAACTTTACAAACAAGCTAATGTTGTTGGAGGATTCCCGCAAAAGAGATACGATCCCTACTCGAATACCTACAATGCAGAATGGAGGGATCATCCCAAGCTTAACTATGGAACCAAGCCCTTTGGCTTCCAACATCAGCATCAAGCTAGGCCGCCGGTTCCACCATATTCATCCTCTTCCAATCCAGGTATGTCTCTCGATGAAATTGTGAAAGCCCTTGCAACTAATACTCAACAATTTCAACAGGAGACGAGGACAAGCATCCGAAACCTGGAGAATCAGGTCAGCCAGTTAGCAATGGCTATGAGTCGAATGGAATCCCAATCATCAGGGAGGCTACCTTCCCAGATCACGACCAACCCGAAACAGAATGCTAGCGCTATCACATTGAGAAGCGGGAAGGAGCTGAATGAACCCAATCAAGAAGCATCCAAGGATACAACCAAAAAGGAGACACCATCTCCCCAAACGGATTCAAGCGGAAAGCCACTCCAAGCCATAGTCATCGCTCCACCTTTTCCTAGCCGATTCGCGAGATCCAAGAAGGAGGAGCAAGACAACGACATTCTCGAGACATTCCGCAAAGTTGAGGTAAACATCCCCCTCCTTGATGCAATTAAGCAAGTACCCCACTATGCCAAATTCCTCAAGGAGCTGTGCACTACTAAGAAAAGGCTGAAAGGCGATGAGAAAGTCCATATAGGAGAAAATGTTTCAGTCATTCTCCAGAAAAGACTACCCCCTAAATGCAATGATTCAGGTATGTTCACCATTCCCTATAAAATAGGAAATGTCCAGATCGAAAAATCTATGCTAGACCTAGGAGCTTCGATAAATGTCATGCCCCATTCTATTTACACAACCATGAATCTCGGACCATTAAAAGAAACAGGCGTGATATTACAGCTTGCTGATCGATCTACTACATACCCGAAGGGAGTCTTGGAGGACGTTCTAGTCCAAGTTAATAATTTGGTCTTTCCTGCTGATTTTTATGTGATCGACACGGAAGAAGATAATTCTTCCAATTCGACTCCAATTTTGCTGGGAAGACCCTTTCTTAAGACGTCCAAAACAAAAATCGATGTGCATAAGGGGACACTTACCATGGAATTCGATGGTGAAATTATTAAATTTAATATCTATGATGCCATGAGATACCCTAATGATGTGCATTCCATTTTTTCTATAGACGTTATTGACTCTTTAGTGCAGCAAACTTTTGAGCTAGATGATGAAGACACACTAAAAGTTGCACTTAACAATGGGCCTGATCGACTGCAACGAGCAGAGTAGAAGTTTATGCTGAATTCGGAACTGCAAACTTTGACTTCTGAACTGAACTCTTTTGAATTTGCTCATAATTCTTCTTTCATTAGTTTGCCCCTATCTCACACAAGACTCCTTCCATCTATTGTGCAGGCACCCCCAACTGGAGCTGAAATCATTACCAAAGCACCTTAAGTACATGTTCCTAGGCAAGGGGGAGACACTACCCGTGATAGTTTCTTCCAAACTCAATGCATTGGAAGAAAGGAAACTGATTCAAGCACTTAAGGAACGCAAGGAAGCGATCGGATGGATTGTAGCTAATATCAAGGGGATAAGCCCATCTATCTACCTGTATACACAAAATACTTTTGGAAGAAGACTCCAAACCTGCAATCGGAGCCCAACACCGATTAAACCCACCACTGATGGAGGTAGTGAAGAAAGAAGTTTTAAAACTTCTAGATGTTGGGATAATCTATCCCATTTCAGACAGTAAGTGCGTAAGTCCGGTACAAGTAGTCCCGAAGAAAACAGGTATAACTGTAGTCGAAAATCAAGATGGTGAGTTAGTGCCTACCCGAATTCAAAATGGGTGGCGGGTGTGTATATACCGGAAGCTGAATTTGTTAACCCGAAAAGATCACTTCCCGCTCCCTTTGGCAGAATCGGTCCACATCGAAGACGAATTTGGGCCCAAAGTCGGAGCAATTTCGCAGCAAGGTCCATTTCACAGCTGAAGCCCATTTCGCAGAAGAGCCTTGAAGCAGCCCGAATTGTTAAAGAAGCCCAGTTCAAATTCAAGATCAAAGAGTCCCATTAGAATAGAAGTTGAATGTAATCTCAATAAAAGAGTTTTATCAGATTTAAATTTTCAAACTGTAATCCTAGAAAGATAAGAGATAAGAGTTAGGTAGGATAAGTTCAAATTAGACTAGGACTTTCTAGTTTGAGGATAATCTCCTTAAGGGAGTTGGAGAGCAGCCCTCTCCCCAAACCTATTTAAAGGGGGGCGGACCAGCACCCAAGGCATCAATTCCTCCAAAAGAGCTTCAGTCTTCAGAGAGAGAAATCAGTAACCAAGGAGGAAGAAGCAAGAGTTCGCCCCCTTTTCTCATCTGGAAGCTGCGATTTCATCATGAAGTGTTTGTAAGTTTTTATTTCTGGTTGAAGGGTTAGGGAAGCCTTGATTCTGTAACATTGTAAGATCTAATTGATTTTTATTTCAGTTCATTGTTTATGGGTATTCATATGTTTTCTGCTAATTAACTGTGAAGATTATTTTTGTTGATTAAGCAAGAAGGGCCCCTTGTTCATTCAATGAAAATAATCTATGGCCGATTGAACCTCCAGTTTTGTATATGATTGGTAGGTCCGATCATGGTGGCAACTAACATAAATTGATTGCAAAAAAGTTTTCGATCTATGTTAGGAAAATGTATGATCTGATTTAAACGGTCCGAGCTTGTGAGATCGCTGACCAGAATTGGGTCTCTCTCCTCTTAATGATATTAATAGGTTAAATCCTAAGAGCCTGTTTAGGATTGCCTATTAATAAGGGAACAATCAAAGAGTTTGTTTTGGTTGTCGAATAATAAGAGTAGAGGCTGGTTGTTAGAACTTGTTAATAGCTATAACCAATTTATTCATAAACATATGAATCTATATTGCATCAAGGATCAATGCTACGAATCGAAGCTGAACTTGTCCCTTCAACCGGAAGTTTTCTTCCATCGATTTAATCTTTTGTTTTATGTTATTTACTAGTTTTCCTTAGCTTTACAACCCCCCTTAATCCATCTACTTGGAAATAAATCCACCCAATCCCTGTGGAGAATGACCTTGCTCATCACTATCTGCAAATTATTAACCTAGAGCAAGACTATTTATCTTTGGTTGGGCTCGGCCCCCAACACCACGTCAGTTGCTCAAGTGGCTTCATTGGACAGAATGGTGGTACAATACCACGTATCACAGTGCAACAGGAATGACTCCCTTCCGGGCTCTATATGGATGGAACCCACCTCCCCTACTCCCATATGAGAAAGGGTCTACAGCAGTAGTAGCAGTGCAAGACCAACTCCTCCAGCGGGATAAGGTGTTACAAGAGCTCAAATCCCACCTCCGTCGAGCCCAACAATGGATGGCAAACTCTTACAACAAAAAGCATAGGCCTGTCCAACACCAGATTAGGGAGCAAGTCTTCCTTAAACTACAACCATACAAGCAAGTTTCAATAGCAGGCCACAGGTGGAACAAACTGAGCCCAAGGTACTTCGGCCCATTTCGGATTGTGGAACGCATTGGGTCTGTGGCATACAGGCTTGACCTTCCAGCAACATCAAAATTGCACCCTGTATTTCATGTATCAATATTAAAGAAATGGCCAAAAACAGGAGCAATAACAACAACCACCCTCCCATCATTCTCGGAAGATGGCCAAGTTCAAACTGAGCCCACCCAGATAACCGATTTCAGGTGGATACGCAAAGGGAATCACATCGAACCAGAGGCATTGGTGGTATGGTCAGGTCTCCCACTTAAAGATGCAACTTGGGAACCTTACTTGGACTTACAGAATAGATTTCCACATCTTGACCTTGAGGACAAGGTCGCTTTCAAGGGAGGAGGGACTGTTAAGACACAAATAAAGGGAATAGAGGGACAAGTGTACAAGAAAAGGCCACGTCAGCCTTTAAGTAATGTAACTGATAGCCAACCACTAGAACAAACTAAATAAACAAACTGGACAAGTGGAGAGGCTGATATAACAGAATTGTAATGGAAGTGTTATAAATAAGGAAAGGAAGTCAGAAGAGGAGGATTGATTTTGGGAATTCAGTCTCTCTCTCTCTCTCTCTCTCTCTCTCTCTCTCTCTCGTTCAGGAGGCAGGCTTCCTCGAAAAGCCCCTGAGTTAGGCAGTTACTGATGTGGGCACCGGCAGTAGCAGCAGTAATTTAGTGTAGCAGCAGCAGTAATTTAGTGTTCTCAGCAGTAGCAATTTAGTGTTCTCATCCTATCTTATCTATTCAGTATTCTTACCTTATCTGCTTTCAGTAGCAGGGATTAGTAGGAGTCTTATCTATTCAGTTATCTTATCTTATCAGTTCAGTATGATAGATTAAGGGAATCTTATCTTATCTAATTACAGTTCTTATCTTATCTTATCAATTCAGTAGGATAAATTAAGGAAGTCTTATCTTATCTTATCAGTTCAGTCTTATCTTATCAGTTTAATAGGATAGAGTAGTAGATTAGCAAGGAGTCTTCCTAAAAGTAGGATTCTACCTCTTGTAACTCCTATTTAAGGAGCTGATATTATTCAATAAACATATCGAAAATTTCAGTCAAGAAAGAGAGCAAATGAGAGTTGGTGATCTCTTGAACAAATCACCTTTAGGGCAGCAAGATAGGTTCTTCAAGAAAATGGAGGAATAAGGGAAAACATGAGGTTTTCCCTGGGGACCGACCCGTGACGAGATCCTATTCCCGGGCCCATAACAATTACCTAACAGTATACAGGGAATACAGTGGGCAAAAGAGATACAAATGGAAACATTTAAGCATTGAAGGGGATCGCAAGGTGGTGATTACTTGGCTAGTTAACAACGAGACAACTTCCAGGAGTTACAGAAATGAAATCTCTATTATTCAAGTAAAAGTAGGAAGAAATCAGAGAAAAGAGAGGAAGAAAAGAGAAGTAGATAGAAATATTTTGAGGCTCAAAAAACTAGGCTGGCAGTGCCTCATATATTATTTATATTAGGGTACAGGTGGCATTGCATAAAATAGATAATAGGATCAAAGTGCCCTTGTGACACCAATAACAAAATTACAACAAAATCAAAAATTCATGTGCCTAACAGGGAATATGCAAGTACAATTTCATTGGGTGAAAAGATCATTCAATGGCATGGGTGATGCTTTAGCTAAACAAGGAATGGGTTGGGAACAATTGTTCTGGGCACAACTGTAAGAAAATATAAGGGGACAGATGGTTCTCACCATGGAGGGTGGGCTTTGGTGCAACGGTTGGATTACTCCATTGCAACCTGAGTGACCAGTGTTCAAATCTTGGAAACAGCCTCTCTGTATGTGCAGGGGTAAGGCTGTGTACATCTGTCCCTCCCCAGACCCCACATTGGGGGGAGCCTCGTGCACTTGGCTGCCCTCAGATGGTTCTCACCATGCTCTCTGAACTATGACTGTGAAATTTGTATATATCTTTTGTTTAATTTAATAAAGCAAATGGTTATTGAACATGAAAAATTACTAGTAACAGATCTAATAACTCATGATTTGAGGAAATTGTAGATTCTCTGCCACTGTACAACTTGAGGATGAGTTTTTTCAGGGAGTTGAATCAAATCAAACTCAGGTTTGATTAAGCAAATCGTATTAGCACCAGACTCAGTGCCCACATGCCTCACCCTTGAATCCTTCTCCTTTTCAAGATGAGAAAATTCAGCTATTCTCCACACGCAACCATCTGCAATGCCTGACAGGAACTCAGAAATTTACCAACCACTTTACTCCAATGCCAAACACACTTTACTCCGGATATTTCAGCAATTTACCAACCACAACTTCATACGAGTGCACAAAATAGATATGTCATATCATTCAAGAACTGCCAGTCCAGGAATACTTGGTAAATTTGATTACAAATGTCAAGGGTCAATCGGATGATCAGAGGATTACACATAGATCACTAAACAAACACCTTGTAGGCAAGATTCAAGACTGTTGGGATTTTTACGAACACCACAGCTTTGCAATAGCTTGACTACCAACTATCTAATGCTTTCCACTTCTCACAATTCCAGAAACATGAAAAGAACACTAGTTTTCATCATTCACAGAACCAACAATCACTTGAACCACACAAAACTTCTCATTGAAGGGATGCCAATCTCAAGAAATTCAATTAAACTTTATCAACCCAGAATTATTAATTCAGCCTGAACACTCAATTGCAACACCAATAAACTATGAAAGTCTCACCTGACCTGACATGCATATTAACACCTCCCTCTTCGAATTTGCCAACTAAAGGGTGTCTAAACCACCACTTGAATCACACCAACTGATGTAAAGTGAGGCATATAAGCCTATAAGCACTGATCGGATCAGTCACAGAAACCCAGAAAAACTTTCTTCTACGCGCAAAGGATGGAAACTCTGTTTGCAGAGTAGAGGAAATACCTAAGACTGAACCAGGTATCAAATATGCTCTGATACCATGAAAACAACCTTGTATGTTCTCAGGTAAACCAATAAACAAGTAAATTAACCAGAAAACTGAGAGACAAGAGAGGAAAAAAGAGAAGAAAAGGGAAAATAGGAGAGAAGAATAGGTTCAAACAGAAAGAAGAATTCTATGTCCTCTAATTGCCGCCTAGTTTTTTATTATATAATAAAGAGCAAAATTACAAGAGTGCCCCTGATTATGAAAAATAAGGATAGATACATCCTGCCGCCTATATTTCTAACAATGATAATCTAGAATTCTAGAATATACAAATCAGATAAAATAAGTATAAAACAATACAAATTGATGGCAAGAATTTTCTAGAATGGTATGGAAAATTTTTGCATTGCAACTGAATCAAGAATAGGGTATAGTCCTAGGTCTATATAAATACAAGTTTATATATAATGAAATGAAATGGCTCCAGTCATGGACAAGATGTTAAGATGAGATTCCAAAGGTCTTACAATGCAATTGCTTGTTGCTCTTCATTTTCTTTACTTCCATTAGTATTCTGTTCTATTTTTGAAGTTATTAACAGTTTGGTATCTCTATAAAGCATATCCAACCAGCAATGCTATCTAAATTTCCAACTACCTGAAGGTCTGAAAACTTAACATGCACTTAATGCCTCAGAGATAAGAGCATGCAATCAGTGACAGCACATCAAACCCTGGAATTCTCCTTTTGTTAAGCCTAAGAATAGTCTCTACAATCCACCCAGTGTTTAGGTTCTATCCAGACCAATCTTCAATATGTTGTCTGTGGATTTAATGGCTAAACACATAGATAGAAAATAGATAGGAAGTTGCACCTTTTCCACTGTGAATCATTGGAACAGGAATGATGGAATAGAAAACAGATAGATTTAAATGGGGGTGCACTGAATATTCAAAGTAGAGAACGTACATTGATTAAGTGCTGCTTTTGAAGATCGATATGAATGCCATCCCCCTAAGTGATTATCTCCAATGGAGCCTACCCTTGCACTCAGGTTTGCCACAATAGCAACATCTCTTTCTGCCCCCGAGTGTCCACCCAATTTTAGAAGAGGCCACATGTGCTAACCAGGATCATAAATTGTGAATTAGCCATATAAAACAATTAGCTCACTAAAAGGTGGAAAAACTAGTCTGACCTAAACCAGAAAAAGCTGGAAAGAAAAGCTTTTGGAAGCCCAAATTTTGGAAATTAAATAAATTTTGGACATTTGTATATAGATAATTGACAACTGTACCTGTAGTTATCGAATATAAATGGTAAAAGAAAATAACATATCAAATATAAAATAGGAAAATTAGCATTGTTACCTTGATTACTAATATAGGGCCCACTGCATTAATCTCAAAAGAATACATCAAAGATGACTTTTGCACCTTACTCAAAGTTGTTTCTGTATTGGAGATAAAAACAAGTCTGACATGAGCACAGAAGAGATAAGAATAAGAGAATTAGACTAACCTAGTGGTTAGGGAAGAGATCCTATTTTAATTTCTCAAATACTTAGCTCCTTTCCATTTATATGGAACTACAAGTGCAACAAAACATGTGAAATCCGAACCTGGTTGCAATACATCAGGTATTGAAAGAATGCCAGATGCATTAATTAGAAGGTTGAGGGAACCATATCTTTTTCTGATGAAGTTTGCTGAAGCCTGAAATAAGATGCTCTATCAGGTCACCCATAAATTTAACACTAAGAGGCATCTTAAGAACCAAACTGCAATAAATAGCAAGTTAATTAGTTTAATGAAAGACATAATGAGTTTGAAACAGACAACTCTAGGTAGTCATGAGAAAGCATATAGATGTCTCAAAGAGAAACCTATGAGTGTGGAACTAAAGAACCAAATGTAATTAACACTCAGATAAAAAATAATATATTATTTTCCAATATGACCACGTAAAGATTCAACCTCAAGAAACCTACAGTACTTCCCCTGCCAAATGAAAACCCACAAGATTGAGCCTTCAGTAGCAAAACAACCCTTCCCTTCTCACCCCTGGTTTCACTAGACCATTACTCTGGAGTTGAGCTAATCCACCTAAGTTGTAAAAAAAGGGATGATAGCAGCTATTTTACCTCATTTAGAAGTTCAGATAGCCTTCATGGGCTCCTTGCCTACTCTTTGGTAACATAATATCCCTTGAGTTCCATTAACAAAGACAAATATTAGATGATTGGCTATGCTTAATCCAGTCAACATAATTTCCACCTTGGCCTTGGGTTCACCTGCAGTGGTTGCTAAAGTTCCAGTTTTTGGAATGAGGCTCGTAATAGAGCTAGAACTGAACTTCAATTTTACCTCTCCACTAGTCATTGTGGGAAAATAACAACATCCTACTGGAAAGTAAGGAGAGAAATGGAGTACACATACACAATTTCTCCTAAATTTATTGGATGCAAAACCAAAAAACTGAGTTAGGAAGGCAACTTCCTAATGTATCCAGAGAAAAAGCACATTACCTAATGGACATTTAGGATGCAAATAAGATGGAACTTGTAATTTAATGTAGATTAAAAGAGAACTTGAAAGCATAGTTGTCAATAAAATGCGTAGGTGACAAGGGTTTGTTAGGAATAAATCCCAATGTTTTCCTTGTGCAAATCAAAAAGTTTTAACAACAAATGGGAAGCACATAGTGAGAGAGAGACAAATAATCAAACACAAAAGCAAGCAACAATAGAGGGCACCAAGATTTATGTGGAAAACCACTCAATGTGAGTGTAATAATGGGGTACAACAATCTCTCTAGCAAAAGCTAGAGGCATAAGCATCAATGTAGAGAAGAGGGGTAGTTTTGTCATTTTATTCCTTCTTGCATGTATCTTATTGGACACGTATTCTATAATGTTCAGTTATACAATCATGTATTTTATTTCTTTTGTAAGGACAATCTTGTCCAGTTACTATTACTAATATAAATTCATCCTTCTGGGTTGGGTCGACTGTGACAGACGAACCGAACAGTCCCTCTTCTCTTGTGTTTTCTCTCTCTCTCTCTTTCTCTTGCATGAACTAACATGGTCTTAGAGTGAGGTTGCTCTCTGATACATTCTTTCTCAGTCTAAAAATCAATATTTGCTCTTCCTCTTGATTTGAGATTGGTTTTGGAGGTGTTTTGATAAACCCTAGAGTCGATTTGCCCTCTTCTGTGCATTCAGCAAGGAAATTTTGATTAAATCTCTCTTAGGAGATCTCAGATCATTGTGAAACTGCATAGAGTGTGTGTTGCCCAGTCCAGATTCACATTCACTGAAAGTTACACCAGTGTTAATCAAGTATTGAGGGAGTTCTGATCTCACTTGGGTGGTAGTAGGTTTTTCTTTCCTTTTCTAGACAATTCTCACTGTTACTTATTCCTTAGTAGTTCGAACAGCTTCTTTGGCTACAAAGGGTTTTCTTGTATCTTTTTTCAGCACTATATTTGTTCTTGGTGTTTGTACTACTTGTTCTACTATCTCTGGACCGTATTCCATGAACATACACATAGCTGATTGAGCAATTAGCTTAATGCGTTCATGAGGAAGGTGAACGAAACAAATATAGCCAAAAACATAGAGCATGGATAAGTTTACTGGGCAATGAAACAAGGACTGATAAGGAGATGAGTTGCCAAGAACAAAAGAAGGAAGAATATTGTAAGGTACACAGTAGTGTTGGTCGCCTCCACCAGAAGGTAATGGGGACATGTGAATCATGCAAAAGGGATCTCACCATACTAGCAATGTGATGATTCTTGCGCTCAGATACCTCATTTTGTTGAGTGGTACCCAAGCAAGATCTCTAGGACTGAATACCATATTGCTTCAAATAATTTTGAAATTCACCATCCTCACCATCAAAGTACTCCCCCCTTAAATCAGACCACAAAATGCTTATAATAGATTTAAGTTGTATCATAACCATGGCATGAAAATTTTAAATGTGGGAAAAACTTTAGATTTCTTATGGAGAAAATAAACCCATGTATAGTGTAAAATCATCAAAAAATCACACAAAGTATCTATAACCCAAGCATGAAATAACAGGAAACGACCAGACATTACTGCGAATAAGACAAAAAGGAGTAGAATCATGCTCAAAAGAAGGAAAAGGAAAAACGTGACTTTTACTATAACAATAAGGTAAACAAGATTTATCAACATTCTTAATTTAAGAACTAGTAATAGGCAAACAACCAAAGGAAAACATATAATCAAAGTTTTTAGCATGAGTGTAACCCAAACGTCTATGCCATAAGCGCCACACATTATGACAAGAAGTAGAAGAAGCACTAGAATTAACAAAAAAACAATTCCAATTCTATGCCCCTTCCCCCTTAACTTCCTAGTGTGTTGATCCTGAATAAAGCAACCATCACAAGAAAATAGAACATCGTTACCATCATCAACAAGTTGTCCAACCAAGATTAAGTTAGTAGTTAACTTTGGTACAAAAAAGGCCCTATGAAGAAGGAGAGAAGTAGATTGGGAAGTAAACACAACCATAAACGGGAAGAGTTTCACCATTAGCAGTAACAATGTGATTATTTGAGGTGTAAGATTTAGGAGATTAACCAAAGGAAGCCGTAGTCATGTGATTTGAGGCTCTAGAATCAATAACCCACATATGAGGAGAGGAGCATAAGTCAAAAGACTCACCGGCTAGACCCAATGTTCAAAATTTCGATATAATACACTCCATACCAGGCATATCGTATCGTATCAGCAAGGTTTCGATACACCCACTGTTGTCAAGGCGACGCTTAGGTGACAAGGCATCCTTGGAGGCTGGCCTCGCCTAATCGCCAAGTAGTTTTCTATAGCATGTAAAAAACTTTTATATTCTTAATTTTTTGAGGTTATAATTATAAAATAGACATTTTTAAACTAAAATATTCATTTGTATGTTTATATACTAATTTCTTTTTATTATTTTCTTATTTGTTAGGGTTTAATCAACACAAACATTGCTAACTGTTGTATTGAACCCTTAAAAACTTAAAAACTTGATCCAATAAGTAAGGAAGAACTTAAAATTTTGTCTAATCAACACATTTTCTTCTTCTTCTTCTTCTTCTACTACTACTACTACTACTACTATACTTTTTCTTTTCTTCTTTTCCTATAACAAAAATAAGGGTTCAGCCTCTATATTATTTGAATTTTCTTTTCCTTCTTCTTTTTCTTCTCATGAATATGTTGATTTTCTATACTTTAACATGAACTCTATACTTTTGTTAAGAAAATTATGAATAATTATTAAGGAAGTATGGTTATGGTACCTAGGGAACTACCCTAGGATCTATGTTTTCTACATAAAAGAATCCATTGCCTAGGAACCTGCCTACCTTGCCTTGGTGCCTTGAAAACTATGGATACACCTATTTAAAGGTGTTTTTAGGAACCTATCTATTTTATTTATTAAATAATATAAAATATTTATAAAATAAAATTATGAAAAAAGCTAAAAAAATAAAAAGCGCATTGTATAAAGCACCGTACACCTCTACTGTTACACAAAGGTGTATCAATACTTTGAACCATGGTCAGACCAATACCAGAAAAAGCGGAGGAAATATCCCAAGACATGAGTTGGTAAATCTTATCTTCAGATAAAGAACCTTGGGAATCAATCTTGAGAGCTAAACTAGAGGAAGGAGCATCAGATGATTCAGAAAAGGCCTGAAAAGCCTTATGTTGTCCTTTCTTAGGAGGTCTAGTCGGACATTCAACAATAATATGTCCTCGTTGTTTGTAGTAGGTGCAAAAATTTTTCTTATGGTGATATGCAAAATGCCCAAAATCTTCAAACTCATAATATTATACCTTCGAGAAGTCCTTCCCCTTTTGTTTGGTAGCCAAAAAGAATTGCATCTATGCCATGTTCTTTCTTATTATCAAGAGAGGACTGAGTAATAAGTTGAGTTTCCTCTCTTAATAACTCACCAAGGATCATGTCCGAGTCTGGTTCATTTTCCCTACTTAGTATGTTTCACCTTACTGTCTTATAATCAGAATGGAGATGCACCAAGAAGTGCATAGATTTTCTCTTAACAAATTGACTCTTCATTGCTTTCACAACAGTTAGAATATAGGTCCCCCAAATGAACCAGCTCATATTCAATCAGAAGATTCGCAAAGCCAGCATAATATTCTTGTATTCTTTTCTCACCTCAGGATAAAAAATATGTCCAGCTCAATCTGATATTGTCTAGACATATTCAACTACTGATAAACCTTCTCAAGGTATTTGAACATGCCATGTGTCTTAAGACCTCTCATTGGAATAGCAACATCAATAGTTACAGAGCCCAGAATCCCAGAGACAACTTGAGCATTCTCAATCTTCCACTACTTCAACCCGTTTACATCACTAGCATCGGGCATATTGTAGAACCAACAATATAGCCCCACAACTCATTTCCTTCAACAAAATACTGGAAGCGAAACTTCCATAGAGCATAGTTGCTTCCGTCAAACTCGACTGGTATAATTTCAGCTTTCTCAGGTCCCATAATCAATAGATAACAGATGAAATCCAATAGAACAAGCAGTTTGAGTACCAAGATTAATCAAAAGACAGAAAGGAAGGAGAGAAAACTCTTACAATCAACAACAAACTGTTCAAACATGCAGGAACACTTGAAACTGAGGAAACAGTCCAAAAAAGGAACAAAAAACTTATTGCCACCCAAGAGAGTAGATCAGAACTCCTTCAATACTTGTTCAAACTCGATGAAGTTTCACTTTGAATAGATTTCTGTCAAGAGAGATCTGATAAGATTTCTCTTGTTGAAATTGTAGAACTGAGAAAACAAATCTTAGGGTTGATCAAAACAACCCTAACACTAACCGTAGAGTCAAGAAAACAGCAGATCTTGAGAGACTAATGAACAAAAAGATATCATAGAGCAAACTGCTCTGATACCATGTCAGTTCAGGCAAGAGGAAGAGTGAAAGAGATGAAACATCAAAGAAGAGAGACTGTTCAGTTGGTCTGTCTTGATCAATCCAACCCAGAAATGTTGTATTTATATTAAATAGTAAATGGACAGGATTGTCCTTCAAAAGAGGTAAAATATAGGAATGTACAAATCAGAACTATAGAGTACATGCCCAAAAATATACATACAAGGAGTAAAATGACAAAACTACCCCTCTTCTCTACAATATCAAGACTTGCATAAACTAATATTGTTAAGAAGCTGAATTTAATGGAAAATAAAACTAAGATCATGTTTTGCCTTCAACCTTTCATGGCATAGCAGAGAAAAGGTTTGAAGTGTTCAGAAGGAAAAGCAGGGCATTGCCTCTATGGTGTTTTCATTTGTGACATCCAACTCTAGTATGCTGAGGCGTTCCTCAAACTTCCTTTTCAACTCCAATAGTGCTGTTGCTCCATCAGGGTTCCGACACGTAGCAATAACATGCCCTTTATTATTTTTCTCCAGTAACTGCCTAACCTGAGAAGCAATAAGCATGTTAAAAAACTATGTCAGAGGAGTATTAACATAAATAGGGCTAATCAACTAAAAAATTCAAGGTATATCTAGCAGATGTCAGAAAAAAATGACAGAAAAATACTATAATTACTTTAAGCTACAAAATAGTGTAGTAATAGGGAACACCACCAAATCATGAAGCACACTGATTTTACACATGTTAAATCAGAAAAACAATGAAAATGCATTACATGAAGCACCTCATATGTGTCAAGAATGACTACTTAAGCAAGTATATGCATGCGAACATACATAAATACTTGGTTAAAAGACCTTTTTCCTACCTTTATCAGGCTATGATAACTAAGAAAGTACTTCCCCCCTTTTTTTTTGATAAGCTAAGAAAGTATTTCCCTTTTCTTGATGTTTATTGACAGAACTCTAACTTTGCCAATTTATTGTCCACTTTTTCTCACTGTTTAAGGATCTAGCAAAGGTAATAAAGAGGTTTGAAAATTTTCACTTGAGACTCACTAGTCACTACCAAGGGAGATAGTTTTGGCTTAGTGCAGGGGTGGAGGCTTCGGAAAGAGAACACAGTGGTAACACATCTGCAGTTTGCAGATGATATCGTTATCTTTTTGTAAGGACATTGGTGAGGAAGGACTGAAAAAATTCAGAGGTTTATAAAGTGCTTTGAAAAGATTTCAAATTTGAGAGCCAATCTGGAGAAGAGCAGCATCATGGGGTAAATATAGAAGAGGCAGTGCTAGAAAGGTATGCTGAGGAATTAAGGTGCATGACCTTGATTAAGGCAATCCTAAGTCCTTGAGTTTCCGGAACCCGACTGTGGATCATTTCACTAAAAAATTATCAACATGGATAAAGAAAATTATAATTCTTTATGGGGATGGATCACCTTGATTAAGGCAATGCACACCAACCTGCCAATTTACTACCTCTCAATGTTTAAAATCCTAGTTCTGGTTGCATAGAGGCTAGAAATATCGATGAGGGATTTTCTATTGGAGTCTAGATCTTCTAAGAAGGACGGAATATTTAACAAATTGGGATTTAGTGTACAATAGTAGGGAGGGGATTTGGGTATTGTTGGAAGCTAGTAATTAAAAATAATGCATTATTGGGCAAACAGTTGTGGAGTTATCAAGAGTATTCATGGTTTAGTGACTGATGGATGGGATGCAGGGTTGGCTGCTTAATATATTCATGCAGCTCCTTCAAAAGGTATTTTTTTCTATTCTTGCTGATTTCTTTTGCAATGGCCACAAGTGTTGATCTCCTATGGAAAACTTCTGAACAGAAAGCACTGATTTTTGAAGGAATAGGAGCATACCAGACTTCCTTCACAGGAAAGGACCCAGAGAGGGGAGTGACCTTGACCAACATATCAAAAGAAGAGCCACAAGGAAAAAAACAGCAAAGTTAGGGACCCAAATACGTTTATCCCCAATTGGGTTATCAAGAACCACCCCATCTAGAAAATTCAAAAGTCTTGAAGCAAGAACAAATTTAGACTCTCTTAGATTTCACTTAAGACCCAAATTCCAATCAAAACCATGGGGCAAAGAAGAAGAAGTACAAACTCAGAGATGGGTTTATTTTTAAGATTGAGAGGGTATAAAGAGAAGGAAACACTTCTTTCAACATGGACTCCCCAAATCCAAAGATCTCAGAATTTAGTCTTGTTACTAGAAGAGAGGTCAAACCTGATGTGATTAAGAAACAGGGGAAGAGTACAATGTATGGCCTTCCAAGAAGAGGCTAGAGTAGCTCTACGCAGAACACTAGCATCCCAGCCATTCTCTGAGAGCCCATGTAAGCTCACCACAGCTTTTCAATCTCCCTCGGAAACCTCCAAAACAATTTCCCAAGTAGAGCTAAATCCTTCTTGTTAATGCTACCTATTCTCAAACACCCAACGCGTTATCTTAAAAATTAAATGCCTATTTCTACTCTTGATGGCTAGTCTCCTTTTCCATTTTGTTCCCCACTTCATCTCTATTCCATTTTCTTCCTAGGGTATTTGGATGTATTTGTTTTGTTCAACATCTAGGGCCAAGGACTGACAAGTTGGACTTATGATCCATTAAATGTGTCTTTCTTGTCTATTTTAGGAACTAGATAGGATATAAGTGTTATAGTTCTGTCTTAATGAAATCATTTGTACGCCTTGATGTTACTTTAATGATGGTGCTGATTTTTCTAGTACATTGTTAATGCTCCTTTTATTCCTATGGAGTTTGATGCTACAATAGGTCCATTCCATACACCACATTTTGTGAAGTAAAACAAATGTATACACATAGAAAGGGTCGTGCTCTTCCCAATTTTTCTTCCCCATTGCTAGATTCATCTCCTATTTGTAATATAGACCACCCATTACCCAATTGCTTGTTAGAAAGTAGGAGATCTTGTACTACACATCCTATCTCTAGCCTCAATACATAGAAATTCTATTTCAACCTTCCTTCTCCCCACCAAGAAAAGGGGAAGATTTTGTGGATATTCACAAAAGCAACCATCCAATGGATGATATGCAAAGAGAAAAATGCCAGGATTGTTTTAGACAAATATCAATCCAAAGAGTCATCCATTCAGTAATAACCTAGAAGAATTCTCTATATAGTAAAAGGATGAAATCCTTAGAGGGCGGTAAGTGATAACAAATCCTATAAAAGAGATAAGCCATCAGTTCATTGGTTCCCTACCACCTTCAATAATGATAAAATTGAACTTTGATGGGTGCAACCTAGGCAACTCAGGGCCTTCAGATATGGGAGGTGCTTTCAGAAATCAATAAAGAGAAATTTGTTGGCTTGTGCTGGTCCAATTGAGGTTGATAACTCCATAAGTGCTGAATTACAAACACCGCTTCAAGGGCTAAACATTGGGAAGGGAGATGGATTATAGAAGAGGAATAGGTGGTTATAAATTGGCCAAAAGGAGATAAGACCATTGCAGTTCAGAAATCAAATCAAAGAAGCAAAATCTATAGTGAACACCTTGGGAGCTAATTGTAATTGGACTCTTAGAGCAGCGAACTCAATTTCAGACTCCCTAGCATGGAAAGGAGAAAATAGGCAGACATTAATTTGGGGTGAGTATCCTTTGGAGTGAAATCTTCATTTAATATAAACTCTGTATGGAGTAGGGTTACAACACTGAGATGTTTTCTGTACAGATGTAGGGATACATTCCTTGTATATCCAGATATATCTACTGTTTGCTTTATGGGTATACCCCTTAAACCTCCCCTAGGTTGTCTCAAAAGGCCTTAAACCTCCCACAAACTTTAATCTGCCCTTACACCTCCCCAGACTTTTGGGGACAAAGGGACTTATAGATCCCTCTGTTAGTGTGATGTTAAGAACCTAACAGAAATTGCTATATCATGGTATTTGATGACAGAAATACCCCTAAGAGAAACTTTTACCTCTTCCTTAATGAAAGAAATGAGACTACAGTGAAGACAAAGAAAATCTCTGTTTTGGCCATGGAAAACCTCCTGAACACCCCTTGCAGTTTCTAAGAAACTCTTTTGGACCCTTCTAGTGTTGGCTATTGCCTATGTTAAAATCAAGCTTAACTCCTTCATAATGTGAAATCTATTCATATTAAAATCTTAAAATGCAAGTAATGAAATGCAGGTATTACATTGATTATAAAAAAAATGCAGGTATTACAATCTTGGAAACAAGTAGCAAAATGCAAGACAGGAACCCATTTGATCCACTATTGCCTATTACTGATGATGTGGAATCCTTAAGGAGGAAGTTCTTTCCACTTCCCCTTGCTAACGAGCAAAACATTATGGCTCATGCTCTGAAACTTCTATGAGAGACTGAATCAGAGCTTAATTGAGTAGGGTATTCAAAAATATGTAACGGGAATGCCCTATTCAATTAATCTTTTGGAATATTTATTTATTTATTTCCTCTTTGTTTTCCAGGTGGGGAAGTAGGTGGTTTGGATGGGTTTGGTATTCTATTGTTGGTTCAACTGGGCTCGTGAAATTGTAAGGGAATGCTAAGGTTTGCAGATAGCTGGTAAAGCTGATTAGGTAGTCAGACCAACCACTTTCATTGTTCCATGTTCAATGACCCAACTTGGCACTTGTAATTGCTCACATGAGAAAGGCATTTTTGTGCAACCATCTTTTTCCCCAGCAAATCTGTTGCATAATCTTACTCAGACTGGTTTTGAAAAGCATAAAAGCTAGCATAGAGAGAACCAGCTTTGAAAGAAGAAAACTAAAAAAGAGGAAAAAGTGGAGAGAGAGAGAGAGAGAGAGAGAGAGATTGAGAGAGAGAAAGAGAGGGAGAGGAGGAGGAGGGCTGGAGCTCAGTGCTCTGTGGTTCGGTGGCCTGTGTTCAAACAGGGAAGATGATGAATAGTGTCTTTCTAAGGCAAAATGGTCATTCATACTCTTTGTCCACCTAAAAGTAATGGAAGGGATCTATAAGTTCCTTTATCCCCAAAGGTCAGGTGAGGTTTAAGGGCACTTTCTATGTTATTAGGTATCAGAGAACCTACAGACTACAAAATCAACTCAAAACAAACAAACTCGATATGCATAAATCAAGAACCGACAAAGTAATTATCCCAACCTCATTATACGGTTAAATTGTAGGAAATCTGCAATGGGAATGCACAAAGCATCAAACTGAGTCAATTCTAGAGAGGGCAATCAGAAAGAACACCATTAAATCAACCCACCCCCCCCCCCACACACACACAAAGGAGAAAAAACGGAATATTTAAAATCAAGAACCCACTACCAAGTTTCCCAATCTCATTACAAAAATAAGGTTAATGCTTAACTCAAAGAATTAGAACAATGAAACTATCTAACAAGCTAAATTAAAATGCCCAACAAAATCTGCAATTAACCATAACCATAACTCTCCGAAACAAGTAAACAAAATAACATATATATATATAAGAATGTTAACCAGATAATGGCAAACCAATTACCGATTTTGTACAACAAACAATATAACTAGAAGTTCAGTTAAAATGTGGAATTATAAAAAGAAAATCTCACAAATTCAAATCCAATTCCTCTCGAAGCCCCCTGCACCATAGAAACTCCACCTTCCCATTTCAAAGTAGAACTACAGAAAGAAGCTCTACGGATTGATCTCAGAGGAGTCGCCACGGCGGTGCGCAGCATAAAGAGCTTCATACCTTATCCTCCACTCACAAGTGAACAAAAAAACAGGCTCTCTTTTAGACCTGGGCAGCTCCAAATACATGTAATGATCAAAAGTACAAACTTCAGAACCGCAAAAGAGACGTAAAGTTTTGATCTTTAAACGTCCCAACCACCAGAGCAATAGCCATAAATGGAGCTTGGAAAATCTCATGCTTAACGAGGATTATTGTTTTTTTTATTTATTTTTAGATAAAACAGAAACCAAACTTTTTTCACGCCCCCAAATCAAAATGAGATCCTTCGGGAGATTACAAGGATTACAAGAATCGGTCCGTTAAGGGAAGTAAAAGCTCTCGCCTTGTAAGCATTTTGAAATGATATTTGTAATGTTGCAAAGGAAAGGACAATCCTCTAGGGAAACAAGGGGCAGAAAGGGATTCACTGTTTTGGATTAAGCTGTAATTATAGTGTTTTTTCTTTATTTTTTTCCTTTGTTTGAGGTTCTTTGCTGCTCTTGGAAGATAAGTGTGTTTGTCTTCCTCTTGTAAGTCTTCTATTGATGATTTAATGAAAGTGTTATTGATCTTAAAAAAAAAAAAAGACAATCCTTTAGGCAATGAATGGCTAGGTCCGAATCCCCTTTGATGAATGGCTAGGTTCGAATCGGCCCATTTGGTTTGCCGATTGAGCCTCTAATTCACCCCAAACATCTGATCAGATCCTTCTAATTTTTCTGAAACACCCAAAAACCTAGAAAGCCCAAATTTTACCCCGAAAGCCCTTAGATCCACCGTTAAATCTGCTTGATACCTATTCGATGACCCCGATCGACCCTCACTTACACCTCAACCAGTAGATCAAACACAACCATCAGACCTAGGACATCCTAAAACACCTACCCATGAAATGTGAACTCCAGATACCTTCGTTCACCCGTCCATCACACAAAGATTCCATTTCGACCATTCTCGCACCCACATCCCATATCCACTTGATCCGAATACATCTAGACCAAACAAACTTTTCCAATCACTCCAAAATACCAAAAAAAAAACCCTACATATGAAATTTCAGCCCAAAACACCTTCATTTACCTTAGATTACACAAAGATTCCATTTCGAGGTTCCAAATTGATTAGATTCTAAATTTGCTCGATCCGGGCCTAGTTGGCTCAATCTAATTTTACCGATCATCTCAAACTACCCAAAAACCCCACTTAGAGAAATTTCACACAAATATTCCATTTTGAGCCTCCATATTAACCGAATTGAACCCTTTCCAAATCCGCCCAATCCAAGCCCAGTTGGGCTAATCTAGCCCCACCTATCAACTCAGAATGCCTAAAAACCCCATCCTACAAAATTTTGGCCAAAATTTCCCTCGTTAACCCTTCCATCCTCTAAAAAGATTCCATTTCGGTAAATCCTGTTAGCCCTCACACACAGAGCCCCCATCTACAGTTAGATCCATCTCAACCCTCCATTTTCTGACCCAAAATCCCCACCATTCATCCAAAAAACCTCGATTTGACCACCCAGACCCGGTTTGACTCAATTCTCCCAAAATTACAAAAATACCCCGAGTTTCCAAAAATTACAAAATTGCCCTTGTACCCTAATATTTAACCATACCTTTCTTCTTCATTCGACAGAATACACTGTTCATACTCTTCCCCCGTTCGAACACAAACACAAGCGACGACGGCAAACCAGAATACACTGTAAATGGAAATTGGAGGCATAGGACTAGGCCAAAGTTTTATATCCAATAATAATTTCCTAATCCATTCAGCCTCTTTTTTCCAACAGCTGCTAAGGCTATGAATTCGGATTTCATGGTCGAGTGAGATATACAAGTTTGTTTCTTGGATGCCCAAGAGATCGCACCCCTACCAAGGACGAAAATCCATCCAGAGGTGGACTTGTTATCTCCATTACCGGTAATCCAACTTGCATCAGTGTACCCTTCTAGTACAACTGGATAATCACAGTAAAACAAGCCAAGTTCCAAGGTTCTCTTGAGATACCCAAGAACTCTCCCAATTGCCTTCTAGTGCTCTGCACCGGGATTACTTGTAAACCGACTGAGTTTACTTATTGCAAATGCAATATCAGGTCTGGTACAAAGCATAACATACATCAAACTTCCTACTGCACTAGCATATTCAAGTTGTGCAATTGCTCTACTAATGTTTTCTACTAGCTTTATACTATAATCATATGGCGTGCTATATTCTTTAAATTCTAAATGCTTAAATTTCTCAAGTACTTTCTCGATATAATGTGATTGGCTTAATGCATAGCCCCTATTATGCTTTTTAACTTTTATTCCCAAGATGGTATCTACTTCTCCTAAATCTTTCATCTTGAAGACAAAGGATAAGTAGTTTTTAGTTTCATTTATGCCAACCATATTTGTACCCACAATAAGCATATCATCAACATAAAGACATACAATTACTCCACAATTTTTAGTGAATTTTGAGTAGATGCATCTATCAGCACTATTATGTTTAAAACCAAAAGCTAGAATGCAAGAATCAAATTTCTCATGCCACTGTTTAGGTGCTTGTTTTAATCCATATAGTGATTTAACCAGTTTACAGACTTTCTTCTCATTTCCAAGAAGAACAAATCCTTCTGGTTGTTCTATATAAACCTCTTCATTTAAATCACCATTTAAGAAAGCAGTTTTAACATCTATTTGGTGAATAGATAAGTGATAAATGGATGCTAATGCTATGAATGTTCTAATAGAAGTTGTTCTAACCACTGGTGTATAGGTGTCAAAGTAATCAATCCTTTCCTTTTGACTAAACCCTTTGGCTACCAATCTAGCCTTAAAAGTTTGTACAGTTCCATCAGTGTTGTATATTCTTCTAAACACCCATTTACATTTTATTGGTTTTGATCCTAGAGGCAAGTCTACTAGTACCCATGTGTTATTTGACATTATTGAATCAATTTCATCATTTATAGCTTCCTTCCAAAAGGCAGCATCTCTAGAGGTCATGGCCTCACTGTAGGTTTTTGGATCATTTTCAATGTTCAGGACAATGGGTATCTTATTTAAAATCTTCTCTCTACCAGCCTCAACCAAAAATACAATTGGTTTCTCTGTTCTTTGTCTTTGACTTTTTCTAGTTCCTATTGTAGGTGCTACAGTTGTGTCATTTCTTCTTTCATTCTCATTATTATCAATAGGTATTGAGATCTGAGTTTCTCTTTCAGGTTCTCTGTCATTTCCTGTGGATTCATTTTCTGTAGATTCAGAACACAATTTATTTTCAAAGAATTCAACATGTCTAGTTTCAATTATTATGTTGGACTCTAAGTCTAGAAGCCTATAGGCCTTGCTATGTTCTGCATATCCAACAAACATACTTCTCTTAGCTCTAAGTCCTAACTTGGTTCTTTTAGGATCTGAAACTCTATAATATGCTAAGCACCCCCACACTTTTAGATTTTATTTTCAAAGAATTCAACATGTCTAGTTTCAATTATTATGTTGGACTCTAAGTCTAGAAGCCTATAGGCCTTGCTATGTTCTGCATATCCAACAAACATACTTCTCTTAGCTCTAAGTCCTAATTTGGTTCTTTTAGGATCTGAAACTCTATAATATGCTAAGCACCCCCACACTTTTAGATATGCTAAATTAGGCTTTCTTCCTATCCATAATTCATATGGGCATTTGTTATTAACTCTAGAAACAATTCTGTTATGTAAATGGCAGGCTGTTAGGAGTGCTTCCCTCCACAAGTTTAAGGGTCCATTAGCTTTTAACAAAATGCGGTTTATCATTTCTGTAAGTGTTCTATTTTTTCTTTCGGCCAGGCCATTCTATTGAGGGGTATAAGGAACAGAACACTGATGTATTATTCCAAATTCTTCACAGAAAGAATTAAACTCATTTTTAAAGTATTCAACACCCCTATCACTTCTAAGAATTTTATATTTCTTTTCTAGTTGATTTTCAACTTCCGTCTTGTACAGTTTAAACATGTCTTCTGTTGAGGGGTATAAGGAGCAGAACACTGATGTATTATTCCAAATTCTTCACAGAAAGAATTAAACTCATTTTTAAAGTATTCAGCACCCCTATCACTTCTAAGAATTTTATATTTCTTTTCTAGTTGATTTTCAACTTCAGTCTTGTACAGTTTAAACATGTCAAAGGCTTTATCCTTAGTTCTCATAAGGTAGACATAGGTATACCTAGAAAAGACATCTATAAATGTTATGAAGTATCTCTTACATCATCTAATTAATACACCATTGAATTCACAGATGTCAGAATGAATTAGTTCTAGAAGTTGAGAATTTCTCTCAACACTAGGGAAATGTTTCTTATCCATTTTAGATTTTACACATATCTCACATTTTTCAGTTGATTTATTACTATAAGCAATTATACCAAGTTTGCTCATGTTTTTTATGGATTTAAAATTCAAGTGTGCTAATATATCATGCCATAAAGAGAAAGAATCAACAATATAAGCAGAAATTTTTCCTTCATTAATACTTAATTTGAACATACCATTACAACCATATCCCTTTCCAACAAACATCCCATTCTTGGATATGATTAGTTTGTTGGATTCAAAGACAACTTTGAATCCCCTCTTACAGACAAGATTTATTGAAACTAAGTTCTTTCTAATGTTAGGAACATGGAGAACATTCAAGAGAGTCAGTGTCTTTTCAGAGGTGAAGTTCAACTCTACGCTGTCTCTTCCAACAACTTTGGCACATGTTTGGTTTCCCATCTGTACCTCCTGGCCATCAGTCACTTCTTCATATGTCTTGAACAAGGACTTGTCCTTGCAAACATGAACTGTGGCGCCTAAATCAAACCACCATCCAGAAGACGATTCTGCCATGTTGACTTCAGTAATCATAGCCACTAGATTGTCTTCTACCATGTTTGCAAACTTGGTTTCGTCTTTCCAATGTCGGCAGACTTGGGCGTAATGCCCATTCTTTTCACAAACATAGCAGGATTGACGGGTTGTCGAAGCCCTCAAAATTAATTCTAGTCCCACCTTACTATAAACTTGTAGTAATAGTGGTACCAGGTCGAATCCCACAGGGAGCCAGTAATTAATTTCTCAGCCGAATGTGCAATACAAAGAGTGGAAAATTTGAATAATTAAAATTCTAAAATAACAAAAGAGCAAATAGCAACTAACAAGGAATATTCAGTCTTACCAACTCTGATCCCAGGGTTCGAATTGAGTCAATTGGTCATCAATCATAGGTAAAAATCAGCAATCTTGCAATTCAAGCATTTAACCTTCGGATTTATTAGGATAGCCATAATAAACCTCATGTTTTCCTAATTTAGTTGACCAAACCCAACATTCGATCAACACTTATCATTGACCGACTGGGCACGGTAGCGTTCCATATTAATTAATGATAGCAATAACCTCCGTGAAAACAGTTAAACCAAAATAAAAATAATTGAGATAGCTGCAATTATCCAATCTTGTTCCGTTGATTCCCTTTAGGTTAAAACATGCCAATACATTGGTCAAAGGTTGTCACGAACAATTGACCCAAAAAGATATTAACTTAATTGCTACTTGTACCACTATTCGTGACAATTACAGATCATCGAATTATGGATAGCAGTAGGAAGATCAACATTAATTAATTTGTCAGACTAATCAATATTAACTTCCATAAGAACATGCACAAGAATCAATGAATACTTGAATTAAAAGCAAGATATTAAATTAAACACATAACCTCACGATGGCACAATCGAATCAACAATTCCCCTTGAATCAGAAAAGAAAAGCTCAGCCGCTCATAGTTGTCGTCTCCTTCTTGCTTTGCTTCCAAGATGGATGGACTGCTTGCTTGATTGATTGCTTGATTTCTTGATTGATGCCTAAAGCTGGTCCCCCCCCCCGCCCCCTTTATATGGCTTTAGGAGGAGGAGTTCTCTCCAACTCCTCTTAGGAGATTATCCTCAAAAATAGAAAGTCCTAATCAGTTTTGATCTAATCCTATCCTATCTCTTATCTAGTAATCTCTCTTATTTAGTAATCTCAATCCTCTTATCCTTCTAGAATTACATTTGAAATTTAAATCTGATGGGACTCTTTATTCTTGAATTCGAGTTGGATTTCTTTAATAAATTGGGCTGCTACAAGGCTCTTCTGCGAATTGGGCTTCAGCTATGGGCTAGGCTTTTCTATGAATTTGCTCCGACTTCGTGCCCAATTTTGACCTTGATTCAGACCGAATATGTTAAAACCCAGAACATTAAAGTTGGGGAGTTCTCCCTTATCTTTCCGGTGCATCTTGAATCATCCCAATCGGAGTCCGAGTTTGAGAGTTATGCCCAGATCACTGAATGGTGCCGAAACTGTGCAAAATCGTTCGATTAGCCTTGTTTTCCTCCTGTCGCCTTCTTGCTTGCCTTGAATCAAAATACAAGAGTAATGAGTCCAATTAAGTATTAATTAAGTAAAAAAGACTGAATATTGAGGGATAAAAATATGATAATTTTTATTCTCATCAAGGATCCTTTCTTATTGTTGCTCTTCTTGAAGTTCCCATCATTCTTCTTTACTTGTAATGCATGGTTAGTCTTCTTTGATCCGTTTTCCACAAAATTGACCTTAGAGTTCAGCATAATGACCAGGGTCTTATCCCTACTGTCTCTAATCCAAGACTCTTCTTAAATACGAAGGTGTTGCTGAATTTTCTCCAAGGTAAGTTCTTCAGCCTTGTGTAGAAGCTTCTTCCTGTAATCCTTCCAAGAGGGTGGAAGTTTGGCAATGATTGCTCCCACTTGGAAAGATTCAGGAAGGATGATGTCAAAGGATCAAATTTTGTTGACTATCACCTGTAGTTCATGAACTTGCTCCAGTATGGGTTTATGGTCATTCATGGTGAAGTCAAAGTATTCTGCAATAAGATACTTTTTCGTACTTGCTTCTTGCACCTTGTATTTGAATTCCAGGGCCTTCCATATTTCTTTTGGAGATGTAAGTTCCTTATACAAGTTGTAGAGCCAGTCTGATAAGGCATTCAGTATGTGTCCTCGGCACAGAAGTGATTCCTCTTCTCGTTTTGCTCTTTCCTTCTTTAGTTTTTCCGAGTCTTTGTCAGTGGGTTCAGGAAGTGATTGCAGATTCGGGTCCAACAGATAGTATAGTTTTAGTGTGGTCAGAAAGAATATCATCTTGTCTTGCCATCGACTGAAGTTTGCTCCACTGAATTGGTCTAGTCAAACAAGATCTTGGTTCATCATCTTGATCGAAGTCATGCTTCCTTCTGCCTCCATTGCAGAATAATGTTCATTAGTTGTTGGGAAAATGGGGTCACTTTAACTTTGGAAAAGAAGCTTTGAGACGCGTCTGAAGACACTATCTTTAGAACGTTATTTGCCCCCACTCAGTTTCACCGAGTTTGTTGTTGGGTTACAGGCAAATCCGTTCCTAGGATACAATAGATCCTTGGGCGAGAATCTACAACCAACAAAGTTGAAGAATCTCCAAAGAAACCTTTTGTGAGACTATAGCAGACCGGACTGAGAGAGAGAGAGAGAGAGAAAGTGGATTTCAAAATTGTGTGTTTTTGGAGCCTGATTCATGCTCCTTAAATAGTTTATGAAGAGGTATGAAGAAAAGGTAGGTGTTGGTTCAGAGAAGGTACCTTGAACAGTCACAATTTCAAACATTGTGACTATTTAAAAAGTAGTTGACAGTTAATGGCTGTTAACTTTGAATTGTGCCTCTTGATCACACCCGATCGAATCGTGACCATTGATCTCATCAACGGTGATCAACAGTCAGCAATGCACCAAAACCAAAGCTGCCCTTCGCGAGCCATGTGGGTGCGCGTGAAGTGCGAGCAAAGCGCCTCATTGCGTCGCACACACGTGTGCACATGCGTGCACGCGCGTTGCGCGGTATCAAACCCCCATACTCTCCTCTACTATTTCTAAGGAGTGTAAATCAACTCCTATTGAAATACTGAAAACAAAGCTTATAATTTTCCAATGTGGGACAAGTTCAAAACTGGGTTTTGTAAGAGAAAAGCTAATTTTTCAATCAAGTGTGCAGGTTCAATTTCTCATGTAATTGACCAATCAAACCCATTGGATTTAATCTCTTATGAGATTAAAATCCAACAGGTTCCAGCTAGCAACACCTAAATACATCCACCATTGTATCTGTGGACTATGGATACAATGGTGTAGCTCTAAAATTTGAATTAATTTTGAGGGCTAGCTTTACGGTGCTGTCAGAATTAATTAATTTATTCTTTAATTGAAGAGCTTAATTGAGCTGCTCCAGAGTACAAAATCAACAATAAAGCTCACATGGCTAGATAATCTAACATTTTCTAGCCAACCGGTGGGCCGCTTGCTGGCAGCCTGGCACAGAGCAACCAATCATCCGCTTTCCTTTTCAGCAAAGGATCCGACTACCGTGCCGACTATTTTGAGACAATTCGGAGATTTGTTATTAATAGATAGAGAAAAAAGGGATCAATAGAGAGAAAAAGGGACAATACTTCTAAGTTCTATAGGTTTCCAATGACAATCAATAGAGAGAAAAAGGGAAAATGTGTAAAGTGGGTAACTAAAAAGTAGGGATTTATTTTCCCAAAAGATTAATCCATAAAAATAATTTAGTTAGTGGAGGGTTAACATTTATTGGACATT